>NC_136527.1:27373947-28118947 GCF_053919585.1 Euprymna scolopes
CAATAGGAAGTAGTCGATATCAACAGGAAAAGCTGGATGAAGAGTTTGACATACTATTGATGGAGATGAGAGTAATAATACGTAGCATGACTTCGAGTTGTTCTCTATTTGCATCACTTGGATGGCAAAGATAATAATAGGATCCATTAGAAAAGGCTTAGTGTTGGCTCAGAGTTTGGAAGTGGGGAAGACGAACAAGTGGAAGGGAATTGTTTAGGTTGGGTAAGATGTATATTCTGTGTTTTAAAAATATTTGCTACTCTTGTATAATTTGACACGGATTCTTGGGAATTAACCCATCAAGGATGAATCGGGTGATGAGAAATCATCAGTTTAAGCTGAGCGTTGTTCATATGTTGAAACACTAAATCGACTTTTTTCATTTACTTTTTTATTGCCAATCATGCCTGATCCACGCTTGACAGGAATTCCCGAGAATCCGTGTAAAATTATGAAAGAGTACCAAATAATCCTTTCTTGCATGAGACGTTGATGATTATAATTAACTATTTCAACAGAGTATGCGAAGCATTAATATTGAGTTATGTTGTTTTAGCAGGTACTTCATTCATGTGTCTGTAACTAACCCCCCCCCCACTTAAAAATGATAGGATCCAGTGACATTATTGATGAATGACTGAGCTGAAGAAATTTCAGTACCCATTGTGGCCAACTAGGACTCCAACACCACCTACTTCCCCAGTGACAAGGTCAGCTACCCAACTCATCAATAAATCACCAGATCATACCATTTTTCAGTGGGAGTGTTAGTTACATATACATGAATGAAGCACATGGCAAAAGAACATGTCGATAGGTTAAGGATTACTACTTGGTGTTGTGAATGTGGAGTCAGACTTTGTTTAAAAGAATGCTTCCAGGCATACCATTCATAATGAATGAGGACATATAGGGCTTAGGAACATTCTATAAGTGAAAGACAGTTTCCTAGAGATAAAATGAGAATATTTCATTTTACTTTCGTATCTTAAAGATTTTTGATGATAAGTAACAGAATTCAATACTTTTGTCCCAAAAAGGGTTAAGCAAAAGAAAAGAAACTTATTTTTAGAAAGAAAAAATAATATTAATAATAAAACTGTAATGACTTAAGTTAATAAGATAGAAATGACTCGGAAAATTGCTTATATGATCGATAGTCGTAAAGACTGCAGCTTGCAGCAAAAAAGAGATAATTTTTTCAAGCAGAAATTTATGAATATGGTTATGTTGATGTAAATAAAAAGATAAAGACAAAAATGAAAAACAGAAAAACAGAAAAACTGATATGCGTATATCATACTGAAAAGGTAAGTGACCTATAGAATACATTCAACACTGATTTCAAATGTTGTACAATGTTTGTTGTTGGTTATTTTGTGTTATAATTGTGTTTTGTTGATTTAAAAAGTATATATATATATATATATATATATATATATCATACTGATTGAGATTGTTGGACAGTTTCATTATTTTATCTGTTTTTATTATAATAATTGTTTTGTTGAATTGTGAAAAAAATAAGTGTAAATTGATTGGATCCTAGAGAGTGTTGAGAAGGAAGGGGAATGGAAAAAATATTAGTGAATATTTCTTTGAAAATAGAGAGGGGAAGGATGTCGTGTGTTGAACGTGCACACACACAAGGCAAAACATGACAACTCGTAACAAACGCATGGAATGATGGCGTCAGGTTTTCAGTATTATATCGTCAGTGGTAGAAAGCTCAACTATTTGATGCCTACAGCAGTTGAAATGAGCACACTTGCAAAAAGCAAGTACATATATAACCCAGAGGAAAAGGCAAAGGAAGAAAGTGGCCGGCAATCAACATAACAAATGTGTGGCTCAGTCCATACTAGCTAAGAATATTAACAACATATCTCATAGAATATTGGCCCATTTAAGCAGTGATCATATCACTCTAGAACTGACCACCAATACCCAGTGGATGTCAATTTTAAAATTTTGTAAAAGTATCATGTATTTTAATTAGAACCGTCTTAATGTATTTTCTTGTTTTTAATCCCATAATTTGGAGGATAGCTAACAGAGGTGAAATACGAAAGGAACAAACATTTTCCTCCTATAGCATGTTTTATATACACTTAGACTCCAACAAAAACCTCATCACTAGGACCAATCATGCAACTACCAGGATGTTAAGTAACATGATTGCAAGATGATTGACCTACCGCATGGTCAGGAGAATTATTCAATTTGTATTTTTGATTGCAAAACCTTATTGTCACTTCTTTCTCTTGTTCTTCCTATATGGACAGAGGAGAGTTTTACCTATGCAGGTAGAGAAGAAGGAATTTTTGTTAGTTTCATATGATTGTAGAGGAAATATGTCAAGAAATGATCAGCTTTCTTTCATGCTACTCTGAGAAATGATGTCATTTTAGCAACCGATGAAATAAGTTGCCTATATCCAAATAGAATCACTAAAAGTTTATTCTCTTTGACCTCAAGATGAGAAAGAGGACGAAAAGTTCACTTGCTTGTATCCTTCCAGATGATTATCATAGGAAACATTTGAAACGTATCCACATTTCATAACAAACACATTGCTAGGGATCTAACAAATACACAGGTTCTTTTACGCATAGTCGAAAGAAAAATAAAAGTCCATAACAATAACAAAGGAGGAGTAACAGCAGTAGTAATAAATAACAAGAAAAATTAACAATAAAACATACAATCCAACACCAAGAAAAATTAATGACTGAAAAACTAAAAATAATTTCGTTTTTTTTTTAAACTTTTAAAATACCTGGATTAAACAACTTTCCAGAAGGGTCTTACCAGCTGAAATAAATTATGAAAGAAATTAGAGATATAATACTCAGATTTTTTCAAATGCTGAATATAACATTCAGCTATCCAAAAATACATGTTCATGTAATATAACGCGCATGATGCTCATGTGAGAAAATCAGTAGCAGCTGTAGGATAGCTGACTAGTGAAAATATAAGCAGTTGCTGTCTTAACACATATGCAAATAAAGTAAGTGTGCATATGCTGCCGTCACAAGAAGGAGAAGAAAAAAGTACAGAAAAAAGGACAGCACATTATGAGAAAAGACAGCAATCAGATGTGCTTTGATTCATATGCAGTGAGAGGAAATTTGCTAAAATATAAGCAGCCGCCGTATTAGCACATATGCAAATAAAGCAAGTGCACATAGTTACATCAAAAGAAGGAAAATAGAAAAAGACAGCAATCAGATGTGCTTTGATTCATATGCAGTGAGAGGAAATTTGTTAAAATATAAGCAGCCGCCGTCTTAGCACATATGCAAATAAAGCAAGTGTGCACATAGTTACATCAAAAGAAGGAAAATAGAAAAAGGCAGCAATCAGATGTGCTTTGACTCATATGCATTGAGAGCAAAAATGTGTCACATGGTCGAAAAAGTGGAAAACGGGAGATGAAAATGACACACAAAAAGGGCATTTCTGACAGACATGTACAACATGGAAGTGATATGTTTAAACACAGTGAAGTACGTTCTTGGAAATCACTGGATTAAATGCTTTTGTATCCACCTAAAAAATGCTAAATATATTTTAATGTCTTTTCTTCTAACTTTGTCCTTGCGATGGTATCAGACAATGTGCAGATGCGAGTTTTTTTTAAAGGCATGGTTACAATAATACTCTCATCTCAATTACTGATCAGTGAGATTCGAAACCAAAATCTCAGTGACTTTGAATAGTTGGTTTGTAAGCTGTGCTGATTACTGCTAGAAGTTAACTTTCCTCCTAGCTTACCAAATAAAAGGCCATTTCTCAGTCAAGCTGAGCACATGACAAATGCAGAACATCCACTTATGAAAACACAATAATACTAATTCCAATCTTTTCATCTATCACAGTTAATGGTTTGTAAGCTGTGCTGATTACTGCCAGAAATTAACTCCCTTTCTAGCT
Source organism: Euprymna scolopes (assembly GCF_053919585.1). Taxonomy (NCBI): domain Eukaryota; kingdom Metazoa; phylum Mollusca; class Cephalopoda; order Sepiida; family Sepiolidae; genus Euprymna; species Euprymna scolopes. The sequence goes on from NC_136527.1 coordinate 27,377,887, forward strand.
TACCAAATAAAAGGCCATTTCTTATGAAAGTCCCATTAATAATAGTTCCAATCTTATCATTTATCACAGTTAATACGAAATAGTGTTATTTTTACAATGTTTACATAATAAATAACACTCAAGATGAGAACAGTAGTCTTAATAATCTAAATAATACAAAGAATCATTCCTCATCTAAAAAAAATTCAGAACCGTAATATTCGAATTTGTTTAAGAATCATGATTATTTTTAATTCATTAATTTGTAAGGTTTATTTGCTAGAATCTTTCCAAACCCCTCCAAATCTTTTACAATGACGACTTTTATAAGTGCCTTCGAGAGTGCTGAAAACGAATATATACTTAAAAAATGGTGCAGACAAATAGTTTTCATGATATTAAAAATTTATTTTTTCAAAAAGTGAAGGATCACATTTAAATATGAATTAAACGTAAAATGAGCACCCACTTTATGGCCACCTAGGGAAGGGGTCATTTTTGCCGTTGTTTTTGGGCGAAAAATATTTTTTCGTTTTCTTTTCTGATTTCCTCTTTCAATAAAGACACAAGGATATTTAAAAACAAAAATAAAGTATAATCTGTATATAAATACGTGTAATTCCTTATGTTATCAGTAGTGACCATTTTTGTATCTGCAAATGTGCACATATGCCACAAACAAGTAGTTTTCCAAATATTAATGAATGTAATTCCTTATGTTATCGGTGGTGGCAATTCTGTGTGTGCAAGTGCATACTTAATTGGCCACCACTGATAACAAACAACTACACGTTTCTAATATCCAGACACTCACATGTTTGCAGCAAATTTAAATGCGATATTCGTTTTCAGCATACCCGAAAACCTATAAAAGTTCTAATATTAAAGATGATTGTTAAGGTGAAAAGTAAACAACAATTAACCAACACGACTTTCAGGCAAGCCAAATAAAAAAACAAATAAAAAATGTGGGCTGAAAGTGGGTGCTTGTTTTACATTAAATTTATATAGAAAGTGTGAGAAAAATAAGTTAAACTCACCTGACGTGAGGAGGTTGATAATCGGACCAAAAACCGGTGATGTTTGACTCTTGCTTATATCTACTGCTGCCGCTTCTAATGGAAGTGTTTGCATATGAATGACTGTTACTAACTATTTAAAGGATTGGGACAGAGTCTGCTTAGATGAAGAACACTTTCAGTGGACGTTATTTATTACTGATAATAAGAGTACAGACGTACAGGTTGGTCTCCTAGATTCGTGTTTCTTGATTCCTGATCACAGCGGGGGATCACGATCTTGCAAAATTTTGCAACGGTTGTCCCCAGCCCAACTCTGATCTGTTTACTTTCTATTGGTGTCGGAGAATTTTCGAAAAAAACTGATTCCCACTTTTTGAAAAGGTAATTTCCTCATATCATGAAAAAAATTTTCTGCGCCACTTTTGAAGTATATATTCGTTTTTAGCACACCTGAAAAGCTATAAAATAATCCGCTGAAAAAAAAAAATGAAAAAAAAAAAAAATTTTTTTTACTTTAAACTTGTGAAACAGTTCAAAACATATAAAATTTATAAAATTATAAATTTTGTTTTGGTAAACGATAAAAAAATTGTTTTATATGTTTAAGTCAATATTGATAACAAAAACAATCGAAAACGAAAAATTTTCAACAATAAATCAACATTTTCATTAGGATTATTCGCTTAGTAAATGTAGTTATCTCCCTTACATTTTTAACGTATTCTGCAAATGCGCAAAAATCAATACTAAATTCATGTAGTAATACCTACGTTTTTGTTTTATAATCTGCTTTCGATTAACTTTATCTGCTTTTATAAAGGAAACGATTTTTCAAATGTGATTGACTTTACAAGCTCAACTTAACATTCAAGATGATGAACGGAAGAGCAAGTTCGCAGAAAACAAAATTGAAGAGGAAAAATAAAAAAGAAATTATTTCGAAATAGAGCTGATCTATTTGGTGAATATCACGGATAAAATCAGTATTATTTTATTTAATATTTTAATATTTACATGAGAGAGAAAAGAGTACAAGCTTCATCTTTATTAATTCTCTAATTTGATGCATGTGCAATTTAATGGCGGAAACTTATAGGGTACTATAATTTAGAAAGCCGTCTTATATTTTTGATATATTTCTGATTATTTCGTATTGTGTTTGAAAGATAAAGTCTAAAGTTAATCTCTATATCAGAAAAAAATTGCACGTGAAAAAAGTTTCACGGCTTTAAAGATAATTAGTAAAGTGTTAAGATATTGAATTTTAAAAAAAGATAGTTTTATTCGCTCTCCTTCGCTCAAAGCGAGGGTTTAGTAACAGATCTAGCTTTGCAAAATAAAAACAAGAGACAACACGTCACAGATAAGTCATATGTAAGAAAGTTGATTGTATTTTATACCTAGTGGGGGAGGAGGAGGCGCCCGGCTTTGACCAGCCGTTAAATATGCTTAAATATATTTTAAATTTGTTCAGATGTTGTGTATATAATTATAGAGTTGTGATATCAAAAGTAATAAAAAACGTGTTTGGGTGTCATCAGCTAGAATCGAAACCAAAATCAAAACTGTAACATTCAAAGCTGGGGACGTTACCACTGTACAAACGTAACATGCATATGAACTGATTAAAAATAAACTAAGATGAATTTAAAAAATGTATAACAATTTTATTAAAATTCTTACCCAAGAAAACTCATGACCCTATAGAACTCATGGAAATGGTGCCAATTTGTAAAAACTGACCGTGGAGTCACTAACTTCTACGCGTGTGACTTTGTGTTCACACATTCATAATCAGGATCTATCAATTTTTAAGATCAAGGTTGCAAGTAGTGGAATATCTGCAGGACCGTTAAAAGTAAATTCACAGAGATCGCCGATTAATAGAAGGTTTCCACCAAGGCACATCCTCACATACATAAAATAAAAATATAGAAATAACTCCGGAAAATAGCGACACTTGACAAAGAAATCGAAATCACTGTATTAAGATGAAATAACATTTATTTACGTGTTAGGAATATTAATTCAAATCGTTCCAACATAAATGTTTTCTTGTAACGAGTGTTCATTATGCAGAATTAGCTAAATGAGGATCTCGTGAGAATAGCATGAAGTTTAAGATTACTGATTTTTATGAACAGAGTGTCACACGTGGCTTGAAATGAATGTGAATGTTTTTTGAGAGAAAAACAGTCATTAAACCATGTAAACAAAATTTTCGTGATAATTTTTATCATTAAAACCACATTAAATATTTTTAATATTATTTTTGTGAAAATATTGAATGAATACTGCTTATCGTAATGTTCCTGAAATATTAAAAATATTTTTTATGGTTAACATCTACAATGTTTTATTTTTATATAAAAAGCAAACAAAAATTTATGCGTTATTTTTAATTTAAAAAGACAATAATTTGTGATTTTAGTCATCATTGGACACATGTATCCATGAAAATAAAACTGAGTTTTTAAAGAAAAGGAAATCATATAATCCATTCAATAATTGATATTTTAAAGTTTATTATCCATTTTCATCTTAAGTTAAATGAAGTGACAAAAAAAAAAATCCACGATAAAATATTTAGTTTAAAATACAAATAACGATTTACTAAACGATGTTTTATTTACTGGATATTTTTCCCGTATTCACCGAAATTATTATCTCCCCTTGTAAGTTCAATTTGTTTCTATTTTTAACCCTTTTGATTAACACACACATATTGAGAGTAAAAAAAAAATGAAAGAAAAATAAACAAAAAAAACATTTTTAAGAACACAAAGAGAAAAGATAAAAATCAGGAAATCGTATGCGTAATTAACTCGTCAAAACGGTAAAAAAAAAAAAGAAAACTGAAAGAAAAAAAAACTCACACAAAACCAGTTTTAAAAGGCTGAATGGGGAGTCGTTTGCGTAAGGAAATGAACAAAACAGCTAGAAGTAAGGGGGTCGGACATTGTGGGTAAAGAAAATAAACAAAGATGAAATAATATAAAAAACAAAAAACAAAAAAAAACTTAAAAATATTAAAAAGTGTCTTCAAGAAGGAGATATATAATGTTTCTTACCGGAGATGACTTAAAACGGAGAGGGACAACAGAAGATAAAAGACAAAAACATGTGGAGATAAAATTACACTTAAAGAAAAAAAACACCAGTCAAGCTGCCGGTGTCGATTCAGGGGAAACTCTATAAGAAAAATGTCCGGCCAAGAGAGATAACTGTTGAAAGGGGCTAAACTAAGGTATATAATACATGCAAAATAGACACATGTTTAAAAAAAATTTAAAAAACACTTTTATAATTATTATAATTTATTTATATTTAAAAAAAAATGTTTTTTTTAATAGAAAAGACGGGTTTAAAGTTAATCTTGGAACTTAACTTTACTGTTTTGTAAGTATAATAAAATCGATTTCGAACCTTATTTTCACTTTTATATAAACACCGCCAAAAATGGCCGAAAAATTAAGTTGTTTTTTAAAACGAAATTACATTTATTAAGATCCATTATTTTTGAGTAACTTTTTTTTCCGGAAAGATAAAACCCTGAATTTTATCATATAGGAAACAGAATAATGTAAAACTTTTTCTACTATTTTTAATTAAATTTTAAATGTTAAATTTTCCCAAAAAGTTAACAATTGACATTTTTTGTCTTGCACAAAAAACGTACATAAATATTTAAAAAAAAAAAAAAAGGTTTTTGAAATAATTAATTTATTTATTTGTTGTCTAACTAAGATTTAGAGTGATTTTCTATGAGAATATGCACAAATATTATAATATAAGTACCTGGATTTCAAATAATTCCACTTATTCATATAGGCAACCAGTTACTTCGCGTCGATCTAGACAATGTTTACGTTTGTACTTGGTAAAAAGCAAACTATGGAAGACCAAATAGGCCAAAAAAACTTATTTTTCAGTGACGAAAATGTCAATGTATTATTAAGGCTGAGGCTGGCCAGTACCAGATGGGTGACCATTTGTATGAGTTTGGTTTTTAATGTGTATGTGTGTGGCGGCCAGGCTCTCCAAAATTGGGGGGGGGGGGCAATTTAAAGTAGAATTAAAAAAATTATTTCAGCGCGTTTGGTCCACCGTAGTCAAAAGGCGGCAAACGTTTTCAAACGGGATCGAAAATATGATGCTATTTTAAACATAAAGGGCACAATATTTATCGAATTTTTTTTTGTATCGATTCTTCAAAGCATGCCCTGTTTAATAATGGTCATGCATTATTCGGCTCGCTAAAAAAAATTGTTAATTTATTTATCAAAGATTTTAAAATGGCTTTTTTCGTATAAATATTTAAAAAAAATTTTTTTTGTTTTACTTAACATATTCACCGAATTTCACACTTCAAAACTCAAAAGCGGGCTAATTAAACACAATCGAAGTTCTGATATTCAGACATCAAAATAAGTTATGCAAACAAGTTTGTTTTTTTTAATCTATAATCCCGTCCCTTACAACAACATAATATGTTTTGTTCAGTTTCAGATGATTATTTTAAGCAAAATAAGGGGGGTTGTAAGAAATATATATATATATATATATATATATATATATATATATATATATATATATATATATATATATATATATATATCGTTTATGAAAAATAAGTGCACTGTTATAGAGTTCATTCTTCTTTTAATAATCGCTGAAAATTTCGTATTGATTGGATAATTACCTGATTTTTGGTAGATTTTAAAAAAGATGGTCCGTCAAAAAGTAGTTACCTGCCACCCCCCCCCCAGTTTTGGCGGTGCCTACTTTTATAATATTCGTTTATTTTCTGATTAATGCACGAATATTTTAAAAGTAAAAATAAAGTTCGAAATCGATTTCATTATATATATATATATATATATATATATATATATATATATATATATATATATATATATATTAAATTAAAATGGCTTACTTAAGAAAACATTAGAGTTTATATATATGCACTTTCGTAAATAATTGAATTCATTAAAAACGTATCACTAAAAGAAAAACAAACACCATCTAAGTAAATCGCGATATATCAAAACAGTCGTGCGAGATGGGTGAGCGGTAAGGGGTTTAGGCTCATTACCGTGGGGCCCCGATTTCGAATCTCGCTAAATTTAGCCACTCTGATGAGTCGAAGACGACGAAACACGTGTCAGTGGATAATTATATTTTTAAAATAATATACATGCTGCTTCCCATGTGGGAATACCAAATTGGTTAAAAGGAAAATTATTCCCAACTCGCATTTAGGTAAAAATGCACTTTCGTAAATAATTGAATCCATTCAAAAACGTATCGCTAAAAAACAAAAACAAAAAACATCTATATAGATAGATAGATAGATAGATAGATAGATAGATAGATAGATTGATTGATATGTGTGTAGGGGAATAAATAAGAGCACCGGATTACCGGTGTAGGGTAAGGAGTGAGGTCCCTTGAAAAAAGGAGAGGAGAGTCCGTACACATGAGGCACGGACGCAAAAAGTTCTCCTAAAAGACAATGTTGGACAGGCAGAGTACAACTCTAGAATACAGTCCTCACTCCTCCCGTAAACCCCACTATTGAAGTGAGTAATCTTTTTACCTTAATGTTCTGAATTGCAGTGTTGTCATGTTTTCATATTTGTTAATAAATTCTTGTCGTTTATACTTGTTGTACGTTTAGTAATTATTAAAGCTGGTCGGTAGGTTTGGGACTTGGAAGAACCTAAACCCGTACCAACGGTGGTGACTCCAACTAGCAACATAGAATACGCAAAGCAACGTTTTTTTTATGTTTTAAATAAAAGAAGAACCTAAACCCGTACCAACATGTGTGTGTGTGTGTGTGTGTGTGTACATTTCATAGAAAAACTTTACTATTTGATAATTAAACAATACTTTTAATTTAATCGATTTCGAAATTTATTTTCATTTTTCTTTAAAAACAAAACGTTATCGTTAATTTCTGATTATATACATGGATAATCCAACATATTCCTATAGACAAGATTGGCAAAATACTCTCTAACCCTGGTAAAAAATTTCTGAATTGTAATTTACTTATTTGAAGAATGATATTAAAAAAATATATATTGTAATTTATTAAATAAATGATATTATTAATTTTTTTATTTATTTATTTATTTTTAAAATTACCTTTAGTTCCTTAGCTATAATAAATATTGTAATTATCCCCCTTGGCCGGAAGTAGCTGTTCCACCATCTAAACTCGATTATAGTCATATCACGTCTATTAATTTTATCAAATGTTTTTCTGTTTTCTTTTACTTCATTCTCCCTCACACATCACTACAATTTTATCGACTTCAAATTAAAGAGAAACAAAGAAATGAAAAAACTACTACACCCTGACAGATTTGACGTGGAATCCACTACTTCAAATTCAGAGAAAGTGTACAAACACTGGAAACTAACATTCAAAAACTTATATAAAATACCAATAATGAGATGTTATGGACTATATACGTACCACAAACAATGACGAAATTGAAAATAACCCCCAAAACTTCTTTGTCTTAATCAACTCTGTTTCCGCAGCGATCTATGAAATAATGAGATGTTATGGACTATAACAGCACGATAACAGCTCTCAACACTACCTATATTAACACTACAAGAATGCAATGGCCTGATCCCTGGAACAAGTGGAGAAACATTCGGTAAGCTACGAAAACAATCTTAATGTTGCTGTTACTGTAATTCCGTCAGAAGGCGCCTATTTAGTTGCTATAAAGGGAAAAACTCGTCCAAAAGGAATGTGTTGCTTCTGTGAGTACTCTCAGCATCGCGCGACCGCTGAGTGTAGGAAATGTAAAAAAAAAAAAGCCATTCGGCTAAGGTATGTAAATCTTCCTTTTCTACTGCTGCTGTATTATATGAATGGGACTCGTCCCACCTAATCTCGCCTGACTAGGAACCAAAGCAAAAGATGTTACGTTTACTAAATGTAAAAGAAATGTGGATATTGCTAACGCTATGGTAGATTCTCGTAGGGTCAGGACGTTTATCAACAAAAATACTGCTAAAAAAACTGAAGCTTTTTATCATACCCAAACAAAAGACCATAACGTTGGGAGACTCTAACCAAAATTATTGGTGAAACCACTATTGTTGATATTGCTCTAAATAATAAGAACGATCCTGACATGACAGTGGAGGTAATCACGAATCTCTTTAAAACCACCATTTTTGATATTGCTCTAAATAATAAGAACGATCCTGACATGGAGGTAATCACGAATCTCTTTATTGACATAATTATAGGAAATGACATTCTAAAAATGTACAAAAGAGTGACCCTGAAATTTGACGGGTCTGGGAATGAACTTGTCGTTGGAGCTGTTAAGAAGAACGACTCTTTTCCATGCATAAAGCTTCCTCCTCCTCTTGTTAGGAAATAGATCGAAAATAAGAAAAAAAATGCGTTAAATCATATTGTAGACATGTTTTACTGGAAGTTAGAGTCAGCTGATCGGATCTGCGGGTGAGTCACATGATCAAGTTAGCTGGAATCAGTGAGTTTTAGTTTGAGTTTGGATGTAGAGAAGAACAGACGGCTTAACAGGCCTACATACACGGTAAATCACACTGATTGAAAATACGCTGCCTTCAAAGTAAGTGGAAAACTGTACCAGTTTACTCGTCTATCTGTTGGCGTCACTAATGGAGTAAGTGCATTGTAAAGATGTATCGACGGCATTCATGCACGTAAACAATGTCACAATATGCTGAAAGGATAAAAAGAGCACGACTACGATCTCCAAAAATTTCATGATGTAGCAAAAAGATACATCACGCTGAACCAAAGTAAGAGCGTCATTTCATTTTACCTCAACCACTTTACTTGGTTACACAATCCAGAACAATCAAATTGCCTTTGAATACCGCTGCCCCCATCTGTCTTAAACTCTTTTCAAACGTTGAAGACTGATCTAAAAACGTACAGGCTATTCTACCTTTTCAACGATTAAACATTGACTTCAAAGGTCAACTACCCACTTCTTCGCATGGTAACAAATACCATAATTGATGAGTATTCTCGCTTTCTTTTTGCCTTGCCCTGTAAAGATATGTTTAAAATAAAACTCAACTCATACAGGAGTAAGGCAATTAGATGCGGGATCTAACCACGAGGCAGTATAGGCCATAGGTCAACAGTCGACGCTCTGAAAGTCGAAACAACAGCGTTTATACACTATTATACGCTTTGAAAGTCGAGACAACATTGTTTATACACAATTATGCTATTATAATCAGAGTTACTGTGAAAAGGCTGTGAGATTCCAAAAGCCCTGGGCGTTTACATAAACATCTAAATCGACGGGAAACAGCACAGCCAGGCGGTAAATGCAGCTGCCACTGTCTACGTCGCACTGACAGTAATACATTATCTCGTCAATACATGAGCAGAAATGAGCAAACTAATAAAGGAGCGGCAAACACCAGTCTTTATACAAGCCACGAACTACTCCCTCATTCCAACATAGGCCACAAATCGAAAACATTCGACCTAAGTTTGAAGCGCCCATTTCAATGTATATTTAAGGTGGTGAAGCTCCCATACACGATTCTAGGAACAGATTTCTTATGTTGTCTGGCATATGTCGACATCAAATGCGGTTGAATAATGGATAACAATAGCAGCCTATCAGTACAAGGCAGAATCAGCAAAAATAAGCAAAGTCATATTAAAAAAAAACACGGAAGACACATATACTAAAATACTTCAACATTTTCAAAACATTACACAACCTGTCTACATGTGTTATATATAGGGGTTTCATTAAAAGAGAGTCTTAGAGATAAAGAGATGTTGTTGTAAGAGACTTATTAGTGTTTGTCGTTGAGAGAGAGTCTTATTACAAGTGATGCTGTTGAGGGAGATTGTTCATGTTATGAGAGATTGTTCATGTTATTACGATTCTTATATATTAAATGTTCATTCCTTAGACGTGTAGAAGAAGAAAGCTCTTAGAATGATGAGATAGTGTTCACTGTTCAGACATTGTGTAGACATGAGATGTCGAGGCGTGTATGTAATGACATTTTATAACACAAATATATAATACAATTTTCACTTTACCTTTTTGTAAGAATCATAAGACAAGACGACGTTTTATAAAACACATGATTGTTTATTTTGTCACGACCGGCCGTGGTTTTCGTCATCAAGAATTCAAAGCTTCACATTTTAGTTTCAAAGTGATCGTCTCGCTTCCTAGACGTTCGAATTCCCAGACCCTCTCTGAGTTTCTCACTGACTGTCTCTCTAACTAACTCTCACTTCCTATATTGAGAAATCCATGCATGTCCGGCCAACGTGACGAAACTCACGTGCCATCACATGCGCGAGTCGCACGTTTCCCGAACATTATGATTTCCCAATAACCTATTTTTTCTTTGATGTTTTTACAAAGGAATTCAACCTACATATCTAATTTATTTAACCAATATTTTATTATCCACATTCTTTTAACAATTGAATAGTTTATTTATTATTTATTTCATCCGAATTAACAATTTACTAGACATTCCATTTAAACCTATTGTTCTTTAAAACTTATGTTCAGGGTTCGATTTCTGCTTTCTCTTATTTTATTTTCATTTTAACTAATCTCTCTATTTTTATACTTACATGAAAAGGGGACAGCCCTTATCATGTAACACATGGACGATATTGTGGAATATGACGTCAGGCATCCTATACAGACTCAACGTCCAACCATAAGCGCCAGTATATTAACAGCCGAACAGTACCAGATAACTAGCCAATATCTCATTTGCATGATTTTTCCAATTCACTCAACGGAAAATAATTTTTTTCCAAAATCAACCTCGTGCATACAATCAAATTCCTCTCTACCCCAAAGTTATCCCCAAGACCGCCATCACTACTTCATTCAGAGTTTTAAATTCATTAGAATGCCTTTCTTATTTAGAAACGCGGCTCAGTCTTTTCAACGGATCATAGACGCAGACACTCGTGAATTACCTTTCGTCTATGCGTACATTAACGACTTAATAGTTGCAAGCTCGTCTACCGATGAACATATTAAACACTTCACCCAATTATTTCACTTCTAGAGATTCATGCACCTACAACTTCGGTCTTAAAAATTGATAGATCCCGATTATGAAGTAGTGGTGGATACCAACTCACACTCTTACAATAAGTGACTCCACGCCGAGTCATCCTCCACATAACCCGTTCTCATGCTACATGCGACTGCCCTCGTCATACATGTACACACACTCCTTCTACCAACTCCAACATATTTATACACTGAACTCTTCTCTCTTTCAACAAGTCTGTTTAATATTTCATCTACGTTTCCACACAAGAACATTTTCAGCTACTAAGCCGTTTCTCTCCTATATTCTTACTAACGAAGATAACCAATAAAGTTGATCTGAAATGTTAGAATGAGACTTCTTTTCTTGTCTTCATTTTCTAACTAAAAATGTATGTGCTTGGCAAATTAGCTATACACATTAACCCGTTATCAAAGGGAGAAGACAAAGCCTGAGAGAATGGAATTCTAAGAATTGCATAAGATAAGAATTTCTCGAACTACCCATATTATCATTGAATTAAGCATTGTTTATTTAATAGTGCACCTCCAAATCATAATAGCAAAAATATTTCTACTTTTTTTAAAAATTACAGTTTCGCATAATTTTTATATGTAAGATTTTAATATTTTCTTTCCTCTAATGAATGTGAAACTTTCGCCATAACATACTTTTTTATATAATATTGAACAATAATTAAAAAAAAATAATTTAAAAACCGAAACATATAAAAAATAATTTAATTAAACATGGTAAACATTCTACAAACGTTCAGAATAGGAATGTACGTATGTACGTCTGGGAAAAAAAGAAAACTAGTATCCTCCTTCCTCCCTTTTAATTACATGACGTCATTTTCACAGTTTTTATACTTGCTAAAAATTTTGGGCTTCCGTATATTCCGTGTTTACACAACTTTCATTTGTTGCATTTTGCGAATGGCAGAATTACTCGATTTTGGGGCAAATTAATTTATGCTTTGTACAAACAATGTTTTTTTTTAAATTTAATTCAATATCTTAAGACTATTCTTGACTAATTATCTTGGAAATAGACCCAGAAAACTAATATTTATCTTTTAAAGGATTTTTACAATGAATTTATTTAACTTCGAAATTTAGCTGAATTGGGTAGCTCGCCGTGAAAACATTTTCGGGTTTGTATTACTGTACACATAGATTCAAAAAAGTTGTCAAAAAACAAATATATAACAAATAAATGTTATCAAAGGCAAGATAAGTTACTTTTCTATCTAACTGGATATATTTTTCGTGTTTTTATTCAATGTAACATGTTTATTCAGCTCGAAAAGCATACAGTGTTTACCGACGTATTGGAAAATTCAAAATGGCGCCCGACTCTCTCTCTTTAACACGGTAAGTTCAGGAAAAGATGTTATAAATAATAAACTAGATAAAATATTGTTAGAAATTCGCTCAATATATGTTACCGTGACATAAGTTGACATATATTCGGTGTTTTTTTAATAGTAATTTATCTAGTTTATTATTTATAACACATTTTCCCAAACTTACCATCTTAAAGAGAGTGTCAGGCGGCATTTCGAATTTGCCAATACATCGGTAAACACTGTATGTTGTACGAGCCTTTTTCAAGTCTCACACAAAAACACACATTCACATTTCAAGCTATGTCATATACATACACGCACACAAACATACGCGCCCACCTCCACACATGTACACATATTCACGTTCGAGTACATACATTGACATTCACGTGTATAGACACACACGCTAACGCACACATATGTACTCACACACGCGCACACGAACGCACACATGGACGACGTCACTTCCGCTTTCTAAGGAATTATACACATGCGCAAAAGACCACCGGAAACGAGTATAAAACAAAGAGACAAGCTGTTTCTAATCCTTTTAGAACCAACTCTCGACCAGAGAGGTTGGTCTAACCAACTGCCTCCCTTTCGGGAGGCGCATGCTCGCGCGCGTCACGCCAACTTACTACTATGTATGGGGCACGAGCTGTATGTACACATTCCCACTCTTTCTCTCTCTATCTACTACTGGTCCCTGAGAACATCTTCGCGTAGCTGACTACTAACTGATGTCAACTCTCATATCCTCTTCTTTGTCTACACGCTGGACTATCATTCTCATTTTAACTACAACACTTATTTCTCTTCCCACATGCGGACAAACGATAGTGACCCGAACTTGAGATGAAAACACATTTCCTTTTCTTGCTACAACACCAGTCGTGCAACGAACATTGGTTACATACACGCGGACATGAACCATTGTTATAACTAAAACATTCATTCTTTCAACAGTAAATAAACGACGTTTATCTTATCCATCAATTGAGTCTTTGTTTCCTTCAATGTTAATCGTTTCATTATTATTCTTTTGTAACGGGATTGGGGTATTTATATATCCTAGTGCTTTACAATGTTTTTCGAGCTGAATAAACATGTTACATTGAATCAAAACACAAAAATGTATCCAGTTTGGTAGAAAAGTAACTTATCCTGCCTTTGATAATATTTCTTTGTTATATATTTGTTTTTTGACAACTTTTTCGAATCTATGTGTACAGTAATACAAACCCACAATTTCATGCCTCTTTTTCACTCGCCGTGAAAATATTTTCATAGCTTTTTTCAAGTGTACAAATATTTTTTTTTCCTTTAGAAAATTAACTTTAGTTTCTAATCTTTCAAATACAATCAAAAAGTAGTCGGAAACCGACAAAAATGATGATAAATCGGTTTTCAAAACTAGGTCCCCCTATCTTTATTCATCTATTTTTGCCCGTACCTAAAAAACTATGATTCAACTTCATCAAGCCATTCATTTTGATAATTCACAAAATAAAAAATATAAAAAAGATAAAAACATAAGAATTTATTGAATTAAATTAAATATTTATTAAATTAAACTTTAAAATATTTCTTGGAGAAAGAGAAACTAAGGTAAATAACTTGTATAAGATTACATTAAGTACGTGTAGTTTTGACGTGTTATTGCATGAAAAGACAGATAATCTCATTGAGGTGCAATGTGCATTAACAAAGATAGCCGCCATAGTTACTCTAATTAAAGGATTATCTCAATTTTTACGTAAATCTTCTAAAATAAAGACAACAATTGACGTTAATTCAGTGTAAAATTGCGGTTTAACTTTACTATATTTTGTTTTCGAATGAATGCATTTCAAAGCAAAACATTATTACGTATTTACTAGTGTCGAAATTAGTATAAATGCCAACAATTATGAAACATTATTCAGTAGGAAAATAGTTATACGTAAAAGCATTATTACTTATTGAAAAATTGTTCATAGAAAAATAATCATCAGTTAAAACATCATTTTACGAAGTTGCGATTTTTCATTAAATAAATCCTTTAAAAGAAACTGTGGTTCGTCAATTTAAACTATTTTCAAAATTGAAAACTCCAGTGGTCCCAATGTAAATTATATGAGATTTGAAGCAAATACAATTTTAAAAATTACCATTCGATTTTTTATTCTATATGAACCTCAACTTTTGTGAGGGGTGGGGGAGTTTTTCGTTAAAAAGTATATAAATTGTATATTTTTTTCTAAAAAATTCTTAAGCCATCTATTTCTTGGGCCAGCTTGACTAAAGTCGTATGCAAGATGGTGGCCGTGAACAGATGTAAAAAATGGAATGGAACGCAAATTTTAAAGAAACTAAATTGGCGAACACCGACTGTACAGCTAACAAGGAAATAAACAACAACAACAACAACAACAACAACTCGACTGCTGATAACAACGACTGATAATAAACGGGGATTAATTTTAAACTAATCTGTACTTGTTATGAATATGTTAATAATGAAATGAAATAACTGAGAAATGCTTGGTTCACATAACATTTTAATAAACAAACCACAAAAATTGAATTTCGTCGTACTTTCTCTGCATAATTACAACGGGGGTATTCAATTATAGAACTTGTATAGTTTTTAATAGGTGCTTCTGCAGTTTAATTTTCCGTTTTTCCTTGGGAGGAGGGCACGTCTTGTTGCACAACACCCGCCCCTCAAATGTTAACAGAATTTTTGTGAAAAATTAAATGTTTTTTCTGCTTGGTGTATGTCAGCGTTTTACTTAGGGAAAAACGGTAAATTAAACTGCAGCAACACCTGTTAAAAACTATACAACTTCTGTATAAAAGGGAGTGAAACACATAAAAATGTTTTTGTAAATCGTGAAAAGTCCAATTTTTAGATCAATTAAAAAGCATCAAAAACTACGTAACACAAAAAATGGACCACATATTGTTTTGAAAACTTTTTTATTTCAGATCTCAGCCAAAAATTCCTCTGCGATATGATAAATCACTTTACTATGCGTGTTCGCGCACAAACACATAATGTAAGAATAGTGTAAATGGAGGCAGCGAGATAGTGCAAAATGCAAAATAGCGCGAGGGTTCAAGGGTTTATACCATTCAAACGTTTTTTTTAATATAATTAAATTGTTGTATGTTGTCTGTGCAGAAGGTTTCACATATATATTAGCTATGCACAATGAACAACTTAGCATAGTACCTGTGCATACATTGTAATGGTGCTGAATTCCTTTCGTCATTTCCAAATAATTTATTAACTTAAAATATTTCTAACCATCGACTTTTTTTTAAACTGGAAAAACAACACTCTTAATGTTATATATTGTGACGACTGTGATACTTTTTTTAATTCATATGAATTTTGGCGAGGGTTAGAGTCTTATATCTCAAGATAATCTATCAGAAAACGGAAATATGGTATGCTGCATGGGGCGTGATTGAAAGTTTCGTTCCCTAGATAAACGCATTAGAATGGCAAATGTCATATGATATAGCGAAAAAGTATTTCATTCAAACGTTTTTTTTTTAATATAATTAAATTGTTGTATGTTGTCTGTGAAGAAGATTTCACCTATATATTAGCTATGCACAATGAACAACTTAGCATAGTACCTATGCATACATTGAATTGGTGATGAATTCCTTTCGTCATTTCCAAATGCAAGTTCTCATAAGAATTTATTAACTTAAAATATTTCTAACCATCGATACTTGCTTTAAAATATAAAAACAACAATCTTAATGTTATATATTGTGACGACTGTGATACTTTTGTTAATTCATATGAATTTTGGCGAGGGTTAGAGTCATATATCTCAAGATAATCTATCAGAAAACGGAAATATGATATGCTGCATGGGGCGTGATTGAAAGTTTCGTTCCCTAGATAAACGCATTAGAAAGGCAAATGTCATAGCGAAAAAGTATTTCATGTTTGAAGATAGAAGAGAATTCCAGCCATTCTGAATCTGGAAGTCAGACAGGCAAGATGCATCCAAAAATGTAGAGAAAATGTAAGCCTATTAAACCTTGATGTCTTGTCATATGCGTCTGTCAATTCTAGTCTTTAAAACTAACTTTAAAAACTGATTAAGAAGTAATTAGTTAATTAAATAATGGTTTCTCCTCCTATAAACAATTTCTCTTTAAATAAAACTTTTGAAAACCACCAAATCTTTATTGTTTTACTACACGTTTAATTTTTGTTAAGTTTCTTTATGGGAAAGACAATTAGAATTTGAAAATTTCTCAAGCTCTGTAGACCGAAATACCCAAGAATTTGTGCCAAACAACAACCTTCTCTTGGCTGGCGTAGGCAAAGAGGGGAAATGAATCTTTAATAACTCACATACATGCCTTCATCTCATGGACATATTCTTACACATTAGCGAGTCTGGAGAATAGAAATAATTGCAACACAGAACTAAAAAGAAAAAGGTAAATCAACACACATGCACAATGCCATGCACTCGAATACATATATTACATACATGTGCATATTATTCACACTATGAACATATTGACTCACACATCTTTGAGCTTTGATTACTTTGATTTCTTTACCAAACACGACTTTTGTAGATATAAACATGTTGTGTTATAAAATTTGGTTTTCCTCAATTTTTCATTTTAAAAAACATTTGGTCATAGAAGAATGCGAACATTATGTTGCAACAGATTTGTAACGATTTGGTAATAACAGGTGCTATATGTAGAGGGATGTGAAAACCTAAAGTCGTCATTTCGTCTGACGAGGATATAGATTTGACTGGGATTTGGAAGTTTTGAAAACACTGTCGAATTTACTGATAATCTGTTAGTTTAACCATATACTTTAGTTAGTTTGAAGAGATTTTCCTGGAACTTACACGTGATTTTATTGTGATATGAATTCATAGTTTAACCATATACTTTAGTTAGTTTGAAGAGATTTTCCTGGAACTTACACGTGATTTTATTATATGAATTCATAGTTTAACCATATACTTTAGTTAGTTTGAAGAGATTTTTGTGGAACTTACACGTTATTTTATTATATGAATTCATAGTTCAACCATATACTTTAGTTAGTTTGAAGAGATTTTCCTGGAACTTACACGTGATTTTATTATGATATGAATTCATATCCGAGGGCAGATTTATGAACAGTTATTATCCCTGTTATCGCTTTTTTTCTAAAATTTAATCTTCTAGGCATTGCGTCTAAATATTTCTTAAGATTTTTCATTCGCCAGTAAGTAGATTCTATTTACTTTTGTCTCTTCTGCTTATATTTTCTTCATTCACAGTTCTCAGAAATCAAGGGGCTCCCTACCTGGTACTCACACTTGAACACTATATGAGATGCATATTGTAATCTATATGATACATAGATATTGTAATCTATATGAGATACATAGATATTGTAATCTATATGATACATAGATATTGTAATCTATATCAAATACATAGATATTTTAATCTATATGAGATACATAGATATTGTAATCTATGAGATACATAGATATTGTAATCAATATGAGATGCATAGATATTGTAATCTATATGAGATACATATTGTAATCTATATGAGATACATATTGTAATCTATATAAGATGTATAGATATTGTAATCTATATGAGATGCATAGATATTGTAATCTATATGAGATACATAGATATTGTAATCTATATGAGATACATAGATATTGTAATCTAGATGAGATGTATAGATATTGTAATCTATATGAGATGTATAGATATTGTAATCTATATGAGATGTATAGATATTGTAATCTATATGAGATGTATAGATATTGTAATCTATATGAGATGTATAGATATTGTAATCTATATGAGATACATAGATATTGTAATCTATATGAGATACATAGATATTGTAATCTATATGAGATGCATAGATATTGTAATCTAGATGTGATACATAGATATTGTAATCTATATGAGACATAGATATTGTAATCTATATGAGATGCATAGATATTGTAATCTATATGAGATACATAGATATTGTAATCTATATGAGATGCATATATATTGTAATCTATATGAGATACATAGATATTGTAATCTATATGAGATACATAGATATTGTAATCTATATGAGATACATAGATATTGTAATCTATATGAGATGCATAGATATTGTAATCTATATGAGATGCATAGATATTGTAATCTATATGAGATACATAGATATTATAATCTATATGAAATGCATAGATATTGTAATCTATATGAGATGCATAGATATTGTAATCTATATGAGATACATATTGTAATCTATATGAGATACATAGATATTGTAATCTATATGAGATGCATAGATATTGTAATCTATATGAGATGCATAGATATTGTAATCTATATGAGATGCATAGATATTGTAATCTATATGAGATGCATATATATTGTAATCTATATGAGATGTATAGATATTGTAATCTATATGAGATACATAGATATTGTAATCTATATGGGATACATAGATATTGTAATCTATATGAGATGCATAGATATTGTAATCTATATGAGATACATAGATATTGTAATCTATATGAGATGCATAGATATTGTAATCTATATGAGATACATAGATATTGTAATCTATATGAGATACATAGATATTGTAATCTATATGAGATGCATAGATATTGTAATCTATATGAGATGCATAGATATTGTAATCTATATGAGATGTATAGATATTGTAATCTATATGAGATACATAGATATTGTAATCTATATGAGATGCATGGATATTGTAATCTATATGAGATACATAGATATTATAATCTATATGAAATGCATAGATATTGTAATCTATATGAGATGCATAGATATTGTAATCTATATGAGATACATATTGTAATCTATATGAGATACATAGATATTGTAATCTATATGAGATGCATAGATATTGTAATCTATATGAGATGCATAGATATTGTAATCTATATGAGATGCATAGATATTGTAATCTATATGAGATGCATATATATTGTAATCTATATGAGATGTATAGATATTGTAATCTATATGAGATACATAGATATTGTAATCTATATGGGATACATAGATATTGTAATCTATATGAGATGTATAGATATTGTAATCTATATGAGATACATAGATATTGTAATCTATATGAGATGCATGGATATTGTAATCTATATGAGATGTATAGATATTGTAATCTATATGAGATGTATAGATATTGTAATCTATATGAGATGCATAGATATTGTAATCTATATGAGATGCATAGATATTGTAATCTATATGAGATACATAGATATTTTAATCTATATGAGATACATTGATATTGTAATCTATATGATACATAGATATTGTAATCTATATGAGATACATAGATATTGTAATCTATATGAGATACATTGATATTGTAATCTATATGAGATGCATAGATAATTTAATCTATATGAGATACATAGATATTGTAATCTATATGAGATACATAGATATTGTAATCTATATGAGATACATAGATATTGTAATCTATATGAGATGCATAGATATTATAATCTATATGAGATGCATAGATATTATAATCTATATGAGATACATAGATATTGTAATCTATATGAGATGCATAGATATTGTAATCTATATGAGATACATAGATATTGTAATCTATATGAGATGCATGGATATTGTAATCTATATGAGATGCATAGATATTGTAATCTATATGAGATACATAGATATTGTAATCTATATGAGATGCATGGATATTGTAATCTATATGAGATGCATAGATATTGTAATCTATATGAGATACATAGATATTTTAATCTATATGAGATGCATAGATATTGTAATCTATATGAGACGCATGGATATTGTAATCTATATGATACATAGATATTGTAATCTATATGAGATGCATAGATATTGTAATCTATATGAGATACATAGATATTGTAATCTATATGAGATACATAGATATTGTAATCTATATGAGATGCATATTGTACTCTATATGAAATACATAGATATTGTAATCTATATGAGATGCATAGATATTGTAATCTATATGAGATGCATAGATATTATAATCTATGAGTTACAGATATTTTAATCTGTATGAGACACATAGATATTGTCATCTATATGAGATACATAGATATTGTAATCTATATGAGATATCTATATGAGATGCATATTGTACTCTATATGAAATACATAGATATTGTAATCTATATGAGATGCATAGATATTGTAATCTATATGAGATGCATAGATATTGTAATCTATATGAGATGCATAGATATTGTAATCTATATGAGATGCATATTGTAATCTATATGAGATACATATTGTAATCTATATGAGATGCATATTGTAATCTATATGAGATACATAGATATTGTAATCTATATGAGACACATAGATATTGTAATCTATATGAGACACATAGATTTTGTAATCTATATGAGATGCATAGATAGTATAATCTATATGAGACACATAGATATTGTAATCTATATGAGATGCATAGATATTGTAATCTATATGAGATGCATAGATATTGTAATCTTTCTGAGATACATAGATATTGTAATCTATATGAGATGCATAGATATTGTAATATATATATGAGACACATAGATATTGTAATCTATATGAGATACATAGATATTATAATCTATATGAGATGCATAGATATTATAATCTATATGAGATACATAGATATTATAATCTATATGAGATACATAGATATTATAATCTATATGAGATGCATAGATATTATAATCTATATGAGATGCATCGATATTGTAATCTATATGAGATACATAGATATTGTAATCTATATGAGATGCATAGATATTGTAATATATATGAGACACATAGATATTGTAATCTATATGAGATACATAGATATTATAATCTATATGAGATGCATAGATATTATAATCTATATGAGATGCATAGATATTGTAATCTATATGAGATGTATAGATATTGTAATCTATATGAGATACATAGATATTGTAATCTATATGAGATGCATAGATATTGTAATCTATATGAGATGTATAGATATTGTAATCTATATGAGATACATAGATATTGTAATCTATATGACATACATAGATATTGTAATCTATATGAGACACATAGATATTGTAATCTATATGAGATACATAGATATTGTAATCTATATGAGATACATAGATATTGTAATCTATATGAGATGCATAGATATTGTAATCTATATGAGATGCATATTGTAATCTATATGAGATGCATATTGTAATCTATATGAGATACATAGATATTGTAATCTATATGAGACACATAGATATTGTAATCTATATGAGACACATAGATATTGTAATCTATATGAGATGCATAGATAGTATAATCTATATGAGACACATAGATATTGTAATCTATATGAGATGCATAGATATTGTAATATATATGAGACACATAGATATTGTAATCTATATGAGATACATAGATATTATAATCTATATGAGATGCATAGATATTGTAATCTATATGAGATGCATAGATATTGTAATCTATATGAGATGCATAGATATTGTAATCTTTATGAGTTACATAGATATTGTAATCTATATGAGATGCATAGATATTGTAATCTATATGAGATGCATAGATATTGTAATCTATATGAGATACATAGATATTGTAATCTATATGAGATGCATAGATATTGTAATCTATATGAGATGCATAGATATTGTAATCTATGAGTTACATAGATATTGTAATCTATATGAGATACATAGATATTGTAATCTATATGAGATACATAGATATTGTAATCTATATGAGATACATAGATATTGTAATCTATATGAGATACATAGATATTGTAATCTATATGAGATACATAGATATTGTAATCTATATGAGATGCATATTTTACTCTATATGAAATACATAGATATTGTAATCTATATGAGATGCATAGATATTGTACTCCATATGAAATACATAGATATTGTAATCTATATAAGATGCATAGATATTGTAATCTATATGAGATGCATAGATATTATAATCTATATGAGATACATAGATATTGTAATCTATATGAGATACATAGATATTGTAATCTATATGAGATGCATATTGTACTCTATATGAGATACATAGATATTGTAATCTATATGAGATGCATAGATATTGTAATCTATATGAGATGCATAGATATTATAATCTATATGAGCTACATAGATATTGTAATCTATATTAGATGCATAGATATTATAATCTATGAGTTACAGATATTTTAATCTTTATGAGACACATAGATATTGTAATCTATATGAGATGCATAGATATTATAATCTATATGAGATGCATAGATATTATAATCTATATGAGATACATAGATATTGTAATCTATATGAGATGCATAGATATTATAATCTATGAGTTACATAGATATTGTAATCTATATGAGATACATAGATATTGTAATCTATATGAGATGCATAGATATTATAATCTATGAGTTACAGATATTTTAATCTTTATGAGACACATAGATATTGTAATCTATATGAGATGCATAGATATTGTAATCTATATGAGACACATAGATATTGTAATCTATATGAGTCACTTAGATATTGTAATCTATATGAGACACATAAATATTGTAATTTATTAAAGTTCTTTTGTTTGTAAGTTACTTCTTTCTCCTTCTTGTCTTTTATCATCATGTCATGTCTCATATCTCAATTCATGTATCTGTACGATTCATAAAGTCATCATTGATGGTACATTACATGTATAACTGCTGTTCCTTTGACTTGCTGCAGCATTCAATATTCAACATTTCGTCATGTGGATATATTTACATATTCCATTTTATTTGATTGTATAGCAGCTAGCTGTACAATGGTTCACACCAACAACTTCTGTGTCGTACAAACTGGACTTGTCATTGCTGAGATCACTTAGCTTCTTAAAATTATTGGTAATCAAAATTACTTAGAGAGTCATGTTTACAGAAAAGAGTTGTTGCGGTATTGAAGACAATGTTGTACACAATAATTGGCCAGTTTCGTAAAAAAGGTTGTTCTGTTGGCTCTTGTTTTGTGATTTTTTACACAGGCATCACCACATTATCAAGGCCAAGAAGCCACTCGAGGATAAGGGTTTTAAATGTACAGTAGAAATTGGACAATATAGTAATCAATTCGGTAAATTTGTTAACTTATATGGAACGGCTAATCAAGAACCTGTTTACGTTAGACATATTGTAGTCAGCCGGAAAGCAGGAAAATGGAAGACAATTCCACAGGCTTGAAGTTCTAAGAAAGAAGCTTTGTTCATGGAATCTAAGTTTAGGTTTAGGCACAGATAAAGAGTGGGGGGAATTATTGATTGTGTTTTCAGCTAGACGAGTGTTTCTTGTGAAGGTTTGGCGAGGGGGGACCATAGATTCAAGCTCAGTCGAACACTTTCCATGAAAATAACGATACATCAGAGACAAACTCGCAACATCTCTTCTGTGAGATAGAGGTTGCAGGGAAGAGAAAAGGACATCTCCTACGAGACTAGAAAGTCTATTTTGGACTCTATCAAGGCAGGACAAGTCCTTTCTAGAAGCGCCTGCCCAGATGTGGCAACAGTATTTCATCCTTGGACGTACCTGGCTCTTATATAGCAAGAGAATTGCATCAGCAGTGAGATATCTACTGGATCGACAGAAAAATCCCACCATTATGCTAGCAATTTTGAGGCATACATTTTTGAATCAGATATTGTTTCTTTTTTTTTAAATTTTTTTAAAATTTATTTTCTTCCATGCTGGGTATGGGGCAGCCAAACCAGCTGGCAACATTGCCCTGCTTTTTATTGAAACCAACCGAGAGCTCTTTTTAGTATCCTTGTTGTTCCTTTAAATGCAATTGTCTGGATCTCTTTTCCACGTGATACACTAGAAATATTAGTTAGGTAGGATTTCAGGTTCTTCATAAGCCTTGTGGCACCTATAATGACTGGTATGATTTATATCTCCTTACTGACTTATTCCATATAACTATGTCAGGTTTCACAGCAGCATTTTCAAGCTAGGTGGCTGTAGGGATTATATGATCATAATGTATAGTATATAAGTCATTTTAACTGTTCTTTCCGGTTGATCTTCCCAGGATTCGCTGCTACATTGGATGTTTAATTTCTTAGATGGTCTAATGCATGTATTTATATACTCCATCATGTCTCGTTGTGTAGAAGCCATCCCCTAAAAGAACCTTGCAACTTGATACTGGATGACTCACTTTCCAATTCCATGTGTAGAATCAACATTTATTGTCATTAGTGAGACCTGATATCTTCTTGAATGCATTGGTCATGAGCAGCCATTATAATGCTTTGCTGATCGTGGTGGCATGATCCCCTTTCGAGCCAATTCAATGAACCTTCTTTGTCTATATATTCCTTTGTACACTGATCCCACTCTTTAAGGTTCCTCTTTTGGAATGTCTCCCGTATGTGTTTTCATATGATGCAACAAATCTGACTTTCCTGCAAATGAGGAATCACATACTTTACAAAAATGTGGTTTATCTCCTGGATGTGTCTTCATATGGTGCAACAAATTTGACTTTAATGCAAAACAAGAACCACATACTTCACAAGAATGTGGTTTCTCTCCCGTATGTATTTTTATATGACTCAACAAATTTGACTTCAGTGCAAAAGAAGAACCACATACTTCACAAGAATGTGGTTTCTCTCCTGTATGTGTTTTGATATGATTCACCAAATTTGACTTTTGTGCAAATGAAGAACCACATACTTCACAAGAATATGGTTTGTCTCCCATATGTGTTTTTATATGACGCAACAAATTTGACTTCGATGCAAAAGAAGAACCACATACTTCACAAGAATGTGGTTTGTCTCCTGTATGTATTTTTATATGATTTAACAAATTTGACTTTTGTGCAAAAGAACGACTACATACTTCACAAGAATGTGGTTTCTCTCCCGTATGTGTTTTCATATGACGCAACAAATGTGACTTTCCTGCAAATGAGAAACCACATAGTTCACAGAAATGTGTTTTTTCTCCTGTATGTGTTTTCAAGTGATACAACAAATTTGACTTCCATGCAAATGTAGAACCACATACTTCACAGGAATATGGTTTATCTCCCGTATGTGTTTTAATATGACTCATCAAATTTGACTTTCGTGCAAAAGAAGAACCACATACATCACAAGAATGTGGTTTGTCTCCCGTATGTGTTTTCATATGACTCGACAAATTTGACTTCTGTGCAAAAGAAGAACCACATACTTTACAAGAATGCGGTTTGTCTCTCGTGTGTGTTTTCATATGACTCAGCAAATTTGACTTTTGTGCAAAAGAACAACCACATACTTCACAAGAATGTGGTTTCTCTCCCGTATGTGTTTTGATATGACGCAACAAATGTGACTTTGATGGGAAAGAAGAACCACATACTTCACAAGAATGTGGTCTGTCTTTCATATTTACTTGCATCTGATTCCACAAAAAGGATACGCAATGGAGTGTATGATGAAAGGCACACTTACAAATTTTTACTTTAGAAAATTATATGAACAAATTTATAATTATTTTTAACAATTTTTAAATCATCAATGAAGAAAGGTCCTTGCTGTTCATTTAGGAATTTCTTTTCATTGTTGCAAATTCTGGAAATATAAAAAAAATTCGAATATATATTGAATATGGTAAGATTCAATTCATTATGTATGTAATTTAAAATAAAATTAGTTTAATTTAATATTGGTTTCTTAACGAAATTAATGTTTTTATTATCAAAAATTAAACTAAAATTTTTACGTTTTTTCATTTAAGATATGAGGATTGATTATTCATCTTATTTGAATTCTTCAGAAAACTTTTATCTTGGGTGTTATTTTTACAAAGTTTCTATGTAACCACAGATCTTATTTAGGTGTATTTTGTCGAACTTGAGAACCTTTCTCTTGACCTCCGAAATTTGTACAGAATTCTTAATGGAACCCTTTATCTAATACATGAGAGTAGCATGCTTTCGTGTTGTTAGCGATTATTCGGTAAAATTTCTATGTAATTTGAAATCCTTTTTGCAATCTGACCAGGAATGGAATCTTCAACATTCAGGAGTACACTCATGAGCAAAATAAATAATTAAATGAATAAATAAAAAATAAATAAAAAAAAATAAATGGGCCAATAGTGAAAGAAGGAAGAAATCAATTTTTCAATATTTTTCCGTTAATTTTTGTTCATTTTAACTGAAAATTTCTATTTTGTAGATCATTATTATTATAGCATATAATAATAAGTGGAAAAATGAATCATAAGAATGGTAAGACCGCATCTTGCCGAGGATATAAAAAACCCGAATTGCAGGATTAAGGCAGTACAAAATGATTTACAAGCAGATTTTTGATATTTTGAAAAAGAAAAAGTGAAAACATTTCTGTCTGTAGTGAAACGAATTGTTCAAAGGTTCCAAGTCAAATGCTTGGTAAAGGGGAAATCTGGATCTGGTCGCCCTAGAGGATTCACTTTGAAGGTCGACCACAGTCGCCCTAGAGGATTCACTTTGAAGGTCGACCACAGTCGCCCTAGAGGATTCACTTTGAAGGTCGACCACAGTCGCCCTAGAGGATTCACTTTGAAGGTCGACCACAGTCGCCCTAGAGGATTCACTTTGAAGGTCGACCACAGTCGCCCTAGAGGATTCACTTTGAAGGTCGACCACAGTCGCCCTAGAGGATTCACTTTGAAGGTCGACCACAGTCGCCCAAGAGGATTCACTTTGAAGGTCGACCACAGTCGCCCTAGAGGATTCACTTTGAAGGTCGACCACAGTCGCCCTAGAGGATTCACTTTGAAGGTCGACCACAGTCGCCCTAGAGGATTCACTTTGAAGGTCGACCACAGTCGCCCTAGAGGATTCACTTTGAAGGTCGACCACAGTCGCCCTAGAGGATTCACTTTGAAGGTCGACCACAGTCGCCCTAGAGGATTCACTTTGAAGGTCGACCACAGTCGCCCTAGAGGATTCACTTTGAAGGTCGACCACAGTCGCCCTAGAGGATTCACTTTGAAGGTCGACCACAGTCGCCCAAGAGGATTCACTTTGAAGGTCGACCACAGTCGCCCTAGAGGATTCACTTTGAAGGTCGACCACAGTCGCCCTAGAGGATTCACTTTGAAGGTCGACCACAGTCGCCCTAGAGGATTCACTTTGAAGGTCGACCACAGTCGCCCTAGAGGATTCACTTTGAAGGTCGACCACAGTCGCCCTAGAGGATTCACTTTGAAGGTCGACCACAGTCGCCCTAGAGGATTCACTTTGAAGGTCGACCACAGTCGCCCTAGAGGATTCACTTTGAAGGTCGACCACAGTCGCCCTAGAGGATTCACTTTGAAGGTCGACCACAGTCGCCCTAGAGGATTCACTTTGAAGGTCGACCACAGGCTAAAATCAACTGTTTTGAAGGATTGAAAGAAAACTTATGTTGACCATAGCAAAGAATTCAAAACAACGGCTGGAAATTCTCGTTTTAGATATTCAATATCTAGACGAATGAAAAAATGGGATTTTCTTCTAAAAGGTGTGCAAATAAGCCATTTTTTTTATCTAAGAAGAACATCAACAATAGAACGAGATTTTTCTCGTATTATGGCAAGAAAGATACAGACTGGTTCAGGAATGTTTTCTGGTCAGATGAATCAAGATTTTGTCTTGTTATTGATAATCCCGATGCTCCGGAATGGTGCAATTGAAGAACTAGAGAAAGATTTTCACCAAGTTGCATAAAAACGACAGTTAAACATGGGAATGGAGGGATAATATTATGGGGAACTTTTACTCCATCAGGAGTTGGGGAACTTATTAGATGTGAGAAGTCAATCAATGCAAACGAATATATTCGAATATTAGAAACAGGACTGTTACCAAGTATCCAGAAGCTGGGAATATCCCAGAACATTATTTTTCAACACAATAATGCCCCTGCACACACTGCTAAAGTCACAAAAAATGGTTTTCTGATAATTAAATTAATGTGATATTTGGGCCAGGTCAAATCCCCGATTTAAACCCAATCGAGAATATTTGGTCCATAATATCTTGTACATTGGATGGAAGAACCTTTGCGAACAATGACAAACTGTGGGAAGCTGTGCTAAGCGAATGGCATAGCATCTCCTCTTCAGTTTTCAACTTTGAGAGCATGTCTAAAAGGATTGGTCTTTTAAAGAAGTCAAAAGGGAATGCGATTCCATCCTAAGCATTTATTAAAGTAAATGTCTTGTTCTGTGTCATTAGTCTCATTCAAGTTTCCTTGTTCAATTGTTCTTTGTTCAATATAGCTTTTAGTGCAATAAAATATATAAAATGTTTTGCCCTTTTTTTTCTCAGGAGTGTATGTAACTTACAACTGAATTTAATCACATACTCTACGAATCGCACCTAGCAAGTACGAAATTTAGGAACTATTTTGTTTTTAGATGTTATCACCCGTAGTAAAGAATATATATATATATATATATATATATATATATATATATATATATACATGGATGTATATACACTATGTATATATGTATATATTGTCTATTATTTATAATTAATAATTCCTATATCATGTTAAATATTATACTGGGTATGCTTAGTAGTTGATCATCACCCAGAATATGCACTGTTTCCTTAAGCCAGCTTACTCTTCACTGTTCTTCTCCATCTGTAATTTTTACTTCATCCCATAAAGGTAGCTGGTTTCCCTTTATCCATTATTATATATTCCGCCATAACCGATTTTTTAAATCTCACCACATGTTACAGTTTTTCAACGTTTTTCTACCTTTGATCAAAGATAAAGGCAAAAGACGAGAGAGGCCTCCAATCAGGTGGCGATCAACATAGCACAAGTGTAGATCCATCTACCTACCTCCCAGGCCACATTCTCCATAAGAAAGGATTTATTGTTTCACCTAGCACACTGCTCAGTCATTTTGAGCGAATATCAAATTGAATAAATCTTTTCTGCCTTTCATTATTTTTGCTTAACTTAGTTTTGAAAGTAGAAATGAGGTTGGAGACATCAGTTTGGATCACAGAAAAAAACATAAATATCGTGCACCTAAGATTAATATACATCAAGTTCCTCAACATGACACATTTAAAGTCAACTGGAGCAAAGTATGTTTCTGAAGATACTGACATTCAAAACCTGCAAGAGCCGACAATCAAGCCTTACTCATCCATACCAGCTAATCTGAGTGCTATTGAGTTGGCTAAGAATCTCAATAATATATCGCATAGAATATTTGGTCATGTTAACAGTGATCATATCACTGATCACCGATATATGATATAATGGATGCCAATTTTAAAGTTTTGTAAAAGTAGTCATGTATTTTAATTTTTTTTTTTTTTTTTTTTTTTTTTTATTCAATTTTCACCCCAAACAAGGCACAGTGCCACTTTGAAGCAGGGGGCTACTATTAGGGAATTAATTAGCGGGGTCATTATGAAGGGAGAAGAGTAGAAAGATGTTTGTTAACATTACACTTGAACTTCTGCATATCATTGCAGTTGGGAAAGCAGAATCCCGGAAGGGAGTTCCAAAGACCCGCAGTTCTGGGGAAGAAACTATTGGAGTAAAAGGCTTTCTTGCACCTAGGGATCTCCACTGTAAAGGGATGAGACTTAGTAGCTTGTCGGGTTTGTCGGGGGTAGTTACGTCGGGGAGGTACAAGTGTTTGCAGTTCGTCAGAGCATTCACCATTAAAGTATTTGTAGAACAGGCAGAGGGATGCAACATCTCGTCGATGGGACAGAGGTTAAAGCCCAGATGACAGTTCAGGACCTATCAGGTTTGCGACTCTTTTTTGAACCCTGTCCAGGAGCGAGAGACAAGCAGCAGATGCACCAGCCCAGATGTGACAACAGTACTCCATACATGGGCGAATGGTTGCCTTATAGAGGTATAGGATACTGGCAGGCGTAAGTAGTTTTCTAGCACGGTAGAGGGAGCCAACCTTCCTTGCAGCAGCCTTGGCAATGCTCTCAATGTATCTATTCCAGTTCATATTCCCTGTAAACGTTAGGCCGAGGAGTTTAAAAGAAGTACTTTCAGGCAATGTGTTCTTGGCCATTGCTATTGGTGGTAGAGAAGGTTTCTTGTAGTTATTGAAGGAAACAAGCTTAGTCTTAGCAGCATTGAATGAGACCAACCATTTTTGTCCCCATTCCACTACGGATTGGAGGTCATCCTCTAGTGTTTCTGCCATTTTCTTGGATATGTGTTCATTTGTTTTCCCCTCATATCTGTTATAGAGAGTGGTGTCATCGGCAAATATACCCATCTCCGAAACAATATTATCAGGGAGGTCGTTTATGAATATCAGGAACAATAGAGGTCCAAGGATAGACCCCTGAGGCACTCCCGCATTTATGTCATATTGTTTGGATGTACGTCTTAATCATTTTCTTGTTTCTAATCACACAATTTTGGTGATGACTAAACAGGTGAAATATGAAAGGAATCAACATTTGCCTCATCTAGCATGTTACATATACACTTAGATTCCAACCAAAACCTCAACACAAGGATCAATCATGCAGGTTCCATGACATTCAGTGAGTAACTCGATTGTAATATGATTGACCTACTGCAAGTCAAAGTTATTTATAAGGTTTATTGGGTGTATTTTTGAGAAAACTTAAAAATACAACATAATAATTCTTTATCAGCATTCTTTAAACAAATTAACAGAAAATTTGACAACTGCATTTCCAAATAATTTAACAGGAAATCTCTTTGGTATACTTACGTGTGTACACAGTTTCTAATACATCGATCCCTCATATTGAAACAAATTGACGAGAATACAAACATTTAATTAAAGAAATCAGAAAACAACAACTGAATGTTATACAGAATTTGACCTCACTTTTATCAAAGAATTACACTGCTTAATATCTGTAAAACTAATTGTTTGTGTCAAATTTAAATACGATATTCGTTTTCAGCATACCCGAAAACCTATTGAAGTCGTCATGTGAAAGGTGATTGTTAAGGTGGAGAGTAAGAAATAATTTACCAAAACGCCTTTCAGGCAGCAAAAAAAAAAAAAAAAATATCACCATATGGCCAGAAAATGGGTGTTCATTTTACATAAAATTCATATAGAAAAGTGATCCCTGTTTATGAAAAACTAATTTCCTCATATCATGGCAACTATTTCTCTGCACCAGTTTTGAAGTATATATTCGTTTTCGGCACACGCAATAACTTATAAAAGTTTTCATTGGAAAGGTATTTTTGGAGTTGGAATGATTCTAGACATTTTTTCTTTACAATGACGACTTTTTAAGGGTTTTCTTTGGTGCTGAAAACGGATATATACTTAAAAAGTGACATAGAGAAATAGATTTCATTATAGAAAAATGTACTTTTTTCAAAGAGTGGGGGATCATTTTAATTATCAATTTAATGAATAATAAGCTGAGCACCCATTTTGTGACCTACTAGTAAGGCGGGCGTTTCTTGATTGTTTTTTAAAATTATTTTTAGCCAGAAGTTTTTTTTTCCTGATTTCCTGTTTCAATAAAGACACAGGTAAATTAAAGAACAAAAATCAATAAAAATGTTATCAATTCTGTACGTGAAAACGACTACGGAATTGTCCACCACTGATAACATAAAGAATTACGTAATGACCTTTTTTATGTTTAAGTCAGTATTGAAAATAAAATCTGATAAATTAGTGATCATTCGATAATAATCCGATTAAAAAAAGATGAAAATAAAAATACATTACGTTTTTTTTTTTTTTTAATGTTTAAGTCAGTATTGAAAACAAAAAACAATTGACAGCAAAAAATGTTTAACAATAAATCAACATTTTCATTAGGATTATTCGCTTAGTAAATGTAGTTATCTCCCTTACATTTTTAACGTATTCTGTAAATGTGCAAAAATCGATACTAAATTCATGTAGTAATACTTACGTTTTTGTGTTATAATCTGCTTTCGATTAACTTTGTCTGCTTTTATAAAGGAAACGATTTTTCAAA
This sequence comes from Euprymna scolopes, assembly GCF_053919585.1. NCBI lineage: Eukaryota > Metazoa > Mollusca > Cephalopoda > Sepiida > Sepiolidae > Euprymna > Euprymna scolopes. The sequence goes on from NC_136527.1 coordinate 27,410,436, forward strand.
CGTGATTGGCTTTACAAGCTCAAGTTAACATTCAAGATGACGAACGGAAGAGCAAGTTCGCAGAAAACAAAATTGAAGAGGAAAAATAAAACAAATTATTTCGAAACAGAGCCGATCTATTTGGTGAATATCACGGATAAAATTAGAATTATTTTATTTAACATTTTAACATTTACATGAGAGAGAACAGATTACAAGTTTCATTTTTATTAATTCTCTAATTCGTTGCCCGTGGAATTTAATCGCGGAAACTGATAGTTTTTAAAGCCGCCTTTTCGTATTTTCATTTGTTTATTTTAGATTCCTGATTTTTTTTTATTGTGTTTGAAAGATTAAAGCCTAAAGTTAATCTCATGCTTGTGCAGTTTACCAAACACATTAAAAATGAAGATATTGAAATTGAACTATACTGTACGTGCCTAAAGTTTTGAAAGCCGGCTTGTCATATTTGTTTTTATAGATTTCCAATCTTTTTTATTGTGTTTGAAAGATTAAATCCTAAAGTTAATCTATAAGGTAATACAAGAAAAATTTTATTAAAGAGATTAACTATAAAAATTACACACGAAAAAAAAAAGTTATAATGAAAACTGTTTTTACAGCTTCAGAAACTGACAAATTCGTCTAAATTTAGAAGTTAAATAAATTCCTTGTAAACCCCAAAACTCACTTGAAAAATAAATACTACTTTTCTGGGATTCTTTCAAAAATAATTAGTAAAATAAATAGTAATATTTACAGGTTTGTTCGTCTCAAAGTTGTATCAAGAAGCGGAACTTGATGTAACAACGAAAACATGAAATCCTATCCTATGGAAACGAAACGAAACGAAACTTCTCCAGCTTTTTTTTTTTTAATTGCTGCAAAAATTAGTTTTAATTATTTTCTTCTGTATCTTCACCGCAACAAAAAATAAAGTAGAAAAATTTTCCTTGTAAAAATTTTCGTACAATCAAAACAAGAGACAACGCGTCATACATAAATTCTACAGAAAGCCAGAATGTCAGAAAGTTTATTTTATTTTAAAATTTATAAAACAATTGACCTGTATTTTTGAAGATTATAAAAGATATTCATTAAATTAAGTAATTTTATTTTGTTATAAAAAATGTTTGTTTCATTAAAATATTTAGTTAATTTTTTACACGATGACTCAATTTATTCTCAAAGGTTTTGTAACGATAAATTAAATTAATCCTGAAAGAAAAGTGCATTTTAAATGTGAAAAAACGTCAATTAAAATCACTGATTGCAATTTATTTATTGAAAAAAATAACCAATTTAAGAAAGATAATACTGCGATTGACATGAACATTCTGTCTGTTTCCTCTATTTATTTATTTATTTTATTTCATAGTTTGTTTCCTTTTTATTTATTTATTTATTTTTTACAATTTTGCGCATCCGTATCTAATTTTTATACTGTTCAGTTGTTCTTTTTTTTTTTTCAGTGGATTATTATTGATTGAACACTATTAAATCAGATTATCTAAAAAAAATAAATAAATAAATAAATAAAAAGTCATTATTTCGACATTTGAAAATGTGCTCACTTTTAGTTACAAATCGATCCCCCATTTTATAAACAGGGAAACGAATTATTGCCCTTTGTTATTTTTGTACTTTTGCTACCGTGCTGAAATAATAACGTTATTGTTTCAAAAACAATTCTTGACATGAGGAGGGGAGGGTGTTTTGTAATTATTCTGTACTTCCACCTAACAATTTAATAAAAAAAAGATATTGTGAAACTTGAATTAAAAAAATATATATATTTAAATATAGCGCGGTATCAAAAGTGCATGAGCATTTTTTTCTATTGTCTGAACGCTGAAGTAGCGGTTTTCGGGTGTGCTGAATACGAATATCACATAAAAATTTTCGGTAAAATTTTAGAAAAAGCGTGAACTCGAACTAATAGAAAACAAAATATTTTTTTCTTGTAGATTTCTGTGTGCTGAAAAAGAATCTGAAAACCATATCCATCGCAAATTAATAGTTTTGTAAATATTAATATGTTTCTAAGGAATTATTGTCTTTGTAAAATCATCTGTAATGGCGTAAGTTTCCTGATTTCGCATACGTGCAGACCGAAGAGGACACATTTTTTTTTTAAATGTTAATAAAAATTAGTAAATAGATAGCAGAATTAAATTACATTTTAATGGCATAATAATGAGGAATTTAGTACATTATATTGCCAAAGAAATTGCGTTTAATTCTTCAACACGACAGAAATTCCTGTAGGTATTACAATTCAGTTACTAACAATTATGAAATTTGTGATTATATTGTTTTTAATTAACAAAAAAGCCCTGTATATTGTTTAAAATAAATAAAAAGTATTTATTATTTCATTACAATTGAATTAATAATTATTAAATATGTGATTGTATTGTTTTAAATTAACAAAAATTCCTGTATATTGTTTAAAATAAATAAAAAGTGTTTATTATTTCATTACAATTGAATTAATAATTATTAAATATGTGATTATATTGTTTTTAATTAACAAAAATTCCTGTATATTGTTTAAAATAAATAAAAAGTGTTTATTATTTCATTACAATTGAATTAATAATTATGAAATATGTGATTATATTGTTTTAAATTAACAGAAAAGTCCTGTATATTGTTTCAAATAAATAAAAAATGTTTATTATTATCGATGATGTGACCTGGTCAAAAATCGGCATCAATGTTACCGTAAAAATGGACGTGTATTTCTTATTGTTTATTATTTCTAAACTTTTACTAGCGTTTACTGTTACGTTTACTTTTTATGGTTCCTGTTACGTTTATGTTCTTAGATATACGTGTGGGTGTATGATGGCTGCTATTATTCTCTAATGTCTATTCTTGCCTTGGGAGTTTCAGAGATGTGTACGTGCAACAATATAATGTGAATGATTGCCTTGGCCAGCGCATGATGCCTTCTTGGTCGCTGGTCTTCCATTTTGCTGTGGAGTGATGCTGCAGACAGATTTACCAATGAACAACAAGATGGATTGAAGCTTCAATCTTTTTTATTTAAGACAAGCCTAACATCTCGGACCCTGGTTGTCGGGAGATACCCGAAATCTCCCGTCTGCATTCCTCTGCTGCTAAGACCAACTCCACCCATGTGGTCATAAACTGGAAGGCCTATGATCACACTTCTGTGTCATTCCTTAATTTCCTGTATATTCTATCTAAATCGTACAAGGTGACTTGGGTTGATGCCTGTGAAGCCTAATCTTTCTGACCCAGCTAAATCGCTGATAGGAATTCAAAATATGCTTATATAATTTTCTATTCCTAAAACTACCTATATGGCAATTAACCTGGAATTCGCAGTTATAAATTAACAAAAAAAGTCCTTATATTTTTTAAAATAAAGGTACTCATGCAGATATTGATCCAGGCGTAACTCAGCGTTCGTTCGGCTTTTCTCTGAACATGACGTCACATGGCGAGCATTGCAATGATAACAACTCTACGTACCTTACATGCAGTGAGTTTCAACTTGACTGACTCTGAGTAATATAAACACTCCCAACCTCCCAATGTAAAGCACGGCTTTCAGAATACCCCCCCCTATTTTAAGAGTGGCTTTTAAGGTTAGGGGTGTTTATTTCGAAAGATTGGGGTGTTTATACTATGCTGGGGCAGCTCGTAAAAAGAATACCTTTCAAAAAAACTTTGTTTCCTTTTTTCTTTTACGTTGCGTTGTTATTATTTCATCGGCAACGCTCGGCATTATCCGATTGTTGACGTCATGTTCCAAGGAAAGCAAACACGATAAATTACGTCTGGATCAATATCTGCATGAGTACCAAAATAAATAAAAGGTGTTTATTATTAAAAAAAAAGTTCGGTGATTACAGAATTTTTTCCTTTCATGTGATATGGGGTTGGAGATTTTTTTATGTGGTATGGGGTTGGAGATTTTTTTTATGTGGTATGGGGTTGGAGATTTTTTTATGTGATATGGGGTTGGAGATTTTTTTATGTGATATGGGGTTGGAGAATTTTTTATGTGATATGGGGTTGGAGATTTTTTTATGTGATATGGGGTTGGAGATTTTTTTTATGTGATATAGGGTTGGAGATTTTTTTATGTGATATGGGGTTGGAGATTTTTTTATGTGATATGGGGTTGGAGACTTTTTATGTGATATAGGGTTGGAGATTTTTTATATGATATGGGGTTGGAGATTTTTTTATGTGGTATAGGGTTGGAGATTTTTTTATGTGATATGGGGTTGGAGAATTTTTATGTGATATGGGGTTGGAGATTTTTTTGCCATTCTGGCCTCGAGGAATATTGCCACAATAATAATGCCCGGAAGGGTCAAAGGTTATGTTTCACAGTTTCAATAATAATAATATATTAGCTTATATGCAGAAAATATTTTTTTTAAATACAAGTTTACTCATCTACAATGAAATTCAAACTCGCAGTGTGTGACATGACATTGTATTGTTGGCAAGTTACACAAATCTCCCGAACAAATAAATAAAAACGAATACACTACTAAATAATGTAAAATAAACTTCTGTTTTTTTTTTCGTTAAAAGAAATTACTCTTTTTGGCACAATTTGTATAAAAAAGGAAAGGAAGGAAGAAAGTGAAGACTTGAGAGCATAAGAGAAAAAGAATCTGCGATAAAGTTTTTTTTATCGAGCTCTGATTGGTGAAAAATTCATATTTTTTGACGAAGAAATGTGTTTTCACCTACGTCCGCCATTTCTCAAGCGTCCTGCCTTGTGACCCCAAGAGGTTTGGTGTTGGTGAATATGGCAATGCTCGCGCAAATGAATTCATAATTTTATGTGTGTGTGTGTGTGTGTGTGTGTGTGTGTGTGTGACTTAGAAAAATAAAATAAGAAATAGTACAGTATATATTACACATACTGGCAATCAATTATCAATTTATAGTACAAGTCTGAGGCTCTAAGCTGTACTAATTATGTTACGCGATATGCATGCTCTATTGCATTAGTTTTACAGGCATTTATAACTGTATTATATAGGGTCTAAAAAGTATTTGGATATATTCTGACAAACGGTTTGCCGAACTCTTAAGATTCCAAGAACTGCTTCCTGAAAACTGGCTGAATTCCACCATTGCCCTGACCTGTTATCCGATCCTACAAGTCCTTGTAAAGATTTGTAATACTGTTCTCTTGATAGAATTTATCATTTTCGTTTTTCTGATACGGATCGCTTTTGCCCGCGAAATTATATTGGATTTTGATTGCTAGTAGCACGTTTATAGTGTTGCTCCAACTGAAGCCTGCATTTCGAATAGCTAATCCTGCCTGATTCTTTATTTTCTCGTCTTTCCAGGATGTGAACCGTTAGGAGTGTCAGACGTCGCCATTAAAAAAGGAGTGATTAATTAGACTCGCTATCTTTCGAAGCTTATAACAATATGAATAATGTAATTTAAATTCTTTTTTTTTCAATAAAAGAAGCAAAGACCAAACTTTAAAATAATATAAGGTTTTATCGAAACATATACTGTTTTTTAAAATTGGTTTTCTTTAAAATGATTTCACGAAATTCAACAAATTTTAACTTAATCTAAATGTAATAAATATATATAAATTCAAAAAATCACTTACCTATATAAAATACTAATCAATGGATGCTTTCATTCTTCATTTATGAGAATTTGTCCATATTTATGTTTTATATTCCATAAACGCCATTACGAAATCATTAACCGGTGTTAGTGAAGCAGTGTTTCTTCCAGTTTTGAAACATGAATGGATAAAAAGGACGTAAAAACAACACATAGTAAGCCATCAAGCCTTATGCATTAGGGCAGGTCGATTTGCAACTTTTTTCAGAAAATAACATGGCACTGGGGATGATAGTTGGGATTTGATATGATAAGAACATATACCAAAAATTAGATTCCCATCTTGAACAGAAAATTGAGCATTTAATTTTAAAAATCGTGTAGAAAAATGCTGAAAAATCCTTCATTTTCATAGCATTTTTCACAACACTGACTTTGAAATTTCACTATTTTTATAAAATATTCAATAAAAATTGATATATTTATATGAAATACATTGAAAGAAAAATAAATACATGAATTATAATTTTAATTATGAATCACAACTAGTAAAATATCTCAACTTTTACTGCATTGATTAAACAAAAATTGTAAAAAAAGCTAATTAGCAACTAAGTCTTTTAAATTTCACAATTCAAAAAGATATGTGGAGATGTATTACATAATATAACAACTTGATACAAGTTACAGAACCATGTATTTTAATTTTTTATTAAATGCAATAATATGAAATGTTATAATAGAACTAAATTGTTCTGTACAATTTCCTTTCGATGAAAATGAAGGTCTTATTTGCTGGCACGATGACTTTGTAATAATGTGTCTATGTCTTGCTTCCTGCACATATACAACTTTTTGAGAAAAATCAATCAAATTTGGCCAGTGTGTGGCTGCGAAATTGATAGCAGTAATCTTTTTCATTTTTTTTTAGTTGTTCACTATTTCTGGAAAAAACAACAAAAAATTATTTGAAAACACTTCTTTTTTATATTTTTGCTATGTAATATGAATAAAACTAACTATTGTTTGGGTAAATTAAGAAAACTAATAAAATTTAATGGATAAATATTTATTTACCTAATGGACAAAATCGTTTGAATGCCCTCTTCTCTCACATCCAATTCATCTGAGTTTATCATCGATATTATATTTTCTGGAAGTAGTGCAAAAGCACTATATTTTAACGGTTTAATACAGTAATTTGGATTTCAGTTAACTGTTTTGTTCTCCGAATCATATTAAAATACACTGTTGTTGGTTAAAAAATAAATATTGTCGGTTTTGATCTCAAACCAACTAACTGCATACGCATATATTTGACCAAAATGTTTAATTTATCATAGTGTTTAAGGATAGTCAACTCTAGTCCATAAACACATTAATCTTGTGGCTTATGTTAGCCATCTTCCTTGATTCAAGGGCCCAATTTTCTAAGTTAACTTCTCCACAAGAAATGCCAACAGCATACTCTTATTTGTTTCTTCTGCTGTCAGATAATGATGATCGGGAAGGACACTAATTTTTTAGAATTCTACTTGAGGCAAATCTTGATAATTATTGATACAAAATTTCCCCAAAGGACCAGTAAATGTTGTTAGGCTTTTTGTTGTTCCATCAATTAATTTAAAAATTACTGTAAATGGCAGTTCTTCTAGTGGAACCTGAAAATTGGAAAAGTTGCATGTTTAATAATAGAGCCAGAGTACATAATAAATACCAATATATTATTTTATTTTCCACAAAAAAGGAACATAATTGCAGGTGAATCTATAGAATTAATTTTACCTCCTTGTACAAGTGCAGATTATGTGCCTTTTTGACAATTTCCTCTTTTGCACTTTACTGCAAAGTTATCACATCTCAAGACAGAAAGTTTACAGCTACAAGAAGATATATCAAACAGTCTGTCTAGCTGTTCACTCAATCTTTTCACTTTGATTCCTGCAAGAGATTTCCTGTCAATCTGTTTGGCCCTCTTATAGTTAAATATATTGACCTTCTGTCCTATATAATGTAACCTTTACAAGGGAAATTGTGGATTGACTGCTTGCCGAATACTAATTATTTCCTTGGCAATTAATTTAGAAATCTCACTAATTTTTAAGTGGGGATAACTGTTTTCGAGGAAATAATTAAACTGGATGACTTGTCGTGAAGTTAGAGGTGCTTTTTCATCCAAATGACAAGGTGGACCAGCAAATATTGTGAACCACGGGTTAAAACTGAACGTCGTGCTTTTACTGACATTCTAATCTGAAAAGCAAAATAAATAAATGCATTATAACTGAAGGAAACTGTATTAGGCTATCTTCCAGTTTCATATGTAAAAAAATAAGTGCTAGTTATAAGAAATAATGAAAAATTTTGTAGAGCTGAATTAGATGTCTTGAAGAGAGAGGACCAAACCAAATCAGAGGCATAGTAATGTTTAGTTTTGATAGTTTTAGCAGATTTAAGCTTCTCCTTCGATAGCATGAATTTATCCATAAAGAGATTCATTCTTGCTGTAGCTGTGCCATTTTAAACAAGTGTTTAGTGTTTAGAGTTTGAAAACCAGTGCTTGTGCAATGTGCATCTATATCACTGTGCTATTTTTAATAGTATTTTCAAGTTAAATTTTAATTTTTATGAAATTTTTGTTTATTAAATTTTTAGGTGAAAGTACATAATAGTTACAATACAACCTCCTTCCCATATTAAGAATAGCTTTCTAAATAACAAAGTTATTTTAGCACAATAACATAGATGCACAAATAACGAAAAACCTTTAAAAGAGTTTCCTTGTTTACTCGTATTAATCTTTGTGGGTTATCTGATTTTAAAGCCATAATTTTATAAGAAAAACACTGCTTAAAAGCAATTACACCCTAAAAATAAAAGAAATTAAAATTTGATAATAATTTTCTGCAAAGTATTTTTATTAAGTAGAAAAGATTGAAAATTTACGGAGTTATGTTTCGTAAAGAATGTGTAGAATAAAATTGTATGGACTATTTATGTTGTTGTTTTAATATAAAACTGGAGTATTACAATATTTTAATAAAAATTTCAAATAGAATTTGATGTGAAATATTAGATTGGTGCAAAAATAATGCTTTTGACGTTCATTTGAATTTATTCTGTCATATTTGTAAAACAGTTTTGATGAAAATGGTTGGCCATTTGCATGATAGAGGTTGTTCTTCTGGCTTGTTTCATAAGGCTGCAATACAATGTTGAGACATGGATGTTGGAAGATCATCAGATACTGTTTCTTGTATGTGTTTTCACATAATGCAACAAATCTTACATCCGTGCAAAAAAAAATAATTTTCTTATCTTTTTAGCATCCATGCTATAAATTTTACCTCACTTCAAAAGAAGAACCATATACTTAACAAGAATGTTTTTTTCTCTGCTTTAATTTTCTTATCACTTTGTTTTTCCTGAGATTGGGCATTCTACCAGATGCACAACATCTACCATAATTTAGTTGCTCCAACCGAATCATCTTTTTAACATCCTAACCGTCCCTTTCAGTGCTATTGCTTGTATATATTTTGCACTTGGTTCATTCGCCATATTCGCCAGATAGTTTTTAAAATTCTTTTTCATAAGCCCGGTTGATCCTATAACAAGATAAATTCCGAAGATTCCAAGTTCTTTTCAAGTCGTACATAAGTAATTGGTATTTTTTATTTTCTTTCTCTTTGCTCTGTTAAGGTCAGCATCATTAGGAACGCTTACTTTAACTAGGGTTAAAACATTTTCGTTCTTGTCCCAAATCAGTATGCCAGCTTTAATAGCCATATTTTCTAGGTATGTAGCTGTAGGACCTTCATAGTAATAGTGAAGAGTGTATGACTTATTTCACACTGTTTTTGGTACCTGTCCCTAAGATTTTCTACTACATTGGATATTCAGGTTTTTACAGTTTTTCTAGTGGAGATATTTTACTCCCGTATGTGTTTTTATATGATTAAACAAGCTTGATTTCCGTGCAAAAGAAGAACCACATACTTTACAAGAATGTGGTTTCTCTCCCGTATGTATTTTCATATGATTAAACAAAACTGACTTATGTGCAAAAGAAAAACCACATACTTCACAAGAATGTGGTTTCTCTCCCGTATGTATTTTAATATGATTAAACAAATGCGACTTCTGTGCAAAAGAAGAACCACATATTTCACATGAAAATGGTTTGTCTCCAGTATGTGTTTTATTATGATCCAACAAATATGACTTCAGTGCAAAAGAAGAACCACATACTTCACATGAATGTGGTTTGTCTCCCGTATGTGTTTTCATATGACGCGACAAATCTGACTTCTGTATAAAAGAAAAACCACATACTTCACAAGAATGTGGTTTCTCTCCCGTATGTGTTTTCATATGACGCAACAAATGCGACTTCTCTGCAAAAGGAAAACCACATACTTCACAAGAATGTGGTTTATCTCCTGTATGTGTTTTAATATGACGCAATAAACTCGACTTATGTGTAAAAGAAGAACCACATATTTCACAAAACTGTGGTCTGTCTCCTAAATGTGTTTTCATATGACGCGACAAATGTGACTTCTGTGCAAAAGAAGAACCACATACTTCACAAGAATTTGGTTTGTCTCCCGTATGTGTTTTCATATGATGCAACAAATGTGATTTCCGTGCAAAAGAAGAACCACATACTTCACAAGAATGTGGTTTATCTCCCGTATGTGTTTTCATATGACTCAACAAAGTGGAATTCTGTGCAAAAGAAGAACCACATACTTCACAAGAATGTGGTTTCTCTCCTGTATGTGTTTTCAAATGATCCAACAAATGCGACTTTTGAACAAAAGAAGAACCACATACTTCACAAGAATGTGGTTTCTCTCCTGTATGTGTTTTAATATGACGCAACAAATTTGACTTCTGTGCAAAGGAAGAACCACATGATTCACAAGAATGTGGTTTGTCTCCTGTATGTGTGTTCATATGACTCAACAAATGTGACTTCCCTGTAAAAGAAAAACCACATACTTTACAAGAATGTGGTTTGTCTCCCATGTTTGGTATGTAATGTAATGATAGTAACTTTTAACTTTAGAAAATTCATATGAAGAATTATTTTAAATCACCAAGGAGGAAAGGTCCTTCTGGTCCATTTATTAATTTCTTTTCATTGTTGAAAATTCTGAAAATATAAAATAAAGTTAAGGAATTATATTTCATGTAGTTAACTTGAATTATGTTTGTTTTTAATAAAAATATCTAAAGCATCTTTTATTAATGAAATTAAAAAAAAAAAGAAAAGAAGTATAAAATTACAAAAATGTTTCTATGCTCAAATATTTAATTAAAATTTTTACGTTTCTTCATTTTAGAGATGAGTATTGATTATTCATATTATTTGGATTCTTCAGAATACTGTTCTCATTTTGGGTGTCATTTTCACAACGTTTCTATGTTACCTCCGATCTCATTCAGGTGTATTTTGTCAAACTTGGGAACCTTTATTTTGAACTAAGAAATATGTAGAGAATTTTGAATGAAACCTTTTATTTAGTACATGAGTGTTGCATGCTTCGTGTCATTAGAGATGACTGGTAAAAAGCCTTATTAAAAATTGTATTTTCAATCTCACTGAGGATTGAAACTTCAACATCCAGGAGTATGTAAGTTTCAACTGAATTTTATCAAGTACTATAACCATAGCACCAGGGTCCCTAGCCAACAATCCTACGATATAGTGGCACCAAAAATGTTCACAGTTATCTTTTTCCAAACCTGCAAATTTCAGCTAAATTTAGTGCAATATTTTAAAAAAAACTATACCTCATTTGAGTCATCTTTTATTCCTCTATAATTTTAATTGTTAATATTTGACTTTTTATTGAAGTATCATAGTGTTCACGTCAATTTAAAAAAAATAGCTTAAAAGTGAGAAGAAACTCTGTACTATGGAAAATTGTATTTTAATATAATTTAGAACATTACTGTAACACAAATATAATAGGAACACAATGAGCTAGGTAATATTTAGTAGTATAGTCGTCCTTCTGCAATTTGACAGCCTGCAATCTTTTGGGCATTCCTTGAATTAGTCTTCTGTAATACTCCAGTAAAAGGTATCATATTTCTCTTTCATTTTTGTCCCACATTCTTGCCGATTAAAAATTTTATCATTATGTAGTTGTAGTCATACGATTTGGATAGGATTGAGGTCTGGAGATTCTGCAGGCCAATTCGAAAATGGAATATCATGCCTTTCAAGTAATCTCTTGACACTGTCACTTGCATGAATGGGAGCATTATCCTACATAAAGATGGAATTATCATCTAAATTTCGGCCAAAATAGGGTGGAAAATGCCCAGTCAACATATTAATGAACTTGGTCGAAGTAATTCGACCATGCTACTGAACTATAGGCAGTAATAATACGCCCCATTAATACTGAACCTCAACCACCTTGTAGTGTTGAAACTGTGCATCTAGGATTACATTCTTTGTCCTCCCTTCGACTGACGTACTGCCTACCATCAGTGACTTGCCTATTGAACTTGCGGTTATTGCTAAAAATCACTTCAATGCATCTGACGGAGCCCAGATGGAACTTTCTGTTCTTTACAGTAATCATTGGCTCGCATATTGCAACAGAGCCGCATAAATTAAATTCCTCTAATCTGTTCTTAACTGTAGAATGAGAACACTTCTTAACAAGATTACACTGTTGTTAAGTTTGGGAAACCGTTTCAAATCTGTTTCTGACGCTACAAATCTAAATAGCATTGTTTTCCTATAAGAAGTAACTCTATGACGACTACATATAGCAACATCATGAACACTGCCAGTTTTGGTGCTTTTGCACAGTCACTCGTACTGTTATCGAATCACATTTCAATTTATGGCCAATTTATCGATTAGATATATTAGAAAGGTTGAGATTAGTGAGCTCCTGACAGTCCTTAAGAAGAAATCGAGGCATATGGACTCAATTTTACGTTGTCTAACCTGAAACAGCAACAATTACGATTAGAGATGCTTTGTTGCCTAAATATGTTATTTTAAGCTGATTTAAAGCTTATTTGTTTTCTTAAGACATTAATTACTTTTCACTGTTTTTCTCAATCTATAATTATTTACGTCATCCTATAAGGGTCTATGGTTTCCCTTTTCCATCTATATATATATTCCACCATAACTGATTTTTCAATCTCTCCACATATTACAGATTTTCAATGGTTTCCCTTTTCCATACATATAAACTGCCATAACTGTTTGTGTGGATCTTTTGTTATTCACCGTTGATTTGAGCAGAGACAATGACGTTCCCTGGTAGAAATACATGGTAGGAATTACTCGGCAAATAAGAAGGTTAAAGGCTCATCAGTATCGCACAAACATCATATGTTATTGGGTTTTGATTTGACTAGAGAACAAGAGGAAGATAAGGAAATTTTTAGATTTAAAGATGCAGATGAAGAAGAGTAAATTTTCTAAAGTGAAACAAAAACGTTTATGGAGATGGACGAGATAGAGTATTACTAATTGCAACCCGATGACAAACGATTGTGAAGGTTATATGTACCACAGCATATTTACATTATATATAATTTACATTATATAAGCAAAAAATGATGCAGATGAAGAACGGTGAATCATCTAAAATGGAACAAATCCATTTATGGTGATGAATTACTTCTTATGAACAATTATATGTACTGCAACATATGGTCACAATATATATATATATATATATATATATATATATATATATATATAATTTACATTATATACGCAAAGATATTTCTGACCGTGTTTTTAAGAAGGTGGATGAATATGTAGGCAAATGTATTCTATGCCAAACTAGACATATAAACAAGCAATAACCTTGAATGCAGGAGTACAATTTGCTTCCTTTTCCTTTTTTGCAAAACTGGCACTGGATATTTCTAGCCCCTACAGTTTTGCGTAACCAGTACATAGTAATATTCATCAATATGTATATAGTGATGTTCTTTGATATGTATAGTGGTTGGCCGGAGGTTTTTGCACTCCCTTACAAGAAGGCTGAAACGGTGGTTCATCTGCTGTTGGATTAAATTTTCCTCAGATTTGGGGAACCACTCCAGTTGTTAACAGACAATGGGTCCAAAAATGTTAACAAATTGATGTTGGTGGCTGTCAGATTCAACGGGAGTGAAACAACGAAATTCTCACCAGGCTCTTCAATAGATCCATGATGTTGCCAATACATAATATATGAAAGCTAGGAAAAACTGATAGAGAATTCAAATAAGAAAACAAAGTTAATAGATTTTAAGATTGGAGAAAAACCGGCACATCTCATATAAAATAGCGTCAATCAAAGAATGTGAAAGACCATTAAGAAAAGCTGCATTGCCCTGAGTTGGATAGTGATTCAACCATGGAGCAAGTTGATATCCCAATATGGAGGAGTGAACATCAATAGGAAAGGCCGGATGAGGAGTCTAACATACCATTGATGGAGAGGAGAGTCATGACATATAACATAATGACTTAACTTGCAAATAGTTTGAATGCGAGTTATTCCCTATTTGCATCAGTTGTAGATGTCAACGACAAAATTAGGATTTGTTCAGAAAGTTCTAAAGTAAATCTGGAGTTTCTTTTTAGGGTTCGTTACGTGCAAGATTACAGCCAACCATTTCTACAGAGTATGCAAAGTGTTAAGAATGAGTAAAAAAACGATTATAAATGTTATTATTAACTCAAGCAGTATGCATAGTAGTCGTTGAGTGTCATCTAGCGATGTTAATTTTAAATTGCTACATGGTTACCATCATGCATCAGGTGTTCCCAATATTAAGACATTTAAAAAAAGAAAAACGAAACATATTATTTATGATCAATGGGGTCAGGTTGTCAGAATTTATATTTTCAGTGGTGAAAGCTCAACTATTTGACATACACAACTTCCAAAGAGGAGAGCACCTGCTAAAAGCAGGTCACATATATAGCCCAGAGGAAAAGGCAACAGAAAAAAAGAAGCTTACAGTCAGCTTAAAATCACCATCACACATGTGTAGCTCCATCCATCCACCTTCCGATCCACACTCTCTTTATTTAGCATATGAGGGAGTAAAGAAACAGAAATGTTTTTATATTTTTATATAAAAACGAGGTGTACAAATTTTTTTCTGGCTGATGAAAAATGTACTGTGAAACATGTTTCATTTGGTAGCAATGTGTGAAATGATAATAAAAGGTTTACTGTTTTCCCCTAGCACACTGCTTAGTCATTTTGAACGAATGTCAAATTGAATCTCTTCCGTTTTCCATAATTCTTCTTTTACTTAGTTTTGAAAGTGTAAATAAGGTGACGATATCAGTTTGGAAGGATCACCGAGAAAACTGTACATAACATGCACCTAAGCTTAATATGAATCAAGTTCCTCGACAAATTTAAAGTCAACTGAAGCAAAGTATGTTTCTGAATATACTGACATTCAAATCCTGCAAGAGCCGACAATCAAGCCTTTCTAATCCATACGAGCTAATCTGAGTGCTATTCTGTTGGTTAAGAATATCAATAGCATATCTCATAGAATATTGGCCCATTTTAACAGTGATCATATCAGTCTAGGACTTACCAGCAATAGCCACAGTGGATGTCAATTTTAAAGTTTTGTAAAAGTAGTGATGTATTTTTATTAGAACAATCTTAATGTATTTTCTTGTGTTTAACAACATAATTTTGATGATGACTAAGAGGTGAAATATGAAATTAAACAATTTCTCTTAGACTCCAACAATAACCATAACACGTTTCATATATCCTTAGACTCCAGCCATAACCTTAACACGTTTCATATACCATTAGACTCCAACCATAACCTTAACACGTTTCATATACCATTAGACTCTAACCATAACCTTAACACGTTCTATATACCCTTAGACTCCAACCATAACCTTAACACGTTTCATATATCCTTAGACTCCAACCATAACCTTAACACGTTTCATATATCCTTAGACTTCAACCATAAACTCAACACGTTCTATATATCCTTAGACTCCAACCATAAACTCAACACTAGGACCAATCATGCAGCTTCCATGACATTCTGTGAGTAACTCGATTTCATGATGATTAACCTACTGCAAGAGAATTGCTCAATTTGTATTTTTGATTGCATATTCTTAATTTTCTCTTCTTTTTCTTGTTCTTCCCTTTTGAAGAAAGCCGTTTAACCTATGCAGGTATAAAGTTGGCTGTGAAAAGAGAGAGGGGAGAAAGAATTTTTGGTAGTTTCTCATGATTTGAGGGGATATTTTTTGTGAGGTGGAAATCAGAAACAATTTTGATGATTTTGCACAGAACATGATCAGCTTCTTCCCATGCTAATCTGAGAAATGGTGTCCTTTTTAGTACGCTCTGTTTAAAAAAAAAAAGTACAGGCTGCATTGCACAAGTGATCAATCCTTTGAAGCACACACACATACTAGCCAAGTAAGTTACGGTTTTGCATACACAAATTTAGAACAGCTACTTATGAAAGCCCCACTTATAACAACTTCCTTTTCATCTATCACAATTAATGTCCGCCAAAATACAAAATAATTTAATTTTATGTCATCTTCACTTTTCAAAACAGAATTAAAGTTAAAAGGTCATATCACAATCCGGTAAGTAAATATGGAATCTCCATTATTGAAAGTGAAAACAAACACGAATTTTAAACATGCAAAAAACGCATGTAAAGAAAAAAAAATATTGTTATTTGTTTGTATCATTTGGATTATTTGGACAATTGTTCTCATCTTAAGTGTTATTTTTACAATGTTTGCACAATAAATAACACTCAAGACGAGAACAGTAGTCTTAATGATCTAAATAATACAAAGAATCATTCCCCATCTAAAAAAAATTCAGTACCGTAATATTGTAATTCGTTTAAGCATCATGATTATTATTTTTAAATTCAGCATTGAATTATTTTGATATTCTAGTAAAATTTTTGAATTTTTGGGGGGATTATCTGGTGGATTAGTGGCAAGTACTACTTCCACGCGTGCGTCGAGTGTTTTGTGTTTTACTTTAGACCAGTGAAAATCATTTAAAATTCATAATTTTTTTTTTCATTGTAAACCATAAAGAAGTTGTACTGGATAATGTCTGTAATCTTTCATCCCCCCCCCAAAATAAACTTTTATGATTACCACTTTTATAAGTTTTCGGGGGTGGGGTGCTGAAAACGAATATATGCTTTAACAGTAGCACAGAAAAATAATAATATGAAAAATGCACTTTTTTAAAAAGTGGGGTATCACTTTTCATTAAAAATTTAACGCAAAATAAGCACCCACTTTATGGCCACCTACTGAGTTGAGGTAAAAGTTTTTTTTTCTAATTTCATATTTTAATAAAGCCAGAGGACATTAAAGAACAGAAAAAAAAGAGAAAAATCTAATTCTCTGCGTCACTTTTGAAGTATATATTCGTTTTCAGCACACCCGAAAAACTATAAAAGTTTTCATTGTAAAGATTTTTTTTTTTGCTTTACGTCAGATTCTAGACATTGATCGTTGTTTTTTGTTTTTTTGTTTAAGTACTGAAAGTAAAATAATAGATTGAAAAAAAAAAACAATCGACAGCAGAAAACCTTTCAACGATAAATCAACATTTTCGCTTAGTAAATGTAGTTATCTCCCTTATATTTTAACATATTCTGCAAATGCGAAAAAATCGATACTAAATTAATGTAGTAATACTTACGTTTTTGTTTTATAATCTGCTTTCGATTAACTTTATCTTCTTTTATAAAGGAAACGATTTTCCAAATGTGATTGACTTTACAAGCTCAACTTAACATTCTAGATGACGAACGGAAGAGCAAGTTCGCAGAAAACAAAATTGAAAAGAAAAAAAAAATCATTTCGAAATAGAGCCGATCTATTTGGTGAATATATCACGGATAAAATTAGTATTATTTTATTTAACATTTTAATATTTACATGAGAGAACAGATTACAAGTTTCATCTTTATTAATTTTTTAATTCATTGCACGTGCAATTTAATGGCGGAAACTGATAGTTTTTTTAAGCCGCCTTTTCGTATTTTTATTTATTTATTTATTTATTATGATTTATTTTTTAGTTTTTTAGTTTCCTGATTATTTTTGATTGTGTTTGAAAAATTAAAGCCTAAAGTCAATCTGGTGCTTATGCAGTTTACCAAACACCTTAACAATTAAGATATTGAAAAAATATTTTACGTGCCTAAAGTTAATATCTATACGGAAAAAAAAAAAAATTACACGTGAAAAAGGAATATTGCAAAAAATGTTTTTACGGCGTTGTCAGAAACTGACGAATTCAACTAAATTTAGAAGTTAAATAAATTATTTGTAAAAATCGCTTGAAATATAAATATTAGCTTTCTGGGATTATTTCAAAGATAATTAGTAAAATGAAGTCTTACGATTTAGAATTTTAAAAAATACACCTTGTTTGTGCAAAAAAAAATATTTAATTGGCCCCCGTCCATGCTAGAGTTTAGTACAATCAAACAACGCATCTGTATTTGTCTAGATTAATAATTAAAAATAAATAAATTAATCATTACTAAAAAATTATACCATTTTTTGTTATTTATTTTTCTTTTTAGTGATACTGGATTGAAAATTATGGTACTAAGTGCAGTGCAATTATTTATCCGTGCTGAAATATTAACGTTATTATTTAAAAAGCCATTCTTAACATGGGAGGGGAGGATGTTTTGTGCCTATTCTGTACTTTAACCCTACAATTGAATAAAAAAAAAACATATCATAAAACTTTAATTAAAAAAATAGTGCGGGTCAGTAAGTGCATTAGCACCAAATTTAAATTATTAATATATATATATATATATATATATATATATATATATATATATATATATATATATATATATATATTAATAATTTAAATAATTATTATAGTAAAAAAATAATTATGACAGCCCCTTTAAGAAATTCGTCAACTTAGCTCTTATGCATAGATCATCGTATAACGATTAGATCACTCTCTGACTGACATAAATGAACATTAAAATTAAAATGTTTAAATTCGACGTTATTTCACGCGGTTAATGGTAGCCGAATGGATTAGGTCTTCGCTAAACCGAGCCAGAGATGTCTCGTGATGCGGAGTCCGAATCGTTCGACTGGTATTAATCGTGACACCCTGCACTGAAGATTCCCGAAAGGATGTAACACTAGTGTCTGTAGGTATTTAATAATTATTATAGTAAAAAATAATTATGACAGCCCCTTTAAGAAATTCGTTTCTTATTGTTGAGCACTTTCAGTTGAATTAAAAGTCGGTCAACTTAGCTGTTATGCATAGATCATCGTATAACAATTAGATCATTCTCTGACTGACGTAAATGAACATTTAAAATTAAAATGTTTAAATTCGACGTTATTTCACGCGGGTAATGGTAGCCGAATGGATTAGGTCTTCGCTAAACCGAGCCAGAGATGTCTCGTGATGCGGAGTTCGAATCGTTCGACTGGTATTAATCGTGACACCATGCACTGAAGATTCCCGAAAGGATGAAACACTAGTGTCTGTAGGTATTTAATAATTTAATAATTATTATAGTAAAAAAATTATATATATATATATATATATATATATATATATATATATATATATATATATATTATTATTATATTTTATATATATCAGCATTATAAAACAGTTCTTACACTGATGTTCATACAAGAAAAATATTATAATATATTTGAAATTTTTGTGATAATTGTTTTCATTAAAACCACATTCAATATTTTTATAATTATATTAGTTTTTGTGAAAATATTAAATGAATACTACTTATCGTAATGTTCCTGAAATATTAAAAATATTTTAATTATTAAAACATCTACAGTGCTTTATTTTGTATAAAAAACACACACAGCTGAGTTATTTTTTTTTAGTTCTTAAAACTTTAACTGTAGTAAAAGTGTTTTTGTTTACAAAAGACAATACATTTTCACTAAAATTTAAAAATTAATGAGTTCAGTATTTTCTCTGATGGTTAATAAAAACGGAAAATTTCATAAAAATTGATTCATTTCCTGAATTTTTAAGATATTTTTAAATGAAGGTAGGGATTAAAATGTTTATTCATTTTGGGGATCGACCATTCATTGTGCACGCACCTGAGTTTTCCTCACCTGAGACCACCATTGGATTACAATCTTTACTAATAAAGCTCTCTTCACGTTTCTACACACTTCACCGAGAAAGCAATGAAGTGTTCAGTGCCGGCAAAAAGAAAGTCTTCTGCACTTGTAATTTTAAAAAAACTGCAAATTTAAGCTAAATTAAATGTAACTGTTTAAACAACCTAGACCTCATTTGATTCGCCTTTTATTCCTCTATAATTTCACCTGTTCATATTTGACTTCTAATTGAAATAGTCTAGTCAATTAAAAAAAGACAAACAAATTTCAAATTGAGGAGGCAAAAAGAAAGTCCACAGCAACAAATTCGCTTAAAACCAGCTTAAATTATCGTCCCTAAATCAGTTAAAAATATCCACCAACAGGCAAGAAAGCATCTCTAATCGCAATTGTTGTTGTTCCAGGTTATACAACGTAAAATTTAGTCCATATGACACGACTTTCTCTTAGTTATCGTCAGGAGCTCAATTATCTCCAGCTTTCTGGTTTATCCAATCGAGAAATCGACTGTAAATTAAAATGTGATGAATAAACGGTACGAAAGACTGTGCAAAAGCACCAAAACACTGGCAGTGTTCGTGATGCCCCTAAATCTAGGCGTATTAGAGTTACTTCTAACAGAGAAGACAATGCTATTAAGATTCGCAGCCTTAGATGCAGATTTGAAACGGCTCCCCAAATCCAACAACAGTGCAATCTTGTTAAAAAGTGCTCTCTCTCTCTCTCTCTCTCTCTCTCTCTCTCTCTCTCTCTCTCTCTCTCTCTCTCTCTACTGTCAAGAACAGATTACAGGAATATAATTTGCGAGGATATGTTGAAAGACGCAAGCCAATGATTTCTGTAAAGAACAGACAACACCGTCTGGACTTCATCAGATGCAAAGAATATAATAACCTTTCATATTGGTCAAAAGTGCTTTTTAGCGACGAAAGCAAGTTCAATAGGCTAGGCAGTGAAAGTAGGCAGTACGTCTGTCGGAGGAAAGACAAAGAATGTACTTCTGGGTGCTCAGTTTCAACGCTGCAAAGTAGTGGAAGTTCAGTTTTGGTGTGGGGCATTATTAGTACCAATGGTTCAGGGCCTATATTTCGCTTGCAAATTAATTCGACCAAATACATTAATATGTTAACTGAAAATGTTCTATCTTACTTTGCTCGGAATTTGTATGATAATCCCATCTTCATGCAGGATAATGCTCCCATTCACACAGTTGGCGATGTCAAAAAGTTTCTGCAAGAGCATGATATTCCGTGTTTGGATTGGCCTGTACAATCTCCAGACCTCAATCATATGGAAAACGTATGGCATTACATCAAGCAACAGCTACGCAATGATAAAATTTTAAATTTGGAAGAACTTTGGAGAAAAACTAAAGAAAAGTAAGATGCCCTTTTCTCGGAGTATTGCTGCAGTCTAAATGAAGAATTCCCAAAAGATTACAGGCTGTCAAATGGCAGAAGGGCTATGCTACTAAATATAAACTAGTTCATTGTGTTCCTGTTCTATTTGTGTGGCATTAATGTTTTAAAATAACATTTAAATAACAATTTTCATTTGCGCGGACTTTCTTTTTGCCTCCTCAATTTGAAGTTATCTTTTTTAAATTGAGGTGAACACTAGATATTTCAATTAAAAAATATGAACGGGTAAAATTATAGAAGAATAAAGGGCCAATCAAATGAGGTAAATTTAGCTTAAATTTTCAGTTTTTGAAAAAATTACAAGTGCGGACTTTCTTTCAGCCGCCTGTGTATATAATGGTTCAGTTACGTCACTGTAGTAAAAATAAAAACAACTAAAAACAAAGGACATGTTTTGATGAATACTTTCAAATTTAAAGAAGATGTTATGAAGTACGTAGCGATGGCTACAACAAAGTACGTAGCTGCGACCACAACCTCCTGCGAAACTATGCATGTGAAAACACGACTAGCTTTGCAGGCCACCGTCATTCAGGCAATAAAGCTGCGGTATATTCTTAACTCAATATCGGCTTTGTGTTCTCTCTGCTTCTCGCTACTTAATATGGTGTCAGCGGGATTTCTCTCTTCGGAAGACCCATATACACTCAGTGAACACTTACAACACATGTTCGGAAAACCCCACACAGCATAATTAGACTCTAGTCTTACATACACTATCATCTCCGTACGGAAGAGACATTTATCGAACCTCGTGGATTTAAACAAGCTCGGAATTTTGACAAAACCTATACGTCAAACATGGCGTATTCAATTCCACTACTAGAAAAAATGGAAATGGATGACGATTTGCAAGAAAACTGGGTGTTTTTCAAACTAACATGGGAGAACTATGCGGCCGCAACGGAAATTGGGAAAAAGCAGCAAACATACAGGTAGGTACACTTCTTTCCCTAATCGGCAAGGAATGTCTACAAATATACAAAAACTTGCCGATGTCGGTAGAGGAACGAGTAGATACAAAAAAATTGGAAAGACTGACAGAGTACTTTGAACCCAAACTGAACATCATCTACCAATGGTATATGTTTAATTCTTGTACACAGGAACAGGGCGGAACATTTTATGCGTATTTGATCAAACTACGACACTTAATCAAAACACGTGACTACGGTGCCCTTGAGGATGAGCTACTGCATAAGTTAATAGTAACAGGCACCAGTAATAATAATGTTCGAGCCAGGCTCCTCAGTGAATCTTGACTCACCTTAGACAGGACAATAGATATGTGGAGGAGGAGCACCGAACAGGCTGAACAACAGCTCGGCAAACTGAACAACCCAACAGAAACTATCCACTACACTAAAGGAGTTAAGAAAAGGCCACAAGAATTCATAAAGGACTGCAAATTCTGCGGGCAGAGCCATGACAAAGGAAAGTGTCAGGTTTATGGACTCACATGTGCTATCTGCTTAAAGCGCAACCATATTGCCAGAGTATGCCAATCACAGGCGCAACCCACCCCATCACAACGGCAAAATAAATCCTCATCATAGAGAATTGCAAGAATGCGCTATGTGGAAACAGAAGCAATTAGCAGTGACAAAAGCATCTATGCTTTGAGAAGTCTCACAGATTGCAAACACTATCAGCCAGATCTTTGTATATCCACCTTTAGAGACAGCACAAAAACCTTATGCAAATTCCAAATTGACACTGGGGCCAGCTGCAGTACCTTGGCCTTTGCTGACTACAAACACATTACTAAAGCACCGCTGCAACCGTGTCTCACAAAGTTGAAGCTATATGACAACTCTTTACTTCAACCTTCAATAACAGTCCACTGTGAAATGAAGGGAATACAAAAAACGATCACCTTCCAAGTCATGGATAGAATCTCACCATCATTACTTTCCAGACGGGTTAGCTCTGCACTGAAGCTCATAGCTTTTAACACAGAATGTGTGCGACAACTGAGTGGAGTAAATGAGGCCAAACCAATTACAAAAGAAATCCTCATTAACTGCAGCGACATTTTCTCTGGACTGGGAAGGCTACCAGGTGGATAGAAAATTAAATCTGACCCAACCGCCAAATCTATGCAAAATATTCCTCACTGAGTCCCTCTGCCACATAAAGTTGAGTTAAAAAGGAAAACTTGACGAAATGGTCAACGAAAGAATAATAGCCTGCGTCACTGAGGAGCCAACTTCATAGATCAACAACCTAGTTGTCATATGGAAACCATTACCCAATGCCAACAGTCGAGGAAATCGCAACGAAAATGAAGAACACCAGACTCTTCTCAGTTGTAGTCAACCATTGGCCAACCCCAACAGTCGAGGAAATCACATAATTTTTTCAGTTGTAGATGCCAAAGACGGCTTCTTTGAGATCATTCTAGATGAGCCATCCTCATATTTAACGACATTCTGTACCCGTTTTGATAGGATATGGTGGCTTCGAATGCCATTTGGAATCAGCTCAGCCTCCGAAGAATAGCAGCAATTACTAGACTGCTGTTTCGAAGGACTCCATAGCATACAAGTGACAGCAGACGATACCATACTCTACGGGCAAAGGAGAAACTTCAAAAAAGCCTTTGCTAGCTACAGGGGACATACTTTCAGTGCACAAGGGTGCGTACCAGATCTGGATAAAGTCAAAGCAATATCAGAGATGAAACGCCCTATGGAAATCTAAGGTGTTCAGCAATTACTAAGAGCCATAAATTACTAAGAGCCAAGTTTGCACCCAAAATCAGTATTTTATGTCAATCACTGCGACGTTTAATGGACAAAAAATCTGTCTTTGATTGGCTGCCACAATATGAAACAACATTTACTCAGATTAAAAAGCTCATCACCAAAGCCCCTATTCTTCATTATTATGACCTCAATAAGTAGGTCTCACTTGAATGTGACCGCTCGGAAATCAGTCTCGGGGCAGTCCTAACACAGCAACGATATCCTGTTGCATATGCATCCCGAGTACTCAAAAATACTGAGCGAAATTTGGAAAACATCAATATGGAAGACAGTTTCTTTGTCACAGACCACTGCCTCTTACGGATTCAAGAAAAGACCTGTCATGACACAATACTACAAACACTAAACATTGGAGAATACTGACCATACTGCGATGAACTGTGATCTCAAAATGGTCTAGCATATCGAGGCACACAGCTTATAATTCCAACAGAACTCAGACCCGAGATGATTACCAGGGCACACAGATCTCACCTGGGCATTCAGTACACACTGAACACATCCCGAAACATAATGTTTTTTTAATCAACTTTCACCCCAAATAAGGCACAGTGTCACTTTGAAGTAAGGGGCTACTATCGGGAACATAAGTTGAAGGGGCATTATCAAGAGAGATAAGTAGCAACAAGTTTGTTTACATTACACTTGAACAGTTGGGAAAGCATAATCCCGAATGGGAGTTCCAAAGTCTTGCAGTTCTGGGGGAAAACTATTGGAGTAAAAGGCTTTCTTACATCTAGGGATCTCTACTGTAAAGGCTTAGTTGCTTGTCAGGTTAGTCGGGGGTAGTCACGTCGAGGAGGCATAAGTGCTTGTAGTTCGTCACCATTAAAGTATATGTAGAACAGGCAGAGGGATACAATATTTCGTCGATGGGACAGAGGATGAAGCCTAGATGACAATTCAGGATCTCTCAGGTTGGCGACTGTTTTTTGAACCCTGTCCAGGAATGAGAGACAAGCAGCAGATGCACTAGCCCAAATGTGACAACAGTACTCCATACACGGGCGAATTACAGGATACTTTAAGGCATAAGTAATTTTATAGTACGGTAGAAAGAGCCCACCTTCTTTGCAGCAGCCTTGGCAATGCTCTCAATGTATCTATTCCATTTCATGTTCCCTGTAAACGTTAGGCCGAGGAGTTTAAAGGAAGTACTTTCAGGCAATGTGTTTTTGGCCATTGCTATTGGTGGTAGAGAAGGTTTCTTGCAATTATTGAAGGAAACAAGCTTAATCTTGGCAGCATCGAATGTGACCATGCATTTTTGTCCCCATTACACTACAGATTGGAGGTCATCCTTTAGTGTTTCTGCCATTTCCTTAGATATGTGTTCATTTGTTTTCCCCTCGTGCCTGTTATAGAGAGTGGTGTCGTCAGCAAATATAGCCATCTCCGAAACAAATTCATCAGAGAGGTCATATATGAATATCAGGAATAATAAACGTCCAAAGATAGACCCCTGAGATACTCCCGCATTTATATTATATTGCGTAGATGTACGACGGTCGAGGACAACTTGGATTTTTCTCTGATTTAATTACATTATGTATTCTTCCAGTGATACCATATGATCTAATTTTCCTTAGAAGACCATCGTGCCATACCTTGTCAAAAGCCTTAGATATATCGAGGACTACTGCTCTACCCTCCCTGTTTGGTCCAGCTAACAGTATATACGTTCAGAGATTAAAATTAAGATATCAGCTGTTGAATGAGCTTGTTAAATCTATATTGTTTGTCGGTCAGGAGTTTAGCAACTGTTAGGTGTTGGACTAGCGCTTGATTAATTAAGGACTCAAATACTTTGGCGAAAAGCGCGAGGAGGCTAATGGGGCGATAATTTAGTGGGTCAGTTCTTTAACCAAAATTCTTGAAGACTTGTACCACAGAAGCGGTTTTCCAACAGTCGGGAAAGCAAGATTCGTTAAGGTCTTTATTGTAAAGTTTGGAGAGAACTGGAGCAACCTTATTAGAGCCTTTTTTAATAGCACAGCCGGGATGAGATCTCGTCCACATGCTTTAGAGGTGTCTAGATTTTTTATAATACCATGTACCTGAGAAGGGGTCATTTTCAAATCGTCCAGTGTGGCGTCTGTCTGCAAAGGATAGTCGGGCAGGGAGTAATGTCCAGTGTGGAGTTTGAGGCAAACCGACTGGCAAGCAGATTAGCCTTCTTGATTGCCGTGCAAGCAACCTCATGATTGTTTGATAGTGGGGGAATCGTTGACTGTCCATTATTTACTACACTGTTGTAGATTTTCCAAAAATCGCGGGTTCCTAATTTCTGTGCTTCGATGCGTTTTCTTGTGGTTTCAGTGTAATCTCTCTTAGCTGTCGCTATTACTCTCTTACAATTACTTCTAGCTTCTATATACTGCTGTCTGTTTGAACTGGACTTATACCGGTTGAATCTGCGGAACACATACTGCCTTTGAGAAATGGCAGCTGTACAAGCAGAAGTAAACCATTGGGGAGTGTGGGGCTTGCTGTAGAATTTCCTTGAGGGAACATGTGTTTCAATTGCAATCTTGAACCATTTGCACATTGTTCCGCTGGAAGGGAAAATATTTCGGCATGGGACATCTTTGATGAGTTCCCTGATAGCTTTCCAGTAAGCCTTTTTGTAATACCTCGTTGTTTTGAGTAGTGGGTCTTAAGTTTTAGGGCAAGAATATACGGTGATTTCTACCATTATCACCGCGTGATCAGCATTCCCAAGTAGGTTGTGGGCATTTGTTGTACAATCATCGGGAACTGTTGTTAGAAATAGATCTAGAAGTGAGGCAAGTTAGCCTTGCTGGTCTGGGAAACGTGTCGGAAATGTAAGCGTCTGAGATAGGGAATTAGATATAGAGACGTTATGTGTTGTGATACCAGCTACGTCTGTGTAATTAAAGAATCCAAGTCAGTTACTGTGGTGGATATTAAAGTCACCAAATACATGTACTTATGCGCTATTATCGAGGGAGAGTGCTATATCTATGCTGTCAGAGACTTTATTTATTAGGGTACAGTCCTGGGTTGAGGGAGAGCGATAGAGAAAATACAAGTAGCTAATATTATGATGCATGTTAAGCCTGAAGCACATAAAGGCCTGGTCGTTTGATTTTAGTTTTGTTTCTCTTGTCAGGGAAAGGTTGTTACGAATAAAGACTCCAAGCCTATGCATATGTCATTCCGAGTCCTTACGGAAGAGTAGGATATAACCAGGAATGTTAAAGTGGTTAGAGGGAATGAAGGAGTGTAAGTTAGTTTCACTTAATGCTAAGATATCCAGGGTGTTTACAAGGAGAAATAATTTAACATCATCTAAGTTAATTCTAGGCCTGCGGATATTCGTAAATGCAAGCCTCAAGGGAGGAGGCTGTTGGTTTTCTTTGAGTTTGGTCCTGGTTTAAACGGAATTTTTTCTTCAACTGTCATTTCATTTTATTTCACTTAAAAGTTTCAGTTAGGGTGAGTGAGGAGTGTTGGACAAGTGGTTGTGCAGAATATCAGACATGCAATACAAGTAGACCATCAGCTGTCCTCACCAAAAGGATTGTGGTCTCAGGAAAGCCCACCGGGGATGAATTCAGGGTCCCTTTCCATGCGCGACATGACACTACAAACATCCCGATATTATACAAATGTTGATGGAGCAGTCGCTCTAAACGCTACCAAAGAATTAGGGCTCCTGTATTATCAGTCGGAAACAGTAGCCAGGAACTGTCAATTCAGTACCCTCAATCCATAAAGCGACGTCATCCCAGTCCTATCATACCGGCATATATGGTACTGAAGCACTCCCACATTGTCAAGTTTAGGGGGATGGGATGTGGCGGGAGCGGGGAAAAGCGGCGTTCACTGTTTAATAGGCAAATAAGTGGTATGAAAGTCCTACTTAAGCAGTTTACGTTTACCAACCGGTAATTTGTTTGAGTCGCCAGCTTTAGTAAGGTTGTCCTCCGGAACTGAAGAGGCCTCCCTCCCCTAGGTTTAGCTCCAAAGGTTTCCTTCTCCTCGACGGATGACCTGCGAAGATCTACGGGTCCATCAGCACCGAAAGGGTTCGCCCCGCATGGGTAGTTAATATTAATCGGTTATTTAGGTTAACATCTACTGAAAAAGTACACTCCTCAATTAAAAAGAACATTACTATGATTTCCATTTTAATTGTTAATGGGAGAGGGGATAAGTAAACATTCATGCAGTGAAAGCAAGTAAATTTGCAACAGCATTGAAAGCAAGCAAATTTGCAACAGCATTGAAAGCAAGCAAATTTGCAACAGCATTGAAAGCAAGCAAATTTGCAACAGCATTGAAAGCAAGTAAATTTGCAACAGCATTGAAAGCAAGTAAATTTGCAACAGCATTGGTTTGAGAGAGAGAAGTTAATGTATGATTAGACTTATTTTTCTTAGTTTAGGAATAATATGTTAAAGTATGATTTACTTAATATCAGGAATTAAAATTTGGTGCCGAAACTGAGTATTTAATACGACTGGAAGATAAGATATATGCTCAATATAGATACAAGATATAAATATAATTTTGTTAGTTTAGGAATAGAATAATATGTTAAAGTATGATTCACTTAATATTAGGAATTAAAATGTTGTGCCGAAACTGAGTATTTAATACGACTGGAAGATAAGATATATGCGCAATATAAGAAACATTTGATTTGGAGTACAGTTCAGTACAGGTATACCTGAACGATATAAGTTATGGTGTATTCTGTAAATATAATTAAATATAGGTGGATGGATAATAGGCATGTGTCCAGTGTATACGAATGTATGGAATTTTAGACATTGAGTTTGTTGTCTTCAGACTTCTAACGAAGGAATATGGCTTCGACTTTATCTTAAAATCCAGAAGATTTTATTATAATGAGTATCGGTTCAGTGTGTGCATTAATTATTGCAATACTATCTCTTATCAAAAGGAAAGATATTAAGGGTTGCTGTTCATTATAGATCACTTTATGTATAAGACTATGGCTAGTAAGTATCATTATAATAAAATCCACAAGATTTTATTATAATGAGTATCGGTTCAATTTATGCATTAATTATTGCAATACTATCTCTTATCAAAAGGAAAGATATTAAGGTGTCTGTTCATTATAGATCACTTTAAATCCATGTATAAGAGTATGACTAGTAAGTATTTCCTTTAAAGCTTAGTTATGGAATAAGAGTATAATCAAAAGCATGCCTAAAAAATCTGTAGGTATTAATGTGTATCGATTTACGAAAAGTCAGTCTACTAAGGTTGAGGATTGAGAGCTAGGACCCCTCTAAGTACGTGCAACGGATTAGATTTAATGGCAAGTTAGGAAATAGAGCAGTTCGTTTGTTAGTGATCAGGAGAGATGATTTAAATAACAGTGCAGTGTAATTACACGTTAGGGCATAGAGTTTGGGGTAGACTTAAAAAAGAAAAAAAAATGTCATGCAAAACAAAGGCAGCCGTCTTGGAGGTAAAGTATCTGTAGGATATAGGTAGCATTCTAACCGGTATTTTTTACGGCTTGGAGAGGAATTATAGGTAGATAGTGTCCTGGTTCGTAGACTAGGTCAGGCACAGAACACTTCAAGCGAGTCTCTGCTATTGTTATTGCGTCTATGTAATTTTTTAAAAGTAGTTAAATAGAGTATTATGTGTTCATCTAAGCTTAGGTATAGAATGGAAATTTAAGGTAACATTCAAAGTGATATAAGGAATTAAATGTGGATGAGATATACGATCACTGGATGTTGAGCTGATCGGGAAAATTTTTTGTATCTATTCAGAAAATGTCTTAGTGATATAAGATTTGAGAAAATAACAGTACGAGGATACTGGAAGTAAGTTGTGAGCTGATGAGGATCCAGTATAAGGGATTAGATATAGGTAGCAAGATGGTGATAGTTTTGTATGTAAGAATTGTATATATTAAGTATACTACTTAAGTAGTTCTACCCTCTATCGTAGAAGGAAATCCGTTTGTAATGTGGTTGGCTAATTTGACAAGAAGCGTGTAAGGTTGTTGCAATGGACAGAGCTTATCTAATGTTTTAACAATATCAGTTTACAGACAATTGTACAAATTGATGAATTGCTGACTAAGATATAGGAGCCCCTCTTCCTGGTGTTTCGATGAAGTGACGGATCAAAGCATAGGCTTTATAACTAGGAAAATACACACCCGGAATAGGTGTCCGGAAAAAGAGGGCTGTGTGCAAAGGGGAAGGGTCACTTAGATTTCTTTATTAATTTTTTCTAATTTTTTATATTTTTCATTTTATTTTTTTTGTTTTATTTATTATTATTTGCGCCTTTCCATGTCTGATTATATTAAGCATAAACTGTAGATATTACCCCTACCACATCAATGTAGCATGGCAGAAGTTTAGTCAGGAAATTGTTTTAAAATAAGTGACGTAAGAATGGTTAAAATATGTCTTAGAAATCAGAAAAAATAAAACTGTACAGAATGATATATACAATAAGGTTAAGTTTAGGACTTTTTAAATAAAACTTAGCTTAAGTTATCATCTTCGAGTCATGGATATCCGTTTAGTCAACGTCCAAAAAGATGCTAAGAAATTCTACCCTACAATCGGAGGTCATTGGAGGAGGGGGCTTACTTAGGCATTTGAGGTCACATGGTAAAATGTTTTTCCCTTCTTTTTTATAGAGAAAGAAAGAAATCATATTATATTCTGCTTATATATTTTTAAAGATAATAAAAACTTTAAATGACAACAAATTTTGATTATACATAATTTGCTTAGCCAGGCATGAATTAAATTTTGAGATAATCTTGAAAAATAAAATAAAAATAGTTTAATTTAAAAGCAATAGCATAGAAAAATAAATTAAAAATGGTAAAAATTATACAAACGTTCATGATAGGAATGTACGGCTGGAAAAAGATAACTAGCACCCCTACCTCCCTTTAACTACATGGCATAATTTTCAAACAACATTTTGACTGTTTTAGATTTGGATCTTTTGTATAATCCGTCTTTAGAGACTTCAGTTTTGTTAACATTTTGCAAAGCGAGAATCTCTTGCTTTTGGAAGCCAGTTTTTGTACAAACAATGTGTTTTTATCTAATAAAATCTTAGGACTTTACTGAGTATCATTGAAATAGACATAGAAATCTAACATTTATCTTTCAAAGGATTTTTTTAATTGATTTATTTAACTTTAAAATTTAGCTTAAAAATGGACAAATCATACAAACGTTCATGATAGGAATGTACGGCTGAAAAATGATTTTTACAATTTATTTAACTTCAAAATTGCTTAGCTCGCCATGAAAACATTTCTGATAACATTTTTTCAGGTGTACAAATATTTTTCATTTAGGAAATTAATTTTCATCATTACTCTTTCAAATACAATGAAGAAGTAGTCTGAAACCTAAGAAAAAATTATGATAAATCGATTTTCAAAACTATGTCCCGCTATTTTATTCCACCATTGTTGACCGTACCTAACTACATAAGAATGTTGTTTAAAGCGTCGATAATGCAAACACATTTTTAGTCTCGCATTTTCATTATTTTTGTACACTGTAAAAATTGTATTAAAAGTATTTTTAAGGTTCTTTTTTTAATCAGCAAATATTCATTGTGTTTTACTACACATGTAATTTTTGTTTGTTCAGTTTATTTAAAGTAAGGGCCAGACCTCAAAAACTACGAGGAGATCACGGCAAGTCAATAACAATAATTAAATCGACAATAAAACAAAGACCTTGATCGCTTGAAGATGCAAACACAAATGAGCAAGATCTATGCGTTATATGAAAAGACTGTGTAAGATCATTAAGTTAAATGAACCAAGTCTAGTGACCTGGAGAACAAAATCTGATTTCTTCAATTTTTTAAGCTGATTATGCCGAAATACAAATAATGTGCCAAATAACAAACCTCTCTCTGCACATGCAACATTTCTACTAGATTAGACAAACGGAAGTTGGTCAGAGACATTTCTTATTGAACGTTCCTCATATTTAAGAAATTTGCACATTCAAATTTAAGAAAACAATAATAAAATACTAAACGAGACATCAATAGTCGATCGTTTTATTGAAATATATTAAATATAAAAAGTAAAAAGAAATCTGTTAAGTTGTAACCTCGGCATAAAAGTTGTTCTGTCTGTTTAAAGATTTACATGAGAATAACAAATTTGTTTTTTTAAAGAAAATTATCAACATAATCAAAGGATCATATCATTTTCTCTCGTTAGAGAAGAACCACATACATTATAAAACATTGCTTTTTAGTTTTTCTTATTTTACTTTGTAGGGGAAATCGAAACTTACTTAGCTAGCATGTGTGCATGCTAGCCAAGTAAGTGCTTCAAAGGGTCGGTAAATGATAAGATATTGTAAATTATAAGGTATTGTAAATGATAAGGTATTGTAAATGATAAGATATTGTAAATTATAAGGTATTGTAAATGATAAGATGAAAAAAGCAGACGTAAAGTGAACAAGGTGTGCATAGTTGTGCGCAAGTCAACTTGAAATAATGTGTTTCGTATTTGGACATGTTGACAACAGTGTTGAGTTTCGCAGTTAGAAGTGCGTGTCGAATTTACCTGATAAATTATTAGTTTAACCACATACTTTTGTTACTTTGAAGAGATCCTCTTGGAACTTACACTTAATTTTATTACGATATGAATTCATATACGATGACAAATTTATGGACAGTTATTATTCCTGTTATTGCGTCATTGATAAAGTTTAGTGTTCTAGACATTGTATCTAAATATTTCTAAGGATGTTTCATTGATCAATTAGTATTTTGTCTCCTTTGCTTTCAATTATTCTGAAAGTTCTCAGAAATCAAGGGGCTCCCTACCTTGGGTTCAAACTTCAACTCTTTGAGAAACATAGATATTGTTACGTTCTATTATGACACAAAAAAATCTTTCTTTCTATTCACACAGAATGTTGTTTGTCTCTTTTTTAATTAATTTTCTTTATTTAAGCTGGTAATGTCGCATCCTACAGGATACCAGGCATTCACTCTTTATCTCATAGAATTCAACTGAGCAATCATTTATAGATTTTTATGAAATTTCCTCAATCTCTCTTGCACTTGGTTCACCAGATATAATTGCAAGGTAGTTTTTTAAATTCGTTTGTCTAATTTCAGTTGCTCTCACTATAATTATAATTTTCGTAATAGAGGTTGTTCTGCTAAATCTTGTTTCGTTTGAAGTATTAATTTTGGAAGATCAGCAGATATTGTTTCCCAAGCATGTTGTCTTCTGCATGTTTTCATATGACTCAACAAATTTGACTTCTGAGTTGCTTTCTTATGGTCCCTTCTGCAAGAGACAACTTAAACATTTAGTTCACGAATACATAAGTTCAGTTACGATAACAATGCAATTTTTCAATCCTCCTGATTCATCCTGAAATTTTTTTTAAAAAAATAGGAGACATTACTTTTGGAACCGCCCCAGAATATATTTGTGCGTTTCTATGGTTTGATATTTTCCCCTGAATTGAAAAATTTTATTAGATCAAGCCTTTCCATGTAATCACATTCTACGCTGTTTACTCATCATTTTCTCATGCCATAAAATAGCCCATCATCCAAATGATAATCCCTTTTGACTCCTTATTCCAAAACCTAACGTTTAGCAAAGCATAAGTCATTAATTTTCCAATATCCTAATAACAACTTGTCATAAACTAATTGTATACACTTTAGTGTTGGGATAATTAATCGGATCGGGAATCGGACAAAATACAACGTCTGACTGTATCGTATTCAACATTGGAATCGAAAAAACTTCCTACTTTCCGATGGCAAAAACGATTCCTTTTATTGTCGGTTTTCACTGTTGTTAGTAATAATAAAACTAAAATCTATAGAACACCCCTCCCACAAGTGTATTTTTTTTCTTACAAAGAAGTCACCACTTATCAGTCTCAGAGGTTACTCGAGGATACGGGTTAAAGCGTGTACAGTAATCACTGAGATACTATCGTAATAATCGTTATTAGTGTAAATTTGATAAATTGGATTACGTCTCTCCTCAAGAACTTGTTTATGTTGGACTTGAAGACGATCATATTGCAGTCAGCGGAAAAGCAGACAAGGAGGAAAGCAAACGAGTGTTCCACAGGTGTGCATTTCGAAGAAAGAAGTTTTGTTCATGGAATCTATGTTTAGGTTTAAGCACAGATAAAGAGTGGGGGAAATTGGGCATTTTATATGTGTGTTTTTTACGAAAAAATACCAACCTTATAGTTAAATATTTAGAGATTTATAAGAATCGGAATCGGTAATTTTATCGGAATCGGGAATTTAATACGGGGACGGTAATTGCATGGGAATCAGGGAAAATATTCATATGGCTAAACATATTTGACTTCTGTTAAAAAATACTTCACAAGAATTGGACTTCGATACAAAAAGATAATTCCGTGCAAAAGAATATCCACATATTTCACAAGAATGCGGTTTCTCTCACGAATGTTTGCATATGATTAAATAATGGATCATTCCATGCAAAAGAAGAACTACATACTCCAAATAATGGGGTCTGTCACTGTTTTAATTATCTTATCACTTTCTTTTTGATGGGATGGGGCATTCTACCAAATGCCAAACATTCTCCCATTTATTTAGTTATTAAAACCGAAAAATCTTTTTAAGATTCTATCCATCCCTCTAAGTGCTATTGTTGGTATTTCTTTTGCACTTGGTTCACTGTGTATATTCGCCAGATAGTTTTAAAAATTATTTTTCATAATCCCTGTTTCACCTATAATGATTGAAATGATAAATATCTTTTTAAGATTTCGGTTTCTTTTCATGCCGTACATGTCTTTGGTATTTTCTTATTTTTTCCTTCTCAGTTCTGTTAATGACAGCATCATAAGGACAACTGGTGTGCATTTTAATATGAGGCAACAAATTAGATTTCCGTGCAAAAGAACACCATACTCACCAAGAATGTGCTTAGTCTCCCATATGTGTTTTCATATGATTCAACAAATGTGAATTCCTTGCAAAAGAAAAACCACAAACTTCACAAGAATATGGTTTGTCTTCCGTTTGTGATTTCATGTGACACAACAAATATGACCTCCATGCAAAAGAAGAACCACATACTTCACAAGAATGTGGTTTATCTCCTGTATGTGTTTTCATATGACTCAACAGATTTGACTTCCATGCAAAAGAAGAACCACATACTTCACAAGAATGTGGTTTGTCTCCTGTGTGTGTTTTCATATGACTCAACAAATTTGACTTTTGTGCAAAAGATGAACCACATATTTCACAAGAATGTGGTTTGTCGTCTCTGTGTGTTTTAATATGACGTAACAAATTTGACTTCCATGCAAAAGAAGAACCACATACTTCACAATAATGTGGTTTCTCTCCCGTATGTGTTTTCATATGACGCAACAAATATGACTTCCATACAAAAGAAGACCCACATACTTCACAGGAATGTGGTTTGTCTCCCATATGTGTTTTCATATGACTCAACAGATTTGACTTCCATGCAAAAGAAGAACCACATACTTCACACGAATGTGGTTTATCTCCGGTATGTGTTTTCATATGACTCAACAAATTTGACTTCCACGAAAAAGAAAAACCACATACTTCACAAGAATGCGGTTTGTCTCCCGTATGTGTTTTCATATGACTCAACATATTTGACTTTGATCCAAAAGAAGAACCGCATACTTCACAAAAGTGTGGTTTGTCTCCTGTATGTGTTTTCATATGTCTCAATAAATTTGACTTCGTTGCAAAAGAATAACCACACACTTCACAAGAATGTGGTTTCTCTCCCGTATGTGTTTTCATATGACGACACAAAGTTGATTGCTGTGTAAAAGAAGAACCACATACTTCACAAGAATGTCGTTTTGCGCCCATGTTTACTTGCATCTGAAAGTATATGCAATGAAGTGTATGATGATAGACAAGCTAATAAATTTCATCTTTAGAAAATTTATATGAAGAAATATGTAATTAGTTTTAACAATTTGAAATCATTAATAGAAAAAATGCCACTTATCCAATAATGGATTTCTTTTCATTGTCGCAAATTCTGGAAATATAAAACCAATTTGAAAAAATATATTTCATGTCGTAAAATTGAATTTATGCTGATTTTTACTAAAAAAAATCCAAAACATTTATTTAAAAATTTCAAAATGAGTTATGGTTTCATGTAATACTGTTTTATTAACAAAATAGATCTGTTTCTATTTTCAAATGTTTAACTATTTTTTTTTACGTTTCTTAATTTTAGAGATGAGTATTGATTATTTTGGATACTGTTTTCATCTTTGGTGTCATTTTCTCTCGCAGTAAGGAATCTGTACATAATTCTATATGGAACCCTTTTTTTGGTGCATGAGATTTGCATGCTTTATAATTGTTAGCGATAACTGGGTAAAAATTCTAAGTAATTTTAAATTCTATTTTAAATCTTACTGAGGATTGAAACTTCAGTGTTCAGTAGTATGTAACATACAAAAAAATTACCAAGTACTCTAATCATAGCACCATGGGTCCTAGCAGACAATACTTGTACAAATTTTAGGAACTATTTGTTTCTAGATGTTATCACTATTTAGTACTATATATATATATATATATATATATAGAGAGAGAGAGAGAGAGAGACTTTATACTACATTTTACTCTATGTATATATATATTACCATTGTTCTTCTCTATAATTTTTACTTTATAAGGGTAGATGGTTTCCGTTTTTCATCCATATAAATTCCGCCATAACTAATTGTCAATCTTTCCACATATTTCAATGTTTTTCTAACCTTACTGTTACTTAATGACATGGCTCACATTTGTAGAATTTTCCACATTAACATGGAATATTTTAGTCATGTTTTTCCATAAGCATCTTCACATGCAAAACATGTTTCTTTGGAGTCGAATCACTCTTGAATACTATATTCTTGAATACTCTCATGAATACTATATTCTTTCTAGCTGTTTGCTGGAGTGATTTCTTAAATTTTCCACCTTATTTTGATATGTATTTTTATTAGTACATATTGGTTTTGCTCTGTTGTAGGAACCAAACCATTACTTTGTTTACATTGTATAGATTGTGAGAACTGAAGTTTAGATATTAGCTACACAGATAAAGATATTAAGAAATATTTAGGGTGTTATGAAAGTATTTCAATGATGTTAACCCCTCGTGGCATCACATGACTTGGAAAATAAAAGAGACAAGAGTTAAATTCCTTGATGTCATGTGTTGAAGATACACACACGCAAACGCATGGATGAGAGCTGGTAGCAAACTCACTAAATGATGGGGTCAGATTGTCAGAATTTCTATCATCAGAAAGGGCAACTATTTGATGCACGCAAGTTGAAGGTGAGCGCAACTACAAAAAGTAGGTCACATATATAGTGCAGAGAAAAAAATGTGATGCCTACAGTCAGTCGGCAATCAACAGCGCACAAGCATTCCTCCATTTACCAACCTCCTAGCCCACATTCTCCATCTCTAGCTAGGCCCACACATATGAGGCAGTAAAAAAACAGAAAATAAAATTTTATATGTTTTTATATAAAAGCAAAGTGTACAATTCTTTTTCTGGGTG
This sequence comes from Euprymna scolopes, assembly GCF_053919585.1. Taxonomy (NCBI): domain Eukaryota; kingdom Metazoa; phylum Mollusca; class Cephalopoda; order Sepiida; family Sepiolidae; genus Euprymna; species Euprymna scolopes. The sequence goes on from NC_136527.1 coordinate 27,448,009, forward strand.
ACAAATTCGACTGCATAACATACATTAAATAGAGGGTCTCAGGGATAGGGAGATGAAGATGGTTGTGTAGAGACACGAGCCACAGGATCTTCAAGCAGCTTATCAGAAAGTCATAGCAGAAGTTAACTTGAAGATCTGATTCAACGCAAGCAAGGAGTATGAAAAAGAGCTGATGGAAGTTTGTCACAGAAAACGGCAGATTCTAGTTGAGGCTGCGAGTACAGCCAGACCCCCAAAGTATGGAGACGTAAAAAAGGAAAACAAGAGAGAAGGAAAGAAGCAGGTAGATATTTGAGTGTTACGATTTTGTCGAGGTGGGAAACATACAGAGATTCTTCAAGAAGCATATCCAAGAAAACTAGGAGTGCTCCATTCGTGCAATGCCCGACGACCAGAATAAGGTCATACTATTGCACATAGTTGGTAACATAGGCACATCAAATTCTGTTTTAATTAGAATTGAGAGAAAGAATTATAGAATTCTTCTGAATAGGCAAGCAGAGATGTCAGTAATAAATAGCAGTGTTTTTAAAGCACTTAAACAACAGCCTGAACTATGTTAAAAAAATGTAAGAACAGCTAATGGGTTCCCATTAACTGCAAGAGTAAGGATTGCAAGTCAGTGAGATTCCCGTATTGAACACTGCTAACACACAAATGTGATACTATACTATTACTGGCTTAAAAAAACGATATATTTTGTGAGAAAAAAGTTTAAGAACAGCTAATGGGTTCCCATTAATTGTAAGAGTTGGGATAGGAAGTCAGTCTAACCATCAGGAATTCTTTGTTGCAACAAAAATGTGATACTAAGCCAATACAGTCTTAAGAAATATTGGCTGAGGATGTACTTCGATTTAGGAGTGATAAGAATACTTTGTCAAAGATAAGAATATGCAAATAAGTGGTGGATTTATTAGCAAAAGGTGTAAAGGTCATGTAAGTTATGTTGCAATCCTAGCAGAGTATCAGTAGCTAATGCAGTGGTAAAGGTTGAAGGGTCTTGTAAGTTTCTGTTTTTCATAATGAAAACCAACCAGTCACCCTGGAAAGGGGCTGCCGAATAGCTAAGTGTAGTATGACTTGTAACATTACAGAGATTACCATGCTTGATGAACAAAAGAACAAGATTCCTGAGAATAATTTGAAGGAATAAAAGTACCTGCAGAATTACAATTGGGAGTTGATATGTTGCTGGAGCGTGACAGATTTTATATGTTATGGAGGATAAGGACTTTGGCAGAACTGATTCGGTGGAGATGTTTATTGATACTGGAATATCAATACAGGAATGCATGAGCCCATTACTGTAACACAAACACAACAAATACAATGAATGAGTTAATATTAAGTAGTTCATCGTTCTGCAATTTCACAGACTGCAATCTTTTGGGAATTCTTTGAATAAGTCTTTGGCAGTTTCTATTGCTTATAGTAAACAACATCAATTAGTCACCTTGAGATTGGGCTGCCAAATAGCTAAGTGTAGTGTGACTTGTAACATCACAGAGATTAAGTAAGGATGATAAAGAAAACCTATGATCACCTGCCACACTTTAATGTGATGCTATTTGGATTCGCAAACGCCCCCGGGATCTTCCAGAAATTAATGTCCATAGTTCTACAATTTGATGATACTATGGAAAATTACTTAAATCACATAGATATGGTACTAGCCAGTTTACATGAGTACAACCTCAGGATAAAATCTATGTAGTGTGATGTTTTAGGCGAAGTACAGTATCTGGGGTTCAAAGTAAGTGAACAGAGTATATACATATCTCGACTCCCACTACTGTGAGACAAGTCAGAGTTTTCATTGATATGACGTCATATTATCGACGATTTATAAACAAATCTTTGTGAGATTGCCGACCCATTAGTTCATCTAATGAGGAAATATGTGATGTTCTAATGTGACGACATTTTGTCATTTTGCCTTTGACAGCCTAAAACTGAAGCTCACAGATATGGTTATACTGGCTTATCCCGATCCTGAGAAGGACTACAGAATGTACAAGGATGCCCCCAATCATGTGATTCGGGCATGTCTGTCACAATTCCTCTATGATCTGAATGATTAAAAAAAAACAAATTTACATGTTATCCCATAAACTTAGTGATACACTGACGAGATGGTACTTGACAGGGAAGCACAATGTTTGTGCGGACCTCTAATCAAGACAATGATAATTCCCAGTAGAAATAGATGATAGGAATTACTAGGTGAGATAAACTTTAATTGTTTTGTTTGAGCCCAAATAGTTTTCATTGTATAAGAAAGTTGAGGGCTTATCAATATCGCACGACACTCTTACATTGTTTGGTTTTTATTAAATTAGGGAACAAGACGCAGATAATGAAACTTTTAGATTTAAAGATGCAGATGCAGAACAAAAAAGTTCATAGTGATGGACGAGATAGTGTATTACTTGTCCCAACCTGACAACAAACTGTTCATAAGATTATATGTACCGTCGCATCTTTACAAAGGAGTGGTAATACAGAACAATAATGGTAATGGAAAAGACATTTCATGCCATGAAGCAAAACTATTTCTGATCATGTTTATTTAAAAATGGAATGAATACATAGGAAATGTATCGTATGCCAAACCAGACAACCTCAAATGCAGTCTGCCTTCTTTTCCTTTCATACCACTGGCGTTGGATATTTTCAGACCCTACCCAAAGACTGAGGAAGCGACAACCTGCCTTCTTTTCCTTTCATACCACTGGCGTTGGATATTTTCAGACCCTACCCAAAGAATGAGGAAGCGACAACCTGCCTTCTTTTCCTTTCATACCACTTGCGTTGGATATTTTCAGATCCTACCCAAAGAATGAGGAAGCGACAACCTGCCTTCTTTTCCTTTCATACCACTGGCGTTGGATATTTTCAGACCCAAAGACACTTTCGGGTAACCAGTACATAATGACTTTCATCGATATGTATAGTGGTTGGCTGGAGGCTTTGCGGTTCCTAATAAGAAGGCAGAAACGGTGGTGCAGGTGCATCTGTTGTTGGATGAAATTCTCCTCAGATTCGGGGCACCACCTCAGCTGTTAACATGTGATGGACTGGAAAATGTTAACAAAGTGATAAAGAAAACATTGCAGACCCTCAACCTACATCATGTGACCTTGTAAGCAAAATGACAAACTTATCACTATACCACTTGCTCTACAAGAGAGACGTGATCCTGTCATTCAATAATATATTAATGCCTTGTAGAGTATACTATGGTGATGAGCAACACGAGATCGCTATGCATCGATCTTTTACTTTGGTAAGGGATAACATTTGGGAAAAAAAGTAAAGTCCAAGCGAACTTAAAAGTTTTATTTTTAAATAAAAAGATATAAATAAAAATAGCACTGGTTCCATTAAATAAAAATAGTGCGCATTCCATTTTAACTTTCACCAATTTTCCTGTTACATAAACTCTGGCAAAAAAAAATATCCATCGAAAAAAGACAGATAAACTCAGAACAAAAATCATGCAGAAATTTCAAGCCAAAAAAAAAAAAAACTTGGTCACACACGCAAAAATTCTTTCCTTCAAAAATAATGAATTCTCCCTCAATCGAACAACGTTCAACATCAGAGCCAATGTGTATTTTGCTAATTGGGTAGCACTCATGTACGTCAGCCAAAGAAACCTATTCTTGGAAAGAAAAAATTGAGTTAACAAGACAATAACGAGTTTTTCCGAATATTAAGCAATGTAATTCCTTATGTTATGAATGGTGGCCACCACTGATCAGATAAAGAATTACTTAACTTAATATCCATAAAACTACTTGTCTGCAGCGATTTTAAATATTCGATATTCGTTTTCAGCACACCTGAAAACCTATAAAGTTGCAATGGTAAAAGATGATTGTTAAGGTGGAAAGTAAGTAATAATGGTTTTAGGGCAGAAAAAAAATCACCATGTGGCCAGAAAGTGGGTGCTCATTTTACATTAAATTTGTATAGAAAAGGGATCCATACTTTTTGAAAGAATAATTTTCTCATATCATGAAAACTAATTCTCTGTGCAACTTCTGAATTATTTATTCATTTTCAGCATTCTCGAAAACCTACTAAAGTCCTCTTTGTAAAGTATTTTTGGAGTTTGAAAGATTCAAGACATTTTTTTTAGGTTTAGATGTTGACCGTCGTTTTTTAGTTTTTTTTTAATGTTTAAGTCAGTATTGAAAACAAAATCTAAATGCGCCGGGAAAAAAACATTTAAAATTGGTAAGACTGTAGTTTAGGTAGAAAAATAATCTTGAACCCTTTATCACATAAAAAGGAACTAATTTCTCTAATCACTGGTTATGCCAATAATATATAAACAATAATATAGGTATTTCAGAAGTTGTTTTTGAAAACAACTTTAAAAAAACAAACTTCTATTTATATTGCTTTTAATTAAAATAAAAAGGTTTTCCTAGGTTACAATTATGAAACGTTCTATTCATATTTAAATGTTTTACATGTTCCGTGTTTTTTTAATTGTACACAATGAATAACTTTATTTAATGATAAACAATACATAAAAAGAAATAATAAATTATCAGACTTTTTAAGTTTAAGTTTTATAGTTAATAAATTTAAATTTGAAATAGAGAAATAATAAATTACAAGAGATTACGCGCGTTTAATATTAATTTGTATCGTTTATAACTACTCACGTGATTTAATAATAATCACGTGATTCAATTTTGAATTAAAAATTTTTAAAAATATTGTTTAAACTTAAACTTAAAAATGTCTGATAATTTATCATTTCTATTTATGTATTGTTTATCATTAAAAAGGGTATTCATTGTGTACAATTAAAAAAAAAACACGAAACGTATAAAATATTTAAATATGAATAGAACGTTTCATAATTGTAACCTATGAAAATCTTTTTTATTTAAATCAAAAGCAATATAAATAGAAGTTTTTTTTCTTTTTTTTTTAAAGTTATTTTCAAAAACAACCTCTGAAATACCTATATTATTGTTTATATATTATTGGCATAATAACGTACCGGTGATTAGGGAAATTAGTTCCTTTTATGTGATGAAGCGTTCGAGATTATTTTTCCACCTAAACTACAGTCGTGCCTTAAAATTTATAAAATGATTTTTTTTTTCTTTGGTAAACGATAAAGAAGTTTTTTATGTTTAAATCAGTATTGAAAACAAAAAAACAATCGACAGCGAAAACTTTTCAAACAATAAATCAACATTTTCATTCAGATTATTCGCTTAGCAAATGTAGTTATCTCCCTTACATTTTTAACGTATTCTGCAAATGCGCAAAAATCGATACTAAATTCATGTAGTAATACTTACGTTTTTGTTTTATAATCTGCTTTCGATTAACTTTATCTGCTTTTATAAAGGAAACGATTTTTCCAATGTGATTCACTTTACAAGCTCAACTTAACATTCAAGATGACGAACGGAAGAGCAAGTTCGCAGAAAACAAAATTGAAGAGGAAGAAGAAAAAATAAATCATTTCGAAAAAGAGCCGATCTATTTGGTGAATGTCACGGATAAAATTAATATTATTTTATTTAACATTTTAATATTTACATAAGAGGGAACAGATTACAAGTTTCATCTTTATGAATTCTCTAATTCGTTGCACGTGCAATTTAATGGCGGAATGCACATAGTTTTGAAGCTTGCTTATCATATTTTTTTAATAGATTTCATATTTTTTTTATTGTGTTTGAAAGATTACAGCCTAAAATTAATCTGGTGCTTGTGCAGTTTACCGAAGACATAACAAAACGAAGATATTGAAAAAGAACCATGAATTCGTATCGACGAACAAGGAGGTGGGGGAGAAAAGACGTTTTAAGATTGTAACGAAATGGGGGCTGAAGCTTGCGATTGGGTAACAAAAATTAACACGTGTTCTTCGTCTAACACCCAGGATAGAAAAACAGACTAAAACATTATAAAACAGTTTTTTTTTTCTTTTAAAACACACAACTTAACTTCTCGTTCGAATAACGTGACTTTGCGAGAGTTCTTTACGTCCATGTCCGGGCGTTTTATCTATCCACAGATGAGGGGTGTCCTTTACTTACCCCAACCTCACTGCTCAAGTTCGAGCACTCCAAATTATCACAATATCCGTAATGGAATAAAGTTTTTATTTCTATTAAAATCACTCAATTTGATCAAGTACTTTTTTTTACAAAATAAAATCACATTTTACTGAGCGGATAACGGGGTTGGGGGGGGGGGCTGCATTTAAACGAAAAAAGATTAACAAAGGACAAAATAAAAAAGGGATTTAAAAAAAACTAAAATATTTATCTAAGCATTTTTTAAATGTATTTGGTAAACTGCACAAGTAACCTTAATCTCTATACGAGAGCGAAAAATTACACGCGAAAATATTTCCTTATAAAAATCCCTTGAAAGATAAATATTAGTTTTCTGGGTCTATTTTAAATATAATTAGTAAAGTCTTAAGATATTGAATTGAAAAAAAAAAAAAGACATCTTGTTTGTGCAAAATTAGCTTTATTATCCCCCCCCCCTGTAAGCGAGAGATATTGAACTAAAATGGTACAAAAATAGTTTAAATAGCTCCACACACACACACACACACACACACACACACACACACACAAGCAACGAGAGTGTAGTAACAGATCTAGCTTCGCACAATCAGAACAAGAGACAACGCGTCACGCATAAGTTCTACAAAAGCCAAAAAATGTTAGAAAGTCCATTTTATTGTAAAATAACAATTGAAACATTATTATATTTTAATTTCTGTAAAAATTATAAAAAAATATTCGTTAAATTATGTAATTTTATTTTGTTGTAAAATATGGTTGTTAATTAAAATATTTAGTTACTTTTTTACACGATGACTCGATTTATTCTCAAACGTTTTGTAACGATAAATTAAATAAATCCTGAAAGTAAATTTGCATTTTAAATATAAAAAAATTAAAATCACTGATTACACTGACAATTTATTTATTGAAAAATAACCCAAACCAATTTATTAATGATTAAAGATAATACTGTAGGCACCGCCAAAAATGGCCGAAAAATCAAGTTGTTGTTGTTTTTAATACGAAATTACATTTATTAAAATCCATTATTTCTGAGTAACTTTTTTTCCAGAAAGATAAAACCCTGAATTTTATCATATAGAAAACACAATAATGTAAAATTTTTCTACTATTTTTAATTACATTTTAAATGTTAAATTTTCCCAAAAAGTTAACAATTGGCGTTTTTTGTTTTGCACAAAAAACGTATATAAAATTAAAAAAAAAAGAGAAAGGTTTTTGCAAGAATTAATTCGTTTATTTCTTAACTAAGATTTAGGGTGATTTTCTATGAGAATATGTAAAAATATTATAATATAAGTACCTGGATTTCAAATAATTCCACTTATTCATATGAGCAACCAATTATTTCGAGTCGATTTGATTACTGTTTACATTTGTACTTGATAAAAAGCAAACTTCGGAAGACCAAAAAGCCCCCCAAAAATCCCCCTTATTTTTTAGTGACGAAAATTTCAATGTATTATTAACGCTGAGGCTGGCCAGTACCAGATGGGTGACCATTTGTATGAGTTTGGTTTTTAATGTGTATGTGTGTGGGGACCAGGCTCTCCAAAATGGGGAGGGGGGCAATTTAAAGCAGAATAAAAAAAAATTATTTCAGCGCGTTTGGTCCACCATAGTCGAAAGGCGGCAAACGTTTCCAAACTTGATTGAAAAAATAATATTTTTAACACAAAGGGCACAATATTTATCGAATTTTTTTTTGTATCGATTCTTCAAAGCATGCCCTGTTTAATAATGGCCATGCATTATTCGGCTCGCTAAAAAAAATTGTTAATTTATTTATCAAAGATTTTTGTTTGTTTTGCATAACTTAAATTAATTATTTTACTTAACATATTCACCGAATTTCACACTTCAAAACTCAAAAGCGGGATAATTAAACACAATCAAAGTCCTGATGTTCAGACATCAAAATAAGGTATGCAAAAAGTTTTTTTTTAATCTATAATCCCGTACCTTCCAACAACATAATATGTTTTGTTCAGTTTCAGATGATTATTTGGCATATTCGGACCCCCCCTCAAAACAAGGGTGGCATTTGTAAGCAAAAAAAAAAAAAATATATATATTGTTTATGAAAAATAAGTACACTGTTATAAAGTTCATTCTTCTCTTAATAATCGCTGAAAATTTCGTATTGATTGGATAATTACCTGATTTTTTGTAGATTTTTAAAAAGACGGTCCGTCAAAAAGTACTTACCTGCCCCCCTCCAGTTTTGGCGGTTCATATAATACTGTGATTGAGATACACATCCTGTCTGTTTCCTTTATTTTATTTTATTTTTTATTTTTACAATTTTGCGCATCCGTATTTGTCAAAGCAAATCATTATAAAAATTAATAACATTTTTCAATTATTTCTTTTTAGTGATTCTAGATCTAATTATTTATTTTTTCAATATTATATTAAAAAAAAAGTCTTCTGCTGATGATTACACCGGTGCCCAAAAATCTCTTCCCCGGAAAATTCGTATCCGGAAAACTTGTTTCTTTTTGTTAGGTTGGAAACGGCTCCCTTATTGAATTATTATCAAATGAAACCCCTTCTATGACCGTCCTTGAAGAATATAGTGTTTTTAAAAGTGACTATACCCCCATAATATTGTAAAATATATATTTTTACTTGTTTTTGAACATGTGTTATATATTACTAGTTGTTGAGTATATAAGTTTATTTGAACATGTGTTATTATATATTACTAGTTGTTGAGTATATAAGTTTATTTGAACATGTGTTATTATATATTACTAGTTGTTGGATATATACGTTTATTTGAACATGTGTTATTATATATTACTAGTTGTTGTGTATATAAGTTTATTTGAACATGTGTTATTATATATTACTAGTTGTTGTGTATATAAGATTATTTGAACATGTGTTATTATATATTACTAGTTGTTGAGTATATAAGTTTATTTGAATATGTGTTATTATATATAACTAGTTGTTGTGTGTATAATCTTATTTGAACATATGTTATTATATATTACTAGTTGTTGGGTATATAAGTTTATTTGAACATGTGTTATTATATATTACTAGTTGTTGAGTATATAAGTTTATTTGAATATGTGTTATTATATATAACTAGTCGTTGTGTATATAAGAATATTTGAACATGTGTTATTATATATTACTAGTTGTTGAGTATATAAGTTTATTTGAACATGTGGTATTATATATTACTAGTTGTTGAGTATATAAGTTTATTTGAACATGTGTTATTATATATTACTAGTTGTTGGGGTTATAAGTTTATTTGAACATATGTTATTATATATTACTAGTTGTTGGGTATATAAGTATGGGACAAACATACTAAATCTATTTTTCTCATGTGCCATTTTTCCTATTTATTTACTTGTAACATTGTATCTGTGCCATTATTACCTAAATTCAGTTTTGCAGCCAGATTATAGCCCCCCCCTTTTTGTGGCTGTAGACATCCTACTATAACGTGTGCTTAATCTTTCTTCTATGGCATGCAAATCAACAGCTCTTATATTTAGCTTAATATCGGAGCTTAGTATCGGAATATTTGTTCCTGTTAAAAAAGCTATCATCACAAACATTCCTTGATCTCACAGTGTGTCTGAGTTTATTGCCTTTAACCTTAATAATTGTTTTGGAGAACTGATAAGAAAGAATCCCGACAAGGTTATGTGTGTGATTGGAACATATCTTCTCTTAAAGTTTTTACCTTAATTTGTTTTGAAGAACTTTATAAGAGTTCCGAAAGGTTATGGGCGTAATTATAACATATCTTCTCTTTGCGGGATATTAGATTAGGATTAGGGTTATATTTAGCCAATGAATTATCAAATTAGGTTGACCCTTTTATGAAGCTGGTGTGGGAGGAATGTAAAACTCCGATCATTGCTGTTTATTACTTTACATTGCCACCGAGTTATTATTTTGATTTACATGGGCATGATTGTGTTTAGGAACATATGGAGGCTTACAACATTACATAATTGTGTGAAATTGATTGAAATATGAATTGAATACGATTATAAAAATAATAATTAGAAAATCAAAACAAGTAATTTTATAAAGAGAAGAAACATTTCTAACAAAAAAATTAACTAGGATTAAAGATAGGAATTCATCTGTATTTCATTTTAATGGAATTTGTCTTTCTATTTCAATTAAATGGATTTATTGTGTTAGATATCCATGGCCACATGTTTTGTAATCTCTAAGTGTGGCTAAGCGTACAAAGATTAAAGACTGAAACTTCATAGTGCTCTTCCATTTGAGCGATTGAAACTGTTTGTGACAGTGAAACATGCATGAAGATTTTCATCTCCTTTTTCACACAACGGGTTAATGAGACATGTAAGTCAAAAAGAGGGATTTGAAAAATCAGCGCTCAAATGGAAGAACATGCCAGCGAAGTCTCGTTCACATTCCACAGTAAACGTTTCCTTAAGGTATTAGCAATAGTTATAATAGGCGATTGGTGACGGTCAAAGTCAAGTATGTTTTGTTTCATTAATCCATTATCCCAGGCATTGTCTACTTATTTCGGATAACAAATTTTATATTACTTATGGTGTGAAGTATGGCGAGGGTACTTATGCTGTTTGCAGCTGGATTACTTTGCCATTTTAAGATCTTAATTTGTGTTAGTAGCGTGTATTTTTCCCTATTTGAAAACTAGAATGTTTTAACTATATATTAGCTATAAATGATGAATCAGTCTATTACAAAATTATTACCAATAAGTTTCTTAATATGGTTAAATTTTATTTGGTGTATGGATGAGCGGGCTATATTTAAGGATTGCAGAATAAACTTAGCATGCTACCGACATATACTTTGTTGTGGTGAGTAATTCCCATCATAATTTCCAAAAACTTGTTCTCGCAATAACGTCTTAACTCAAAATATTCATAACCTTTGACAATTGTTTTAAACTAGAAAAAATACACTCTACTTGTTATATATATTGGAACCTCCATAACAATTTTGTTAAATCGTATACATTTTAGCAAGGTTTAGATCGTACATGTCGGCAAATGAAATATGCCGTGCTGTGGATGGTGTGATTTAAGTTTCGTTCCCTAGATAAACGCATAAGAAATGAAATTGTCACATATGGCAAAGAAGTATCTCACATGTTTGAGGATAGAAGAGTTTCCATGCAGCCTGATTCATGAAGCGAGACAAGCAAGATGTCTGCATCTCTCAGTTCCTGTCCTTAAGACTAACAAAGAAAAACTGATTATGAAATAATTAGTTAATTAGATATTGGTCTTTCCTCCCGTGAACAATTTCTCTTTAAATAAAACCTTTAAAACCAACAAATCTTTATTGACTCTGTACGAGCTTTTGTTGAACATTAAGTTAAATAACCAAGCTTATATATCTAGAACCCTGATTAACACAGATTTCTGCAAATTTCTCAAGCTTGTTGAGCCGAAATACCCAAGAACATGTGCCAAACAACCCTCTCTCTGCACTTGGCTGGAGGAGGCAAAAGGCGAAAAAGTATCTTCAGTAACTCAACTACAGCCTTTATCTCACGCACATATTCTTACACATTAATGAGAGTCTGCTTTCTGTACCACGATATTTTAGAAAGAAACATTACTAAAATAATAAAATATAAAATAACTATTATATCCTTAGAAAATTGTAAAATTGTTTTCCTCAATTTTTCATTTAAAAATTATGTTTATCTTTTAATTAGCACTTACTTACTGACCATAATATGCATTAACGTTTAATGTATTTCTTTTATAATTAATATGCACATCATAATGTATTTTTTCTCAGCTAATCTAACAATGGTCATCGAAAAATTGAAAATAATTTTAACGCCAAATTACATGAAAAAACAAAAATGCAAAATAAATCTATTAATCCAAAGTTAAATAAATGCAAGCGTCTATTCTAACATTGGGTTAACTTTATTTCTTGTTTTTGCTCCTTTAACGAAAGAATTAAGTTAGGAAATGATTTAACACAAAATTTACATATTTCTAGCATTGTTTAATGCATCTCTGGAGACGGTTTTTTAGAACATGCGGAAAGTCACTAATCAAGATATATCATTTGGAAAACACTTTCCGTTCAAAATTAAATTTTTGGCTTGCATAAGTAAAAATCGGATAATGCAAGATATTACATTAATGTTTAATTTATTTCCTTTATAAAATCGGATAATGCAAGGTATTGCAAAATGCATAGGAGAGAATTTCATGTTCGTCTGCGTTTCTGATCTCATACATTGTCTGTTTTGGATCGAAGTGATATCTTGCAGGGGAATATTTACTGATCATGCCCCGTTTCTTGATTTTGATAACTTTATTTGATTTCCTGAAAATTGAAGCATAATTAACTCCTGTAAATTGTGGAAGTCGATTTAACACATCTAGAATGAATACTGCTTAGGTACAGTATGGTATTTAATGCGCTTTTGCTTCTGAAAAATTGTCAGCAATCTAGGAATCCATCAGATAGTTTCAACAGATCCAGCACTAATCATGATCTTTTGGCGAATAGTCAAGAATAGATCTTCAAAAAAGGTAGTCGTGCCATAGTTGAGAGTTGCATCATCAATGACAGACAGAGGGAAAACAGATCTAGGTGCTACTGCGACAGATTTCACGATATATTGGAATTCACAATGACAACGTTTTAAAAATAATATGTGACATCGTTTTTTTTTAATTTGTGGGGATTGAAATTCCAAAGCTAACTCGGTTATCGCCCTTTAATTCTGGTAACTAGAAAGCGACACAGCCAAGTCACTTCCTATTCTTTATATTTCCATCTTATTTGCTGAACCCTAAACCAGTCAACATGTGACAAAACGCTCTCCAGTTTGCATGGCCAGCCAACCAGTTCTCCTGACTAACCAGCCTAGTCTCTCATAAAAATAATTCACAAGTAACGTTAATTCCTTATTCTTTTCTCAATGAACTCTATATTCATTTCGTCACATGAATATTTATGTAAATAAATCTACATTTATTCACTATCATATATCAGTATGTTTCGTCTCTTGTAATCATTTGCTTCACTCTCAATCACCAACACATGAGGATGGGATCGTCTATAACATAAACAGGCTATCGAGTTTCTTGTGGTGTGCGTCTCTTTACTTGCGACCATTTGCTTCAATCTCAATCACCAACACATGAGGGTGGGATCGTCTATAAAATAAACATGCCATTCTGTCCTCAAGAAAGTTTATCAAATTCCCTGTGGTGTGCGTGATTTCAAATAAAACAACTTATCATTGCATGACACTTGAAGGGTTCCATTATACATTTAACTTATTTCAAACACTTGTAAATCAAGAACAATTAGTTCAGAGCTGTAATTTGCCACATGACCCATAGAGATATAAATCATTACATACGCAACATTTCTACTCTATCAGACAAACAGAAGTTGGCCAAAGTCATTACATATTGAATGTCCCTCGTATTTAACATATTTTGCGCAATAAACATTTTTTATGTAAACAACAATGATAAAAGGTTAACACCTTTAATAGACATTTAGATATGAATATTCGATATAAAATAGACGTTTTATTTATTTATTAAATTTAAAAATAAAAGTAAAAAACTGTTAAAACATGACCTCTGCATAAAGATTATGTTCTTTTGGGTGGTTTTAAAAATTTACATGAGAATAAAAACTTTGTTTTTAAAAGAAAATTATTAACATAATCAAATGATCAAAATATTTTCTATCGTTTTTGTATGAGTTTTTACACAAGAATAGGGTTTTAAACTTTTTCAAAATTTTATCATTTTAGTTTTCACATTGAATGGAGCATACTACTGGATGCCAAACAATAAAAACATTCATAAAATACAAACAGTACAATTTTGTGTTTGCATGTTTGTCTAAAGCTGATTTCATAAAAACAGAAGAGCTAGATTACAAAAAATATTTTCATTTTTTCTTATTTTACTTTGTAAAGGAAATTGAAGCTTACATGTCTAGCATGTGGGCGTGTTCAAAGTAACATAAAATAGAGACTAAAATTGTTACCCATTATTAAGATGTATTAAGTTTTAAAAAAGTAAAAAATCTTAAAACGTGATCTCAGCATAAAAAACTGTTCTTTCAGGTGGTTTTAAAAATTTACACTAGAATATATACATAATCAAAGTATCATATTATTTTCGCAAGTTTTTGCGTGAGAAAATCAGTTTGTTTCACACAAGATATTCACGCACATAACAAAAATATTGTTTTTAAAAATTTTTATGATTTTAGTTCTTGATGTGGATGGGCGAGTAAGAAGAAGGCATGCAACATACGTAGGCATGTGCAACTCAACTTGGAAGTTTTGACAACAGAATAACCGTATAAATTGTTAGTTTACCCAGACATTTAAGTTTGAAGAAATCCTCCTGTTACAATTAATTTTATTCCGATATGAATTCATATCCGAGGGACAATTTATAGATAGTTATTGTCCCTGTTATCAATTCATTGCTAAAGTTTGATCTTCTAAGCATTGTGTCTAAATATTTCTTAGGATTTTTTTATTAGGTCAGTATATTTAACACATTTTTGTCTTTTTGTTTCATTTTCTTCAGTAAAATTTATCGTAAATCAATGGGATCCTTTGCTGGGGCTCACACTTGAACTCTATATGCATACATAGATATTTGAATGTTGATTTAAAGTTATTTTGTATTCCATGTTTTTGCATATGACACAACAAATGTGCGTTCTATGCAATGGACTACATACATCTCAGAATTTTATTTCTGTGTGGGGAAAAATGCACCTGTCATTGCGGAGATCACTTATTTTAGAAGTATTTGTCATAAATTTTTATCGTATGAATTCATTTTAATTCTGTCTTGATCGTAGTGGAGACATTCTCTTTGAAGCCAATTAATAAAGCCTTACATATATAGTCCTTGATTACTGAATCCATAAAATACTTGTGACGATATTGTTTTGCTCATTTTTTTCAATTTTCTGTAATTGGAGTTCAGGAGTATTTTAAACAACGGTTATCATCTAAAAAAATGTTCATAGCAGACTTGTATTCTCATTCTGTCATATTTGTAAAACAGACTTGATTAAAATGGTTGGCCATTTTCGTGATAGAGATATTTCTCTTGATTCATGAGACTGGAATAAAATTGAGGTATGCATTTTGGAAGATAATCAGATAATGTTTCTTTTTATTTTCTTCCTTTGAAGATTTTAACGCTGAGTGTGGGGCAGCCAAACCAGCGGCCAACATTGCCCTGCTTTTTATTGAAACCAACCGAGAGCTCTTTTTAGTATCTTTGCCATTCCCTTAAGCGCAGTTCCGTGGATCTCTTTTGCACTTGGTTCACCAGGAATATTAGTTAGTATTAGTTAGGTAGGACTTCAGGTTCTTCTTCATAAGCCCTGTGGCACCTAGAATAACTGGTATGATTAATATTTCTCTAAGATTTCAGTTTCATGACGACCAAAAATCTGACTTCTGTAAAAAAAAACTAATTGCTCAATAATGCGTTTTGTCTCCCATATGTGTTTTAATATGATGCAAGGAATTGTATTTCTGTGTAAAACAAGAGCGAAATATTTAACAAGAATGTGGCTTCTCTCCCCTATGTGTTTCCATATGTCGCAAGAAATGTGACTTCCGTGCAAAAGAAGAATCACATACTCCACAAGAATGCGGTTTTTCTCCCATATGTGTTTTCATGTGATTGAATAAATTTGACTTTCGTGCAAAAGAAGACCAACATACTTCACAAGAATGTGGTTTCTCTCCTGTATGGGTTTTCATATGACGCAACAAATTTGTTTTCACTGCAAAAGAAGAACCACATACTTCACAACAATGTGGTTTATCTCCCGTATGTGTTTTTATATGATGCAACAAACTTGACTTCCATGCATAAGAATTACCACATACTTCACAACAATGTGGTTTGTCTCCCGTATGTATTTTCATATGATGCAACAAATGTGACTTCCGTGCAAAAGAAGAACCACATACTTCACAAGAATGTGGTTTCTCTCCTGTATGTGTTTTCATATGACTCAACAAATTTGACTTCCGTACAAAAGAAGAAGCACATATTTCACAAGAATGTGGTTTCTCTCCTGTATGTGTTGCTATATGGCCCAGCAAAGTTGACTTTTGTGCAAAAGAAAAACCACATATTTCACAAGAATGTGGTTTTTCTCCAGTATGGGTATGTATATGTCTCAACAAATATGTCTTCAATACAAAAGAAGAACCACATACTTCACAACAATGTGGTTTGTCTCCCGTATGTGTTTTAATATGATGCAACAAATGTGACTTCCGTGCAAAAGAAGAACCACATACTTCACAAGAATGTGGTTTCTCTCCTGTATGTGTTTTCATATGACTCAACAAATTTGACTTCCGTGCAAAATGAGAACCACATACTTCACAAGAATAAGGTTTTTCTCCCGTATGTGTTTTCAAATGACTTAATAAATTTGACTTCCATGAAAAACAAGAACCACATACTTCACAAGAATGTGGTTTCTCTCCTGTATGTCTTTTCATATGACTCAACAAAGTTGCCTTCTCTGCAAAAGAACAACCACATACTTCACAAGAATATGGTTTCTCTCCTGTATGTGTTTTCATATGACGCAACAAATCTGACTTCTGTGCAAAAGAAGAACCACATACTTCACAAGAATGTGGTTTCTCTCCTGTATGTGTTTTCATGTGTCTCAATAAATGTGATTTCTGTACAAAAGAAGAACCACATACTTCACAAGAATAGGGTTTGTCAGCCATGTTTGATTGCATCTGATTCAACAAAATGTATATGCAATGCAGTGTATGTTGATTGGAAGGCTTGTAAATTTTAATTAAGAAAATATATATGAAGATATTTAACCTTTCTAAATCATCAATGAAGAAATGCCATTCTTATCAATTAATGAATTTCTTTTCATTGCTACGAAACCTGGAAATATAAAATAAATTTGAAAAATTATATTTCATATGGTCATATTGAATTTCTTATTTTGATTTTAATTTAAAATATCTAAGCAACCTATTAAATATCTTCATGTTTCTTTTTTTTAGTGACAAAATTTCTATTTACAAATATTTAACTATAAATCTTTACGTTTCTTCATTGTAGAGATGAGGATTGATTCTTCATATTATTTGAAGTTTTCAAAATATTGTTCTCATCTTGGGTGTTATTTTCACAACGTTTCTCTGTTTTCTCCGATCTTATTCAGGGGTATTTTATCGAAATTGGGAATCTTTCTCTTGAAATTAAAAATCTGAGCAGAATCTTGAATAAAATTCTTTTTTAACGATGACTGAGTAAAAATATTAAATTTGTATTTTCAATCTCACTGACTGATGATTGAAACTTCAGCGTTCACGAGTTTGTAACTTACAACTGAATTTTACCATGTACTTTAATAACAGCACTACGAGTCCTTGCAGAGAATCCTAGTAATCCTAGGAACATTTTTGATACTAGACGTTATCAGTACATTTTACTATATATATATATATATATATATATATATATATACATATATATACTCATTCACATACAGCTCATCAGTGCGACTAGACAAGCCAAGACCCAAACCATATATATAGTGGCACAAAAAATCTGCACTTGTCATTTTTCAAAAATTGCAAATTATACTAAATTTAATGTAACAGTCTAAAAAACCTATACCTCATTTAATTCATCTTTTATTTCTCTATATTTTTACATACTCATATTTGACTTTTAATTAAAGTATCCTAGTGTTCACGTCAATTAATAAAATAACTTCAAATCGACAAGGCATAAAAGACTCTGCATTATGGAAAATTGTATTTTAATATAATTTTAGAACATTACTGCATCAAAAATACAACAGGAACACAATTAACTTGTTAATATTAAGTAGTGTAGCTCTTCTGCAATTTCACAACCTGCAATCTTTTGGGCATTCCTTGAATTAGTCTTCAACAATACTCCGGTGAAAGGGCATCCAACTTCTCTTTAACTTTCGTCAAAAGTTCTTCTCGATTTTAAATTTTATCAGTAAAAACAGCGGAATCAGAAACAAGATCAATCAGGAGTTATGTGGATGATGTAGAGTAGTATTTAAGAGCAGTTAAATAAGGTGAAATATCAGATAGCGCTCCTAACCACAAAGTGTCCAGGCAGACATTTTATAAACACTCATGTAAAACAATATAATATATGGGCAGAATTGAAGAAGTCCTTAGAGAACTATTATGGGATTGCTGCACACCCTAACAAACATATAGTCAAAAATCTTTACACAAGTCTGATACTAAACTGCGACTGGCTTAAGAAAAATGAGGTAAGATGTTGTGGTGTTTTATCGTAGAATGGAAGACAGACCAAAACCTCTTTACTAGGCTTTACCGAACTAATTTCACAGCCAATAATAAACGTAAGAGCAAATAGTAAACATAAGAGCAAATAGCAGGTAGCAGCAGTAAACGCAAGAACTGTTAGTAACGAAATGTTCAAGAAGAAAAAAACTCAGTTCTTTTAAAAAGAAAAAGGAACGTGTACAAAATCACGTGCCATAGAAACTTTTACTTTAACGGAAATATAACAATTAGTAAGAGAGATTGCAAGGTGTAGATTTTTTTTCGAAGTAGAAAGTTATCTTTGAAAGCTGCGATGTGTTTTATTTATAAGTCCAGTCGCTGGACATGTTTACGGATTCGGCTAGACTGGCGTGGAAGCAGTTCAATATTCGAAGGACTGGCTGGTCTCTGCGAATTCTCTTTATTTTCTGTATAAGGTATATTGTCAACTGGATTTGTTTCAATCAAATGGGCCGGGTCTGCATTTGCCAGGTCGGGTCGAGTATTCTTAGCAGGAACCTGAGGTCCATCAGACCGCGGAAAACGAGCCAAATGTCTTAGCACCACTGAATCCTCCTAGCCATCATTATGCCATATTCTCGCATGCGTAGGGTCGTACTTGCTCCTGTTGCCAAACCGTTTCAATAGTTCCTCCCCAGGTTTGCAGAGCCAAACAGGTAAGGCAGTACCAGTAGAAGAGCGCTTTTCAAATTTGAACAATCGTTTGTGGGGAGTTGCATTCATACTAGTGCATAGTAAGGAGCGAATAGAATTTAAAACATCAGGCAGAACGTCCTGCCAAGCACTAAGGAGTAGTTGTTTAGATTCCAGGGCCAATAATATTGAGTGCAAAATAACGCCATTATAGCGCTTGCACTGGCTGTTTCCTCTTGGGTTGTATGCAGTAGTGTTACTACACCCAACCCCAAGTTGCGTCAGGAAATTTCTGAACTCCTCCGACAAGAACCATGTTCCTCTATCAGATTGGATGAAAGCGGGGAGTCCAAACATAGAAAAAAATATTCATCAGGCATTTGATTGCGGTCTGCAAAGAACAATCACGGCAAGGGAACGCAAAGGGACATCGACTGTACTCATCCACGATAGTAAATAGGTAATGACATCCTTTCAAAAATGCTGGGACAGGCCCTTTGAAGTCTACAGAGAGGCGCTGGAAGATGATGAGTATATAGTCTGGAGGAAGATTATTTGATGAGTATATTGTCTGGAGGCAGATTATTTGATGAGTATGTAGTCTGGAGGAAGATTATTTGATGAGTATGTAGTCTGGAGGAAGATTATTTGATGAGTACATAACCTGGAGGAAGATGCCCATATTTCCTCAATAGTTCGTTAGCACAGAAAATTACATTAAAACACCAGCATCTGCATAGATGCAGGGTTCATACGGGTTTTAGAAATGGTCAAAGATTAGAATATGAGATTGTGCAAATAAGCAGTCGATTCATTAGCAATTTTAGCAGAGTATCAGTAGCTAATGTAGTGGTAAAGGTTAAGGGAGATCGCTTATAATGAACAACACCAACCATTGTAAACGAATTATTGGAGTTCGAATGATTTTAGACATTGACCTTTTTTTAAGTAAAAGTCAGTATTGAAAACAAAATCTTAGTGATCATTCGATAATAATCCGATGAAAAAATGAAAAAAATATGAAAAAAAAAACCAGGGAGGGTACCGCTTCTACACGTGCGCCGGCATTTTTTTTTACTTTAAACTTTTGAAGCAGTGAAAAACGTTTGAAATTTATAAAATAATTATTTGCCCCGTGTATTATAAACACCATAATCTCCCTATGTTAAGAACGGCTTTTATGGTCAGTCAAGCTGAAAACATGACAAATGCAGAGGATGCATTAATTATGAAAACTGCATTAATAATAATTCTAATCATTTCATCTATCACAGTTAATGTCTCTCAAAAGACAAAATAGTTTCATTTTATCTCGTCCTCACTTTTCAAAACAAAAAGTTAAAATGTCTATCATCACAATCCGGTAAGTAAATCAGAAATCCATTATTGGATTCTTAACACTATTGTTCTCATCTTAAATTTCATTTTTATAATGTTTGCACAATAAATAACAATCAAGATGAGAACAGTAGTCTTAATTGTGAAAAAATTAATTTCCAGAATTACCTTAGGCTGCGAAAGAATTGCCCCCTTCCGTGACGTAACCGTCCTGTAATATCTTCACCAGACGAAAGTGAAAGAGATTTATGTTTAATCACCGGCAACCGAATCAACTTGTGGTGAAAGAAAGAGAAAGGAAAAAAGACGAGGGAATCTCCCCTCTTATATAATGGAAGGATCAGATGATTAACTATCACATGATCCAGAGCACTAAAAAAAATTTAAAGGGATGGCTAACAACAATGGTTAGTATTCAAGGTAAGTGCACGCCAATCCTTCTCTTCTTGAGCAATCATTAATCCTTTTCTTCACATAATAATCTAAATAATACAAAGAATCATTCCTCATCTAAAAAATTCAGAATCGTAATATTGTAATTGAAGAATCATGATTATTTTTTAATTTAGTCAAAGTTATTTGTAAGGTTTGTTGGTTTGGTCAGGTGCACACATATGTGTGTTGCAAGTTAGTTTAGTTTAAGCAATGTAATTCCTAATGTTATCAGCGGTGACCAATTCTGTATATGCAAGTGCATACTGAATTGACCACCACTAATAAGAATAACAATGTTTAATATCCAGATACATACTTGTTTGCAACAAATTTAAATGTGATATTCGTTTTCTGCATAATCGAAAACCTATAAAGGTTGTCATGATAAAAAGAGTTTTAACGTGGAAAGTAAACAACAATTTATCAAAACGGCCAACAAAACAAATTAAAAAAATTATAACCATGTGGCCAGAAAGTGGGTGTTTATTTTACATTAAATTTATATAGAGAATGTGAGAAAAATAAGTTAAACTCACCTGACTTGAGGAGGTTGATGATTGCACCAAAGACGGTGACGTTTGACTCTTGCTTATATCTACTGCTGCTGCTTCTGATGGAAGTGTTTGCATATGAATGACTGTTACTAACTATTTAAAGGATTGGGGCATGTGGCCAGAAAGTAGGTGCTTATTTTACATTAAATTTATATAGAAAATTGATTCCCACTTTTTGAAAAAGTTATTTCCTCATATCATGAAAAATAATTGTTTGTGCCACATATGAAGTATATATTCGTTTTTAGCACACCCGAAAAGCTATAAAATAATCTGCTGAAAAAAAAAATGAAAACAAGACAATTTCTTTTTTACTTGTGAAACAGTTAAAAACAAAATTTATAAATTTTTTTTTCTTTGGTAAACGATAAAGAAGTTGGTTTTTATGTTTAACTCAATATTAAATACAAAAACAATCGACAGAGAAAAGTTTCAACGAAAAATCAACATTTTCATTAGGATTATTCGTTTAGTAAATGTAGTTATCTCCCTTACATTTTTAACATATTCTGCAAATGCGCAAAAATCGATACTAAATTCATGTAGTAATACTTACGTTTTTTGTTTTGTTTTATAATCTGCTTTCGATTAACTTTATCTGCTTTTATAAAGGAAACAATTTTCAAATGTGATTCACTTTACAAGCTCAAGTTACATTCAAGATGACAAACGGAAGAGTAAGTTCGCAGAAAAACAAAATTTAAAATAAACCACGATAAAATATTTAGTTTAAAATACAAATAATGACTTACCAAACGCCATTTTTTTACTGGGATTTTTCCGGCATTCACCGGAAGTTATTATCTCCCCTAGTAAGTTCGATTTGTTTCTATTTTTAACCCTTTTAATTAACACTAGGTACAGGCAAAAATGGCGGGCAAAAAAAGGGGGACCTAGTTTTGAAAGCCGATTTATCTTCTTTTTTTTGTAGGTTTCCGACTATTTTTTGATAGTATTTGAAAGATTAGAGATTAAAGTTAATTTCCTAAAGAAGAAAATATTTGTACACATTAAAAAAAATGAAAAATGTTTTCACTGCGAGCTAATTCAGCTAAATTTTTAAGTTTAATACATTCATTGTAAAAATCCTTTAAATGATAAATATTAGTTTTCTGGGTCTATTTCAAAGATAATTAGTAAAGTCCTAAGATATTGAGTTAAATAAAAAAAAACACCTTGTTTTAGCAAAAATAAATTAATTAGCCCTAAAAAAGCAAGTAATTTACCGTTCACCAAAAATGTAACAAACTAAAATTTTGTAAACATTATTATAAGTAAGCCCAAAATTTCAGCCAATCGAAACGCTGTTTCAAAATGAAATCATGATAGTAAAAGGAGGTAGGGGTGTCACATTTCTTCCCCTCCCCAGACGTGCATCCATACATTCATATTCTGAATGTTTGTATCAATTTTTATCTTTTTTTAATTTAATTATTTCTACGTTCCTGTTTTTAAATTAATTTTTTTTAATTATTGTTCAAGATTATATAAAAATTTTGTTACACCGAAAGTTTCACATTCTTTCGAGCAAGGAAATTATTAAAATCTTGCATAATTAAGCGAAATCTGTAATTTAAAAAAAGTAGGAATATTTTTGCTATTATAAGTTTTTGTGTGTGAAAATATTAAATAAACAATGTTTAATTCAATGGTAATGTTGGTAGTTCGGGAAATTCATTTTTCTTTGAGTTATATCGAATGAATTAATACGGACTTTAGGTCTTTTTTCGTAATGTTTCTGTAAAAATTATTTTTATTGTTACAAATTACGATGCTTTATTTATATATTAAAAAAGCAAAAATAAATTCTCGCGTGTTTTTATTTATTACTGAAAACCGTAACTTTAGTAAAGGTATTTTTTGTTTAAATAGAATAATACATTTCCACTCAAATTTAAATAAAAAATAAATAGTTTTTATTATATTTCGCGATCATTATTTGATAAATACTGAAAATTTCATTAAAATTACTTAATTTCCTGAGTTTTGGTGATTTTTTTAAGTAAAGGTCAAAATGTTTATACGTTTTGAGCATCAGCATTCATTTGTCCATAATTAATTCCATAAATTACGATAAGCAGTATTCATTCAATATTTTCACAAAAACACACGCATATTGAAAGAAACAAAGCAAACGAAAAATGAAAAATGTTGAGAACACAAAAAGAAAAGCTAAGAATCGAGAAGTAGGGCGGAAATGCGGAGTCGTATGCGTAAGGAAATGAACAACACAGCTAAAAGTAAGGGGGTCGGACATGTGGGTAAAGAAAATAAACAAAGTTCGTAGTCAAAGTGAAATAATATTAAAAAAATAATAATAACGTTAAAATTATTAAAAAGTGTCTTTAAGCAGGAGATATATAATGTTTCTTACCGGAGATGACTAAAAACGGCGAAGGACAACAGAAGATAAAAGACAGAGATATGAAAGGCTGCTGATTACAATTAGGGAACAAAACACCGGTCAACCTGCCGGTGTCCAGTCAGGGGAAACCCTATAAGAAAAATGTCCGGCCAAGGGACCTCATAAGACTAAGGGGCATAATACATGCAAAATAGACAACTATTTTAAAAAAAGAAAAAAAAAAAAACTTTTATAATTATTGTAATTTGCTTTTTTTTTTTTAAACTGAAATTAAAAATTAATTAAAAAGTATTTTTTTAATTGCAAATGAGTTAAAACTTTTTTAATTGCCAAAAAAGTTAATCTTGGAACTTAACTCTACTGTTTTGTAAGTAAACTTCTTCTGAGTGAATTGATTTTGAACTTTAATTTCACTTAAAAAATATGCGTGTATTTATGATTATATATATATATATATATATATATATATATATATATATATATATATATATATAGATAGATAGATAGATAGATAGATAGATAGATAGATATATGATGATGATGATGATGATTGCAACGTGTCGAGTGTCACTCCCTCAGACGCTTAAAGTCCATGAAGCCAATATGGAATTTTTTTTTTTTAGTCCTACCGGTGAGTTCACACGCGCAAGCAGGCATGACACTGAAGACGGTCATTGAGATCAATTATTACATGCTTCCGCCATTTCAAGCCTCCACACGTCAGAACTTTTCCATCGTCACAGAACCATTTTTATAGACAAATGCCTGAGGGAGTATCTGTACACAGATGATGTTAGAGAGTTTTAGCATTGTACGACAGCTAAGTCTCTGTCTTGGTTCAAAATGTTGAGATCCAGCAACAATCAAGAGCAAGATAGCCAGCAATAAGTTAAACTGTAGACCAGCTTAATGCAGGTACTGGTCTCCCGCTTTATGTTTTTTTAATCAGAGATTTGCTTCTCCTAGAAAGGTTGCCTTCACCACGGCTTATGGGAGCCCTCTCCATCCCAACACATATACACATACATACAAATACACACGGTGCTAGTTGGCCGTTGGCCCCGATAAAGGGTTCATTCGCCCTTTGGAAGGTCTTGTTTTTAATCCTCCAGGGAGACTAGCCAGCTCCTCACCAAACAAGTCTGGTGGGAGAATCAGTTTAGTCGCCAGTGACCCAATCATGAGGCAGCTAGTAATGGGTTACATGGTACCAGTAGCATATGACATGACCTTACATATATATATATATATATATATATATATATATATATATATATATATATATATATATATATATTACATAGCATTAAGAGAAATACGATATTCTAGTAAAAAATATAATAAATTTTTAACGTAAAATATTGCAGCATTAAGGATTTTTTTACATTCAATTCCATATTATAATATAATCAATTCCTAGTGCTACAATATTTTAAGTCATAAATGTATTATATTTTTACTTGAATATCTATTTTTTTAGGTTTTAACAACTAGTCCTTTCACTTTTCCAATTTTAATCTTAACCATATTACTTTTCAGTCTCGCATTTTCTATGTAATCCATGATTTTTCCAGGCTTAGCTTTGAAATAAAATTTTCTTCCTGTTTCACTTATTACCCCCCTCTCTCCCCTCTCTCTCTCTCTTTTATCTCTCTCTCTCTTTTCTCTCTCTCTCTGTTCTCTCTCTCTCTGGATTGTGCCGTTCAATCAACAGTTAGTTGTTGCCAATATAAAAAAAACTAATCGACCTTTTGTATCTTGTTACGCCATCATCTCCGCCGTTCCAAGCCGATTTGAGGTAACAAAAAATGATTTGGTTGCTATGGTAACCAACAACCAACCAGAAAAGAAGAACTGTTTCCTCATTCCTTACTAATCCTGAGAATTTTGTAACAGTAATTTAAAATAAAATTCCTTTTTAGTAACTTTTGTTTTACTTGTCAGAAATTCTGCAGAAATAAGCAGGCTCCTCATTGGTCAGTTTGTCTGCCCCGATTTTGTTTGAACCATTCAAATTGCTTGTTATTACTAATTGGTGCCAAATTTATCAAGTGAAGATATTGATATTTATTGATCAGAAAAAATATAAAAAATATTAATTATAATTTTATTGATGTTGTTTGTCTGTTGCTTAAATATTGTGTTGGCGAATTTTGTTTTTATATAAATTTGGTCCACCATCTGGTCGAAATTATATTCAGCTTAGCGAAGGTATTGGTTATCTCCCTTGCACTATTAAATTTATATCGTTGCTTTAATAAATATTTTATTTTGCTGGTGATTTGGGTCCCCAAATTCTTCCTTTTTTTCCTTTTCAACGACTATAATTTAATGTCGGAAAATTAAAACTTTCACCTCTTTTTTTTTATTTCGATGTGAGAACGACCATTTTGATCTTTCATTAATTGGGTTATTGGTAGTGTCGAAGAATAATGGCTAATTCAATTTTTTTTCTCGAATAGAAGCAAAATAATTTCGAATAACAACGACCCTAGCTTGGATAGGAGAAAAGCTAGATGAGGAATTTAAAAGGAATTTTTCTCCAGATATACATAAAAATAGATATTCGAGCTGGATGATCTTTGCGACCAGTTTATTATAAAATCCTCAGTGGAGGAGAGATTGAATATTGTCAAGATTCGGCGCAGTTTATGGCGGAAGTTAGAAGGAAAATAGCAAGTTTTGGACCTTGGAAAAGTCTAATGCTAATGTTCATGTGAAAATGTAGTTAAAATGTCCTCAATTCAGTGGGAATCTGTTGTCAAATGAATTCGAATTTCGAAGCTTCCTTAGAAAATTCGAATTTTACACATCTGATTTAGATGACGCAGATAAACTCTTTTTACTAAAATCTAAATTGGCGGGAAAGGCATCCGATCTTTTATTCAATTTTGATATAAACCTCGAAAATTATGAGCAGGTTTTAGCTTATTTGAAGGGAAAATTTTTAAATTCATCTTAGATTATGAACCAAATTTTCGAGGACATTATTCCTTGATTAGTGCAATTTGCCAATTAAAGATTTGAAAATTCTTCTAGATCGTAGAGTTAAGTAAAAATTGACTCAGATTGACAAGTCATTTAATAAAGATTTTTTTCTGATAATTCTACATCAGCAATTATGATTGCTCACATTCTGTTCGTTAAATTCCCGAACAACGTGCGCAGAAAGTTAATGAATAAATCTAATGAACGTTGCCCTCCTCTTTCTTCCATCATGTCGTATACTTTTGACATTTTGGATATTATGATGACATCACCATTAGTTGTGCGAGGCGGGAAAATAGCCCGCCAAAATGTTAGCTTCTTCATCAGATCCAAAATCTGATATGGCGATGAGTTCCGAGCCTAAACACATTAATTCAAAGAAGAGTAGTAATAACTACAAGTCTCTCACTAATAATGATGAGATTAATAAATTTTGCAAATTATGTAGGGTTACTGATCACCCGACTAAAGTTTGTCCCAAACATCGGGACTTGACTCGAAAATTATAAGACCCAAAAAACTCAAATTATGGATCAGGTGCCTTGGTGAGCACTCTGAGACTGATTGCAAGTGCATAAAAATGAGGAATTTAAAAGGAATTTTTCTGCAGATATACATAAAAAGGATATCTGAGCTGGATGATCCTTGCGCCGTTTGTGGATTTAAGAACCATTTTTCTATAATGTGTTCCACATCCTTTGTTGGACGTCCATCATTATTGGGACAGGAAAAACGTATATTTCATGTATTCAAAATATCAATGTAGGTGAAAAAGTGTCCGGTCTATTTTTACTATCTTTTGGATACGGTAGCAAGAAGTACTTCTTTTCTGAGGAAATATTAAAGCGTTTAAGTCCCGGGAATAAATTGCAACCAGGGACGGTGGAAATGCCTCTTAATTCGCTTGTGGGGACTAATTCATTAAAACTTAGGGACCTGGAAGTGTCTTTTAAATTGAGACATCAGCGCCCCTTTTCTTTTTCTGCTTTGTTGGCAAAGGATTGTGGATTAAAATTTCAATGGACAAATTTAACGAGACCACGTCAAAATTGACTAAAAGAGGGGTTTCGTCTTTTTCCTGGATACTCTAAATTGAATGGGCCTGCTATTCACGGCATAATAGGCCTGGGCCTTATTCTTACAGTTAAATAATATCTGTTTAATTAAATGTTTTTTTTTGGGGTTCTGTTTGGAAACTCCCCAAGTACATAATTTCCTTCGGCCAGGGGTTTAAATTTTTTAATTTCAATGCAAAGGTTAAAGAAAAGTTACTGGCCTTTGATCAAGTTATTACAACATTATGTGCATGCTATTCATACTTAATTGATATCAATAATTATAGTTCAGAGAACCTCTTAATAGATATACACTCTTGCATTCTATTGAACTGAGGGATAAAATTATCAGTAAATTTAGACATATTTGGCACAATGACTATTTGCCCTCAATTAGAGAAGTAGATGCCAACATTAAAGATGATGGCCCCCTCCTCTCCGAAGGTCTCAGAGGGCGAAATCGTTCTTATCAAATCAGCAAATAAGTCCCGACCCTTCCCGAGTTCGGGCAAATTAATTAAATTATTGGTCGGTAATGACCATAAGGTCCGCTCGGCCTCAGTTGTGAAGGACTAGTGTGTCCAAGTTCATTCTATAAAAAATATTTATCCCTTAGAAGTAAAACGCTATTAAGAATCTGAAGTAGCTGAATTTGCAGAAGAAGGAGTCCCATTCTTCTGCCCTACATGTTCGATTGCCCATGATATGGTGTGTTGCGACTCATGCGGTTATTGGTATCATTGCAGTTGTGTTGGGATTGACCAGTGGGACACCATAGGAGAGGGGGTTTGTACGAGTTGTACAGACAAAATGTCGAAATAAATCCTTGTATTCTATTATCGGGGTCATCCACTGAAGTTACTTGTAACTTATTGACAGTTCTTTTTTAAAGTACATCATTATCTTGTTTTAAAAAAGTAATGATTATCCATTACTTTTTCTTCCTTTCCTTGGCAGTGTGTAAGAAATTCCGCAGAAATAAGCATGCTCTTTATTGAACGGTTTGTCCACTTATTGATTTTTTTAACCATTCAGATTGCATGTTATGACTGACTGCCGAGGATTTCTTGGCGCCAAAATTATCTTTTCAGATCGCCAGAATTAACAAGACGCAGGCTTGAATGGGCATTGAATTCTCACTCGCAGCTGAAAGCCTCGAAATTAATTTGTCGTTATGATACGTTTTAATGCCCAGCTGTGAGGCGAAATGATATTACCATTTACAAACACCCATGCCCTTATGTTGGGCGAATTTTATATTTTTTGCAAACTTTTGTACTCTGTGAATTAACTGACCTTTTTCACTTTAATATAATGTCTGTCAAAGACGAAATTAAGGTCTACTGTTAGACTGTTGTCAGTTGTCCGCCATTGGACTGAATCTACTCCTAGAGGCACCACGCGAGTACGCGACTTGCAGTATCGATCTAACCCTAACCCGACTTGCAGTATCGATCTAACCCTCACCCAACTTGCAGTATTGATCTTGGAAGATATCTCTCAACTCTTCAACAACGGAGTTTTGAAACCCAGTATTTATTAAAGATGAACTATTAACCCTTCGGAGACATTACTAGCCCAGAGTGGCAGATAGTTGAAGATGATGCATCTTTTGCTTTTATAAAATTTACGTTGAAGTTTAAAAGATGAGCCTGTTTTAATTTTGTTTGTTTTTTTTCCATTCTGCCAAGGGCAAAACCTATCTTAGGATTTTTCTCATATCATCTTAGCCTCTTTCACCCGGCTTAATGAGACACGTAGGAAGGGTCTAGCAGTTACAGAGAACTTTTTTCTACAGTACATCAATGCCCTTCTCTGAGTTCTTCGGTTACAGCCTGACCTATCAGCTAACAGGGCACATTGATTCTATCTGCTCCTCAGAAAGACTTGAGGGGACGTCAGTCAGTCAGTCCGGACCTTCAGCCTAGCAACACAGGACGATACAGGAAATGTACTGATTGACCGATAATTACCTCAAAAAGAACCTTCTTCCTTTATCTCCGTTTGACATTCAAGTTTCTGCTGCCAATAAAATCGTATTCAACGTCGTTATTGTTAAAAAGAATTATTTTTTTCATTTTGTATTGTATTTACTAAATATATTTTATTAAAAGTAAAACATTTAAATTCCTAAAAATGATGACATGACACACACAAACACGGGGACAAGCTGTCTCGAAAAAATCTTTTTTCATGATAACTTCTAAATATTCCGTTTTGAAAGTAAAAAAGGAGACATTTTTAGCAGTCGCTACAAACAAGCAAAGACAACTTCTCACAACTTCAAGATTTGAAAGCCCTGTCTTGTCCAATCACAAGCTCTTTCACGTGACAGAGTATATAAAAAGCAAAATCTGTAACCATTACTTCTCTTTCTCGTTGGTTTGCCCTGAAGCACACATCGCCTGGGTGCTACAAGCTAGCTATGGCTCTTTTCAACTCCTGTTTGTTTCCACATGCGCCAAACGAACATTCTTTACCACGCTAAAGAACATACATCACACTCTAGCACGACACCACACTGAAGACTTCGCCCTTTCTTTCTCTTTTAACCGGCTTTCTTTGTTCCAGCAACTACTAGCTATAAACACCTGCATGCACAAACACTGAACTATTCTTTTCTTCAACCAGCCGGCATGATGTTAATTCTATATTTAAAAACATTGAACACTTTTCTCACGTTCTCTGAACTCTCTTACTAACACGTTTCTCTCCTCTATCAAAGTTATTAACGAAAGTGACAAATAAAGTTTGCTTATTAAAAAAATCTTGGCAAGCTGGTTCCGCAGTCTAACAGGCGCCGACTCCTTATCTTCAAGCCACTACCAAACAAACCGAAACTGAGCGCAATACAGTCGCTTAGGTGGGTAAGCACAAAACTGTAAAATGTCTGTTTATTTTATAAGCAAGGAAACTAAATAGTGAAAGGACGAGCATGGCACACTTTCCACATTCATTCAGGTCGAGAAGGAATTTTTGTTAGTTTCATATGATTGTAGGTGAAATATGTCAGGAAATGATCTGCTTTTTCTCATGTTACTCTAAGAAATAATGTCCTTTCAGCAACCGATGAAAATAAGGGGTCCTATATCTAAACAGAATCACTAGCAGTTTATCCTCTTTGACCTCAAGATGTGACAATCACTAGGAGTTTATCCCTTCTGACCTCGAGATTAGGAAGGCGATTAAAAGTTTACTTGCTTACATCCTCCCAGATGATTATCATAGGTAACATTTGAAACGTATCCAAATTTCATAACAAACACATGGCTAGGGATCTAAGAGATAGATACACAAGTTATTTTACTCATAGCCGAAAGAAAAATAAAATAATATACAAATAACAGGAGGGAGATAACGGTTCCTTACTTAATTTTCATGGCCAATACAATAAAAATTAATAATGTATCACACTTATTAAAATAAAAATCAGATTTTTACACCACTTTTAAAAATACCTAGATTAAACAACTTTCCAGACGGGTAAATTATGAAAGAAATTAGATATATAATACTCAGATTTTATTTAAATGCTGCATATATATATAATTTAACTTGCATAACGTGTATGATGCTCATGTGAGAAAATCAGCAGCAGCTGTAGGATAGCTGACTAGTGAAAATATGAGAAGCCGCCATCTTAGCACATATGAAAATAAAGCAACTGTGTGCACACTGATGTCACGGGAAGGAGAAGAGAAAAAGACAGAAAAAATGACATCACATGATGAGAAACGACAGCAATCAGATGTGTTTTGACTCATATGAAGTGAGAAAACGTGGAAACGCAGGTGAGGAAAATAATACATACAAAAAGGGCATTTCTGACAGACATGTACAACGCGGGAGTGATTTTCTTAAATACAGGGGAGTGCGTTTTAATGTCTTTCCATCTTACTTTGTTCCTGCGATGGAATCAGACAATGTGCAGATCCGAGTTTTTTTTTAAATGCATGGTTTGAATGCGAGAGCTACATTACATACTCTCCTCTCTAAAACAGATCAGTGAGATTCGAAATCAAAATCTCTTTTCCAGGTGCGCTATTACTGAGCCATAAACCCTACTATTAACACTGAGGGATTAATCACATTTCTATTTAATTTGTGGTAATTAAAAGTATTCAGTTATTTTTATACAAAAGCAGTTCCTCAAGGCTATATGGAAATCATTATTTCTATAGCAAAAGTAGCGACACGTCACGGTTTGAGATTTTGAATATTTCGTTTGTAAGTTGTGATGATTGCAGCTAGAAGTCAACTATGACAATTAATGTCTCCAAAATACGAAATAGTTTAATTTCATGTCGCCTTTACTTTTCAAAACAAAATTAAAGTAAAGTGTACTATCACAATCCGGTAAGTAAATATTCGATAATTATTATTTTTACAATGTTTGCACAATAAATAACACTTAGATGAGAACAGTAGTCTTAAGAATCTAAGTAATACAAAGAATCATTCTTCATCGAAAAGATTTAGAATCGTAATATTATAATTGGTTTAATGTTGGAGACGAGTACCGGTGCCTAGCAGAGATTGGTACGTGGTCAAGGAGTTTGTGTGAAAACGCCCAACAGTTGAGGAATGGTATTGCTCAACCTGCCTTGCCTGTAATATATGTGAATACATGTTTGTTTCTAAAAGTCCTGTGTTCCTTTCGTTTTATTACCATTTAACACCATAACATTTAAGAATCATGATTTTTTTTAATTCATTAATGTTTAAGGTTTGTTGCTTTGGTCAACGTCTAGAATCTTTCCTCCCACTACCGCTGAGTGACACTCTGTTTAGTAGTAAACTGCTTTGTTTCTATTCACTATAAATAAATTCCTCGTTACGATACGATGAAATAGCACTTGTAAATATTCAGTGTAATAGTTTTTCCCTCAAACTTTGAACCATCTCCCCATGTTTTTTATTCTCTGAGTGTACTGACATGCAATAGTTTTGATGTAATGTAAACAGGCATCTCACTGATAAGCTCTCCACAATATCGTGTTAGACAGGATCCCAATTAGTAGCCCCTTATGCTCAAGTAAAAACGATGTCAAGCTATTCATGAAGAAAATGATGTCAAGATATTCATGAAGAAAATGATGTCAAGATATTCATGAAGAAAATGATGTCAAGCTATTCATGAGGAAAATGATGTCAAGTTATTCATGGAGAAACTGATGTCAAGATATTAATGAAGAAAATGATGTCAAGATGTTAATGAAGAAAATGATGTCAAGATATTAATGAAGAAAACGATGTCAAGATATTCATGAAGAAAATGATGTCAAGATATTCATGAAGAAAATGATGTCAAGATATTAATGAAGAAAACGATGTCAAGATATTCATGAAGAAAATGATGTCAAGATATTCATGAAGAAAATGATGTCAAACTATTAATGAAGAAAATGATGTCAAGAAAAAACCAAAAAAACTTGTTCATTCACCTAATACTTTACAGTTAAAAAGTAAAATATTGATCTTTTCTTATA
Organism: Euprymna scolopes; assembly: GCF_053919585.1. Lineage (NCBI taxonomy): Eukaryota > Metazoa > Mollusca > Cephalopoda > Sepiida > Sepiolidae > Euprymna > Euprymna scolopes. The sequence goes on from NC_136527.1 coordinate 27,481,319, forward strand.
GAAAAAAGAAAAAAATTTGCTGATGAATAATTTGCAAAAACTGTTTTTTCAATCACTTATTATTTTTTGGTTTATGAAAAGTACCAAATTTTCCGGTTTGTTCATTTTGAAATTTGTGTCTGTTACAACGTTCAGATAAAACCAATGATTGCTGGTCTTGCCATGTGAAGCGTTAGGATTGAGTTATGAAAAACGATTATTGGAAAGACAAAAGAAATGATTTTTTATTAACGCAACTATTAACTCAAGCAGTAACCACGCATGGGAGTAATCGAGTGTTATCTACTAGTGATAATTTACCGTCAGATGATTTTCAACATGCATTGGGTGTTCCCATATAAAGATATAAACCCTTGGGTCGGTTGTCGCCTATCGTGTTAGTGGTGTAACGACATAAATGTTGTTTTACCAGGTACTTCATTCATGTGTTGAAACTAACACCCCACTGAAAAATGGTACAGTCTGGTGACATTATTGATGAATGAGTGAGCTGACATGTCATTGTTGAAGAAATTTCATTGTTCATTGTGGGCCAACCTGGACTCCAATACCAACTATTTACCCAGTGACAAGGTCAGCTACCTCAGTTATCAATAAATAACCAGACATTTCGTTACTCTTCTAAGACAATAGGCAACATTATTGTCGTTAGACCAACCTAAAGGAATAACTGAGACGAAGGTTTCAAATGCACAAAGATTACAACTTGGTGTTGTGAATGTGGAGTCAGACTGTTAAAAATAATGCTTCCTAGCATACCGTTTATAATGAATGAGGACATATAGGGCTTAGAGACATTCTATAAGCGAAGAACAGACAGTTTCCTAGAAGTAAAATGGGAATATTTAATTTTATTTTCGCATCATAAAGCATTTTCAGGGTAAGTAACAGATTTCAAAACTTTTGGCCATCAAATTGACAGAACCGACCAAAGGGTTAAACAACAAAAAAGAAGCTTACAATCAGCCGACAATCAACATAGCCCATGTGTGGCTCAATCCATACTAGCTAAGAATATCAATAGCATATCTCATAGAATATTGGCCCATTTTTACAGTGATCATGTTACTTTAGGACTGAATACCAATATCTATAAGTGATGCCAATTTTAAAGTTTTGTAAAAGTACTTATGTATTTTAATTAGAACCGTCTTAATGTATTTTTTTGTTTTTAATCACATAATTTTGGGGGACTGTTAAGAGAGGAGAAATATGAAAGCAATCAACATTTTCCTCCTGTAGCACGTTTCATATAGTTTTAGACTCCAACCAACACCTCATCACTAAGACCAATCATGCAACTACCAGGATTTGAAATAAGTAACTCGATTGCGAGATGATGACCTACCGCATGGTCAGGAGAATTGTTCATTTTGGCTTTTTGATTGCATATCTTAATTGTCTCTTCTTTCTCCTGTTCTTTCTATATGGACAGAGGAGAGTTTTACCTAAGCAGGTAGAGAGGAGAAGGAATTGTTAGTTTCATATGATTGTAGGTGAAATATGTCAGGAAATGATCAGCTTTTTTCATGCTACTCTGAGAAATGAGTTCCTTTTAGCAACCGATAAAAATAAGGTGTCCTATATCCAAACAGAATCATTAGCAGTTTATCCTCTTTGACTTCAAGATGTGACAATCATTAGGAGTTTAGTTTCATATGATTGCACGGAAAATATGTCAGGAAATGATCAGCTTTTTTCATGCTAATCTGAGAATGACGTCAAGATTAGGAAGGGGATTAAAAGTTTATTTGCTTACATCCTCCCAGATGATTATCACAGGTAACATTTGAAAAGTATCCAAATTTCATAACAAACACATGGCTAGGGATCTAAAAGATAGATACACAAGTTATTTTCCTCATAGTTGAAAGAAAAATAAAAGAATATATAAATAACAAGAGGGATATAATGGTTCCTTACTGAATTTCTATGGTCAATACCAATCAAAATACCAATAAATAATGGATCACACTTAAAAAAACTAAAATAATATCAGTTTTTTACACAACTTTCAAAATACCTGGATTAAGCAACTTTCCAGAAGGGTCTTACCAGCTGAAATCAATTATGAAAGAAATTAGAGATATAATACTCAGATTTTATTTAAATGCTGCATATATAATTTAACTTGCATAACGTGTATGATGATTATGTGAGAAAATCAGCAGCTGCAGAATAGCTGACTAGTGAAAATATGAGAAGCCGCCATCTTAGTACATATGCAAATAAAGCAAATGTGTGCCCACTGATGTCACGGGAAGGAGAAGAGAAAAATACAGAAAAAATAAGAACACATGATGAGAGATGACAGCAATCAGACGTGTTTTGACTCATATGCAGTGAAAAATGTGTTGCATGGTTGAAAAAGTGGAAACCCAGGTGGGGAAAATGATACACAAAAAGGGCATTTCTGACAGGCATGTGCTATGCGGGAGTGATACTTTTAAACACAGTGAAGTTCGTTGTTGGAAATGACTGGAATAGTTTTTTTTGTATCCCCCTAAAAAAATGCTAAATCCTATTTTAATGTCCTTCCTTCGTATTTTGTTCCTGCGATGGTATCAATGTGCAGGAGCGAGTTTTTTAATCACATTTTTATTTTATTTGTAATAATTAAAATTATTCAGTTATTTTTATACAAAAGCAGTTCCTCAAGGCTATATGGAAATCATTATTTCTATAGCAAAAGTAGCGACACGTCACGGTTTGAGATTTCGTTTGTAAGTTGTGATGATTGCAGCTAGAAGTCAACTATGACAATTAATGTCTCCAAAATACGAAATAGTTTAATTTTATGTCGCCTTTACTTTTCAAAACAAAATTAAAGTGTACTATCACAATCCAGTAAGTAAATATTCGATAAGTGTTATTTTTACAATGTTTGCACAATAAATAACACTCAAGATGAGAACAGTAGTCTTAAGAATCTAAGTAATACAAAGAATCATTCTTCATCTAAAAAATTCAGAATCGTAATACTATAATTGGTTTAATGTTGGAGACGCCCCTCCATGGGATTAATGGACTATCTCATGATGTCAGTTCCTCTGGTGACGTCACTTCCGGTAACGAGTACCGGTGCCTAGCAGAGATTGGTACTAGGCCAAGGAGGTTGTGTGCAAACGCCCAACAGTTGAGGAATGATATTGCTCAATCCGCCTTGCCTGTAATATATGTGAATCCATGTTTGTTTCTAAAAGTCCTGTGTTCCTTTCGTTTTATTACCATTTAACACCATAACATTTAAGAATCATGATTATTTTTTAATTCATCAATTTTTAAGGTTTGTTGCTTTGGTAAACGTCTAGAATCTTTCCAAACCCCCACAACTCTTTACAATGACGACTTTTAAAAGTGTTCGAGGGTGATGAAAGCATATATATGCTTATAAAATGGTGACGAGAAATCGTTTTCATGATATGAAAAATTTACTTATTCAAAATGTGAGGAATCACATTTGAATAAAAATGAAACGTAAAATGAGCACCAACTTTATGGCCACCTACGTTGGGGGTTACTTTTTGCCTTTGTTTTTTGGGCAAAAAGTAATTTTGGCTTTCTTTCTCTCAATAAAGCCAGGAGGATATTTAAGAACAAAAATAAAGTAAAATCTCTATACAGATACGTGTCATTCCTTATGTTTTCAGTGGTGACCATTTTTATGTGCAAGTGCGCACATATATTTGCCACAAACAAGTAGTTTTCCAAATAATAAGAAATGTAATTATGTTATCGGTGGTGGCCAATTCTGTATGTGCAAGTGAATACTTAATTGGCCACCACTGATAACAAACAATTTCACTGTTTAATATCCAGATACTTTCTTGTTTGTACCAAATTTAAATGCGATATTCGTTGTCAGCATACCCGAAAACCTATCGAAGTTGTAATGTTAAAGATGATTGTTAAGGTGGAAAGTAAATAACAATTTACCAAATCGGCTTTCAAGCAGGCCAACAAAACAAATAAAAAAAATTATCACGTGGCCAGAAAGTGGGTGCTTATTTTATACTAGCAGGGATACCCAGCGTTGCTCGAGACCATATAAACTATTACAAAATTGAAGTTGGTTTTGAACATCTGTTATTCTTAGGATAGACGAATTTTTAATATCCATGTATAATTTGCTATTTCGAGCAAAAGAATTCTTACATACCTAGAACATGTATGAAATAATTGTACCCTCCATAGGTAGGTAATTTACAGCATGTATATAAAATAATTTTACCTTCGTGAGGACGGGTAATGTACAACACATATTAAAAATAAGTTTTCCTATCCTCAGACGGGAAATTTAAATACATATATGAAACAATTTAACGTACTCTCGACAGGTATTGTACAACATATATGAAATAATTTCACTTCCCACCAAGGCAACCATAATTAAAAAAAAATGAAGTCATTTTTAGATGGATCGTTATGATTTCCAAATTAATACATAAATACATTGCCTTGGTTAATAATTAGACAACTAATATTCATAAAAAATTTCTAATGGCTCCAAGCCCTGACTGAAGCGATTATTATAAAACATTTTCAGTTGCATGATGTCTTGTCTGGAACGATTTCCATAAAACATTTCAAGAGGCTTTGTGCCTTGTCTGGAGCGATTTCAATAAAAACATATCAAGTGGTTTCATGCCTTGTCTTGATCGATTTTCATAAAACTTTCAAGTGGCGACGCTCTGCCTTCTGCCTTAGTATATATTTCCATCTACCTCATTCAATCCCAGGCCACGCCGAGCCTTCTGCTAGTATATATTTCCATTTATTTCATTCAATCACCGGCGACGCTGGGCCTTATGTTAGTATATATTTCCATCAGTCTCATTTAATATATTAGATGACGTTATTATTTCAGCATGGCCAGTATTCCGTATGTTAGTTTCTTAACTTGTTAGGTGAAAGCACAGAATAGTTTTAAAAATACCTTGTTCTCCTCGTATCAACAATGGTATTCTAAATAACGTTAATACTTCAGCACAGTTCGTATTCCATGTTAAATTTTTACTTCTAATATTGTTAGGTGAAAGTATGGAATAGTTTACAAAAATACCTTCATTTCTTCATATGACTGGCTTTCTAAAGAATAGCGTTATTATTTCAGCACGGTCTGTATCCCACATGCCATATTTTCATTTATTAAATTCTTAGGTTTAAGTACAGAATAGTTAAAAACATACGCTCACCATCTTAAGGATGCCTTTCTAAATAATAATGTTATTATTTCAGCACGGTCCGTATCTTGTATGGTATTTTTTTCATTTAATAAATTCTAAAAGGACAGTGCAGATTAGTTAAAAATATACTCTCCCCATATTAAGAATGGCTTTCTAAATAATAATGTCATTATTGCAGCGCACTCCTTATTACGTATGTCATTTTTTATTTATTAAGTTGGTAGGTGAAAGTACATAATAGTTAAAAACATATGCTCCCATATTAAGAGTGGTTATCTAAATAATACTGGTATTATTTCAGCACGGTCCTTAATCCATATTTCAGTTTTTTTATTTATTAAATTGTAAGAATAGTTAAAGACACACGCTTCCTATATAAGGAATGGCTCTAAATATTAACGTTACTATTTCAAATCCATATGAAAGCATAGAATATTTAAAAGATACTTTCCCCATATTAAAAATGGCTTTCTAATAATGTTATTACTTCAGCACGGTTCGTTTCCATATGCCAGTTTTTTTATTTATAAAATTGTTACGTGAAAGTACAGAATTATTAAAAAACATACACTCCACATATTAAGAATGTATTTCTAAATAATAACGTTAATATTTCAGCATGCTCTGTATTTCGAATGTCAGTTTTTTATTTATAAAATTGGTAGGTGAAAGCATAGAATAGTTAAAAGACGCTCTACCCATATTAAAAATGGCTTTCTAAATAATGTTATTACTTCAGCACGGTTCGTATTCAATATGTCAGTTTTTTTATTAAATTGTTAGGCGGAAGTACAGAATAGTTTAAACATATCTTCCCCATATTAAGAATGGCTTTCTAAATAATAGCGTTATTATTTAAGCACAGTCTGTAATACGCATGTCAGTTTTTTATTTATTAAATTGTTAGATGAACGTATAGAATAGTTAAAAATATATGCCTCCCATATAAAAATGACTTTCTTAATAATAGCATTGAGACTCAAGACTTTGTATTTTGTATGAAATTAGATTGAGAAATGGATACTTATTGTTGACATGAAAACAAGAATAAAACAAAAATAGAGATAAACATGAAAGGAATCTACCTGGTTTTTTCTAAGCAGTTCAGAGATCTCACCCCCATTTGTTTTTCAAGGAGGAAATAATGCCTGGTAAAAAAAACTACTTGGTTACTTGGCTAAGATTAAAGTGTAGTATCTGTTCTGATGCTCTGCTTCACTTTTTTCAGTTGGTGGAGAAGTTCTTCATGACTGAGACAATTATTTTAAATTGTTAGGAGAAAATAAAGGATAGTAAAAAACATACCCTACCCTCCCCATGCAAACAATGGCTTTCTAAATAATAACATTATTACTTCAACACAGTTCATATTCCGTATACTTGTTTCTTATTTAATAAATTGTTGGATGAAAGTACAAAATAGTTGAAAAATACCTTCCCTCTATATATTAAGAATGGCTTCCTAAATAATATTATTTCAGCAAAGTCCGTATTCAGTGTGTTATTTTCCATCCCCTCTGCCTTACAAATATATTTAAAATAAAATAAATATGAAATCTTAAAAAGAAGAAATATAGGTTTGTCTTTGTACTTACAAATTCAAAACCGTGAGTAAAATGTACATATTATTTCCTTTTTTTAATACAAAGACATAAAAAATGAGTTGTCATCAACTAGAATAAAGTCAAAATATCTAGCGTTCCAGTTTAATATTATTTTCTGTATTGTGTGCATAAACGCAAATAATGTCGGCTAGTGGTTAATGTACATTTTATAAGTGTAAATTCTGCCAATGTCTACACGTTATTCATGTATTGTAAACAAAGATATAACTCAATATAAACCATCCTTGGTGCATGAATATTATTTCCTGAGAATTTCAGTGTTATGTGACCAGTAGTTTAAAGGTTTACCTGTTAGATATTACACACATGTACTATTTTATTTATATAGATAAGTATGTAAGGTTTCACAGCAGCATTTCTAAGATAGGTGGTTGTAGGGATTACATGATAGTAATGTATGGTATATAAGTCATTTCCAACTGTTCTTCCAGTTAATGTTCCCAGGACTTGCTGCTACATTGAATGCTTAATTTTTTTTCCCGTATGTGTTTTCATGAGTCAACAAACTTGACAAGAACCACATACTTCACAAGAATGTGGTTTCTCTCCTGTATGTGTTTTCCTACAATTAAACAATGTTTACTTCCAAGGAAAATAAGAACAACATACTTAACAAGAATGTGGTTTTTCTCCCGTATGTGTTTTTGTATGAGTCAACAAATTTGACTTCCATGCAAATGAAGAACCACATACTTCACAAGAATGTGGTTTCTCTCCCGTATGTGTTTTCATATGACGCAACAAATGTGACTTCCTTGCAAACCCCGAAGCACATACTTCACAACAATGTGGTTTCTCTCCCATATGTGTTTTCATATGTCTCAACAAATTTGACTTCTGCGCAAAAGAACAACCACATACTTCACAACAATGTGGTTTTTCTCCCGTATGTGTTTTCATATGAGTCAACAAATTTGATTTCCATGCAAATGAGGAACCACATACTTCACAAGAATGTGGTTTCTCTCCCGAATGTGTTTTAATATGACTCAACAAACATGACTTCCATGCAAAAGAAGAACCACATACTTCACAACAATGTGGTTTCTCTCCCGTATGTGTTTTCATATGAGTCAACAAAGTTGACTTCTGTGCAAAAGAAGAACCACATACTTCACAAGAATTTGGTTTCCCTCCCGTATGTGTTTTCATATGATTCAACAAATGTGACCTCCATGCAAATGAAGAACCACATACTTCACAAGAATGTGGTTTCTCTCCCATATGTGTTTTCATATGTCTCAACAAATTTGACTTCTCCGCAAAAGAAAAGCAACATACTTCACAAGAATGTGGTTTCTCTCCCGTATGTGTTTTCATATGATTCAACAAAGTTGATTTATGTGCAAATGAAGAACCACATATTTCACAAGAATGTGGTTTCTCTCCTGTATGTGTTTTCATATGATACAACAAAGCTGATTTATGTGCAAATGAAGAACCACATACTTCACAAGAATGTGGTTTCTCTCCCGTATGTGTTTTCATATGTCTCAACAAATTTGACTTCTGCGCAAAAGAACAACCACATACTTCACAACAATGTGGTTTCTCTCCCGTATGTGTTTTCATATGATTCAACAAAGTTGATTTATGTGCAAATGAAGAACCACATACTTCACAACAATGTGGTTTCTCTCCCGTATGTGTTTTCATATGATTCAACAAAGCTGATTTATGTGCAAATGAAGAACCACATACTTCACAAGAATGTGGTTTCTCTCCTGTATGTGTTTTCATATGTCTCGACAAATTTGACTTCTGCACAAAAGAACAACCACATACTTCACAACAATGTGGTTTCTCTACCGTATGTGTTTTCATATGATGCAACAAATTTGACTTCTGCACAAAAGAAGAACCACATACTTCACAAGAATGGTGTTTCTCTCCCGTATGTGTTTTCATATGCTGCAACAAATGTGACTTCCGTGCAAAAGAAGAACCACATACTTCACAAGAATGTGGTTTGTCTCCCATATGTGTTTTCATATGATTCAATAAAGTTAACTTCCTTGCAAAAGAAGAACCACATATTTCACAAGAATGTAGTTTATCTCCCATGTTAGATTGCATTCCACAAAAAGTATATTGAGTTGAGTATATGAGAATAATCACGCTAATAATTCTAAAAAATTCTTTGAAGGAATTAAAACTACATCACCAAGGAAGAAAAGGTCTTCTTATCTCTTAATGGATTTCTTTTCAGTGTTGCAAATTCTGAAAATATACAATAAATTTGAAAAAGTAAAATTTTTGTGATAAAATTTAATTTTTATTAAAATATATATAGCGTCCTATGTAATTTAAAATTTTATTTTCAATATCACTAAAGATTGAAACTTCAGAATTCAGGAGTATTTAACTAACAACTGATTTTTACCAAGTACTCTAACCATAGCACTTTTTTAAGGATAGATTTTAAACTCTTCTAACTTAATGTTACTAATACTACAATATAAAAGGTTGTGGAAACAAAAAGGTGCATTCCAAAAATGTTATTTAAAAATCTTCAGTTTTATTAAATTAGGCTTTTTACACCTGATCAAAATTATAAGACCAAGGGTGTCAATTCTTAGATTTATGGTACTTCTAATGTTTTTAGTTCAGTTAGAGATTAGCAATCACTGTGCAAAGGTGTTACTATGCCTAAACCAAGAAAACTCACCGAAGTTGACTGCCCTCGAATTCTAGGATTCCATAAGCAAAGTTTGTCACAGCGAGTGATAGCAGTTAAGGTATATCACAGTGCAACTGTTATTGTCAACTTTCTAAAGAACATTGAGAATTATCGAAAAGCAAAATCCTTTGGTAGGCCCCCAAAATTTCTCCTGCATTGAGTAGGAAAATCAGACAGGTTGTTATGAATGACAGAGGACCTTCTTCTAGTCAAATTAAGTCGGTTACAGATGCTGATTACAGTCCAATCAGACGACACTTACAACAAAAAGGCATGGTAAATAAAAAGTGTAAACAAATTCCTCTATTGCTTCCACATCACAAAGTGGAACACTTAAGATTTGGTTGTGAATACCAAATCTGGGATGTTGAGAAGTGGAAGACAGTCTTGTTTTCTTATGAGAAAAATTCAATTTAGATGGTCCTTATGAGTTACAGTGATATTGACATGACAAAAGCATGTCCTTTGAAATTTTTTCCACACATCATAGTGGCAGAGGGTCCATAATGGTATGAGGTGCCTTTTCTTAAAGATGGTAAGATGGAACTCCAGATGGTGCAGGGTCGTCAGACAACAGCTGGTTATATTAGCGTGCTACAAAAAGCATCTTTGATGATGGAGGGACATCGTTTGTGTGGGGATGGATGGTTATTTTAAGAGGTTAATGCTGCAGTTCACAATGCAAGACGGACCTTGAGCTTTCTACAAGAAAATGGAGTCCATCTCTTGGGACATCCTTCATGCTCACCAGACTTGAACCCAATTGAAAATGTTTAAAGATGGATGAAAAAAGGTTTATCGAAACGGCAAACAATATTCAAGAAAAATGAACTTCGTGAAGCCATCTTCAGAAACTGGAGCAGGATCCCTCGCACCTTAATGGAAATCCTTATTTTTAACATGCCCCCCAAAATTTTTGAAGTCATCAAAAGCAGTGGAGGTAGAACTCATTATTAAGTTTTATTGTTGAATGTTTTCATACACTTTTCGTACACTTTTTTATTATTTAATAGAATTTTTGTCTCTGGTCTTTTTTGATCATGTGTAAAAAGCCTAATTTTATAAAATGTAAATTTTAAAAATAAATCTTTAGAATGTAGTTTTTTGTTTCCATAACCTTTTAGATTGTAGTATCGGAAGAGTTTATAGAAACTTTTACTGCTTATTACTATATTATTTATTATTAATTGTTCCCATATCGTGTTAAATACTATACTAGGCTTAGTAATTGATCATCACCCAGAATATATATCGATTCCTTAAGCCAGATTACTCTTTATTGTTCTTCTCCATTTATAATTTTTATTTCATCCCATAAGGGTAGATGGTTTGCCTTTTAAATAATATATTCTGCGATAACTGGTTTTTCAATCTCTTCAATGTTTTTTTAATCTTACTGTAAGTGAGTGACATGGATTACATTTGTATAACTTTCAACATTTACATGGAATCTCTTTGTCATGATTTTTCCATAAACCATTTGACATGCACTCTTTAATACTAACCTGACGTTTTAAAAATTACAAATTCTTTCATTTTTTCTGCCATGTCCTTTGTATATGATATACAAACTTTTATTCGTATAACATAATGGCAGTATTCAGAAGAGATTTGACTATCTTGCTTTCTGGTGGAAAGTTTTTCTTAAGCTTTCTACCTCATTTTAATATGTATTGTTATTAGTATATTAGCATATTTTTATTAGTGTGTATTGATTTTGCTCAGTGTTTTAGGAAACAGACTGTTAGTTTCTTTACATAATATAGATTGCGAGGATTGAACTGTTATACTGGCTACATATTTAAAGATATATAGAGTGTTATTAGAGTCTTTTAATTATGTGGCATGAGATGACTTGGAAAATAAGAGACAAGAGTTTTATTTGGAGTGGTATTATTATTTTGTTCTTTCGTCAGTAGCACTTTGTTGTTATAATGGAGTAGTATCTATTTTCAAATTTTGTGCAGGGATTGACTTCACTATTGAAAAAAAGGCAGTGGTGTCAGTAACAATATAAATAAGACGGAAATCTCTTTTTAGGAAAATAGTGCTGTTGAGAAATAAAAGAGACAGTGGAAGGAGGTGGATTATTGATACCTTGTGGTATTTCAGGGTGACCGGAGTAGTGGATGAGGAAAAATGTCAGAAGGCCCTAGCAAAAGTTAAATGGAAGATCTGGCTCGACATAAGGAAGGAGTATGAAGAAAATCCCATGAAGGTTTTCCACATGAGACAGTGGATTCTAGTTGAGGCTATGGGTCCGGCCAGTCCCCAAAGATATGGAGACATAAAAGAGGAGTAAGGGACTAGTACATGAAGTAAAGAGAAGTAAATAGGCAGGTAGATAATTAGATATTAGTTATTGTGGCGAGCTGGGCCATATACAGAGATTCTGCAGGAAGCATATCCAAGGAAACAAAGGTGCTCCATTCCTATGATGCCTTATAAACGGAACAAGGGCATCAATGCACATAGTTGGTAATATGGGCGCATTAAATTCATTTTCAATAAGAATTCAGGGAAATAATTATAGAGCTCTGGTGGATAAGGGAGTAGGTGTCAGTAATACATTTTTTAAAGCACTGAGACAGAGACATAACTATGCGATAAAAACATTAGTTTAAGAACAGCTAATGGGTCCTAATTAATTGTAGAAGGGACCCTTCGATTAAGATTAGGAATAGGAAGTCAGTCTATCCACGAGGACTTCTTTGTTGCATAGAATTTCAGTACATGTGTCATACTATACCACAACTTAAGAAAAATGCGTTAGGATGTACTTTGATTTAGAAGCAATAAGACTATTTGATGAGTATATCACTCTGGAAGATTTTGCCCATATTTCATCAATAGTTCAGTAAGCACAGAAAATTACATTAAAACACCATCATCTGCATACATACTTGAGAAGGAGCTGCAAAATAACTAAGTGTAGTGTGACTGGTAACATTATCGAGATTACCATGAATGATGGACAAATTTGAAGGGAATAAAAATACCTCAAGAATTCAAGTTGGAAGTTGATATGTTGCTGAACTAGAATAGAGATTTTTCTTGGACAGAACCGATACGCTGGAGAAGCATATCAATACTGGAAGGCATGAACTCATACTGAGACGCCCGTATTGAAAACCACTAAAGCAATAAAAGTTTGTAGACTTACAGAATAGACAAAATGATGCGGACAGGTGGAATTGAAGCATTGAATAGGCCGTGGAGTTTTCTATTAGTGTTAGTAGAAAAGATTTTGTGTATATTTTCGGGCTTTAAACAAAGTTACAAAGAAGTATGCCTGAGCATTACTGGTCATTGACGATATACTACCCTTGCTCGGGCCAGCAAAATATTTCTCAAAAATTGACCTAAAGTCAGGGTAATAGCAGCTTAAATTAAGTAAGGACAATAAAATGAAAGCTGTGTTCACCTAATGTGTGAGATTTCTAGGAGAGAAGTACAGTATCTGTGGTTCAAAGTAAGTGAACTAGGTATAGAGTCAGACCTTAACAAAGTCAAATCGATAAAATTAGAGATTTCTTCAATATCACGTCATATTATCAATGATTTATCAAATAATTTTGTGAGACAATGAGCCGTTAGTTTACTTGATGAAGAAATATGAAAGGTTCCAATGGGACAACACATGCTAGTTTGCCTTTAATGTTTGCCTAAAAACGAAGTTTGCAGATATGGTTATATTGGCGTATTTTGATCCTGAAAACGACAACCGGCTGTACACAGATGCATCCAATCATGTATTTGGGGAATATCCGTCGCAAATTGTCATATGATCAAAGGAAGAGCAAAGAGGCTGAAAAAACAATTTACTAGTTATCACATTATCATATTAATGATAAAATCGAATCATTTGGAGCCAAAAAAGTTTGCGTCATATAAAAGGGTTGAGTGTTCATCAGTATCGTCCGAATGTTCTATGATTTTGAGTGTAGATTTAAGAGGCAGATAGGGAAATTTTTAGATTTAAAGATGCGGATAAAGAATGGTAAATCATCTATAATGGAACAAAATAAGTCATAATGAAAGACGAGATGATATCGAAACTCAATGACAAACTATTGATAAGGTTATATGTACCGTCGCATCATAGAAAAAGACTGTTTGTGCAGTACGATGACAATAATGGTCACATGGGCGTGGAAAAGATTTCTCACGCCAATAAGTAAAAATATTTCTGTCTGTGTTCATTTAAGGAGGTGAATGAATACGTAGGCAAATATATTTCATGCCAAACCAGAAACCTGAGAAAGCAACAACTACAAATGCAGAAGTGTGGTTTGCCTCGTTTTCTTTTTGCAAAACTGATATTGGATATTTCCAGACCCTACCCTACAGTTTTAGGTAACTAGTACATAGTGACGCTCATCGATATGTATAGTGCGTGGCTGGAGACTTTTGTGATCCCTAATAAGAAGGCAGAAATGGTGGTGCATCTGTTAATGGATGAGATTTTCCCAAGATTCAAGGTACAACTCCAGTTGTTAACAGACAATGGGTCCAAAACTGTTAACAAAGTGATGGAGAAGGCATGGGAAGACCTCAACATACATCATGTGACCACATCATTTTATTTCCCCTAAAGTAACGCAAAATAGAAAGATTTCATAGGACGATGTATGACATTTTAGCGAACAATGAACAGTCATGGCATTTATACATAAACCAAATGTTGGCGACTGCCAGATTCCATGTGAGCGAAATAATGAAATTCTCACCATACTTCTTGGTCTAAAACAGAGACGTGATCCTGCCATTGGATAATATATTAATGCCTTGTAGAGTATTCTATGGTGACGAGCAACACGAGATCGCTCTAAAAGAGATGCATCGATCTTTTACTTTAGTAAGGGATAACATTCAGGAAGCTAGGAAAAAACTGGTAGAGAACTCTGATAAGAAAACAAAGTCAATTGATTTTAAGATTGAAGATCTGGTTTATTATGTTAGAAAACATATTATGTGGTTATATAAGATTAAGTAGCATTTGATGGGCTCCGTGACAACGTGCATGTGTAACATCTGTGGACAACGTCAATCAAGGAATGGGAAATTCCCAGCATGGAAAGACCGTTATGAAAGAGCATATGAGTTGGATAGCAATTCAGGCATAGTACAGGCTGTTATCTTAATATGGAGGAGTTAACATAAACAGGAAAGATCAGATCAGGTGTCTGATGTACCAATGATGAAGAGGAGAGTCATAACACAGAGCATAACGTCGAAAATTGCATATATTTTAGACACGAATTATCCCCTATTTTCATCAAATATGATGTTAGGATCCATTTGAAAAGGCCTAAAGTTGGTTCAGTGTTTGTAAGTGGTTTGGGTTAGATGTCAAAGACGATATTAGGATCCGTTCAGAAAGGCCTAAAGTAGGTTCAGTGTTTGGAAGTGGGGAAGAGGAACAAGTGAGATGGAATTGTTTAGGTTGGGTAAGATCTATTTTCTGTTTTTAAAAGAATATTCCTTTCTCGGGTTCGTTCCATACATGATTAAAAAAAGTAATTGAAAGTGATTATGAGAAAGACAAAAGAAATTAATTTTTAAGTTGACACAAAAAGAAAGCAATTGGACAAGTTTGGACTCATCTGCAGTGGTCAAAAAATGGAAAGGAAGGTGATGAAAAAGACACATGCATTAAAGGGCATTTCTGAGAAACATGTTCGACAACGAAGTTATATTTTGAAACACAGTAAAGTGCATTGTTGGAAATTACTGGAATAAATTCTTGTGTATCCACTTTAAAAATGCTGAGTTATATTTCAATGTCCTTCCTTTTTTGTTTCTGCGATGGTACCAGAAAATGAGCAGATCTGGGTTTTGAAATGTAATAACACTGTTCGGGTGTAAGAGCCACATTAAATGCTTTCATCTCTATAAATGATTAGTGTAATTCGAAACCAAGATCACAGTGACTGTGCCAGTTGCTCTATTACTGAGCCATAACCAAAAGGATATCAAGTCTAGGTGGAAACCATTATTTCTATAAGCAGCAGTACCGACACCTGACGGTTTGAGATTTTGAATTTTTGGTTTATAAGCTGTGCTGATTGCTGCTAGCAGTCAACTTTCTTTCTAGTTTACCAAATAAAAGGCCATTTCTCAGGCAAGCTGAGCAGATGACAACATTCATAACGATTAAACATTGGCAATCCTCTCTTACATTCCAGCTCTTGGACTGACAACACACTGAATGGGGCTTCTACTAACTCATTTCCCTGTTTCCTTGGCATAGAAATGGCGACAGTCTGCATTGCACAATTGACCATCAACAATAAAATCATCAGTTTTGCCATTTTAGCTTTTCTTTCATTTATTTTTTGTTACACTACCAACTCTTCGAAGTACACACACACATGCTAGCCAAGTCAGTTACACACATGGACCCATTCTACAGCCAATCCTTTTCTTCTTTTTTACATTTTTACTAACGAATAAAATTAATAAAATTGTTTTTAAATGTTAGAATGAGACTTTGTCTTTCTATACTACAATCCTTTCAGCAGATAAATAAAAATTAGCAAATTATGGTTAAACCAATAATTTCTCGGGTAAATTCGATGCAATGCTATCAAAAACTTACAACTTTTAAACTTAAAACTGTTGTCAAAACATCACACTCCAAAACTCGATACTCTATTGTAAAAACTTCCAGCTCAAAAACACAAATTCATTACATCCACTTATGAAAAACCCATTAATAATCACAGTTAATGTTCCATAACATACAAAATAGTTTGATTTTATGTCATCTCACGTTTCAAAACGGAATTAAAGTTAATGTGTACTATCACAATCCGGTAAGTAGATATGAAATTTTCATTATTGCAAGGAAAAAAAAAAAAATTAATGTTCAACAAAATAAAAAATAATTACAAACACATGCTAGCCAAGTCAATTACAATTTTCTCTACACAAATTCAGAACATCCACTTATGAAAGCCTCATTAATAATAACTCTAAACTTTTCATCTATCACATTTAATTGCTTGATTGGTTGAAACATGGACTCATTCTACAATCCTTTTCTTATTTTCTACATTTTTACTAACGAATAAAATTAATAAAGTTGTTTTTCAATGTTAGAATGAGTCTTTCTATACTACAATCCTTTCATCAGATAAATATAAATTAGCAATTTATTCTTAAACTAACAATTTCTCGGGTGAATTCGATACAGATGTGAAAAACTTCCAACTTTAAAACTTGAAACTATTGTCAAAACATCACACTCCAAAACTCGACACTCTATTGTGAAAACTTCCAACAACGTTTTTATTCACCCATTTCATTTGCATAGAAAAAATCAGTCTGTGTTGCACAAGTGGCCGTCTGTTAGAGAATAACAAGGCAGAAGCAGAAAATTATCTGTTGATCTATCTGTTTATCTAATTATCTCTGTATCTATCTGTCTATATAATTACCTATCTAGCAATGAGTTGACAACAGAGATTTGAAGTCATTTTCGATTACTTGTTTTGTGTTCCAGTTTGTGCAAGCAAAGCTGAAGTTGGATTAGAAACGCCGAGAAAGACAGATGGGATTAAATGTGTCACCCCTGTGAAGGAGAAGTCTCAAAATGGAAGCATAGAAGAAATCCCCAATCCAAAGATATAAAATCCTACACCTTCTTGGGTCCTGTCTTGAAGCGTTCCTTTAAACAGATTCGAGCTCCTCAAGGACGTATGACAAACCTATCAGAAGTAGCAGACAGGCATGACGTCATGTTATGTTATATATGTATACATGTTGACATGCAGTCACACACCAACACCTAGAAGAATCATGGGCGTCTACAATAGACATTAAAGATCTGATGACAATAGTCCGTTACACAAAAAACACAACATACATAGTAACACGTCAATAATAAAACCAACTGATATTTTAACCTTTCTTTTTTTTGTTACACAACTAACACTTTGAAGCACACACACATGCTAGCCAAGTAAGTTATGATTTTCCTTACACAAATTCAGAACATCCACTTATGAAAGTCCCATTAATTATAACTCCAACCTTTTCATCTATCACAGTTAATGCTTCATAAAATACAAAATAGTTTAATTTTATGTCATCATCACTTTTCAAAACGTTAAAGGGTACTATCACAATCCGGTAAGTAAATATGAAATTTCCATTATTGTGATGAAAAACAAAAACAAGTTTTCAACATGTAAAAAATGTAAAGAAAGAAAAATGTTATTAGTACGTATCATTTGGACTATTGTTCTCGTCTTAAATGTTATTTTTACAATTTTTGCACAATAAATAACACTCAAGATGAGAACAGTAGTCTTAATAATCTAAATAATACAAAGAATCATTCCTCATCTAAAGAAATTCAGAACCGTAATATTGTAATTTGTTTAAAAATCATGATTATTTCTTAATTTAATCAAAGTTATTTGTAAGGTTTGTTGAATGTATTTTTGAGAGAACTTAAAAATACATAATAATAAGTTTCTTTAATTATCAGCATTCTTTAAACAAACGAACAGAAAATTTAATAACTGCATTTCCAAATAAATTAACAGGAAAACTCAACAAGAATACAAACATTTAATTTTAAAAAAAATGAGAAAACAATAACTGCATTACTTAATTTGTGAAATTTGGCTAAAAAAGTCGATGTTTCCAAAATGGGGGTTCGATTTACTAGAGTGTTGTATTAGAAACAGAGTACACCTAAAAATAGTAAATACTGAATTCTTTTTTATATATAATCTGGTAGATTACTGAGCATTAGACTTCGTTGAAAAAAGATAAAATAAAAAAAGATGACAATAAAAAATATACACAGTGGGAGGGTATTGCTTCCATACGTGCATCGAGTATTTTTTTTTTTACTTTAAACATATGAATCAGTGAAAAACATTTAAATTTAAAAAATTAAAAAAAAGAAAAAATTATAATTATAAGTTGTTTTAGTCCACGTCAAAAATCTTTCCAATCCTCCAAAAAATCTTTACAATGACGACTTTTTTTAAGGTTTTCAGGAGTTATATACTTTAAAAGTGGCGCAGAGAAATATTTTTCATGATATAACAAAATTATTGTTTTACAAGTGGGGGATCACTTTTCATTATAAATTTAATGTCAAATGAGCATCCACTTTATGGCCATTTAGTAAGGCGCAAAGCGGACACTTTTTGTTTTTTTTTGTTTTTTTTCTGATTTCATGTTTCAATAAAGACACAGGAACATTAAAAAACAAAAATCAAGAAAATTTTTTATCAATTCTGTACGTGAAAACGCATACAGAATTGGCCACCACTGATAACATAAAGAATTACGTATTGACCGTTTTTTTTATGTATTGAAAACAAAATTTGATAAATTAGTGATCATTCGATAATAATCCGATGCAAAAAAAGATGAAAATAAAAAATACACTTTACTTTAAACATATGAATCAGTGAAAAAGATTTAAATTTAAAAAATTGAAAAAAGAAAATTTATAAATAAATAGGTTGTTTTAGTCCACATCTAAAAGCTTTGCAATCCTCAAAAAATATTTTACAATGACGACTTTTTAAGGTTTTCAGGAGTTCTGAAAACGAATATATACATTAAAAGTGGCGCAGAGAAATAGTTTTCATGATATAAAAAAAATTACTTTTTCAAAAAGTGGGGGATAACTTTTCATTATAAATTTAATGTAAAATGAGCACCTACTTTATGGCCATTTAGTAAGGCGGGCCTTTTTTTATTTTTTGTTGTTTTTTTTCTGATTTCATTTTTCGATAAAGACAAAAGGATATCAAAGAACAAAAAAAAACAAGAAAAATGTTATCAATTCTGTACGTGAAAACGCATACAGAATTGGCCACCACTGATAACATAAAGAATTACGTATTGACCTTTTTTATGTTTAAGTCAGTATTGAAAACAAAATCTGATAAATTAGTGACCATTCGATAATAATCCGATGAAAAAAAGATGAAAATAAAAAAAATACACAACGTGCGCCATGTAGTAATACTTACGTTTTTGTTTTATAATCTGCTTTCGATTAACTTTATCTGTTTTTATAAAGGAAACGATTTTTCAAATGTGATTGACTTTACAAGCTCAACTTAACATTCAAGATGACGAACGGAAAGCAAGTTCGCAGAAAACAAAATTGAAGAGGAAAAATAAAAAAAATAAATTATTTCGAAATAGAGCCGAGCCGATCTATTTGGTGAATATCACGGATAAAATTATTATTTTATTTAACATTTTAATATTTACATGAGAGAGAACAAATTACAAGTTTAATTTTTTTTTTTATTAATTCTCTAATTCGTTGCACGTGCAATTTAATGCCTGACACTGATTTAAAGCCGCCTTTTCGTATTTTTATTTATTTATTTATTTTAGATTCCTGATTTTTTAAAATTGTGTTTGAAACATTTAAGCCTAAAGTTAATTTGATGCTAGTGTAGTTTACTAAACACATTAAAATGAAGATATTGAAAAAGAACTATATCGTACGTGCCTAAAGTTAATATCTATACGGAAAAAAATACACATGAAAGAAAAAGTTATTCTGAAAAATGTTTTTCCGGCGTCGTCAGAAACTGTGAAAAAAAATTATATTCCCTTAAAATCCAATGACTGGTCAGTCGAGAAAAGGAAGCAATGTGCACACACCTTAAGTTGCGGAAGAATTGCCCCCCCCCCCTTCCGCGATGTGACAGTCTGTTAACAGTCTCTAGCCAGCAAAGTTGAGGTAATCAAAGAGTAGCTTTCCGGCACCTGCCACAAATATATATATATATTGCCAGTAGAGTTTAGTTTCCTAGAAGTACATCCAATGAAACAACATGTGCCTACCAAAATAGTGCTCAATGAGTGAACAGAGCAGGTATATTAATTTTATTTATACAAACATTAATGGCTACATATGTGCATACATGTTTCTGTAATTACCCACGTTGGGGGATTACGTCTTCAGGCCAAGAACTACCTTCAAAAGTGACATTTCCACCAAATACATTTTTCTATTTCGTTTATCAAGTTAAAAATACAACCTGGGTGGGAGTCAAAAAAACAAAAACGGTAAAAGGATGAGTGAGGTCTTTGAAGATGATAAACATCTTTTTTCTTTTCCCTTCCCCCATCTAACCTAACTTTTGGCTTTCTATGGCATAGGGTACTTGAGAGTTTAGTTTTCTTGTCTTAGAGTCTGTAAGTTAATAAGCCTTAGCTATGGTCAACCAAGTACTGACCGGTGCCTTTTTAATCTACCTCCACCCATATATTCAAAAGCGAATCCATGCTGAACGCTCTTTGTTTAATTTACTGAAACTAGACAATGATTCTGAAACTACTTAGAAGATAAAGTAAAAGTTACATTAAGGTAAATAAAAAATAAATAAAAATAAAATACATAAATAAATAAATAAATAAATAAAAAAAAAAATAAAAAATATAATAAAAAAAAAAATAAATAAATAAATAAATAAGAATAAAAATAAAATTAAATTAAAACAAATAAACCAACAAAATGTGAATAAATATAAACCCGAAAGTTATCTAAACCCCACATGTACCTATATACGTGTATCAATACACTTATAAATGTCTACATTTATCTACACCCGCGCATATATACACACACACATTACAGACATACAGAGACAAATAATAGTATTTTTCTTTACTTATGTAGCGTGGTAACTTCTTCGTATATGCAATATTATGCTACCCGACTACAGACGGGTGTATATATATATATACATATATATATACATATATATACACAAACACACACATACATACATACATACATAAATATATACATATATATATATATATATATACATATATATATATATATATATATATATATATATATATATATATACATATATACACATACATACATATAAACACACACACAACAGACATACATATACATACCCACACATACATACATATAAAACATATATATAAACAACATTCGGACATCCATACATTTTTGTAATCTATATTGTTACAACAATTCTATACGAGGCAGCCTATTCTAATAGTTCAGAAATATACGTGTGTATACATACATCTACATACAATAGACACAGAGACACATCCACATACAAACATACACACAGATATATAGATACAGATATATACATATAAACATACAAACATACATGCATACGTAAAATACACTTATATATCCAAAGTCACACAAATATAGACATATATATATATACATGTATACATGTACCGTGCCACCAAATGATACATCTAAAGTAGAAACAGACATGAATACATCTACTATATAAATTCACTTTTTCTATCAAATTTCACACGTCTAGTTATGTTTCATGGCCCCATCCGCTTGTTACACTTTCCTAAGTTGTAGGTTTTTACCGTAAAAATTGACACTACGTAAAAATTTATATTGAATTCAGCATGAAGTTCATAGGGTTATCCTCATATTTAACAAAGATTCTTTCGATGGTAAGGCAGATATACATAAGATGTATCACGATACAATCATAATATATAATAACATATGACAGAAATCAGAGTATTTAGGTTATACAAACCTAGTATATAAGCTTATATATTGTAGTACTTACCTTCATCTTTGCTTATTCACTCTAATACCCTTATTCCCTTCTCTTCCATTCACCCTTCATTCCTTACTTTCTTTCATCTATTTATTTCTTTATTTTTGTTTTTTTTTATATTAATAAATTATTTTTCCTACCCGGGTATATAAAGATCATATATCCATACATGCACACACCCAAAAATATCCATATGCATACATTATTACGAGCTTCACTCAAAACGATCTATTACTCATTTAGTTCAAATATACCTTCATACAGGTACTTATTTCGGCTAGTAATACCATAACTGCTCGATGAAGTAGAATATTAAGTGACTTACGTAACCCATATAGGTATGATTATAGTTGCGACCTCACTTATCCTCTTTGTGGGGGGGTTATTTGATGGGGGTTAGTTGTACTTATAGCAGTTCCATTATCCTAATTTAGAGTTCCTTAAGTTCTGAAATGTTTGCAGGATATAGCAGTTTCTTGTTTAATATTCAATAATTTTTCTCGGTCTTTAAACCTAGTTATCTCAAGTTTTTCTGATAAGCATAATAGACATGGTGAGTTCAATGAGTGGCAAGTATTGGCCCTTCTAATAATATTCCATTCTATACTAGGTGGAAAATAAAACACCTAGTATAGAAGTTTAGAGGAAAATAAAACACCGGGGAAAAAACTTTAAAAAGGTAGAGAAGGCAAGGCAATCTTTTTTAGTTAATAAGCAAGGTAAGTGTACACCGTTCTCCCTCTCTTGAACAATCATTAATCCTCTCCCCTTTTTATCACAAAAGTAAGGGGGCGGATATGTGGTAAAGAAAATAAACAAAGTTCGTAGTTAAGATGAAATAATATTAAAAAAATAAAGTTAAAATTATTTTTAAAAAGTGTCTTTAAGAAGAGGATATATAATGTTTCTTACCGGAGATGGCTTAAAGCGGCGAAGGACAACAGAAGATAAAAGACGGCGACATGTGGGGCTAGAAGGACTACAATTAGGGAATAAAACACTGGTCAACCTGCCGGTGTCGAGTCAGAGGAAATTCTAAAAGAAAAATGCCCGGCCAAGGGAGATAACTCTTGAAAGACATAATGAATGGAAAATAGACAAGTACTTGAAAAAGAAAACAACATTTATAATTATTGTAATTTGTTTATATTTTAAAAAGTTTTATTAATTGAAAAGACGGTTTAAGAGTTAATCTTGGAACTTAACTCTACTGTTTGTTAAGTAAACTAATTTTAATTTAATCGATTCCAAATTTGTTTTCTAAAAAAAATCGTGTATTTATGATACATATATATATATATGTATATATATATATATGTGTGTGTGTGTGTGTGTGTGTGTGTGTGTGTGTGTGTGTGTAAATATGTATATATACATATGTATAAATATAAACATATGTATACTGCTAAATTCTACACTAAGTACAACCATTTGTCCCATATAACAAATTACTATAACATCTACAAATAAAAACCTCCACCTCAATCTTCCCCTACCCTATCCCATCCTATCTTTTACGGCTTCATCCTCCCCCTCCTCCTCACAGAATAACTTATATCTCAAATTTAATTTTAATCTCATTTAACCCTATTAATCCACCATACAATTATCCGCTGTCATATGTCTGTTGTTTCATTTAGTTAAATTTACCTCATCAATTATAATCTTAATTTTTACCCTGAATATAATTCAGTTCTCCATCTCCTCATTCACTAATACTATTAAGTGCCCGACACCCCATATGTCATATGTCTGTTGTTCCATTTAGTTAAATTTACCTTTCCAATTATAATCTTAATTTATACCTGAAATACAATTCAATCCTCCACTTCCGCATTCACTAATATTATTAAGTGACCAACCCTCATATATTCCAACCTCCTTTATATATATATATATATATATATATATATATATATATATATATATATATATATATATATATATATAAACTTATACAATATATATGGGGATTAAGCTACATAGAATATTCCACGTTTTATCCACGCTAGGATTCATCAAGCTTATGTGGGTTTTTTTTGGTTGTCTCGCATTTTTATATATGTATGCAGGCACTAACAGGACAAATTGGACACCATGACAAAAATAAAACTAACACAAAAGACACATAGGTAACTAGTAGAAATAATAAAAATAATAATAATAATCATAATAATAATAATAATAATAATAATAATAATAATAATAATAATAATAATAAAACAACTCCGGACAATGAAAACCATACTAGAAATAAAAACAAAAATACTAATAACGAACAAGATAAATGCAACTGCAGATACCGCACACTTAAAAATAAATGTCTAACCAAAAGCTTAGTTTACCAGGCGAAAGAAAACCCGAATAACAAGAAATATTACATAGGTATGACTTCCTTAGATTTCAAAACCCGATATTATGACCACAAAAGTACATTCAAAAATTAAAAAAAAACAACTCTAGCAAACAAATACTGGGGACTCAAAGAAAGCAGACGTTCGCCGAGAGTCGAATGGAAAATAGTAAGGTAAGCAAACATACGTAGGGACCTAGACGATCCATGTAGATTATGCATTCATGAAAATTTGTTATCCTATATTTAAAGAACGCCAACATCTATTAAACTGTAGTAGAGAAATAGCGAACAATTTTATTTACAGGATAAACTTTACTCTAGGATAGGACAAAATAATTTTAAAACTAACAATAAAAATAGAAAATAAACAAATAAAATAAACATACATATACACAAATTATCATATATATATATATATACATATACATATATATATATATATACATATATATAAACTAACTTTCAAAAAACAAAAAAAACACATTTAATCTAGGTGTAAAATAGGCCAGGACGCTCCCTACTAAAATAGCACACACAAGGGAACGGGTCAACCGGAGATCAGCTGGGCCTTTGTCCTGTAAGTACCTGCTCATTGACTGATTAGGAAGGGTGCGGTAGAAACTAGAGAGCTGATTCGTTAACTAAAAGCTCAATAGAAGGTGCGCATATAAAAACGCGAGACAACCAAAAAATACCCGCATAAAACTGATGAATCCTAGCGTGGATGAAACGCAGAATATTCTGTGTAGCTTACTCGCCATATATAATTTATAACTTACTACCTAGCTCTACCTACGAATTGAGCACCGTTGAAGTAAATACTTACGCATAAATTTATACTTTTATATAATTATTTATGTGGTTAAATTGAGTTTTTTTGTATGTATATGTATACGCGTGTCTGTGTGTATATGTATATACGGGTGTGTGCATGTAGGTGCATCTATCGGCATGTATGTTTACGCATACTTTCCATATATATTTGATTGTTCATATGTGGTATATATGTTGATATACATGTGTATTTATATATATATATATATATATATATATATATATATATATATATATATATATACATATATGCGTGTACGTGTTTATATGAGTATGTATGTGTGCGTATGTGAGCGTGTGTTGGCATATGCACTCTTAACTGCCTAAAACAATTCATTGTCGGATGTACATCAGGATTTGCCGTGGCCATTGCGAGCGATCTAAATTGAAACCATTGCCAAACGCAATATGACACGTTCACTAACCCTTTCTGCCCCCTATCTTTCCCCTTTCCCTTCCATCAATCCATATACTTCAGTGCATAGCTAAACAATTTTACTAAATACAACCAAATCTTAAAACCAAAAATTGAAATTCCTCCCCCTCCTCCCCTTACCCCTCCCGTTTATTTCTCCCTCTCCCTCTCTCCCCCTCCCTATATCACTACACCTAGGTGTGTCAGAAATTTCGTGAAAATAGTGAATAATTCCACCACATCTTTCCAAGCTTATAACTCCTCGAAAAATGTAATTATACCCTTTTTTTTTCAATTAAAGGAGCAAGCACCAAGGTGCCATTAAAAATAAAAAAATTAAAAAAAAAAACAAATAACGTGGTTTTAAAAAAAAAGTTTTAAACTTCAAACTTTACAGGTAACATTCTAAAAAACAGTACGTTTTTTTTTGTTTTAAATTTGAATATATTATTTATTGACCTTTTCTCTTCAATTTGTGAGTAAATTAATTATTTACTTTTCGGTGAGTAAATTAATTATTTACTTTTTAATAGACACTTTAAAATGGGGGGCGTGAATTTAAAAAAAAAACGTTTATCTAAAATATTATATTGGGTTTATTGGAAAGAACATAAAATTTTACATTGACCCTGAAAATATCGTAAAGATAGAATCAATAGAAAAATTTTGATAGATTTTTAAAGTTTAAAAATTGAAAAATATTGAGTTCGGAAACCTCATTACTGTTTTTAATAAAAATATATATATTTCTATTACTTTTAAAACAACTTAAAAACTGTTAAAAGTGGGTTATTTATTTTCTTTATGGATTATACTTCCAAAATACACTATTAAAATTGTTTTAAAAGTAAAAGAATTATTAAAAAAAAACAATAATGAATTTTACGAACTCAATATCTTTCAATTTTTTAACTTTAAAAATCTATCAAAATTTTTCTATTGATTCTATTTTTACGAAATTTTCAGGGTCCATGTGAAATTTTATGTTCTTTCCAATAAACCGAATATAATATTTTAGACAAACGTTTTTTTTTATTCACGCCCCCCCCCATTTTCAAGTGTCTATTAAAAAGTAAATAATTAATTTACTCACCGAAAAGTAAATCATTAATTTACTCACAAATTGAAGAGAAAAGGTCAATAAATAATATATTCAAATTTAAAACAAAAAAACGTACTGTTTTTTAGAATGTTACCTGTAAAGTTTGAAGTTTAAAACCTTTTTTTAAACCACGTTATTTGTTTTTATTCCTTTTTTAATGGAACTTTGGTCCTTGCTCCTTTAATTGAAAAAAAAATTAGGGCTTGAATTACATTTTTCGAGGATTTATAAGTTTGGAAAGACAGGGGGTCGAATAATTCACGCCTCATAATTTGAAATGTCTATTAAAAAGTAAATAATTAATTTATGTACCAAAGTCTTATATATCACAAATTGAAGAGAAAAGGTCAATAAATAATATATTCAAATTTAAAACAAAAAAGTACTGTTTTTTAGAAAGTTACCTGTAAAGTCCGAAGTTTAAAACTTAAAAAAAAAATAACCACGTTGTTTTTTTTGTTTTGTTTCTTTTTATGAAACCTTGGTCCTTGCTCCTTTAATTGAAAAAAATTAGGGCTTGAATTACATTTTTCGATGAGTTATAAGCTTGGAAAGATGGGCTGAAATTATTCACTATTTTCACGAAACTTCTGACACACCTACCTCACCCAAAAAATAATTCAGGTATTTACCTTTCAATGCACTACCCTCATATATTATATTTCACGTCTCTTCTTCTTCTTCTTCTTCTTCTTCTTCTTCTTCTTCTTCTTCTTCTTCTGTACCTATTTCTCTCTCCGACTCTGAGACCAGAAATATATTTTCTATTTCAGTTTTTTTTTTATTTTATTATTTGATTATTTTTTACTTTCTACATTTTATATTCCATATCTTGATAAACGGCCTAATGATGTGAAACCCCCGCTCATCTATTTAACCGTCTGCCTCATTCTTTCTTTCTTTCTTTTCTTTCTCCTTCAATAACTTACCACTCTCTCATTTCCTTTTGCCCTCCTCTTTCTCTCTCCCCCTCTTCTTATTCTTCTGCCTATGGCTTTGTAATTTAACCCTATCCCTTTCTACCTTTGTTATCTCTTTTTTATGAATTTACAGTTGTTTTACTGATGTTTTGATTTGAATCTGTATTTTGTACTTTTTGTACTCTGTTATAATAAATATTCAATCTGCCAAGTAAACTCATTAAACTATCAGATCGTTATTTCGAGACTGGTAGTGGAAACATGGGTAACTAAACAGACAAAAAAACGGTAATAAAAACATATTTTGCTCTACATTAGTATTGAGCGCTTTTTCAGGTTTATTCACCATTTTCTCATTATATATACATTCTTTCCTCCCTTTTTTCTTTTTTCACTACCCTGCCTTTTCCATTAACCTTCCTATGTATATACAGTCCTGGTCAAAATCATAAGACTACTTAAGAAAGTAATTATTAGATCAGGGTTAAGGTTTCGAATGAAGCAGATTTCATTTTTTTTCATCATATTTTCCCTTTTCGCAAGGGTTTCAACCATTTGTTTGATTAAAAATTCGATAATATGCGTAAACGCTTACTTTCTTAAGTTGTCTTATGATTTTGACCAGGACTGTATATATATATATATATATATATATATATATATATATATATATATATATATAGAGAGAGAGAGAGAGAGAGAGAGAGAGAGAGAGAGACAGACAGACAGACAGACACACACGCACACACAATAAATAAGTAAAAATTATATTCCAACATGCATGATATTGACCATTTTATAAGCTATTCCTTTAATTCAGTTGACTTATACAATTCATGACAGTATCTGTTTCGTAGTGCAAAATCAATCACTAAATTATTATATCAATGAATTTAAGTAACCAATTATTTTACAATTCACCATTAGCAGAAATGAAGTACAACTTATGACTATCGATTGAAATAATTTTTGATACTTAAATTTTATATTGGACAGATTAGTGAATTAATTTATAATATAAACCGAGTAAATCTTTTTAATAATATTAAGTGAAAGACATTAAAACTATATTAGATGAATTATTAGTTTAATATGGATGACTATGGGTTACGAAATGTTTATAATATGAATGTTAAAGGAAAAGAAAAAATGAAATTAAAGAGGAAAAAATAAATAAAAGTAAACTTAATATCTTGTAAGTTTTGTTCCAAGGGAAGTAACTCTGCCTCACTTTAATTCAAATAAATTTTATTATTTACAATTACGATAAAAAGGAGGTTTCAGATAACTTTTAAACTTAACTTAAGGTAAGTATAGGGTGTGCATTCTATGATTTTTGAAAGATTGATTGTAATAGTCAAGAAATGTAACATAGTTTATAATTTATTAATGTTATTTTTATAAGTATGAATACACAAGTTAGAATTAATAAATTTACTAATTATTAAATAGAACTTCTTCTGATGAGTTAAGGACATAAGAGATTCACTGATTGATATAATAATTAAGTGATTGATTTTGCGCTACGAAACAGATACTGTCCAGAATTGTATAAGTCAACTGAATTAAAGGAATAAATTATAAGTTGGCCAACATCATGAATTTTGGAATATAATTTTTTGTTTTTTATTCTCTATATTGCTCTATAATTACATTGAGCTTCTTAAATAAGGATTGGTATAGATTATAAGAAATATATTTCTACAGAAATATATATATATATTCTCTTCTTTCTTCTCCCTATTTTTCTATTTATTTATTTTCTTTTTCTCTCTCTCTCTCTCATCCTTTCCGCCAACCTCCCCTCTCCTCTCTTATTCACCATATCACTCTCTCCCACTCTCCCCTTCTTTCTATTATTTTTACTCTTCCCCAACCCTGCTCCTAACCCCCTCCCCCACTCCCCCTTCTTTCTATATTATTCCTTCCCTACTCTATCACGGTTACACCATTTCATCATTCTCGCATTCACATAACTCCCTCTCTCCCTCATATCTATTCACTATCCTGTTCTATTCAATTCATCTATTTTTATTAAAAAAAAAGGTTTATTATTTATTAGAAAGTTTTATTTTCAGAAAGTTTTTTAATTAAAAATGGGCCCATAAGAAAGGAAAAATTTCTGTAAAATGAGACCAAACATGGCGTATTGCTACTTGGACGTAAGGTGCTACTAATTGAAATCATATCTAACATGGGATTGTGGAGAGCTTACCAGTGAGATGCCTATTCACATTACATTTAAACTTCTGCATATCATTACACCCAGGGAATTAGGAATCATGGGAAGCGGGTTCAAAAGTCAAGGGGAATTCTACTACAATATAAGGATTGTCGGCACCTAGAGGCTTCAACATTGAAGGGTTGGTATTTTTCTGCTTTCGCATCATTCGGGAGTTTGTACATCGAGGGTTCACAAGTGCTATTTCATCAGATCACATTCAATTAAAGAAGTTACAAAATTGGCAAACAGATGCAACATTCCGTCGATGTGACAGGGGTTGGAGCATGGCAGATAGTGCAGATTCTATTAGATTTGAAACTCTTTTTGGATCATGTCTAATAGGTAAAGACTAGCGGTAGATTTATCAGCTTAGATGTGACGACAATACTCTGCATGGTAGAGATATAGGATATGTGGGAAATGTTAGGCCGACAAGTTTGAAAAATCGGTTGTCAGGTAATATGTTTTTAGTTATGGTAATAGTTTAGAGTTTTTTTATGATTGTTAAAGGAACGAAGCTTAGTCTTAGTAGCATTACCTGTTTTTATTCATTTGCGGTTCCATTCCTCTACAAACTGAACGTAGTTTTCTAATACCTCTGCTATTACTTTTGATATGTGTACATTCGTTTTCCCCTCATGTCTATTATACTGAAATTACAAAACTGATGAAAATATTCTTGAAATTTCACATTACTAAATCAGATAAAAAAAACTATTTTTCAACCTTGAAAAGAATTGTAAAAATTCGAAGGAACACAATTAGTTCTTAAATAAACTAGCATTGCTTTCAATTGAAAAATATACTTCACTAATACACAATATGTCAAATTGAAAATGATATTTTCTTACAAATACAAACAATAAGAATGAAGCAAAATAAAATATTTATTTCTATATAAGATTCTATTAAGCTTATATATTTTTATATGTATGC
This sequence comes from Euprymna scolopes, assembly GCF_053919585.1. Classification (NCBI taxonomy): domain Eukaryota; kingdom Metazoa; phylum Mollusca; class Cephalopoda; order Sepiida; family Sepiolidae; genus Euprymna; species Euprymna scolopes. The sequence continues at coordinate 27,512,181 of NC_136527.1, forward strand.
ATATATATGTATTTTTATGTTTTAATTTTACAAAATATCGAAACAATAGGTAAAACTTTTTCTGGAGCAGTGTAACAGAGTACTCATGAGAAAATCAGCAGCAGCTATAAGATAGCTGGCTTGCTATTTTATATTGCCTTTAACCTTAATCATTACCGGTTTTGAAGAACTGTTAAGGTTATATGCGTAATTGGAACAGATTATCTCTTTTCGGGGAATCAGGTTAGGGGGCAATGTTTTGTGGAGCTGGATTTTTTTTTAGATAAATTGAAGTTGTGTCTAATATTGCTGGTGTGGTAGACCTTTGTAAAAAAATCCGATCTTCGTTCTGTCGACAGAACCGTTTTTATTTTTTTATCGTCACCGAGTTATTAATTTGTTTTACATGGACATGCTTGTGTTTTGAACATATATAAATATATGGAGGCGTTATCAAACGTTCAAACAATTATTTTGACATCCGAAAACTTTCATTTTTATCTTTTATTCTATTAACAAGTTTTTGAATCGGATTAATTAATTTTGTAAAATGGCCGTTTTCATCTTGTACTAGATAATGTTGTATGGTCTTTACTTCCGGGTATTGCATCCTTATTTTGGAGAGTGGATGTGTTTGCATTTTATCATCTTAATTACTGTTAAGTTGAAGGGAGTGCAGAGAGTACAACCCAGGACATGAGTACAACCCAGGCTATGATAACGTAATTGTGTGAAATTGGCAATACCCATATGTGCAGATAGAAATATAAATTGGATAAGATTATAAAATAATAATTAGAAAATCGAAAGAAGTAATTGTATTAAGAGAAGAAACATTTCTAACTAAAAAATTAACTAAGATTAAAAATATGAATTCATCTGTAACATTATTAGATTTTAATGGAATTTGTCTTTCTATTTCGATTGTCTTTATTCTTTTAGATAATCATGGATACATGCTTCGTCATCTCTAACTCTTATGTGTGATTAAAGACCGAAACTGTAGTTGCTCTCTACCGGTTGCACAAAAAAAACTGCTTCTGAAACTTGAATGAAGTTCTTCATCTTATCCTCGTTCACGCTGTTTATGAAACACGTGATTCGGAAAGAGGGATTTGAAGAGACAGCAAAAAAACATATGGAAGAGCACACTAACCTGAAAAATATTTAACGGTGGAAGTTATTTCAAGGTATTAGCAATAATTATAATAAGCAATTGGTGATGGTAAAAGTCAAGTATATGTTTTGTTTCATGAATGTATTATCCCAGGCATTATCTACTTATTTTGAATCACAAATTTTATATTATTATTGCGTGAAGTATGGCGAGGGTAGAAAGGTTATTTTCAGAAATTGATTAATTTGACATTTCTAAGAGGTTAATTCTAAATATGAATTGACCTTGTGTCTAACTTAAGCCATAGAAAGCATATGAACAAATCAGACTTTCGTGGTATTATTTCAATGTAGTGTTTGTTCTGTCCTAGAAGGATCTGCTCGCAGGTAAAACCTTTGAATGTATGATTTTTCTATTGCAGTCTTTATTCAATTTTCGGAAAGATAGATTCCAATTATAAAATATGCAACTCTGTGAGGCATGTGAATAAATGTAGATTATAAAATAGAATTAAATTGTTGAATGTTGTTTGTGCAAAAGGTTTTAACGACATATAAGCTATATATGATGAATCACATTCCACCACAAAATTATGACCATGACGTTTTTAAGGTGATTAAATTTCTTTTTGTGTGTACGGATGGGAGTGCTATATTTGAGGATTTAAAAACAAACAACTTAGCATAGTACTTTTGTATACTTTGTAGTGGTGATTAATTCCTTTCGTCATTTTCAAATGCAAGTTAGTTCTTACAAGAATTCATTAACTCAAAATATTCATAATCGAAAATTGTTTGAAACTAGACAAACCACACTCTTAATCTTATATATTGAGAACATACGCCTATAACAATTTTGTTAATTCTTATGAATTTTGGTGAGGGTTACAGTCGTACAACTCATAATAACCTGTTGTTTACCAGAAATATGCTGCAGGTGACGTGATTAAAAGTTTCCCTAGAAAAATATATGAGAAATGTGTCACATGATATGGCAAAGTATCTCATGTATTTGAGGATAGAAAAGAGTTTCCAATCTGAATATGGAAAGAATCTTGAAAGAAGAAATACATTTTTAATGCCAAATTACGTGAATACATGGAAAAATAAAAAAATGCAGAATAAAATACTTAATCAAAAGTTAAATTAATAAAAGAATCAATTCGAACATTTTGTTAACTTTATTTCACGTTTGCAGGGAGGTGGCCTTGCATTTTTTGGATGTTGTCGATCTAAGAGCTTCCAATGCATAAACTGGGCTTTGGTCTCCGAATCATTCTTTAGAAAACTTTTGACTCACATTCTTAGCACATCTCCAAATTAATTCTAGAGCAATCGACACATGTCATAATCACGTCGCACACCAGTTTGTGAAAACCTAATGTGATCATTTCCTTTGGCAGGGATATACATACAACAGGATACGGCTTGTAAATTTCATATCATGAAACTTTGAGAATAAAAACTTTGTTTATTTAAAGAAAATTATTAACATAATCAAAGGATCATATTATTTTGTCTCGTTAAAGAAAAGCCACATACATTACAAAAATATAGCATTTCGATTTTTCTTATTTTACTTTGTCATAAAAATCAAAATATACTTGGCTAGCATGTGTGCATGCTTCAAAAGGTCAGTCTTGTAACAAAAATAGAAAAAAAAGAATAAAACAGTTCTTCAATGGGTTTTATATTAGATGGTCACTTAAGCGAAGTCGACTGTCACATTCTTATGCAAATGATTAAGGTGAATAAAGATTTCACAAAAGAATGTCGAATTGAGCTGATAAATTGTTAGTTAAACCATATACTTTATTAAGTTTGAAGAGATACTCTTGGAACTTACACATGATTTTATTACGATATGAATTCATATCCAAGAGCAAATTTATAGACAGTTATTATCCCTGCTATTACTTCGTTGCAAAAGTTTAGTGTTCTAAGCATTGTGTTAAAATATTTATAACGATTTGTCATGAGGCTAGCTTGTAGATTTAATATAGTTTTTTCTTTTGTTTCAATTTTCTTCAAAATTCTCAGAAATGAAGGGGTTCCTACCTATAATAAATCTTTCTTTTTATTAAAAGAACCAGAATGTTGTTTGTCTCTTTTTTAATTTAATATATTTCAATCGAGAAATTAATTCTCATGCATTTCAACCGAGAAATCATTTAACCAAATATATTTGTCAGTTTTTAAAATTCTTTTGTCTAATTCAGTTGCTCTTATAATTACTGAAATAAAGATTTTCCAAAGATTCCAGCTGTTTTCTATCTTATTGAAAGCAGTGGTAAGCTTTCATTGTGAGCAGTCATTATAATTCTATCCTGATCATAGTGAAGAAATCCTCTTTAAAGCCAGTCTATAAAACATTCCTTACTTATATAATAATAATAATTCCAGAAAAGACTTAACACACTATTGTTTGGCACATTTTTCCCAATTTTTGAAATACAATGTGTGGAGTATTTTTAACTACTATTTTGATTTCTGTAGCTGCTCTGTTAAGTAAAGCATCATTAGGAACGCTCTGTATGTGTTTTCATATGCCTCAACAAATGTCAATCGGATGCAAAAGAAGAACCACATAATTAACAAGAATGTGGTTTCTCTCCTGTATGCGTTTTCATATGGCTCAACAAATGTGACCTCCATGCAAAAGAAGAACCACATACTTCACAAGAATATGATTTCTCTCTTATCATTTTGTTTAAGCCAGAGATGGGGCATCCTACTAGATGCCAAACATACACCTGCTATTTTAGACACTCCAATCGAGAGATCTTTTTAAGATTCTAACCGTCCCTTTAAGTGCAATTGTTTGAATCTCCTTTGCACTTGGTTTACCTGGTATATTTGTAAGATAGTTTGTAAAATTCTTTTTCATAAGTCCGGTTGCTCCTATAATTACTCTCCCGTATGTGTTTTCATATGATTCAGCAAACTTGACTTCCATGCAAAAGAAGAACTACATACTTCACAAGAATGTGGTTTCTCTCCCGTATGTGTTCTCATATGAGTCAATATATGTGACCTCTGTGCAAAAGAAGAACCACATACTTCACAAGAATGTGGTTTCTCCCCCGTATGTGTTTTCATATGACTCAATAAATGTGACCTATGTGCAAAAGAAGAACCACATACTTCACAAGAATGTGGTTTCTCTCCCGTATGTTTTTTCATATGATGCAACAAACGTGACTTCCATGCAAAAGAAGAACCACATACTTCACAAGAATGTGGTTTTTCTCCCGTATGTGTTAGCATATGATGCAATAAACTTGACTTCCGTGCAAAAGAGGAACCACATACTTCACAAGAATGTGGTTTCTCGCCCGTATGTGTTTTCATATGATGCACCAAATTTGACTTATGTGCAAAAGAAGAACCACATACTTCACAAGAATGTGGTTTCTCTCCTGTATGTGTTTTCATATGACGCAATAAATCTGAACTCTGTGCAAAAGAAGAACCACATACCTCACAAGAATGTGGTTTCTCTCTCGTATGTGTTTTCATATGACTCAATAAACTTGACCTCTGTGCAAAAGAAGAACCACATACTTCACAAGAATGTGGTTTCTCTCCCGTATGTGTTTTCATATGAGGCAACAAATTTGACTTATGTGCAAAAGAAGAACCACATACTTCACAAGAATGTGGTTTCTCCCCCGTATGTGTTTTCATATGATGCAACAAACTTGACTTCCATGCAAAAGTAGAACCACATACTTCACAAAAATGTGGTTTCTCGCCTGTATGTGTTTTCATATGACGCAACAACGTTGATTTCAGTGCAAAAGAAGAACCACATACTTCACAAGAATGGGGTTTCTCTCCCGTATGTGTTTTCATATGACTCGACAAATATGCCTTCTGTGCAAAAGAAGAGCCACATACTTCACATGAGTGTGGTTTCTCTTCTGTATGAGTTTTCATATGACTCAACAAATTTGACTTCCGTGAAAAAGATGAACCACATACTTCACAAGAATGTGGTTTGTCTCCAGTATGTATTTTCAAATGACGCACCAAAGTTGACTTCTGTGTAAAAGAAGAACCACATAATTTACAAGAATGTTGTTTGTCTCCCATGTTTTTTTGCATCTGATTCCACAAAAAGTATATTTCATAGAGTGTAAGGTGATAACCAAGCTAATAAATTTCACTTTCAAAAATTTATATGTGGAAATTTATAATTTTTTTAACTTTTAAAAAGCACCAACGAAGAAAACTCCTATTAATCCATTAATGAATTTCTTTTCATTTTTGCAAATTCTGGAAATATAAAATAAATTTGAAAAATATATTTCATAGAGTAAAACTGAATTTATTTTTCTTGATATTTTTAAATATAACTGTATTAATAATCAAATTCAAAATAAAATTATAATTTTATGCACTACTGGTTAGTTAACAAAATTAGTGAATTTAGTTTTATACAATACTGGATTTTGAAATAATGGTTACTTTACAAAATGCAACTGTTCCTATTTTGTAATATTTAACAAAAAATCATTGCGTCCTCATTTTTTAGATGGTGATTAATTATTCAAATTATTTGGATTTTTCAAAATAATGTTCTCATCTTGGCTGTTAATTTCACTACGTTTCTATGTTAACTCCGATCTTATTCAGGTGTATTTTGTCGAACCTGGAACCTTTCCCTTTAATTCACAGATCTTTACATAATTCTGAATTGAAGCTTTTATTTCGTACATGATAATAACATGCTACTCTATTGTTAGCAGTTAGTGAGTAAAAGTCCGACATCATTTAAAATTATTTTTTCAATCTCACTGAGGATTAAAACTTAAATGTTCAGAAATATGTAATGTACAACTGAATTGTAATAAGAACCCAAACCATAGCACCACAGGTTCTAGCAGACAATTCTAGTTTGAATCAGAAAAAGTATTTTTTCAAGATGTTATCACTATTACATCATATATATATATATGATAGACAGATTTCATTACTTATTAATATACGTGTATACATAGATTATCTATTATTTATAATTAATCCTTCTCATATCGTGATATAGGCATGCCTAATAGTTGATAATCAACCGAAATATGAACTCTTTCTTTAAGTCAGCTTACTCTTAACTATTCTTCTCCATCTATAATTTTGACTACTGGTTTCTGTTTTCAATTTATATATATTGTTTTGATTATATATATATATATATATATATATATATATATATATATAAAGCTGAATGTCTGTGTGTGTCTCTGGTCACGAATAGGCTCCCATATGGTTGACTATTATAGAAAACTGATCACATATAATAATAGAAGATGTATCGAGACACAGGAATGGGTAGGTTTGATCTGGTAGAATGGTAGTTCATTAAAATTGTGGGGTCTGCATTCGCGCCTGGTCCACAAAGTATGGAAATAAAAAATTAAAAAAAAAAAACCTTTACAAGGGTTTTTGATATAGATGTACATAATAATACTTTGATAAGTATGTTTTAACTTAAATAGGAATTGTATAATAAAATCTTGCGATCTGCTTCGCGCCTGGCCTCCATAGAATGGAAATAGGCACAAACTTTAATAGACTTTTCATATCTATCTGCGTAAGTATACTTTGATAATTATGTTTCATTCTGAAGAAATATGGTATAATAAAATTATGGGGTGTTCATTCGAACCTGACCTCCATAGAATGGAAATATGGCACAAAGTTTAACAAGTTTATTTTATATAGATCTGCAGAATATTGTGACAAGTGTTTCAGTGTGAACAGGTATGGTATAATAAATTATGGGGTTTATCTATTTTATTTTTACTTTCATCATATGTTGCTTTGGTTTTGATACGGCCAAATTCGAAGCTATCTCTTTACAACCCTTCCTTTTCATAACCTATCATACTTTCATAAACCAGAGTCAATTTTCTGTAGGTTGTTTTTGAACCCAGTACACGACGGGTGTTTTTGCTAGTATATATATATATATATATATATATATATATATATATATATATATATATAGAGAGAGAGAGAGAGAGAGAGAGAGAGAGACTTGTTTGTAATATTTCGAATTTTTCTGGGTTTGTATAATTCAGTAAATTACCAATAAGTTATGAAAAAAAGATTATGGAAAGACAACAGAAATTAACTTTTTATTAACTCGAGCAGACGGCATGCAGGGAAGCCATCGAGTGTCATCTACTAATTTTAATTTTAAATTACCAGATCGTTTTCACTATTCATTGGGTGTCCCATGTATTTAGACATGTAACAAAAATACGTATTTTTTTTTAAAGAAAAAGATATTGATGTTAAAATTTTAATGCCATGAGTTAACAAGACAGTAAGGAGTTGAAAATGTTTTACAATGGATATTTGTACAGAGTTCAGCTTGCACAAAAAAAGGATATGGTTTTAAGCAAAAATGTGCGAATATGGTTTTGTCGATGTAAATGAAAAAGTAAAGAAGAAAATAAAAGTAAAAGAAACAAATAATATATCATACCGAATGAGGAAATGATCATAGAATGCATTCTGCACTGATTTTAAATGTACAATAGTTGTTGTTCGTTTTTTGTGTTATAATTGTTTTGATGATATATATATATATATATATATATATATATATGTACTTATTGATTTGTAAATCACCACTTGTTCTCGTCTCCTCTTACCAACAGCGACTATAATTCATTCCTCGCATTGTGACAGCCTTCTAAATCTCTTTTACCTATATATTTATATATATATATATATATATATATATATATATATATATATATATATATATATATATATATAACTGCATCAATAGTTTTATTGAAATGTGTAAGATATCAATATTTCACTAAATATATGTCACAAAAAATAATTGTATAATCACATGACCGTTATAAGTTTAGTTATTTCACAAACTTTTATTCAAATTCATGCAATATTCACAAACTTATGATTTTATATTATTTATTCAGCGATTTCCACTGTCCATCGCTTAATTGCAGGTTTCTTAAAATGTTGTATAAGGGCAAAAATACATGAAAACTTTACTTTTTATTATATTTTTCTATTAAAGAATAATAAACGAAAGCACATCCTACATGCTAAGACTCAAATAAATAAATAATTTATCGCCATATCTACCATTTTTAAATAAATTTAAACAACCTTTTTTCCACCAGAGAAGTCAATTGTTTAATCTGAAAAAGAGTTATGTTTCTGGCGACATCAACTACTTTCTTCCACGGGGCATCCTTTGAAGCACATTGCTCTCATCCCTCATAAACACCTCTTTAATTTTTAAAGATTATTTTCCTCTTTTTCGTGTTTCTTAACAAAAATGATTTTGAGTTTTTTATTCTTTAGTCAGTTGCACCGACTATTGTTACAATGGAGCAGCAACTATTTTCAAATGTCGAGACGGTGTTTGTAATAGGTGGGAGGATGATGTACAGCAGTATTTTAGGATGCCTAGAGCAGTGGATGAGGAAAAATGTCAAATAGCTCTCCTAACTACAAGGAGTCGGAAAATTCATAAACAGACTCATTTTAAACAATGAGTTTTACATTGGCAGAATTTAAGGGGTCCTTAGATAACTACTACGGGATTGTTGCAAACCCTAACAAAAATATAGTCGAATTAGCAAACGTGAGACAAATTAGGTTAGAAGTGATACAGGACTATATAGTAAGGATAATAAAATTACTGTTACTATTTTGTCGATGTGGGCAACATACAGAAATTCTGCAAGAAGCATATCCATGGAAACCAGGTATGCTCCATTCACACAATGCGGCATAACAGACCAAGGGCATAAAACCGATGCACATAGTCGGTAACATGGGCACATCAAATTGTTTCGATTAGAATTGCGGTAAAGAATTACAGAACTTTGGTGAATAGGTGAGAAGATGTGTCACTAATGATATTTTTAATCACTTAGACCGAGACCTGAACTATGTAATAAAAAAGTTAGTTGAAGTAAAGTTTATTAATTGTAGAAGGGCTTGCTCGATTAAGAGTAGGGATAGGAAGTCAGTCTATCCACCATGACTCCTTTGTTGTAGAGAATCTCAAAACAAGCCGCCACTAGCTTAAGAAAAAAGGGTTATGATGTCCTTCAATTTGGGAATGATAAGAATATTTGATGAGTATATTGTACGAGTAACAGCTCTGGAAAATTATGCCCATATTTCATCAAAAGTTCAGTTAACAAAGAAAATTATGTTAAAACATGCATGGCTTGTGTGGGTTTTACAAATGGTTAAATGGTTAAAATAGAAATGTTAAAATATTAGACTATGAAATAGAACAAATAAGCAGTGGATTCATTAGCAATCCAAGCAGAGTATCAGTAGCTAATGCAGTGGTAAACGTTGAAGGGTCTCGTAAGTTTCCGTTGCTTATAATGAACAATACCAACCAAACAATCACCTTGAGAAGCTAAGTGTAGCGTGACTGATATCACTACCGAGATTACCATGCCTGATGAATAAATAAATGAGATATCAGAGAATTATTTGAAGGGAATAAAAGTGCCTGAGGAATTTAAGTTGGAAGTTGATATGTTACTGAAGCAGAATAAAGATTTCATTTGTTATGGAGCATAAGGTCTTGCGCAGAACTATACTATAATGCATTAATGAGATGCCCGTATCAAACACGGCTAAAGAAAGTTGGTAGACTTGACAATAGAGGAAATGATGCAGGCAGGTGTAATTTTTAGGGCTTTAAATAAAGTAACAAAGAATTATACTTGAGCATTACCGGTCATTGGATATATTAGCCTCGCTTGGATCAGGAAATACTTCTAAAAATTAGATCACAAGCCAGAGTACTGGCAGGTTAAATTAAGGACGGTAAAGAGAGGTTTGTTCCACTTTTATGTTATACCGTTCAGACTCATGAATGCAACTGGGGTCTTCTAGGAATTAATGTTCATAGTTCAAATATTTCAAAACTTGGTGATTATCACGGACGGCATTGAAAACACTCCATGTGACAAAGGTGTTGACTTTTCGTCCAATCGGCATTCAAAGAAAGCGAATTTCAAAAATATTTTTCTGACAGATTTTGCTGGAGCCGGTCTATCACCTGTAAAAAAGCATTGCACAAAACCCAACCAGTCGAGTAACAGTTCCCCTTCAGTCCAGACAAGACGTATTTCAACCGCTCGCTCCATTTTGTGATGTTAAACCATAAATATGATTTTTGCATTGGAAGCTTATAAATCTCGTTGGATTAATTAATTAATTACCACAGAAAAAATAAATTTGTGTTGCATCAGATATATTCATGGAACTGATTAAAACAACAAACTTTATTTTCCTTTTCGTAAAGAAAAAAGAAACATTTTTCTGCAAAAATGACATTCTGCCTCAGTCATCGAAAGATTTCTCTCTCACTTGATTTTCATTACACATTTTAATTCAAATTTTATCAGACTATTTTTATACACCATTATTGTGAGGAAAAACAAGTTTTCGACATGTAAAAATATTTGCACAATAAATAACACTCAAGATGAGAACAGTAGTCTTAATAATCTAAATAATATGATGAATCATTCCTCATCTAAAGAAATTCAGAAGCGTAATATTGCAATTTGTTTAACAATCATGATTATTTTTTTAATTTAGTCAAAGTTATTTGTTAGGTTTGTTGGATGTATTTTTGAGAGAACTAAAAAATACAACAAAATAAGTTTCTTTAATTATCAGCATTCTTTAAACAAACGAACAGAAAATTTGAGAACTCTTTGGTATACTTACGCGTGTACACAGTTTCTAATACATCAATCCCCGATATTGAAACCATGTAACGAGAATACAAACATTTAATTAAAGAAATGAGAAAATAACTGAATGTCAAAAAGTCGATTCGCGAAATTTGGCTGAAAAAATCGATGTTTCCAAAATAGGGGATCTGTATTAGAAACAGAGCATAGCTTAAAAAATGGTAAAAATTTCATTTTTTATGAAAAAAAAAACGAAAATAAAAATACACGGGGATGGGGTATCGCTTCCATATGTGCCCCGTGCATTTCTTTTACTTATGAATCAGTGTAAAACATTTAAAAAAATTTCATTAGTAAACGATAAATAAGTTGTTTTGGTCAGCGTCTAGAATCTTTCCAATCCCCCCCTTAAAAGATTTACAATGACAACTTTTTTAAGTTTTCGGGGGGATGCTGAAAACGAATATAAAATTTAAAAGTGACCCAGTAGGTGTGTCAGAAATTTCCTGAAAAATAGTGAATAATTCTACCCAATCTTTCCAAGCTTATAACTCCTCGAAAAATGTAAGTCAAGCCCTAACTTTTTTTTTTAAAGGGTTTTAAACTTCGGATTTACAGGTAAATTTCTAAAAAAAAAACACTATTTCTTTTGTTTTAAATTTGAATATATTGATTATTAACATTTTCTCTTCGACTTTTGATATATAACACTTTGGTGTGTAAATTAATTATTTACTTTTTAATAGACATTTCAAAATGGGAGGCGTGAATTACTCGACCTCCTGTCTTTCCAAGCTTTTAACTACTCGAAAAATGTAATTCAAGCCCTATTTTTTTTTTCAATTAAAGGAGCAAGGACAAAGGTGTCATAAAAAAAAATAATAACGTGGTTAAAAAAAAAGGTTTTAAACTTCGAACTTTACAGGTAAATTTCTAAAAACACTACTTTTTTTTAATTTGAATATATTATTTATTGACTTTTTCTCTTCAGTTTGTGATATATAAAACTTTGGTGAGTAAATTAATTATTTATTTTTTAATAGACACTTGAAAATGGGGGGGGCGTGAATTAAAAAAAAAAACGTTTGTCTAAAATATTATATTCGGTTTCTTGGAAAGAACACAAAATTTCACATTGACCCTGAAAATATCGTAAGAATAGAATCAATAGAAAAATTTTGATAGATTTTTAAAGTTTAAAAATTGAAAAATATTGAGTTCGTAAATTTCATTGCTGTTTTTTTTTAAATAAAAAATATATTTCTATTACTTTTAAAGCAACTGTAATAGTTTATTTTGGAAGTATAATACATAAAGAAAATAAACAACCCACTTTTAAAAGAGAAATTACGAGTTTTTATATTTTATTCGCAGTTTCGTGTAGGGGTGTCAAAAATTCCTACAAAAATTCTGATACACCTAGGACCCAGAAAAATAGTTTTCATTATAAGAAAAATTTTCTTTTTCAAAGAGCAGAGGTCACTTTTCATTAGAAATTTCACACAAAATGAACAGCCATTTAATGGCCACCTAGTGAGGAGGAATTTTTTGCATTTTTGTTTTTGGATCTAAAAGTTTTTTTTTTTTGTTTTAATTTCTAATTTCATAGTTCAATAAAATTTTGTTTTATTTCTAATTTTATATTTCAATAAATGTTTTTCATTTCTAATTTAATGGTTCAATAAAGACACGAGGAAAACATTAAAGAACAAAAATAAAGAAAAATCTGTATGCAGATATGTGTCATTCCTTATGTTATCAGTCGTGACCATTTCTGTACGTGTTTGAGCATACAAAATTGGCCACCATTGATAACATAAAAAATTAACAGCTTAGACCCGGAAAACTACGTGTTTGGAGCAATTTAAAAGCGATATTCGTTCTCTCAGCACACCCAAAAACATACAGAAGTCGTCATGTTAAAAATAAGTTATCAAACGGCTGTCAGGAAGAGAAATTTCAGCGGACGTTGTGGAAATTAACCCCCACCTGGAAATTCCACAATCTACACTTTTTTCATGTAAATTTCATCGATTACAAACTTAACTTTCAGATTTAAAAATAAAACGAAAATAAAAAATACACACGTGACGTCACGTGCGCCGAGCATTTTTTTTTACTTGAAGTTTTGAAACAGTGAAAAACATTTAAAATTCATAAAATTATTTTGTTTTTCTTTTGTAAACGATTAAGAAATTGTTTTCTGTTTTTTTAATGCTTAAGTCAGTGTTGAAAACAAAAACAATCGATATCGACAAACTTTTCAACGCTAAATCAACATTTCATTAGGATTATTCGCTTAGTAAACGCGCAAAAATCCATACTAGATTCATGTATTAATACTTACGTTTTTGTTTTATAATCTGCTTTCGATTAACTTTATCTGCTTTTATGAAGGAAACGATTTTTCAAATTTGATTGACTTTACAAGCTCAAGTTAACATTCAAGATGACGAACGGAAGAGCAAGTTCACAGAAAACAAAATTGAAGAGGAAAAAAAAAATATTTCGAAATAGAGCCGATCTATTTGGTGAATATCACGGATAAAATTAGTATTATTTTATTTAACATTTTAATATTTACATGAGAGAGAACAGATTACAAGTTTCATCTTTATTAATTCTCTAATTTATTGCGCATGCAATTATATGCCGGAAACTGATATTTTTTAAAGCCGCCTTTTCGTATTTTTATTTATTTTTTTTATAGATTATTGGTGAACTTATATATTTTAAAAACTTTTTTATATAGATCCTGATTATTGTTTATCGAAAGTCGTTTATCGTATTTTATTATTATTTTTTTATTGTGTTTGAAAGATTAAAAGCTAAAGTTAATCTGACGATTGTCCATTTTACTCATTAAAAATAAAGATACTGAAAAAGAACGATATATTATTATTTTTTTTTTGTCAATGTAAAGTTTCTTTCCAACACCCAAAAACTTTAAAATGACGTCTTTTAAAAGTTTTTGGTGCTGCTGAAAATGAATATCACATTTAAATTCGGGGCAGATAAGTAGTTTTCAGGGGATCACTTCCCTATATAAATTTAACCTAAAATGAGCACCCACTTTCCACCTAGTAATTTCTCATATCATAAAACAAATTTAACTGATATTCGTTTTCAGCACCCCCGAAAATCGGCGCTGTTTGTTTTACTAAGAGATTCGTTCATTTTTTCATCTAATAATATTTTTTCAAACTTACTGACAGCATAATTGGCGTTCTAATGGACATTAATTATGCTGTCAGTAAAATTTACTAAAATATACTTTTGTTTTTCGTTTGTTTGGGGTTTTTTTTTATTATAGAACTTGTATAGTTGTTAGCAGGTGGTTCTTCTGCAGTTTAATATTTCACAAATTTTCTGTTTACGTTATTCGTTTTCAGCATCACCGAAAACCTATGGAAGTCGTCATTTTAAAGTTTTTTGAGGAGTTGGAAAAAAACTTGACATTGACCTTTTTTATATATAGATTTCTGATTATTATTTTTTTTGTGTGTGTGTGTGTGTTTGTTAATCTATGCAGAAAAAATTTACACATGAAAAAAAAGTTATAATGAAAAATGTATTCACGGCCGCTTCAGAAATTGACAAATTCAGCTAAATTGAGAAGTTAAATACATTCCTTGTAAAAGTCCTTTGAAAGATAAATATTAGTTTTCTGGAAATATTTCAAAGATAATTAGTAAAGTCTTAAGATAATGAATAAAAAAAAAATACAACTTGTTTGTACCAAAAAATTATCCCCCCCGCCCCCCCCCCCCCCAAAAAGCGAGAAATTAATACGATCAAACAACGCATCCGTATTTGTTTAAATTAATAAGTTTTAAAAATAAATTAATCATTATTAAAAATAACACCATTTTTCAGTTATTTTTCTTAATGATCCTGGATTTAAATTTATATATATATATATATATATATATATATATATATATATATATATATATATATATATATATATATATATATATGTATGTATTATTTTGAGGATTATAAAAAAAATCTTACGCTGATGTTTACACCATTATTCATTCAAAAAAAATATTACATTTGAAATTTTTGTGATAATTGTTATCATTAAAACCACATTAAATATTTTTATAATTATATTATTTTTTATGAAAATATTGAATGGATACTGCCTGTTGAAATGTTCTTGAAATATTAAAAATATTTTTAATTGTTATCTATAATGCTTTCTTTTTAAATAAAAAAAAAACTAAAACTAAACTAAAAACCGCATCGAAGCACAAAAACTAGGAACTCGAGACTTCTGGAAAATCTACAATAGTGTAGTAAATAATGGGCAATCAACAATTCCCCCACTAACCAACAATCACGAGGTTGTCTCCTCAGCAACCGACAAGGCTAACATGCTTGCCAGTCGGTTTGCCTCAAACTCCACACTGGACCCTTCCAACCACCTCTACCTGACTTTCCTATGCGGACAGACGCCACACTAGACGATCTGAAAACCACCCCTGCTCAGGTGCATGCTATCATAAAAAACCTTGACACTTCAAAAGAATGTGGACCCGATCTTATCCCAGCTGTGCTATTAAAAAAGTGCTCTGCCGAAGTAGCTCCCGTTCTCTCCAAACTCTACAACAAATGCCTTAATGAAGCTTGCTTTCCGGGCTTTTGGAAAACTGCTTCTGTTGTACCAGTATTCAAGAATTCTGGCGAAAGGACTGACCCATAAAATTATCGCCCCATTAGCCTCCTCCCACTTTTTGCCAAAATATTTGAGACCTTAATTAACCATGCTCTAATCCATCATCTTACAGATGCTAAACTTCTGACTAACAAACAATATGGATTTAGACAAGCCCGTTCCACAGCAGACATCCTAACTGTGATCTCTGAAGGTATATATAATTCACTGAACAAAGCGAAGGAGGGCAGAGCGGTAGCTCTAGATATATCTAAGGCTTTTGACAGGGTATGGCATGAGGGTCTCCTCAGGAAAATTAGATCATACGGTATCACTGGTAGAATACTTAACATAATTAAATCCTTCTTAGATAAGAGAAAAATCCAGGTTGTCCTCGACGGTCGTACATCTAAACAATATGATATAAATGCGGGGGTGCCCTAGGGTTCCATCCTTGGACCTCTATTGTTCCTTATAATCATAAATGACCTCCCCGACAAAATTGCCTCTGAGATGGGTATATATGCTGATGACACTACACTCTATGGCAGGCACGACAGGAAAACGAATGAACACATTTCTAAAGAAATGGCAGAAACACTAGAGGAAAACCTCCAATCTGTGGTGGAATGGGGACAAAAGTGGTTGGTCGCGTTCAATGCTGCCAAGACTAAACTAGTTTCATTCAATAATTACAAGAAACCTCCTCTACCACCTATAGCAATGGCCAACGACTCTTTATCTGAGAGTACATCTTTCAAACTCCTTGGCCTAACGTTCACAGGAAACATGAGTTGGAACAATTACATTGAAGGCATTGCCAGGGCCGCTGCAAGAAAGGTGGGCTCTCTCTACCGTGCTAGAAAACTACTAACACCCGAGAGTATTCTGTACCTCTATAAGGCCACCATTCGTCCATGTATGGAGTATTGCTGCCACATCTGGGCTGGGGCATCTGCTACTAGTCTCTCGCTCCTTGACAAGGTTCAAAAGAGAGTAGCAACCCTGATAGGCCCTGAAATGGCATCTAAGCTTTAGCCTCTTTTCCATCGACGAAATGTTGCATCCCTCTGCCTTTTTTACAAGTACTTTAGTGGTGAATGCTCTGACGAACTGCAATCACTTGTGCCCCACGACGTTAGCACCCTCGACAAACCCGACAGGCTGCTAAATCCCACCCCAACACTGTAGGGATCCCTAGATGTAAAATATCTTTTTACTCCAATAGTTTCTTCCCCAGAACCGCTAGACTCTGGAATTCCATTCCAGGTCACTGCTTCCCCAACAGTCCTTACGTGCAGAAGTTCAAGTGTAATGTGAACCGACATCTTGCTGCCCAAATCCCTACATAGTACCCCAGTAGTTGTTGCCCCTGATAGTAGCCCCCTACACCAAAGTGGCAATTTGCCTTGTTAATAAGGCTCTCTCCATTTTTTCACATATTTTTCGTAGCTCCACTCCACACACACATTAATATTCACTGAGCAGTAATATATAATGGTTCAGTTGCGCCACTGTAATAAAAAAAACAAAAGAAAACAAAAACAAAGGACATGTTTTACAGAATACTCAAAAATTCAAAAGAGATAAAAGTACATTTACTAAGCGAATACTCATAATAATCAAGAGAAATAAGGAATGATGAAAACGTACACACATTATTAGATTTTTTTATTTAAATTAATTTATCTGTACATTCGTGTATGTGTAAATGCATGTATGCATATACGCCATATGATTTAGTTGATCGTCTAGTATGTACATTTTTACATTTATGCAACAAAGGACATACTTAAAAATACAAAGGAGATAAGTACATTTACTAAGCGAATACTCATAATAATGAATGGAACTAAGGAATGATGAAAACGTACACAAATTATTAGATTTTTATTTAAAAATTTCTCTCTCTCTCTCTCTCTCTCTCTCTAAATATATATATATATATATATATATATGTGTGTGTGTGTGTGTGTGTGTGTTTGCGTGTGTGTGTATGTGTGTGTGTTGATGTTTCATGAATATAAGGGAAATATGTACCGTAGCTATGTTAACTGTAACTATTCCGTTTACTTAGTTCTACTAATGTGCATTTTAAATCTGCATCATTTGTGATGTCATCCTGAAATAATATCAAAATAGTTCATCTATGATGAAGATTGGCTTAGCGTGATCCTAAGCACAGAAGCACCCTACAACCACCTTTGCATCCACCAGTATACCAATCACACAATGATTATGGTACAATGCTCTATCGAGGACTGAATATAAAATGGCCGACCTGGATGCTGTTATGGTTGAAGAGCACCTGATGTCACACAC
Source organism: Euprymna scolopes (assembly GCF_053919585.1). Taxonomy (NCBI): domain Eukaryota; kingdom Metazoa; phylum Mollusca; class Cephalopoda; order Sepiida; family Sepiolidae; genus Euprymna; species Euprymna scolopes. Next base: position 27,529,980 of record NC_136527.1, read on the forward strand.
GATCATTGCAGCATCTGCCTCCAAGTGTGGATTGAGAGACTTTGTCGCTGCAACCAAAATTATTGGAAATGACCTCATCGTTCAACTGCTAGAATGCTGATTGCTGCGATGAATCCATACACAAGATCCTGACTAACACTGCAGACGGTTCATTACCTGACAAACCAGAAACAGTATGAGTCCTCACAACCAGAGACAAGGACACCATAGTGTCACGTGTTACTCTACACAACATGCACCAGCATCATGACCCCCCCCCCAAAAAAACAGTTCTTTTGGTGCTCATCTTCGGAGCCAAGCTGGAGTGTGCAAATTTATCATCAAGTGTTCAGATTGCAATGAGGAGAAGAACTATATGGAAACTATCCGTCAAGATGTCTTCGCCTTGATGACATCCAACCGGTGCTGCTCAACCACAAAAGATGCCGTTGGTTGACGACATCACACCTGTTTCCAGTCATGAGGAAGACATTCCTCATCTGCCACCATTCTCTGATCTCAGCTGCACCATCATCTCTTCCATACGACACTAATGTGAAAGAGTCTCTTCAGAACTGTGCTCTATCATCCATCAACCCGATACTATCGATTACTTGGGACAGAGTTCGGGTTGCGAACAACAGAGATGAAAACAGGATGACGCTTGTTGAGATTATCGAATCTGGAATGCCAGAATCGCGCAGTGCATTACCTTTGTCCTTGTTTTTGTGTGGACCACCAGTTTTGTGAGGACCAGCACTTTCGTGAGGACTTTTACACGGTTGATAGTGTTGTCGTATACAAGCAGCATATTGTTATCTCTGAGACAGGACGCCATTCTGCGATGTTGAGAGCTGAAACTTCCATCTCCTGGCCTCGGTCACCTCGGCTGTTATGGCCATCTGAAACAACTGCAATCACTACAAGCAGCTCACCACCGACACCACCTGCCTCTCCAGCATATACCTTTCAGTGTGTATGTGCTGACTTCTTCCACTACAAAGGTGTCAACTACTTAGTCATTGTTAACAGATACTCAAATTGGCCATAGTTGGAAGAACCTCATGTGGGGCATCTGCTCTAATAGACACTTTCCACTACAAAGAATGTCCACACTATTTTTGTTAACAGCTTTTCAAGGCAAATCTTATTTTTTTCTTAACAGCTTTTCATCGAAACCACATGTGCACTTGTGTTCTGACGCCCTCGCCGCTTCCCTGCTGATAACCTTAAGGCAGCTAAGGCAGAATTCAGCCATATACTGAAAAAACATGCCTGGGAACGTCAAAGTCAAGTATATGTTTCGTTTCATTAATCCATTATCCCAGGCATTATCAACTTATTTCGTATCACAAATGTTATATAACTTATTGCGTGAAGTATGGCGAGGGCAGTAAGAAGTCTTTTTACAGCTGGTTTATTCGACATTGTTAGGAGCTTAATTCTGAATAAATGCATATAAACAAATCATCATTTTGTTGTAGTATTTCAGTGTAGTGTGTGTTCCATCGTTTTTGAAAGCTAGAAGGTTTTAACTATATATTAGCTATAAACATGAATCAAATTTCACTACAAAATTATTACCAAGGAGTTTCTTACGGTGATTAAATTTTATTTGGTGTATGGATGAGCGTGCTATATTTGAGAATTGCAGAATAAACTTAGCATAATACCTATGTATAGTTTGTAGTAGTGATTAATTCCTTTCTTTTCCAAAAGGAATTTAGTTCTCACAAGAACGTGTTTAATTATTTCTAAACTTCGACAAGTGCTTTAAAACGGAAAAATACCACCCTTAATTCTATATATTTGAACAATACGCCTGTGACAATTTTGTTAATTTGTATGAATTTTGACGAGGGTTAGACTCGTCCATCTCAGGATAACATGTCAGCAAACAGAAATATGCCTCGTAGCAGGTAGCATAATTGAAAGTTTTGTTCCCTAGATAAATGCATGAGAAATGTAAGTGTCGGCAAAATGAACTGAGGGGATAAAAGTTTTCAGGCTGAAATCTGAATTGGGATGCAAGACAGGCAAGATATCTGGCTGTCTGCGTCTCTTAATTCCCATCCTTAAGACTAACAAACAAAAACTGATAAAGAAGTAATTAGTCAATTATATATCAGTCTCTCCTCCCATGAAAAATTTCTTTTTGAATAAAAACTTTGAAACCAGCAAATATTTGTTGTTCTTGACTACCGTGAGGGCCAGAGGTCAAGAACCACAAGAATATAACAGCAAGTCAGAGACAATATTTCAATCGACTCTTGAGGGCAAAAACGCAAGGGAAAAAACATACGTTTATGAAAAGATTGTGTATGGCTCACAATGGTTAACAGTTGTCTCATTAATGACACCTAGGTGCTGCTGTTACAGATTTCATGACACTTGAATTCACAATGTCAACGTTTTACAAGAATATGATATGACATAATTTCTTTTAATTTCATCAAGTTTTTTATAGTGTCTTGTTGTGTGCTTGATTGCAAAAAGAGAACTGATCACTGTATGACACTTGACATGCTCCATTTCACACTTAACTAATTTCAAACACTTGTAAATCAGGAACAACTAGTTTAAAGTTGAACTTTGCCACATGATCCACAGAGATATAAATCATTTCATCTGCAACATTTCTACTAGATCAGACAAACGGAAATGGGTCAGGATCATTACTTATTGAACGATAAAGTTTTGTATGAAAATAACAATGATAAAAGGTTAGAACATGAATTAGATATTTAAACATGAAAACTTGATATAAAATAGACGTTTTATTGAAATATATTAAATTTAAAAATAAAAATAAAAACTGTTAAGATATGACCTCAGTTCTTTTTGGGTGGTTTTAAAGATTTACACGAGAATGTTTTTAAAAGTGTCAAATCTATCTGATAAATAGTTACACATTAGTAAGTCTGAAGAGGTCTTCCTGGAACTTACACATAATTTTATTAGAATATATAGATATTTATAGAAAGTTATTATCCCTGTTATGGCTTCATTGCAAAAGTTTGTTTTTCTAGAAATTGTATGTAAATATTTCTAAACCAGTTAGTAGTATATTTCAGACAAACGGAAGTAGGCCATTACTTATTGGACGCTCTTCGTATTTAAAAAATCTTGCACAATAAAAATTTGTATGAAAATAACAATGATAAAAGGCTAAAACATGAATTAGATATTTAAACATGAAAAATTGATATAAAATAGTCGTTTTATTGAAATATATTAAATTAAAAAATAAAAGTAAAAAACTGTTAAGACATGACCTCAGTTCTTTTGTGTGATTTTTGAGATTTACATGTTCTGGAGTATTTTTAAATCGTTTGGGCGATTTCCGTAGCAGACTTGTTTCCTAATTCTGCCATATTTGTAAAACAGTCTTGATTAAAATGTTTGGTAACTTGTGTAAAAGAGGTTGTTCTTCTGGCTCGTTTCATAAGGCTGCAATACAATGTTGAGATATGGATATTAGAAGATCATCAGATACTGTTTCTTGTATGTGTTTTCATATAATGCATCAAATCTCACATCTGTGCAAAATTTTTTAATTTTTTTTAACTTTTTAGCATCCATGCTATAAATTTTACCTCCCTTCAAAAGAAGAACCATATACTAAACAAGAATGTGTTTTTCTCTCTGTTTTAATTTTCTTATCACTTTGTTTTTGATGGGGATGGAGCATTCTACTGGATGCCAAACATTCTCCCATTAATTTAGTTGCTCCAACCGAAACTTCTTTTTAAGATTCTTACCGTCCCTTCAAGTGCTATTGTTTGTATTTATTTTGCATTTGGTTCACTGAGTATATCCAAAAGATAGTTATTGAAATATTTTTCATTAGCCTGAGGTATGATTGCTACATTCGTAAGATTCCAGTTTCTTTTTATGTCGTACAAAAGTCATTGGTATTTTATTATTTTCTTCCTCTCTGCTTTGTTATGGCCAGCATCATTAGAAATGATTACGTCATGTAGGCTTGCCATATTCTCCCACATCACTATGTCTGGCTTAATAACCAAATTTTCTAGGTATATAGCTGTAGCAATTCCGTAGTCATAGTGGTTAGTGTATGACTTATTTCCAACTGGTACATATACCCAAGATTTGCTACTACATTGGATATTAAGGTTATTAATTTTCTAGTGGAGATATTTGTGTCCTGTATGTGTTGTCTTATGACTCAACAAAGTTGACTTCCATGCAAAAGAACAACATACTTCACAAGCATGTAGGTTCTCTCCCCTATATGTTGTCATATGATTCTCCTGTATGTGTTTTCATATGAGTCAATAAATTTGACTTAGTTGCAATAGAAGAACCACATACATCACAGGATTATGGTTTCTCTCTTTCTTTTCATTTTTCTTAACCTTTTTCTTCTAGGGGATGGGATGTCCAAGCAGATGTCTGACATTTACCCCTATTTTAGTGAGTCCAACCAAGAGATCTTTTCAGGATTTCAGTGCAATCGTTTGTATTTCACTTGCACTTGGTTCACCGGGTATGCTTGCTATGTACTTTTAAAATTCCTTTTCATAAGCCCAGTTGCTCCTATGATGACTGGTATAATTGAAACGTCTTTTAATTTCCAATTTCGTTTCATATCATACATAAGTCCTTGATACTTTGTTATCTTTTCCCTCTCAGCTCTGTTAAGCCCTATATCATTGGGTGCACTGACTTCTATTATGGTCGCTTTTTTGTTTGCTCTGTCCTAAATCACTATATCTGGTTTAACAACTCGTTTTCTAGATATGTAGCAGTAGGGATTATGTAGTCATAGTGAATGGTGTAGTTGTCATTCCCAACTGTTCGTTCGGGTATATGTTCCCAGGAGTTTTTACTACACTGAATGTTGAGTTTCTTACATATCTTCCAGTGAAGGTATTTGCAAACTCCGTTATGGCGATCTGTACATTAACCATCTCCAAGTGGGACTTTGCAACCAGAAATCAGGAGGCTCACACTCTCAACCTCAGTGCTACAGAACCTGTATTTATTATTGTTGCTTAGACAACTCATCTTTTTGAAGGCGTTTTTCATGAGGCCCTGGTCTTGTGCAGCCAATATCAACCTCTCTTGGTCGTAATGGAGGGATCCTCTTTTGAGCCAGTCCAGGGAACCATCCCTATCGATATATTCTTGGGATAGTTCAGTCGGTAGGTATTTTGCCCGTTTATGGTTGGTCTATTCTTCTGTTTTAACACTATGGAACTGGCTAGTGTATTTTTTCCGACTTTTCTGGGCTATGTCAGTGGCAGGCTTGTTTGGATTCTCAGCATCATTTGTAAGGCAATCCTTTCCAAAATGAGTGGCAAGTTGTGTTATAGATGTTGTACTACTTGCTCGGTTCTGATAATGGCCTTTAATTTTCATCAGCTTGGGGTTACAGGAACTTATTATGTACTGACCTATGCTGACGATTGTGGCTCTGTGTTGATGATTGACTTCCGAGAGTCCCATACCTCCTTCTCGCCTGGGTAGGTACAAACGAGGCATGCACTGATTTCGATAAAGAACTCGGTACAAGGTTAACATTTTCTTTGTTTTTGTGTCAAGTTAATTTATGTGTTTCTGAGGCCAGTCAATAATGCCAAAACTATATGTTAGTACTGGCATGGCAAGTTGGTTAATTGCCGTAACTTTGTTCTTGTTTGTGATTTCAGTTTTGTAGATTTTTCTTACCCGGCGTAAATATTCTTGGCTTAGTTTCTCTCTCATCTTGGAATGCTGGATGGGCGCAGTTTCATCAATGCCGAAGTATTTGTATGTTTCCTGTTCATCCAGTTCTCTGATTACACTATTTTCATCATGCTGTATATTTTCAGTAGATATCTTCTTGCCAGCTTTCAGAGTACACTCAGCACACTTATCCAGCCCGAGCGTCATTTTGATGTCATTAGAAAAAGTGTGGACAATTTTTAGTAGATGATCTAAATCCTTATCAGAGCTAGCATACAGCTTAAGATCATCCATGAAAAATAAATGGTTTATTACCTTGGTGGATTCTCTTTGGTGGCTGTAGCTTAGATTATAAGCACCTTGACAGTCCTTTAGAAGCTTACTTAGAGGATCAATTGCCAAGCAAAATAGTAGAGGAGATAAATTGTCTCCTGGAAGATTTCTCTTTTGATTTTTATATTTGGAATGGATATCCTTCCCCTGCTATGGTTTAGAGTAATGGATGTTTGCTACTCCTTCATTCGGGCAGCTAAAATTTCTCGTATGGTCGGGTGGATTTTGTATAATTCGAAGCATTTTAGTATCCATGAATGGGGTACACTATCAAATGCTTTCTGATAATCTATCCATGCCATATTTAGATTTTTTTTCTTTTCCTGCAATCTTCAAAAATGGTCTTATTGGTGAGCAATTGATCTTTGGTGCCCAGGCAGTTTTTCCTTGTATCGCCTTTTAATAGCCATGATGGTGTTGCTTCGTAATCTTTCAACATTCTGGTGAAAAAAATCTGCTATAATGATCGTGGAATGCTGTTAGCAATTTTAACCAGAATGTAGATATGTTGTTTATGCCAGGTTTCTTCTGATTTGAAGCTCGTGCTAGCTTTGATCTTATTTTATCTGGCGTTATTCCTGGCTCTGGCATTTCTCTTTTATTTTTATTTGCATTGATAATATCCCCGATCCACTGGGCCTCTCCGTTATGTACTTCCTCTTTTTCAAATAAGGGTCTCCAGTAATCGTCTAATTCCTTTTTACATGGGGGATCTTGGATTTTAATTTCTTCTCTTATTAGATTCCCGTAGAAGGTTCTAGGATTATTTGTAAAAAGCTTATTCCGTGTCTTTGCATTAATCTTTCTCTCCTGTATGTGTTGTCAAATGGCTCAACAAATTTGACTTCCGTGCAAAAGAAGAACCACATACATCACAAGAATGTGGCTTCTCTCCTGTATGTGTTTTCATATGATCTAACAAATTTGACTTCTGTACAAAAGAAGAACCACATACTTCACAAGAATGCGGTTTCTCTCCCGTGTGGGTTTTCATATGACGCAAAAAATTTGACTTCTGTGCAAAAGAAGAAGCACATACGTCACAAGAATGTGGTTTCTCTCCTGTATGTGTTTTACTATGATCCAACAGAGTTGACTTCTGTCCAAAAGAAGAACCACATACTTCACAATAATGTGGTTTCTCTCCCGTATGTGTTCTTATATGACTCAATAAATTTGATGTAGTTGCAAAAGAAGAACCACATACATCACAAGAATGTGGTTTCTCTCCTGTATGTGTTTTCATATGAGTCAACAAATGTGACTTCTGTGCAGAAGAATAACCACATACTTCACAAGAATGTGGTTTGAATCCCGTATGTGTTGTCATATGATCCCACAAATTTGACTTCCTTGCAAAAGAAGAACCACATACTTCACATAAATGTGGTTTCTGCCCTGTATGTGTTTTCAAATGACGCAACAAAGTTGACTTCCGTGCAAAAGAAGAACCACATATGTCACAAGAATGTGGTTTCTCTCCTGTATGTGTTTTCATATGATCCAACAAATGTGACTTCTGTACAAAAGAAGAACCACATACTTCACAAGAATGCAGTTTCTCTCCCGTGTTGGTTTTCATATGACGCAACAACTGTGACTTCTGTGCAAAAGAAGATCCACATATCTCACAAGAATGTGGTTTCTCTCCTGTATGTGTTTTAATATGATCCAACAAATGTGACTTCTGTACAAAAGAATAACCACATACTTCACAAGAATGTGGTTTCTCTCCCGTATGTGTTGTCATATGACTCAAGAAATTTGACTTATGTGCAAAAGAGGAACCACATACTTTACTTGAATGTGGTTTGTTAGACATGTTAGATATATTCCACAGAACGTATATGTAATGTAGTGTATGATGATAACCAGGTAGTATATTTTAGCTTTAGAAAATGTATGTCAATATATTTATAATTATTTTAAACCTTTTAAAATCACCAATGAAGCCATTAATTGCTTTCTTTTCTTTGCTGCAAATTCTGCAAATATAAAATAAATTAAAAGAATAATATTTCATGTGGTTAACTTGAATTTTTTGTTTACTTTTATTAAAAATATCCAAAACATCTATTACTAAGTGAATTCAAAACAGAAAATCAGTATAGTTTTATGCAATACTGGTCAGTCAACATAATTAATGTGTTTCTATTTTCAAATATTTAATTAAAAATCTTTACGTTTCTTCATTTTAGAGATGAGGATTGATTATTCATATTATTTTAATTCTTCAGAATACTGTTCTCATCTTGGGTGTTATTTTTACAAAGTTTCTATGTTACCTCCGATCTAATTCGGGTTTTTTCTTTTCAAACCTGGGAACCTTTCTAAGAAATTCTCAATGGGACGATTTATTTAGTACATGAGTGCAGCATGCTTTCGTGTTGTTAGTGATGACTGGGTAAAAAAAGCCTTATTAAAATTCTTCTTTCAATTTTATTGATGGTTTTTAAGTACTCTAACAATAGTAGCACGTGTCCTAGTACAAATTTTAGAACATTAGCAGAGAATCCTAGTACGAACTTATGAACATTTTGGTTTCTAGACATTATCGCTATACATATATATATATATATATATATATATATATATATATATATATATATATATATAATGGCATAAAAACGTTCGCACTTATCATTTTTTCAAAAGCTGAAAATTTAAGCTAAATTGAATGTAACAGTTTTAAAAATCTATCTCATCTGTGTCATTTTTTATTCCTCTATAATTTTACCTGTTCACATTTGACTTTTAATTGAAGTATCCTAGTGTTCACGTCAATTTACAAAATTAACTTTAAATTGAGAAGGCATAAAGAAACTCTGCACTATGGAAATTTCTCGATTAGATATACCAGAAATGTAAAGATAAGTGAGCTCCTGACAGTCACTAAGAGGAAATCGAGGCATATGGACTCGATGTTACATTGTTTAACCTGGTACGACAACAGTTATGATTAGAGATGCTTTGTTGCCTAGAAGGTGATATTTTAAGCTGGTTTAAAGCTTATTTGTTTTCTTAAGACATTAATTACTTTTCACTGTTTTTCTCAATCTATATTTACTTCATCCTATAAGGGTCAATGGTTTCCTTTTTCCATCAATCTTTCCACATATTACAGCTTTTCATTGTTTTTCTAACCTTAGTGTTAGTGAATGACATGGCTCACATTTGTATTATGTTCCACATCTACATGGAATATCTTAGTCATGATTTTTCCATAAGCGACTGTACATGCACATGTTCCTGGAGAGTCGAATCACCCTTCAATACTCTCGTGTCTACCTCTCTAGTGGTTTCTCTCAAATTTTCCCCTTTATTTTGATATGTATTGTTAATAGTACATATTGATTTTGCTCGGTGTTGTAGACAACAAACTATTACATTGTTTAGATTATATAGATTGTAAGAATTGACTGGCTACATAGTTAAAGATATTAAGAAATATTTGGGGTGTTATAAAAGTCTTTTAATGATGTTAACCCCACGTGGCATCATATGACTTGGAAAGTAAAAGAGACAAGAATTTAATTCCTTGTAATACGAGGGGTGTACAATAAGTAATACACCTGACCCACGTCCAGTTGTCTGATCTAGCTGAAATTTTGCATGTGCAATGATTTATATCTCTACGCGTTATGTGGCAAATTACAGCTCTGGACTAATTGTAATTTCCGTTTTACAGGTGTTTGAACTGAGTCAGGTGTGAAATGGAGCCTGTTAAATGCCGAGCAGTGATTCGGCTTTTTGTATTTGAAAGGACTCACACCACAGGAGACTTTTGATGAAATGAAAGAAACTTATGGTGATAATGCCCCATCTTATGACCTTGTAAAACGCTGGCATTGTGAATTCAAACATGGTCGAAAGTCTGTGGAAACAGCTCCCAGACCTGGTCGCCCCTTCTGCTATTGATGAGGCATCTGTCTGTCAAGTTGAGGCTGCCATTTTGGAAGATCGGCGCATTACTATTCGCCAAATAGCCCAAGATGTCAAGATTAGTACAGGGTCTTTGGAAACTATCATTCATGACCATTTGCATATGCATAAGTTGTCTGCCAGATGGATTCCCAGGTTGCTCACACCATTCCAGAAGCTCGAGGATGAATTTGGAGATGTGCCAAGAAGATGAGTCAAAGTGTTTCAAAAGACTGATTACACAAGATTAAACCTGGGTTCATCACTATGATCCAGAGTCCAAAACCCAGTCAATGCAATGGAAGCACTTGGACTCACCACCTCCAAAGAAGGCAAACGTGCAGCCCTCCACTGGCAATGTCATGCTCATAGTCTTCTGAGATCAGGACAGAGTATTGATGGCAGATTTCCTGGCAAAGGATACCACAATTACAGGAGTCTTTTTTGCTTCATGTTTGAGGAAATTAAGGGAAGCTATCAAAATCAAGAGGCGGGGCAAGATCACCAAAGATACCCTCCTCCTGGAGGACAACACTCTGGTCCACAACTCGCATGTCGCCAGATCAGAAGCACAGGCGTGTGGTTATGAAATCCTCCCCCTTCCTGTCCACTCTCCTTACCTTGCACCCTCCGACTTTCACCTCTTCCCAGCCATGAAGTTGTTTTTGAAAGGAAACCGTTTGCCAGATGATGCAGCCTTGATTTCTGAAGTCACTTTGTGGTTGGAGAACTAACCTTGGGTGTTCTACAAAAACGGCCTCCAGAGCTGCATCAAACTATGGGAGAAATGCATAACTCTGTGTTTCCTATGTAGAGAAAGACTAATAACTGTGCCAAGTTTCGTTGCTATACTCCCATGGGAAGTGGGGCAGGGGCATTACTTATTGCACACCCCTCGTAGCATGATGGTGCACACATGCAAATGCATGCATGACAGCTGGTAGCAAATGCACAGGACGATGAGGTTAGTTTGTCATAATTGATATTGGCAGTGGTGTAAGGTCAACTACTTGACAGACAGAGCTGTCGAGGGTGAACTCAAAAAGCAGGTCATATATAGTCGATGACAGCAGAACATACATTTCATTGGCTGAAGGTTTTCACCAGTTATTCCAACAAATATTAATGGAACCTGAACGAACTGTAAACATATGACAAAAAAGGGTCCAGTGAAGTTGAGAAACACAAAAACTAAAGCAATATCTTACATTCCATTTTTTAACCTCCTATTTCTGCTTAAAAGCAACAAATATATATGCATATATGAGATGTGCATAATATAATAAAAATCAGATATATGTGCTCAAAATATTTAAGCTAAGTTTTTTCTCTCTTTCGTGTATATTAATAAAAAAAATGTTGAGTTGTTTTATTTTCTTGTTCTTTCGTCAGTAGCATACTATTGTTATAATAAAGCAGCAGCTGTTTTAAAATTTTGTGCAGGGACTGACTTCAAAATTGAAAAAATCAGTAGGGTAGGTTAAAATGGATACAGGGCTATATGCAAAAGATAGATTAGCAGAAGGCGCTTATAGTGGGATAGACTGGAGAAGCAGACAAGTCAGAAAACAGGTACTGGGATTTTTTAGATGGTTTAAGAAATAGGAGAGTGAAGAGGGTTGTGATGAGACACAAGACACAAGATCTACAAGCGGCTTATAAGAAAGATATAGCAGAAATTAAATGGAAAATCTTGCTTGACGCAAACTAGGAGTATGAAGATGGAGGTATGTCACACGAGACGGCAGATTCTAGTTGAGGCTATGAGTTTAGCTAGTCGCCCAACATATGGCGACAGACATAAAAGAGGAAACAAAGTAGAGAGAAAAGGACTAGAATTTAAAACGAAAGGAAAAATCTTGGTAGAATTGATTAGAATTGAGGGAAATTATAGAGGAACAGAAGTGTCAGTAATAAATATGTGATACTAAACCATTAGTGGCTTAAGAAAAATGAGGTGAGGATGTATTTCGGTTTAGGAGTGATAAGAATACTTGACGAGTATATAGCTCTGGAAGATGATATCCATATTTAATCAATAGTTAGGTCAGCACAGAAAATTATTTTAAAACACCAGCATCTGCAGACATGCATGATTTTTATGGGTTTAGAAATTGTTATAAGTTTCTATTACTTATAATGAACAACACCAACCAATCACCTTGAGAAAAGGTTGCCAAATAGCTAAGTGGCTTTTAACATTATTATGATTATTATGATTGATGAACAAAAGAATTAAATCGCCGAGAGGGTAGACAGTCAGCTTAAAAATGGAGCTCGCAGATATTGTTATACTGGCTTATCCCAATACTGAGAAAGACTACAAACTGTACACATATCAGAGGCAGTATAGTGGTTGAAAAACCAATTTGTTCTTATTCCATAAACTTAGTGATATGCAGACAAGATGGTCGACAATAGAAAAAGAAGCATACACGATCCACTTAATAATTACATGATACACTATGCCCTTAATAAGTTGAATAAATATTTTAATAGTATGAAGGTCACTATCTATACAAATCACATACCTCTAGAATATTTATTCAATATTAATATTAAACTCGCCTATAGGACAATACAGAATAGGAAAATACAGAGGTGAGCTTTGAAGGAGAAGAAAAGTGTTTGTGTGGATCTTTTGTTATGCATCGTTGATTTGAGCAGAGACAATGACGTTCCCTATTAGAAATAGATGGTAGGAATTACTCGGTAAATAAGAAGGTTAAAGGCTCATTATTATCGCATAAACATCATACGTTATTGGGTTTTGATTTAGAGAACAAGAGGCAAGTAAGGAAATTTATAGATTTAAAGATGAAGATGAAGAACGGTAAATTTTCTAAAATGAAACAAAAACGTTTATGGTGATGAACGAGATAATGTATTACTTATTGCAACCCGATGACAAACAATTGTGAAGGTTATATGTACCACAGCATATGGTCATTATATATATGTATATATATATATATATATATATAATTTACATTATTCAAGCAACAAATATTTGTGTGGATCTTTTGTTATGCAGCGTGGATTTGAGCAGAGACAATGACGTTCCCTGGTAGAAATCAATAGTAGGAATTACTCGGTATGTGCGATACATTTTGATTCACTAGAATTTGCATCATATAAGAAGGTAAAAGACTCATCAGTATCGCCCGAACATCATACGTTATGTTTGAGTTTTGATTTAATTAGGGAACAAGAGGCAGATGAGGAGATTTTTAGATTTAAAGATGCAGATGAAGAACGGTAAATCGTCTAAAATGCAATAAAAACGTTGATGGTGATGACCGAGATTCTGTATTACTTCTTGCAGACGATGAACAATTATGGACAATTATATGTACTGCAGCATATGGTCACAATATATATATATATATATATAAATTATATATATATATATATATATATATATAAATTACATTATATAAGTAAAAATATTTCTGACAATGTTTATTAAGGAGGTGAATGAATACGTAAGCAAATGTATTCCATGCCAAACTAGAAATATAAGCAAGCAATAACCTTGAATGCAGGAATACAATCTGCTTCTTTTTTTCCTTTTGCAAAAAAAAATATTTCCGCCCCTTACTTTACAGTTTTGTGTAATCAATACACAATTTTGGCATTGGATATTTCTGGCCCCTACCTTACAGTTTTACATAACCAGTACATAGTGATGTTCATCGATATGTACAGTGGTTGTTTGGAAATTTTTACAATCTCTTACAACCTAACGTCAAAGTAGAACGTTTTAGAGAAAAGTTGGGAACAATAAACTCTCATGGGATATATACATAAAGCAAATGTTGGCGGCTGTCAGATTCAATGTGAGTGAAATGACAAACTTCTCACCATGATCAATAGATATATGATCTTGCCATTACATAATATATTAATGCCTTGTAAAGTATACTAGGGTGATGAGCAACACGTGATCGCTCTACAAGAGATGCATCAATCTTTTATATTGGTAAGGAACAACATTATGAACGCCAAGAAAAACTGATAGAGAATTCAAATGCGAAAACAAAGTTCATAGATTTTCAGATTGGAGAAAATATAGTCGCGTCTCATATTAAAGATCGCCAATCAAGGAACGTGAAAGACCGTTAAGAAAGGCTGCATTGGCTGCTCTAAGTCGGATAGTGATTCAACCATGGAACAAGCTGATATGCCAATATGGAGGAGTGACATCAATGGGAAAGGCTGGATGAGGAATCTAACATACAATTGATGGAGAGGAGAGTCATGACATATAGTATAATGACTAAACTTGCAAATAGTTTGGATGTGAGTTATTCCTTATTTGTATCACTTGCAGATGCCAAAGACAAAATTACGATTTGTTCAGAAAGTTCTTAAGTAGGTTCGGAGTTTAGAGTTGGGGAAGAGGAACAAGTGAGAGAAAATAGTTTGGGTAAGGTCTATATTCTGTTTTTAAAAGACTATTCCTTTTCAGGGTTCATTTCATTCAGGATACTTTTGGAGGTGATTACAGCTAACGACTTCGACAGAGTATGCAAAGCGTTAAGAATGAGTAAAAAACAAAACTATAAATTTTATTATTAACTTGAGCAGTATGCACACATGGTAGTCATCCAGTGTCATCTACCAATGTTAATTTTAAATTACCGTGTGGTTACCATCAGATTGTTTCCACCATGCATCAGGTGTTCCCAATATTAAGACATTTAACACAAGAAAAACAAAACATATTATTCATGATCAATGGGTCAGGTTGTAAGAATTGAGATTTTCGGTGGTGAAAGCTCAACTATTTGATATACAGAGGAAAAAAGCAGAAGAAAAGAGAAGATTACAGTCAGCTCAAAATCACAATCATACATGTGTGGCTTCATCCATCCACCTTCCAATCCACACTCTCTTTCTTTAGCATATGAGGGAGTAAAGAAACAGAAAATAAGTTTTTATATTTTTATAAAAACGAAATGTACAATTTTTTTCTGGCTGATGAAAAATATACTGTGCAACATATGTTTCACTTGGTAGCAATGTATGAAAATGATAAGGGTTTACTGTTTCCCTCTAGCACACTCATTCATACGAGCTGACCTGAGTGCTATTGAGTTGGCTAAGAATATCAATAGAATATCACATAGAAAATAGGCCCATTTTAACAATGATCATATCACGCTAGGACTGACCACCAATACATATAATGGGTGTCAATTTTAAAGTTTTGTAAAAGTAGTCATATATTTTAATTAGAACCGAAGAGAATTTGTCAATTTTGATTTTTGATTGCATATTCTTAATTTTCTCTCCTTTTCTTGTTCTTTCTTTTTGAAGAAAGCTATTAACCTATGCATAAAGTTGGATGTGAACAGATGGAAGAAAGACAAATATTTTTTGTTAGTTTCTCATGATTTGAGGGGAATTTTGTTTTGTTGGAAGGAAACCAGATACAATTTTGATTATTTTGCACATGTCAGAAAAATGATCAGTTTCTTCTCATGCTAATCTGAGAAATGATGTCTTTTTTAGTACATTTTTCATAAATAGAAACAGTCTGCATTGCACAAGTGAGTGTCAACCAGTTTAACCTTTCTTTCTTTCTTTCCTTTTTTTGTTACATGATTAATCCTTTGAAGCACACACACATGCTAGCAAAGTAAGTTACAATTTTCCATACACAAATTCAGAACATCTGTATGTGGAGACTTCAATGTTTACAACGTGGAATGGTTGGCCAACTCAGACAAGACCGATGATGAGGGGAGGTTCTGTCATTATTTCTCCATTGGTTATGATCTCACTCAGATTGTTCACGAACCCAGGAATATATTTGGCTGTGATGATTTTGTCAGAAAATTATCAGCTTCTTGTCATGCTAATCTGAGAGTATGTTTTTTAGTACATTTTAAAAAAAAATAGAAACAGTCATCATTGCACAAGTGAGTATCAACCATTTTAGGCTTTCTTTATTTCTTTCCTTTCTTTTCTGTTACATGACCAATCCTTTGAAGCATACAAACATGCTAGCCAAGTAAGTCAGAACATCTACTTATGAATTCCCATTTATAATAACTTATTTTACATCCATCACAGTTAATATCCCCAAAATACAAAATAATTTAATTTTATATCATGTTACCTTTTCAAAACAGAATTAAAATTAAAGGGTCATATCACAATCAACTAAGTAGTTATGGAATCTCTATTATTGAGAGGAAAAACAAACAAAACAAGTTTTCGATATGTAAAAACATACATTTTTTTACACAGTGATCACCACTTATCAAGGCCCAGAAGCCACTCAGGGATAAGGGTTATTGCAAGTACATTACGTTAGTGTGGAGATTTGATGAAGTGTTTACTTAAGGGGGCGGTTCATTAGGAATTTGCTAACGTTGGACTTGAAGACATCCAAGTTGTAGTCCAGTGGGAAGCAGGCAGATGGAACAGAGTTCCACAGGCGTGCAGTTCTAAGAAAGAAGCTTTGTTCATGGAATCCGCGTTTTGATTTAGGCACAGATACAGAGTGGGGGAAATTTTTCACAGTGGATTCAGCTAGACGGGTGTTGTTCGTGAAAGACTGGTGAGGGGAACCAGAGATTGGAGTTCAGACGAGCACCTGCCATGGAAATAATAACAAAACAAGGATAGGCTCGCAACATCTCTTCTGTGGGAGAGAGGTTGCAGGGTAGAGAAAAGGGCATCCCCTACTAAGCCACACAATCTATTTTGTACTCTGTCAAGGCAGGATAGGCTGTTTTTAGCAGTTCCTGCCCAGATATGGCAACAGTATTCCATCCTTGGGCGTACTTGGCTTTTATATGTAAAAAAAAACATATTGTGATTTGTTCGTATCATTTGGATTATTTGGACTATTTTTCTTATCTTAAGTGTTATTTTTACAATGTTTGCACAATAAATAACACTCAAGATGAGAACAGTAGTCGTAATAATCTAAATAATACAAAGAATCATTCCTCATCTAAAAAATTCAGAACTGTAATATTGTAATTTGTTTAAAAATCATGATTATTTTTTAATTTAGTCAAAGTTATTTCTAAGGTTTGTTGAATGTATTTTTTAGAAAAGTTAAAAATACAACACAAGTTCTTTAGTTATCACCATTCTTTAAACAAACGAACAGAAAATTAGATAACTGCATTTCCAAATAAATTAACAGAAAGACTCTTTGGTACACTTACGTGTGTAAACAGTTTCTAATACATCGATCCCTCAGATTGAAACCACTAGATGAGAATACAAACATTTAATTAAAGAAAGGAGAAAACGACTACATATCAAAAAGGCTAAAAAAAAAGGGCTAAATTCGCAAAATTGGCTGAACAAGTCGATGTTTCCAAAATGGGGGATCGATTTACTAGAAATTTGCATAAGAAACAGAACACAACTTAAAAATTGTAAATATTGAAATTTTTTTGATAATCTGGTAGATTAGTGACAAGTGCACATGAGCATACCACTTACATGCATGCGCCGAGCATTTTTTTTATACTTGGAACTAGTGAGAATCATTTAAAATTTGTAATTTTTTCATTGTAAACTATAAAGAAGTTTTCTGGTCAATGTCTAGAATATCTTCCCCCCCCCCGCAAGTGTTTCACGATTACAACTTTTATAATTTTTCGAGAGCACTGAAAGCGAATATTTGCTTTAACAGCTGTACAAAGAAATAGTTTTCATGATATGAAAAATGTACTTTTTTTAAATGTGAGGTATCACTTTTCATTATTAATTTAACATAAACTGAGCACCACCTTTATGACAACCTAGTGAGTTGAGCTAAAAGTTTTTTTCTAATTTCATCTTCCAATAAAGCCTGAGGAGATTAAATAACAGAAAAAAGACAAAAATTTGTATACAGATACGTGTCATTCCTTATGTTATCAGTGGTGACCACTTCTGTATATGCAAGCATATGCATATTTCTACCGCTAAGTAGTTTTCTGATTATTAAACAGTGTAATTCCTTATGTTATCCATGATGGACAATTCTTTACATTGTATAATATTTGGAAAACGACTTGTTTGTGACAAAGTTTAATGGGATATTCGTTTTCAGCATACAAAAAAACTATAGAAATCGTCATGTGATTGTTACGGTCGAAAGTAAATAACAATTTACCAAAACAACTTTCAGGCAGCTCCCCCCCCCACCAATTACTACCGTGTGGCCTAAAAGTGGGTTCTCATTTGTTGCTAGTGCACTTATTGACCCGCACTATTTTTAAAATATTATATTCAAGTTTAATTAAAGTTTTATGATATCTTCTTTATTATTAAATTGCATTAATTCAGAATATGTACAAAACACCCCCTCTCCCCATGTTAAGAATGGCTTTCTAAAACTAACATTATTTCAGCATGGATCAATAAGTGTACTAGTACCGCTCATTTTACATTAAATTTATGTAAAATAGTGATCCCCACTTTTGGAAAAAGTAATTTCTTCATATCATGAAATCTAATTCTTTGCGTCACTTTTGAAGGATATATTCGTTTTCAGCACATAAAAAGTTTTCATTGTATATATATATATATATATATATATATATATATATATATATATATATATATATATATATATATATATATATATATATTGCTTTACGTCAGATTCTAGGCATTGATCGTTGTTTTTTTATGTTTAAGTATTGAAAATAAAATAGATTAATGATAATAATCCATTGGGAAAATTGAAAAAAAGATGAAAACAAAAATCATTAAACAATGAAAAACATACAAGATTTATAGCTTTTTTTTCCTTTAGTAAACAAAAAAACATTAGTTAAAAATATTTTCTTTCGTAAACGATAGAGAAGTTGTTTTGCTTTTTTACATTTAAGTCAATATTGAAAATTCATGTAGTAATACTTACGTTTTTGTTTTATAATCTGCTTTCGATTAACTTTATCTGCTTTTATAAAGAAACGATTTTACAAATGTGATTGACAAGCTAAACTTAACATTCAAGATAACGAACGGAAGAGCAAGTTCGCAGAAAACAAAATTAAAGAGAAAAAAAGAAATTATTTCGAAATAGAGTCGATTTATTTGGTGAATATTACAGATAAAATTATTATCATTTTATTTAACATTTTAATATTTACATGAGAGAGAACAGATTACAGGTTTCACCTTTATTATTTCTATAATTCGTTGCACGTGCAATTTAATGGCGGAAACTGATAGTTTTTAAAGCCGCCTTTTCGTATTTTTATTATTTATTTATTTATTAGATTCCTGTTTTTTTATTGTGTTTGAAATATTTAAGCTTAAAGTTAATCTGGTGCTTGTGCTGTTTACTAAACACATTAAAAATAAAGATATTGAAAAAGAACCACAGTTAATATCTATACGGGAAAAAATACACGTGAAATGTTTTTACGACGTCGTTAGAAACTAAAACTTAACTTGAAAGTATTAGTTTTTTTTTTGTTTTTTTTTACTATTTCAGAGAAAATTAGTAAAGTAAAGTCTTAAAATAGTGATTAAAAAAATAAACCTTGTTTGTGCAAAAAAAAAAAAAATTAATTAGACCCCCTCCCCTCGCCCAAGCCAGTACAATCAATTAACACATGTAGGTGTGTCAGACACTTCGTGAAAAATATTGAATAATTCCACCCCCCCCGTCTTTCCAAGCTCATAACTACTCGAAAAATGTAATTCAAACCCTAATTTTTTTTTCAATTAAAGGAGCAAGGACCAAGGTTTCATTTAAAACAAACAAACAAAAAAAATAACGTGGTTTTAAAGAAAAAAGGGTTTGAACTTCGGATTTACAGGTAAATTTCTAAAAAAACACTACTTTTTTGTTTTAAATTTGAATATACTATTTAATGATCTTTTATCTTCAATTTGTGATATACAACACTTTGGTGATTAAATTAATTATTTACTTTTTAATAAACATTTCAAAATGGAGGGCGGGAATTAATTCGACCCCCTGCCTTTCCAAGCCTATAACTACTCGAAAAATGTAATTCAACCCCTTTTTTTTCAATTAAAGGAGCAAGGACCAAGGTTTCATTAAAAAAAAAAAAACAGACAACATGGTTTAAAAACAAAGTTTTAAACTTCCGACTTTACAGGTAAATTTCTAAAAAAAAAAAACACTACTTTTTTGTTTCAAATTTGAATATATTGTTTATCGATCTTTTATCTTCAATTTATGATATATAAAACTTTGGTGAGTAAATTAATTATTTACTTTTTAATAGACATTTAAAAATTGGAGGGGGGTGAATTAAAAAAACGTTTGTCTAAAATATTTTATTTGGTTTATTGGAAAGAGCATAAAATTTCACATTGACCCTTAAAATATCTTAAAAATAGAATCAATATAAAAATTTTGATAGATTTTTTAAGTTAAAAAATTGAAAAATACTGAACTCGTAAAATTCAATTAATTTAATTATTGTCTTATTTTAATAAAAAATAATATTTCTATTACTTTTGTAGCGTCTACCCGGAAATTTATTTTGGCAGGACATTTAACATTCACCGTTTCCAGAGAGCTCCGAAAAAAAAGACAAAAAGTCGTGGCGCAAGATTCAAGGAGTCTCTCGCTCCCTTTTTGCTCGCGCACCCAGAAAGGTAAGACGCGTTACTGCCACGCTCCATCGCTCGTGCATGACACACCCTGTGCCGATTCCATTGGTGAAACAACACACAAAAAGAAAGAAAAAACATTCTTATCATTTCCCTCCGTTCCTTACTCGACGAATTTTCTAAAAAAAATTGATTTCCAACGTAACGTCAAAAACATTGGACCAGTCAAGAAGGATTTCTTCTTCTTTATCTTCGGACTAAAAATAACATGAGTGAGCTACACCAGGCAAATAAATTCACATATGTTATAAAGAGCTAAGTCTGATGATTTGTTTTTTAATTGATTTTTTCCAGATATTTACTTTTGTATTAATGTTTTGAACAATTAATCATAAGTGAGCTGTTCGTTGTTTGCCCAGCGAGCACCTCGCTTCACTGGTGACCCCTTTTTTTCATCAGACTTTGGAAGAACACGCAAGGAAATGTGGATATTATCAATAAGGAAGAATTACCTGTAATCACACAAGGGAAATTTCAGAGCGACTATGTGCACGCCGAATGACGTACATGTCGACCTTAGCGGCACATCGGTTTTTCTAGGCGTAAAGGATCTCACGGAGATTTTCTGTGATCATCGTTCTCTTCAATGCGTTCCCCACGATGGACAGTGAGGCGCTTCCTTCAACGACGGCTACTCAGGCTATTTTGAGGATTCCTCCTTTTTGGACGCACGATCCAACATTATGGTTCGCACACATAGAGGCCCAGTTCTACATGCAAAGGATTCTGAGCGATGTGACGAAATTCAACCACGTGGTGGCCGCATTAACGCATGAAGTAATGGCGGAGGTTTGCGACCTGATAATGTCGCCCCCTGGATCGATCAGCTACGATTATTTCAAATCGGAAATGATTCGTAGGACAACCGATTCACAGCAGAAACGCCTTCGTCAACTTCTTGTAGAAGAAGAACTCGGAGATCGGAAACCGTCTCAGTTACTCAGACGTATGAAGCTGTTGATGGGTGAGAACTCACTAACGCTGGACATACTTAAACAACTTTTCGTTAATAGACTGCCATCGAGTATTCAAATGATACTCGCCTCTTCAAATGACTCCACAACCATCGAGGAGCTAGCGGACCTAGCCGACAAAATTATGGACGTGACCGTTTCCATAGCCCCAGTTCACACGCACAGCTCTAACGATGCCCTGCCTAATGTCGCAAACCCCTCCACGGATATACGCGAGGAACTAGAGCGACAGGCTCAAATGATTCACGACCTGAGTGAACAGTTATGTGACCTCGAGCTCAAACCAAAAATGCATAAGCACCCCACTGAGCGAGTCCGTCCCCGACGATTTAGCATCACTCAGAACAGCGGTGGGCTCTGCAAGTACCACGCGCGTTTCGGTGAAAGAGCTTACCAATACCACCAGCCATGTTCATATATGGAGAAACCTCTCTCGGGAAACGCCCAGACCAGGCAGTAGGAGCGGCAGACACTCCTGGCAAGAACAACATTCGTCGCACCCTGTACATGACTGATAGAACCACTGGTATACGATTTCTCGTTGATACCGGTGCGGAAGTCAGTATCATCCCTAAGAAGTTCGTGAAAGAGAAGCGTCCTCAATCAAACTTATTTCTACACACGGTGAATCACTCCTCCATTCCTACTTACGGAGAGACATTGATAACATTAAATCTTGGATTACAGCACACACTATGTTGGGTCTTCATCGTCGCAAAGCTACCCGTTCCGATTTTAGGGGCGGATTTTCTGCACCATTTCGGCATCCTTGTAGATGTTAAATGCGGCAAACTCATTGATAACAATACTGGACGTTCTGTGCAAGGCATAATCAGTGGGTCGACCGAGATCAGCCCAGTTATACGTAAAGACACCACGGATCCATATACAGATTTGCTGCGAGGTTTCCCGGAATTGATTCGTCCTACCTTTAATGGTGACAAAGTTAAACACGATGTCACTCATCATATCCAAACAAGGGGACCGCCTGTGAGCGCGCGCAGACTTAAACCCGATCGTTTAAGAGCGGCTAAACAAGAATTTCAGCACATGTTGGATTTAGGCATTATTCGACCCTCTAATAGCAACTGGTCATCGCCACTCCACATGGTGCCAGAAAAATCAGCCGGCAAATGGCGCCATTGTGGGGATTACCGCGCACTTAACAGTCGCACTACTCCGGACAATTACCCTATTCAACATTTGCAAGACTTTTCTAACTCGCTTCACGGAAAAACAGTGTTCTCCAAAATCGACCTTGTTCGCGTGTACAACCAGATTCCCATACACCCAGAGGATGGGTCTAAGACTGCGATCACAACTCCTTTCGGCCTTTTCAAATTCTTGCGTATGCTCTTTGGATTACGTAATGCAGGGCAATCTTTTCAACGCTTTATCGATGCAGTTTTGCGAGGACTACTGTTCGTCTATGCATATATTGACGATCTCATCGTGGCAAGTGCATCGGAACGTGAACACTTACAGCATCTGCAGCAGTTATTTCACAGATTGACAGATTATGGCGTTATTATTAACCCCCAAAAATGCGAGTTTGGAGTTTTCTCACTTTCGTTTCTCGGCCATTTAATCGACAAAGAAGGTATCCGTCCCCTTCCAGCGAAAGTCCAATCTATAGTCGATTACCAAGCTCCCACTTCACTTCGTAAACTTCGAGAGTTCCTCGGTTTAATTAATTTCTATCGATATTTCATGCCCCATTGTGCTGAAATCGCTCAGCCATTAACTGACGTACTCAGAAATAAAAACAAAAAAAATGAGACGATTACATTAAGCGAAACGGAATTACGTTTCTTCGATAAGGTCAAGCAGGCATTAACAGAAGCGACAATGTTGGTTTTTCCCCGTCCAGATGCACCCCTAGCTTTATCCGTCGATGCATCCGACGTTGGCATTGGAGGTGTACTGCAACAATTAGTGGATAATACTTGGCAACCACTAGCTTTTTTCTCAAGGCGCCTTCAGCACACTGAAACCAAATACAGCACATTCAGCAGGGAACTTTTGGCCACATACTGCGCAGTTAAACACTTTCATTATATGTTGGAAGGATCCACTTTCACGCTTTTTACGGATCACAAGCCGTTATCGCATGCTTTGCTTGCCAAGCGTGAAAAACACTCACCCAGGGAAGCTCGCCATTTGGATTTCATATCACAATTTACTGCGGATATCAAGTATATCAGAGGGAAGGAGAACATAGTTGCAGATGCATTGTCGAGAATGCACATCGATGCCATTCAAGCGATTGACGAGATCGACCTCCACCAGATCGCCATCGACCAATGGGATGACGAAGAACTAAATCGCTTACGTCACTCCGAAAATCTAACTTTCAAGTAAGTCCCAGTACCTTGTTCTAACGAGACAATATGGTGCGATGTTTCGAACGGTCATGAACGCCCCTATGTACCCCTTAAGCATAGGGGAGCTGTCTTCTTTCAATTACACAACTTGTCACATTCTGGCATTCGTTCCACGCAGAAGCTGGTGACTTCTCGTTTCATCTGGACAGCCATTAACCGAGACGTTCACGAATGGACCAAGAGTTGCGTCCCTTGCCAGAAATCGAAAGTACAGAGGCATATTAAAAGTCCCCTTGCTACCTTCGCAATCCCTGAGGCACGATTTCAACACGTTCACATAGATTTAGTGGGTCCACTCCCACATTCGAGAAACTGTACATACTTATTGACTTGCATCGACAGATTCTCTAGATGGCCTGAAGCCATCCCCATCGCAGATATTTCCGCAGAAACTGTTGCCCGAGCCCTGGTTACACATTGGATACCGCGTTATGGTGTGCCTCACACCATCACAACCGATAGGGGCAGACAATTCGATTCCTATCTTTTTTCTGAGTTGTCTCGCCTACTGGGAATCAAACACATAAGGACTACCTCGTACCACCCGGCGGCAAACGGCATGATCGAGCATCTGCACCGTCAGTTGAAAGCAGCTATTAGAGCGCATTCTGACCCTAACAGGTGGACAGAGTACCTCCCCTTCATTCTATTAGGCATTAGATCCACCATAAAAACAGATATTGGCTTTACGCCTGCCGAAATGATTTACGGAACAACGCTGACTCTCCCAGGACAGATGGTCGCACCGACCACTCCTACACGCATGCCTGACCCAACAAGTTATACCTCTTGTGTGAGGGAATACTTGGCGAAACCTTTTAACGTTGCCCTGAGAACACAGAACACACGCACTCACGTCCCCAAAGACATACAATCGTGGACTCATGTGTTTGTTCGGAACGATGGAGGCACAGCTCGACTGCAAACACCGTATTCCGGTCCCTTTAGGGTATTGAAACGCTACTCAAAGTTTTTCATTATCGACATTGACGGAAGACGGGATTCAGTCAGTGTTGATCGCCTGAAGAAAGCTATTCTGGATGACGATGTGCTAGCATGCAAACGGACACAAGGCACCGCAGTTCAGAACGGAAACTCCGATTCACCAGTAATTACAACTTCTACCAAATCGGGCAGATTAGTGCAACATCCTCACCGATTTGCTGTGTATACCCAGTGACTTTTCCACTTTCTTTTGTTCAACATACTGTCTAGTAGGGGGGTATGTAGCGTCTACACGGAAATTTATTTTGGCAGGACATTGAACATTCACCATTTCCGGAGAGCTCCGAAAAAAAAGACAAAAAGTCGTGGCGCCAAATTCAAGGAGTCTCTCGCTATCTTTTTCCTCGCGCACCCAGAAAGGTAAGACGCGTTACTGCCACGCTCTGTCGCTCGTGCGTGACACACCCTGTGCCGATTCCATTGGTGAAACCACACACAAAAAGAAAGAAAAACATTCTTATCATTTCCCTCCGCTGCTTACTCGACGAATTTTCTAAAAAAAATTGATTTCCAACGTAACGTCAAAAAATTGGACCAGTCAAGAAGGATTTCTTCTTCTTTATCTTCGGACTAAAAATAACACGAGTGAGATACACCAGGCAAATAAATTCACATATGTTATAAAGAGCTAAGTCTGATGATTTGTTTTTTAATTGATTTTTCCAGATATTTACTTCCGTATTAATGTTTTGAAAAATTAATCATAAGTGAGCTGTTCGTTGTTTACTCAGCGAGTACCTCGCTTCACTTTTTATACAACTTTAATAGTTTATTCTGGAAGTATAATCCAGAAATAAAATAAACAACCCACTTTTAAAAAGAGAAATTACAAGGTTTTTATATTTTATTCGTAGTTTCGTGTTAGGGGTGTCAAAAATATTGAATAAATATTTCGTGAAAATATTGAATAAATACTGCTTATCGTAATGTTCCTGAAATATTAAAAATATTTTTATTGTTAACATCTACAATGTTTTATTTTTATATAAAAAAGCAAACAGAAAATCATGAGTTTTTTTTTTAGTTCTTAAATTTTAACTTTAGTAAAGGTGTTTTGATTTACAAAAAATGATAAATTTTCACTAAAATTAAAAAAATAACGAGTTCAGTATATTCTGTGATGGTTAATAAATACTGAAAATTTCATTAAAATGGGTTCATTTCCTGAATTGAACTCATTTGAGCCCACCGGTGCTTGGAAGACTCGTCCTGGGAAAACTTGTCTCCGGAAAACTCGTACCCGGAAAACTCGTACCCGGAAAATGCCCCCTTTTTGCTAGGTAGGAAAACTGGTCCCTTATTGAATGGAGATATTGTTTTTAAAAGAGACTATGCAGTCCCATAAAATTTTTAAAAATTATTTTTAACTCTTGCTAAATAAAAATAAACTTGATCACGGAGTTAAGATACGAAAAACGAAACCAAATATTTATTAAAAAAATACTCTAGTTTTAACACTTTTGTGTCATTACAAAAAAAATAAAGAAAGAAAGAAAACACGTATTATCAAAGAAAGCAATTATTTTATTTAGAAGAATTAATTCAGTTTAAATAATTCTTGTGTTATTACAAAACAACAAAAAAAGAAAACACGGTCTTATGTAATTTTGGTACTGCGCTGAAATAATAACGTTATTATTTCGAAAGCTATTCTTTACATGGGGAGGGGAGGGTATTGTTTGAAAGTTATTTCGAGCGCACTTGTGCACTGCAGTACTTAAAAATATACAAATTTATTTTCTTTTTGAGGTAGGGGGAGGGGCTCGTTTTAAAACTATATCTACCTCAGTATTTTCTTTAATTTTCGGACATTTTTTTGTTCAAAATTATTTACTAAGTAATGTCGAGTGCGACGTTACTTGGTCAAGATCAAAGTTTAGTATCTGTTCTTCAGATGCTGCACTCCCATTTCTTGTTCTCTTTCGGTGGAGGGGAGCACTGAGCAGTCCTTCACGACTGAGACAATTTTTTATTTTTGTACATTTTCTCCACGTTAAAAACGACCCTGGTTTCTAACTCTGTCCCGTGGGGAGGCATTGTAAATAGGCATATTACTTGTTATTTCTTTTTAACTAAATAAACTCTTTAAAATAAGTTTAAACACCGAAAACTTACAAAGCTAGGTAGAAAACGAAAACTTAGAAAAATCAATTTAATTTTTTTAAAACAATATACGTGTAAAAATATTTTTTTAAAATATTATGGAATGTGCATTATTACCTAAAAATATACAAATTTATTTTCTTTTGGAGGGGGGGGCTGGTTTTAAAACTATATTGAGCAATTATTATCCTCTAAGAGGTGATACTCTTACGTCGGATATTTTTTGTTCATAAGTAACACTCGACATTACTTCTTTTTTTTAACTAAATAAACTCTTTAAAATAAGTTGAACCACCAAAACCTTTCAAAGCTAGGTAGAAAACGAAAACTTAGAAAAATTAATTTAATTTTTTTAAAACAACAGTAAACAAGTAAAAAATATTAAAAAAAATATTATGGGATGTATATTCTCTTTTAAAGACAATATCTTCTTCAAACACGGTCATAAAATATGTTTTCAATCGATATTTATTACATAAGGTACCAGTTTTCCTACCAAGCAAAAGGGTACGAGTTTTCCGGGTACGAGTTTTCCGGGTACGAATTTTCCGGAGACGAGTTTTCCTAAATTCGAGCCCATTATCAGACTACAGTCTTTGCTAATCTGAGCTCATGATCGGATTACAATCTTTGCTATTAAAAAAATAACGAGTTCAGTATATTCTGTGATGGTTAATAAATATTGAAAATTTCATTAAAATTGGTTCATTTCCTGAATTGAACTCATTTGAGCCTACCATCAGACTACAGTCTTTGCTAATAAAGCTCTCTTCACTTTTCCACACACTTCACTGATCAAGCAAACGCTACATATATAATGGTTCAGTTACGCCACTGTAGTAAAAAAAAAAACCCTAAAAACAAAGGACATGTTTTGATGAATACTTTAAAATTCAAAGAAGATTTTATGAAGTACGTAGCTACGGCTACAACAAAATACATAGCTGCGACTACAACCTCCTGCGAAAATATGCGTGGGAAACAGAGACGAGGATTGCAGGCCACCATTTTCAGGCAAAAAAACTGCGGCATATTCTTAACTCAATATCAGCTTCATGTTCTCTCTGCTTCTCGCTACTTAACATGGTGTCAGCGGGATTTCTCTCTTTGGAATGACCCAAATACAACTAGTGAACACTTCCAACACATGTTCGGCAAAAACCTACGCGGTATAATACTTTAAACTCTAGTCTTACGCACACTCTCTTTTCCGTACGGAAGAGACATTTATCAGACCACGTGGATTTAAACAAGCTCGGAATTTTGACAAAACCTATTCATCAATAAACATTGCATATGCAATTCCACCACCAGAAAAAATGGAAAGGATGATTATTTGCGAGAAACCTGGGTGCTTTTCAAACTAACATGGGAGAACTATGCGGCCGTGGCGGAAATTGGGAAAAAACAGCAAACGCACAGGTAGGTTCACTTCTTTCACTAATCAGCAAGGAATGTCTGCAAATATACAAAAACAATAATCGGCAAGGAATGTCTGCAAATATACAAAAACAATAATCGGCAAGGAATGTCTGCAAATATACAAAAACAATAATCGGCAAGGAATGTCTGCAAATATACAAAAACAATAATCAACAAGGAATGTCTGCAAATATACAAAAACAAATATATATAAATATACAAAAACAAAAATATATAAATATACAAAACAAATATATATATATATATATATATATATTTATATATATACATATATATATATATATATAAATATACAAAAACACACACATATATATATATATATAAATATACAAAAACAAATATATATAAATATACAAAAACAAATATATATACAAAAACAAATATATATATAAATATACAAATACAAATATATATAAATATACAAAAACAAATATATATAAATATACAAAAACACATATATATAAATATACAAAAACACACATATATATATATATATATATATATATATATATATATATATATATATATATATATATATATAAATATACAAAAACAAATATATATAAATATACAAAAACCCGCCGATGTTGGCAGAGGAAGGAGCAAATACAAAAAAATTTTGCAAAACTGATAGAGTACGTTGAACCCAAACAGAACATCATATACCAACGGTATACATTTAATTCCTGTACACAGGAACAGGGCAGAAAATGAGATGCGTATTTGATCAAACTAAGGCACTTAATCAAAACATGTACTACGGCGCCCTTGAGGATGAACTACTGCGTGACCAAATAGTTACAGACACCAGTAATAATAATGTTTGGGCCAGGCTCAGTGAATCTGGACTCACTCTAGACAGGGCGATAGATATTTGGAGGAGCACTGAACAGGCTGAATAACAGCTCGGCAAACTGAACAACCCAACAGAAACTATCCACTTAAAGCGCAAAACCATTGCCAGAGATACCAATCACAAGCGCAACCCACCCCATCACAACGGCAATATAAATCCTCAACACAACAAACTGCAAAGGTGCGCTACATGGAAACAAAAGCAGTCAGCAGTGACAAATGCATCTTTGCCCTGAAAAGTCTCACAGATTGCAAACACTATCAGGCAGACGTTCACATATCCACCCTTATGTAAGTTCCAAATTGTCACTGGGACCAGCTGCAGTACATTGCCCGTTGTTGACCACAAACGCATTACTAAAGCACCGCTACAACCGTCTCTCACAAAGTTGAAGCTGTATGACAAATCTATACTTCAACCTTTGGGCTCAATTGCACTCCACTGTGAAGTGAAGGGAATAAAAAAATGTCACTTTCCAAGTTTTGGATAGCAACTCATCATCATTACTTTCTGGACGGGCTAGCTCTGTACTGAAGTTCATAGCTTTTAACACAGAATGTGTGCGACAGCTGAGTGAAATAAAGGAGGCAAAACCAATCACAAAAGAAGAAATCCTCAGCAACTACAGCGACATTTTCTCTGAACTATCAAGCCTATGAAAAATAATCCTTGCCGAGTCCCTCTACAGCTTAAACTGAGTTAAAAAATAAAACATTACGAAATGGTCAACGAAGAAATAATAGCCTGGGTCACTGAGCCAACTTCATGGATCAACAACCTAGTTGTCACATGGAAACCTTAACTGACTGCTGTTTTGAAGGACTCCATGACATACAAGTGATGTCATACTCTACGGTTCCAGTGATAACGATGCAGAACCTGAAAAAAGCCATGATGTTGCCCTCTAGAAAGGTGCCACAAAGAAGGAGTAAAGCTCAACCCTAATAAGTTCAACAAAAAAGTCAAAGCAATATCATCCAAGGCGTTCAGTGATTACTAGGAGTCGTAAACTACCTCGCCAAGTTTGCACCCAAACTCAGGACAGTATGTGAACCAATGCGACGTTTCTGGACAAGGAATCTGTTTTTGACCGTCCATCATATGAAACAGCATTTATTCATATTAAACAGTTCATCACTGAATCCCCTATTCTTCACTATTATGACTTCAATAAGGAGGTCTTACTTGAATGAGACAGCTCGGAAATCAGTCTCGGGGGAGTCCTAATAAAGGAAGGACATCCTGTTGTATATGCATCCCGAGTACTCACAAAAACTGGACAAAACTATGCCCAGTTTGAAAAAAGTGTCTTGCCATCGTATTCGCCACAGAACATTTCGAACAATACATTCTTGGTAAAGAGAAAATCAAAGTATTCTGTGACCATAAACCACTGGAGACAATACTCGCAAAACCCATTCAGAGACTCCAGCAGATGCGGCTAAGGCGCAAAAATACAAGCTAGGACCCCAAATGTTCATTAGCGATACCCTGTCTTGTGCGTCGCTACCTACTCCTGAAGCTACAACAGAAAATAACTGCACTATATTCCACCTGCAGCAACAGAAACTCACAAGAGACTTGGAAAACATCAATATTAAAAACAGCCTCTATGTCAAAGACCATCTCTTACATATTCGAGAAGAGACCAGTCATGACACAACACTACATACACTAATAAAGATAACAAAAAAAGGGCTGACCTGAGGATAAAAACGACAGTCCACTAAAGATTATAGAATACGGGCCATACCACGATGAACTTTGTTCTGAAAATAGTCTAGCGTACCGAGGCACATGGCTTATCATTCCAGACCCAGACCCAAGATGATCACCAGGGCACACAGATCTCATGGAGGCATTCAGTACACACTGAACACAGCCTGCGACATTATGTTCTGACAATGAATGCATGCAGAGATCACAGAGGCAGTCTGAAGGTGTGAAACCTCTCAACTGATCCAACCTCAACAACAGCGACAACTTTTGATGACCCACCCAATACCAGTACATCCCTGGCAGTGTGTGGCTAGTGACTGCTGTGAACGAAACAGTAATTACTTGGTGGTATTGGTTGACATATACTCAGATTTTGTGGAGATCGGCCTCCAGACCTAAGTGGGAACTCCCTCGTCAAAGTGCTCAAACCCATCTTCGCTGCACATGGCACACCAGCAGCAACTGACAACGTGACCAACTACATGAGCACTGACTTCCATAGATTTCTGGAATCATGGCATATTGAACATATAACTTCTAATCCTCACCACCAGCAATCGAACAGACGGGCAGAAGCGGAAGAAAAATTGATGAAAGGCATGATAAAGAAATCGACAAAGGAAGGCACGGACATGTGGAAAGCCATACTTGAATGACGTAATGCTATACCACCTGGTATGCACAGCTCACCAACACTAAGATTCTTTTCTTGGCGCACCCTCTCCATGCTACTCTGCAAAACCACGCATTACACACCGCAAGTGCAAGGAGAGGTACAAGATAGCCTCATAAAAGAACGACAAACGGCAAATACATATTATGACCGTCATACAAAGCCACTACCCAATCTCACCATAGGATAGGGTAAAATGCCACCCATAAAGCCCCTGGGAATCGGCATTAGTAAAGTAGCACCACGCAGTTATGGGGTTGAAGTAAACAAAGATGATAAAGAAACAGAATCCACATCCATCAACCAACCACTCTCCCAACTGGTGTACACTCTATACCACAATATGCCTCCATTCCATATCTGAAACAAAGACAAAGAATTATCAAGCAAACCCAAGACCACAACGATGCCCAACACATGAGAAACAATTTCGTAGGTCTAACCGGGTGATCAACCCCCGTGCACGACTTAGAGACTACACACCCTAAAACACACACACACACACATCGACTATAACACGCTACACATCTCGTTTAGTTAAACAAAGAACCAATGGAAAAAAGGGGATGTTATGAAGGCCATAGCTATGACTACAACCTCCTGCGAAACTATGCGTGTAAAAACATGACTAGCTTTGCAGGCCACCATTTTCAGGCAATAAAGCTACGACATATTCGTAACTTAATATTGATTTGTGTTCTCTCTGCTTCTCACTTAACAATATAAAAAGCATTTGTTGTAAAAATGTTTTTGACTACTAATGAGGATATGACTCGAATGATTTCGACGATCGTTTTTATAGCCCCAGTTATAACAATCAACCAATCAGAAGCTTCAAATGATATTATAAAAAATGTCGAATTTTGGATTCAGCTCAGTTCACCATCGGTCTCTGTCTCGAAATGACTGAATCATGACTGCATCGATTCTTCGCCACCATCTTTGTTAGTAATAAATACTCAACACTCGAAATCGTGACTGCATTGGTTCTTTGCCGAGTTAATTTACTGCCGCATCTTCTTTTGGATTCAATCAGTTCACCGATGGCCTCTGCCTCGAAACAAATCAAGATCGTGACTGCATTGATTCTTCGCCGCCATCTTTATTACTAAGAAATACTCAACAAGATAATGTCTCAGCACTTAATAAACAATATATAAGACTTTTTAAAAAAGTTTAAAACAATATAATCACATATTTAATAATTGTGAATAACTGTATTGTAATAAATTAATAAACACTTTTATTTTAAACAATATACAGCACTTTGGAGGCCACCATTTTCAGGCAATAAAGCTACAACATATTCGTAACTTAATATCGGCTTCGTGTTCTCTCTGCTTCTTGACAATATAAAAATGGGTGTGTTAAAATGTTCTGGACTACTAAAAAGGGTATGACTCGAATGATTTCGACGATCGTTTTATAGCCAGTTATAGTAATCAACTAATTAGAAGCTTCAAATGTTATAAAAATATGTCGAATTTTGGATTCAGCTCAGTTCACCGTCAGTCTCTGTCTCGAAATGACTGAATCGTGACTGCATTGATTCTTTGCTGCTATATTTGTTACTAAGAAATACTCAACACTAAAAATCGTGACTGCATCTTCTTTTGGATTCAATCAGTTCACATATTTAATAATTATTACTAATTTTATTGTCTTTTGGATTCAATCAGTTTGACATTAACTACATCACAGACCTCATTTGGTTCTTGGACGCCATCTTTGTTACTAGCAATTACTTTACACTCAGTATCGGGACTGCACTGCTTCTCTACCGCCATCTTTGTTCAACAGGATGTCTCAACACTTTACGCACTTTTTATTTTAAAAATTATACGATTATAATAAAATAATAAAGACTTTCTATTTGTTTTAAAATATATACACGATGTTATTTTGGTTGATTTTAAACAATAGTTTTGACGGTGTGTGATCCCGCACAGTCGGGCAATTCTATTTATAAACGATGTTGCTAGGAACTGACGATTCGAATTAATTCACGTTCTGCTACCAACAAATCAGAAGCCATAATTGCTCCATAAAAATTAAACCTTTTCATTAGCAACTTTGCATGTTTTTTTTTCATGTCAACACGGGAAGAAGAACATTAGCTCTGTATGAATTAAATTTTTTATGCTTTTTTTATGAAAATATTGCATCGTAAATTATAACACAGAAAACCAAAACTGTAGTAAAGGTATTTTTTGTTCAAACAAAATACTACATTTCCAGTAAGATTAAAATAGCGGGAATTCATTGTCTTCTACTGTCTTTCACCCGCTGCTCATGGTGTCATGTTACTCCCACTCCACTCTGTCTTATTGCCCCTGCTTCTATACCCGCATGATGTCACTATTCCTGCTACCTCATACTGCTCCTATCTCTATTTCACTGCAGCACTCTGTCTACGTGACATCGCAGCATACTATAATACAGAATCACATTCCACCACTAAATTATTACCAAGGAGTTTCTTAAAATGATTAAATTTCATTTTCTGTGTATGAATGGGCATGCTATATTTGAGTATTGCAGAATAAACAACTTAGCATAGTACCTACCTATAGTTTATAGTGGTGATTAATTCCTATAGTCAATGATCCAAAAGCAAGTTAGTTCTCACAAGAACGTGGTAATTCAAAATATTCCTAACCTTCAACAATTGTTATGAACTGGGAAATAAACATATACAGGGTGTCCGTAAAGTTACTATACAGTCTTGCGTGATTGAATAAACCTGCAAAAAATAAATAAATATTAACTATTAATACAAATACAATACAATAAAACAAGACTGTATAGTAACTTTACGGACACCCTGTATATTGGGACTGTATGACTGCAACTATTTTGTTAATTCCTATAAATTTTTATAAGGGTTAGTCATACATCTCAGTATGACCTGTTGGTAAATGGGAATACGCTATGTTGCAGGTGGTGTAATTGAAAGTTTTGTTCTCTACAAAAGCGCATGAGAAATGTAAGTGTCAAATGATATAACAAATAAGTATCTCACATGTTTGAGGATAGAAGAGAATTTCCAGAATGTTTGAATCAAGAAGGGAGACAAACAAGATGTCTGGCCGTCTGTGTCTCTCAATTCATATCCTTAAGACTAACTATGAAAAACTATTATGAAGTAATTATTTAATTTGATATTGGTATTTCCTCCAATTAACAATTTCTCTTTAAATCAAACTTTTGAAAACCAGCAAATCTTCATGTGTAATTTTTATTCATTTAGTTTAAGTAAAGTGAGTGGCAGGAGTCAACAACCCTAAGGATATCACGGCAAGTCAGGAACAATAATTAAATCGACTATAAAACAAAGAAATTGATTGCTTTAAGGCGAAAATGAAAGTGAGAAAGAACTATGCATTTATGAAAATTACTTACATATGCATATTCACAACTTTTAATATAGAACCCTTACTGATTGAAAATAACTAATATATCGTTAGACCTTGTAAATATAAACATGTTTTGTTATAAGATTTCGTTTTCTTCAATTTTTCATAATAAAAATTCTGTTTATGTTTTTATAAGCACTTACAAATTGGTGGCCATGATATGCATTGATGTTTAATTTCTTTCGTTTATAATAAATATGCACGTCATAATCTATTCTTCTCCAACTAATCTAGCAATGGTTATTGCTAGATTAGTTGGTTATTGCTAGAACAATCATTAGAACAAAGAAACAAGATTTTAATGTTAACTTACGTGTGTACTTGGTAAAAATAACGCAAAATAAAACTATTTAATCAAAAATGAAATTTAAAAAAATATCTATTCTAACATTTTAATTTATTTAACGTTTTCGCTCCTCGAACAAAATAAAAAGGTTAAGAAATGATTTAACATTTAATGTTGTCATATCACTGGTGACTTGGATGGGCGCATTTACACGACTGGTTTTGTTGATGTTTCCAAGCCAACTGACTTAGACATGAGAAAAATGTGTTAGACGGTCAGTTGAATTACACTTCACACAAAACATTTTCATCTGATAATAATAGATACATTTATTCTAAGTAGAAAAATTCGTTCACAAAAATATAAAAAGTGCGGAAATTGAGAAATAAAGCTGCATTATCTGGAAAATGCTTTCCTTTCAAAATCATGGTCAGTGTTCTTCATTGGCTTCTGCTGTTGGCCCGATTCCCCTAAAGACATCACATGATTTTAACTTGGCAGAATACATGGGCCGGTTGGCATAACCTTTGAAAGTTCAGTGGCATCTGATTTGCCTATTTGCGCCGATACACTGTCCTTAGATCAACTACATTAGAGTTACCTTCTCCTAAATACATGTCTTTAATAAGACATAAGGTGTGTCTCTCCCAATGAATTAATGCGCCATCAGGTACCAACGTGCAGTGTTATATTTTTGGATGTGGTAAGTCCAAGTGCTTTTAATGCATTGACTATGCTTTCACCGCGGCTGACATTCAATATTAAACATTTTACAGATAATCATGTTGTTCTATTTACACATGCAATATTCAACATTTTACAAATCATCATGTCGATATATTTACACATTCAATATTCAACATTTTACAAATCATCATGTTGATATATTTACACATTCAATATTCAACATTTTACAAATCATCATGTCGATATATTTACACATTCAATATTCAACATTTTACAGATCATCATGTTGATATATTTACACATTCAATATTCAACATTTTACAAATCATCATGTTGATACATTCAATATTCAACATTTTACAAATCATCATGTTGATATATTTACACATTCAATATTCAACATTTTACAGATCATCATGTTGATATATTTACACGTTCAATATTCAACATTTTACAAATCATGTCGATATATTTACACATTCAATATTCAACATTTTACAAATAATCATGTTGATATATTTACACATTCAATATCCAACATTTTACAAATCATGTTGTTATATTTACACATTCAATATTCAACATTTTACAGATCATCATGTCGATATATTTACACATTCAATATTCAACATTTTACAGATCATCATGTTGATATATTTACACATTCAATATTCAACATTTTACAGATCTTCATGTCGATATAATTACACATTCAATATTCAACATTTTCCAGATCATCATGTCGATATATTTACACATTCAATATTCCACATTTTACATATCATCATGTCGATATATTTACACATTCAATATTCAACATTTTACAGATCATCATGTTGATATATTTACACGTTCAATATTCAACATTTTACAAATCATGTCGATATATTTACACATTCAATATTCAACATTTTACAAATAATCATGTTGATATATTTACACATTCAATATCCAACATTTTACAAATCATGTTGTTATATTTACACATTCAATATTCAACATTTTACAGATCATCATGTCGATATATTTACACATTCAATATTCAACATTTTACAGATCATCATGTTGATATATTTACACATTCAATATTCAACATTTTACAGATCTTCATGTCGATATAATTACACATTCAATATTCAACATTTTCCAGATCATCATGTCGATATATTTACACATTCAATATTCCACATTTTACATATCATCATGTCGATATATTTACACATTCAATATTCAACATTTTACAGATCATCATGTTGATATATTTACACATTCAATATTCAACATTTTACAGATCATCATGTCGATATATTTACACATTCAATATTTAACATTTTCCAGATCATCATGTCGATATATTTACACATTGAATATTTAACATTTTACAGATCATCATGTTGATATATTTACACATTCAATATTCAACATTTTACATATCATCATGTTGATATATTTACACATTCAATATTCAACATTTTACAGATCATCATGTTGATATATTTACACGTTCAATATTCAACATTTTACAAATCATGTCGATATATTTACACATTCAATATTCAACATTTTACAAATAATCATGTTGATATATTTACACATTCAATATCCAACATTTTACAAATCATGTTGTTATATTTACACATTCAATATTCAACATTTTACAGATCATCATGTCGATATATTTACACATTCAATATTCAACATTTTACAGATCATCATGTTGATATATTTACACATTCAATATTCAACATTTTACAGATCTTCATGTCGATATAATTACACATTCAATATTCAACATTTTCCAGATCATCATGTCGATATATTTACACATTCAATATTCCACATTTTACATATCATCATGTCGATATATTTACACATTCAATATTCAACATTTTACAGATCATCATGTTGATATATTTACACATTCAATATTCAACATTTTACAGATCATCATGTCGATATATTTACACATTCAATATTTAACATTTTCCAGATCATCATGTCGATATATTTACACATTGAATATTTAACATTTTACAGATCATCATGTTGATATATTTACACATTCAATATTCAACATTTTACAAATCATCATGTTGATATATTTACACATTCAATATTCAACATTTTACAGATCATCATGTTGATATATTTACACATTCAATATTCAACATTTTACAAATCATGTTGTTATATTTACACATTCAATGTTCAACATTTTACAGATCATCATGTCGATATATTTACACATTCAATATTCAACATTTTACAGATCATCATGTTGATATATTTACACATTCAATATTCAACATTATACAAATCATCATGTCGATATATTTACACATTCAATATTCAACATTTTACAAATCATCATGTTGATATATTTACACATTCAATATTAAACATTTTACAGATCATCATGTTGATATATTTACACATTCAATATTCAACATTTTACACAGAATCATGTTGATATATTTACACATTCAATATTCAACATTTTACAAATCATGTTAATATATTTACACATTCAATATTTAACATTTTACAAATAATCATGTTGATATATTTACACATTCAATATTCAACATTTTACAAATCATGTTGATATATTTACACATTCAATATTCAACATTATACAAATCATCATGTTGATATAATTACACATTCAATATTCAACATTTTACAGATCTTCATGTCGATATAATTACACATTCAATATTCAACATTTTACAAATCATCATGTTGATATATTTACACATTCAATATTAAACATTTTACAAATCATCATGTTGATATATTTACACATTCAATATTCAACATTTTACAAATCATCATGTCGATATATTTACACATTCAATATTCAACATTTTACAGATCATCATGTTGATATATTTACACATTCAATATTCAACATTTTACAGATCATCATGTTGATATATTTACACATTCAATATTCAACATTTTACAGATCATCATGTTGATATATTTACACGTTCAATATTCAACATTTTACAAATCATGTCGATATATTTACACATTCAATATTCAACATTTTACAAATAATCATGTTGATATATTTACACATTCAATATTCAACATTTTACAAATCATGTTGTTATATTTACACATTCAATATTCAACATTTTACAGATCATCATGTCGATATATTTACACATTCAATATTCAACATTTTACAGATCATCATGTTGATATATTTACACATTCAATATTCAACATTTTACAGATCTTCATGTCAATATAATTACACATTCAATATTCAACATTTTCCAGATCATCATGTCGATATATTTACACATTCAATATTCAACATTTTACAGATCATCATGTCGATATATTTACACATTCAATATTCAACATTTTACAGATCATCATGTTGATATATTTACACATTCAATATTCAACATTTTACTGATCATCATGTCGATATATTTACACATTCAATATTTAACATTTTCCAGATCATCATGTCGATATCTTTACACATTGAATATTTAACATTTTACAGATCATCATGTTGATATATTTACACATTCAATATTCAACATTTTACAGATCATCATGTTGATATATTTACACATTCAATATTCAACATTTTACAAATCATCATGTTGATATATTTACACATTCAATATTCAACATTTTACAAATCATGTTGTTATATTTACACATTCAATGTTCAACATTTTACAGATCATCATGTCGATATATTTACACATTCAATATTCAACATTTTACAGATCATCATGTTGATATATTTACACATTCAATATTCAACATTATACAAATCATCATGTCGATATATTTACACATTCAATATTCAACATTTTACAAATCATCATGTTGATATATTTACACATTCAATATTAAACATTTTACAGATCATCATGTTGATATATTTACACATTCAATATTCAACATTTTACAAAGAATCATGTTGATATATTTACACATTCAATATTAAACATTTTACAAATCATGTTGATATAATTACACATTCAATATTCAACATTTTACAAATCATCATGTTGATATATTTACACATTCAATATTAAACATTTTACAAATCATCATG
Organism: Euprymna scolopes; assembly: GCF_053919585.1. Classification (NCBI taxonomy): domain Eukaryota; kingdom Metazoa; phylum Mollusca; class Cephalopoda; order Sepiida; family Sepiolidae; genus Euprymna; species Euprymna scolopes. Next base: position 27,570,160 of record NC_136527.1, read on the forward strand.
TTGATATATTTACACATTCAATATTCAACATTTTACAAATCATCATGTTGTTATATTTACACATTCAATATTCAACATTTTACAAATCATCATGTTGATAAATTTACACATTCAATATTCAACATTTTACAGATCATCATGTCGATATATTTACACATTCAATATTCAACATTTTACAAATCATTATGTTGATATATTTACACATTCAATATTCAACATTTTACAGATCATCATGTTGATATATTTACACATTCAATATTCAACATTTTACAAATCATCATGTTGATATATTTACACAATCAATATTAAACATTTTACAAATCATCATGTTGATATATTTACACATTCCATATTTAACATTTTACAAATCATCATGTCGATATATTTACACATTCAATATTCAACATTTTACAAATCATCATGTTGATATATTTACACATTCAATATTCAACATTTTACAAATCATCATGTTGATATATTTACACATTCAATATTCAACATTTTACAAATCATCATGTTGATATATTTACACATTCAATATTCAACATTATACAAATCATCATGTCGATATATTTACACATTCAATATTCAACATTTTACAGATCATCATGTCAATATATTTACACATTCAATATTCAACATTTTCCAGATCATCATGTTGATATATTTACACATTCAATATTCAACATTTTACAAATCATCATGTTGATATATTTACACATTCAATATTCAACATTTTACAAATCATCATGTTGATATATTTACACATTCAATATTCAACATTTTCCAGATCATCATGTTGATATATTTACACATTCAATATTCAACATATTACAAATCATCATGCTGATATATTTACACATTCAATATTCAACATTTTACAGATCATGTCGATATATTTACGCATTCAATATTCAACATTTTACAAATCATCATTTTGATATATTTACACATTCAATATTCAACATTATACAAATCATCATGTCGATATATTTACACATTCAATATTCAACATTTTACAAATCATCATGTTGATATATTTACACATTCAATATTAAACATTTTACAGATCATCATGTTGATATATTTACACATTCAATATTCAACATTTTACAAAGAATCATGTTGATATATTTACACATTCAATATTCAACATTTTACAAATCATGTTGATATAATTACACATTCAATATTCAACATTTTACAAATCATCATGTTGATATATTTACACATTCAATATTAAACATTTTACAAATCATCATGTTGATATATTTACACATTCAATATTCAACATTTTACAAATCATCATGTTGTTATATTTACACATTCAATATTCAACATTTTACAAATCATCATGTTGATAAATTTACACATTCAATATTCAACATTTTACAGATCATCATGTCGATATATTTACACATTCAATATTCAACATTTTACAAATCATTATGTTGATATATTTACACATTCAATATTCAACATTTTACAGATCATCATGTTGATATATTTACACATTCAATATTCAACATTTTACAAATCATCATGTTGATATATTTACACAATCAATATTAAACATTTTACAAATCATCATGTTGATATATTTACACATTCCATATTTAACATTTTACAAATCATCATGTCGATATATTTACACATTCAATATTCAACATTTTACAAATCATCATGTTGATATATTTACACATTCAATATTCAACATTTTACAAATCATCATGTTGATATATTTACACATTCAATATTCAACATTTTACAAATCATCATGTTGATATATTTACACATTCAATATTCAACATTATACAAATCATCATGTCGATATATTTACACATTCAATATTCAACATTTTACAGATCATCATGTCAATATATTTACACATTCAATATTCAACATTTTCCAGATCATCATGTTGATATATTTACACATTCAATATTCAACATTTTACAAATCATCATGTTGATATATTTACACATTCAATATTCAACATTTTACAAATCATCATGTTGATATATTTACACATTCAATATTCAACATTTTCCAGATCATCATGTTGATATATTTACACATTCAATATTCAACATATTACAAATCATCATGCTGATATATTTACACATTCAATATTCAACATTTTACAGATCATGTCGATATATTTACGCATTCAATATTCAACATTTTACAAATCATCATTTTGATATATTTACACATTCAATATTCAACATTATACAAATCATCATGTCGATATATTTACACATTCAATATTCAACATTTTACAGATCATCATGTTGATATATTTACGCATTCAATATTCAACATTTTACAAATCATCATGTTGATATATTTACACATTTGATATTTAACATTTTAATTTACACATTCAATATTCAACATTTTACATCATGTCGATATATTTACACGTTCAATATTCAATATTTTACAGATTGTCATGTCGATATATTTGCACATTCAATATTCAATATTTTATAGATCGGCATGTCGATATATTTACACATTCAATATTCAACATTTTACAGATCGTCATGTGTATATAATTTATATATGCTGTTCCCATGACTTACTGCAGCATTCAATATTCAACATGTTATAGATCATTATTTTGATACATTTTCACATTCCATTGTATAGTAGCTTTCCTCTAGAAAAACCTGACAGCTCGATATCAAATGGTTCAACCCTAACTACTTTTGAGTGATACAAATTGCATGTTATTGCTGAAATCACACATTCTTAGAAGAATTGGTTATCAATCTTTCATCGTGAGCAGTCATTATAATTCTGTCCTGATTATAGTGGAGCCATCATCATTTAATACAGTCTATAAAACCTTCCTTCCTTATATAGACCTGGCTAAATATATCTAGAAAATACGTGTCATGCTATTGTTTGACTCATTTCCTGTAATGGAAGTTCTAGTTTTAACACATCTTTTGAGTGATTTCCATAGCATACGTGTTTTCTGATTGTCATATTTGTAAGACAGTCTTGGGAAAAATGGTTGGCCGGTTTTGTGATAGAGGTTGTAAAGCTGGCTCTTGTTTCGTGATCCTGGTATACCGTTGTTGTGGTAGGGATATTGGAAGACCATCAGATAGTTTCCTGAATGTATAAAGTTGATTTGGTCCAAAGGAAGCAGATATTTCACAAGAATGTGGTTTTGTTTTCATTTTCTTATCACTTTGTTTTCCCTACCGGATGCCAAACATTCTACTATTAGATACGTTTAGTTACTCAAACCAAGAGATCGTTTTAAGATTCTAAGTGTTGCTTTAAGTGCTATTGTTTTTATTTCTCTTACACTTGGTTCACCTGGTATATTCGTCAGATAGTTTGTGACATTCTTTTCATTAGCCCAGTTGCTCCTATGAACGGGTATCATCGATACTTTCTAAGATTACAGTTTTTCTCATGTCGTACATAAGCTCTTGGTATTTTGTTATTTTATCCCTCTCTGTTCTGTTAAGGCCAACATAATAGGGAACGTTTATTTCAACTAGAATTGCAACTTTCTCCCTGTCAGGGTTAATAGCCCCATTTTTTTGGTGTGTAGTTGAAAAAAGTGGTAGGACCGAAAAAAGTTTAAGTATGTGCAAAAGAGGAACCCATACTTAACAAAAATTTAGTTTCTTTCGCATATGTATTTTCATATGAGTCGACAAATTTGACTTCTGTGCAAAAGAGGAACCACAAACTTCACATGAATGTGGTTTCTCTCCCGTATGTGTTTTCATATGAGTCGACAAATGTGACCTCTGTGCAAAAGAAGAACCACATACTTCACATGAATGTGGTTTCTCTCCTGTATGTGTTTTAATATGATTCAACAAAGTAGACTTCTGCACAAAAGAGTAACCACAAACTTCACATGAATGTGGTTTCTCTCCCGTATGTGTTTTTATATGACTCAACAAACTTGACTTCCATGCAAAAGAAGAACCACATACTTCACAAGAATGTGATTTCTCTCCCGTATGTCTTTTCATATGAGCCAACAAATTTGAGTTATGGGCAAAGGAAGAACCACATATTTCACAAGAATGTGGTTTCTCTCCCGTATGGGTTCTAATATGATTCAACAAATGTGACTTCCATGCAAAAGAAGAACCACATACTTCACATGAATGTGGTTTCTCTCCCATGTTTGACTGCATCTGATTCCACAAAAAGTATATTCAACTGAGTGTATGATAAGCTTATAAGTTTCAACTTTAGGTCATTTCTATGAAGGAATTTAAAATTATTTTTAAACTTTTTCAATCACCAATGAAGAAAGGTCCTTCTCGCCCATTAATGGATTTCAGTTTATTGTTGCAAATTCTGGAAATATACAATAAATTTGAAAAAATAAAATTAATGTGGTAAAATTGAATTTATTATGTTGATTTTTATTAAAAATATCCACAACATTTATTATTAATTAAATTGAAAATAAAATGAGTTTTATGCAATACTGATTAGTTAACAAAATTAACTTGTTTCTATTGCAAATATTAAACGAAAATTTTCACATTTCTTGATTTTACACATTAGAAAATTGATTACTCATATTATTTCATTCTCCAGAATATTGTTCTAATCTCGTAGTCTGCATAAATATCCTTTCTTTTCAATATTACTGAGGATTGAAACATTCACGAGTATTTCACTTACAACTGATTTTTACCAAGTTCTCTAACCATAGCACCATGGGACCTTGCAGATAATCCTAGTATAAATTTTGTCACTATTTTTTTAGTACACACATATATATACAAACACCAAATATTCCGCACTTAACTAAATTATATATAACTTCTAATTAACCTATACATCATTTGATTCACCTATTATTCCTCTATAATTTTACCTTTTCATATTTGACTTTTAATTGACATATTCTAGTGTTCACGTCAATTTAAAAAAAAATAACTTCTAATCAGAAAGGTAAAAAGAAACTCCATACAATTGAAAATTGTTATTTAAATATTTTATTAATATTTAGTAGCATAGCCCTCTTGCAATTTGACAGTCTTCAATTTTGGCTTTTTTTAATTAGTCTGTTGTAATACTCTGGTGAAAGGGCATGCTAATTTTCTTCAATTTTTGTTCAAAGTTCTTCCAGATTTGAAATTACATTATTGTGTTGCTCTTGCTTGATGTAATGCCATACGTTTTCGATAGGATTGAGGTCTTGAGATTCTGCAGGCCAACACAAACACGGAATACCATTCTCCTCAAGGAACATCTTTACATGAACGAGAAAGATGAAGATGACAAAGAAAAATTCGAAGCATATGGACTAAATGTAACGTTGTATAACCTGGAACAACAACAATTACCATTAGAAATGATTTGTTTCCTAAAAGCTGTGTGAATGGAACATTATCCTGCATGAAGATTATATTAGCGTCCGAATTCCAGCCAAAGTAGTGTAGAAAATGCACTCAACATATTAATGTACTTTGGCGAATTAATTCGACCTTGAAAGTGAAATATAGGCCTTGGAGCATTGGCACTAATAACGCCCACACCAAAACTGAACCTCTACCACCTTGCAACTGTGTACCTAGGATTGATGCCGATTACTTTATTAGATAAACCAGAAAGGTGGAGATTACAAAGAGAAAGTGGACTAAATGTTACGTTGGAACAACAACAATTACCATTAGAGATGCTTTGTTACCTAAATTATGGATATGTTAAGCTAGGTTAAAGCTCATTTTTTGCTGCAGAGTTTTGCCTTTTCGATTTTGTTATTTTTTTAATTGATATGAACACTACAAAACAATGAAACGTCAAATATGAACAGGTAAAATTATAGAGGAATAAAAGATGAATCAAATGAGGTATAAGCTTACATTTGCAGTTTTTGAAAAATTTACAAATGTGGGTTTTCTTTTCATGGATGTAAAAAAAACTTTGTACTACTTATTACTATATTTGTTATAATTAATGGTTCCGATATCGTGTGAAAAAGTTAAATGGAAGATCTGGCTCGACATAAGGCAGGATTTAAAGAAAAGCCCACGAAGGTTTATCAGTGAATTCTAGTTGAGACTATGGGTCCAGCCAGTCCCCAAAATATGGAGACATACGTAAAAGAAGAAACCAATTAAAGAGTAAGGGACTAGTACATGAAGTAAAGAGAAGTAAATAGGCAGGTATATAATTAGATATTGGTTAATGTTGTGAGGTGGGCCATATACAGAGATTCTGCAGGAAGCATATCCAAGGAAACCGAGGCGTTTCATCTCTGTGATGCCTGATAAATGGAACAAGGGCATCGATGCATATAGTTGGTAAAATGGGTGCATCAAACTCCTTTTCAATAAGAATTCAGGGAGAGAATTAGAGAGCTCTGGTGGATAGGGGAGCAGAGGTGTAAGTAATAAAAAAAATTTTAAGCACTTAGACAGGGACCTAACTATATGATAAAAACATTAGTTTAAGAACAGCTAATGGGCCCCAATTAATTGTAGAATGGCTCGTTCAATTAAGATTAGGGATAGGAAGTCAGTCTATCCAGAAGGACTTCTTTGTTACAGAGAATCTCAACACAAGTTAGAAGTTGATATGTTGCTGAAGTATAATAGAGATTTTTCTTGGGAAGAACCGATACGCTGAACTTGCGTATCAATATTGGAAGGCATGAACTCATACTGAAACTCCAGTATTGAAAACCATTTGAAGCAATAAAAGTTGATAGAAAATAGATGAAATGCCAATATTTCATCAACAGTTCAGTTACTGGTCATTGATGAAAATATTTCTCAAAATTAGATCTAAAGTCTGGTAGGTTAAATTAAGTAAGGACAATAAAGCGAAAACTGTGTTCACTTGCCACCAGAGTTTATGTGATTTAGTTAATTTTCTCACATACGATGGAAAGTCACTTAGATCACATAGATAAGGTAGAGGCAAACCATGACAAAGTCAAATCGATAAAATTAGAGATTTCATCAATATCATGTCATATTATCGGAGATTTATACAAAAATTTCCGAGACAACTGAGCCGTTAGTTTGACGCAAAAAATGTGAGGTTCCAATGGAACAATACAGTCTGCCTTTGATGTTTGCCTAAAAACGAAGCTTGCAGATATCGTTATACTGTCTTATCTTGATCCTGAAAAGGACAACCGACTGTACACTGATGCATCCAATCATGTATTTGGGAGATTTCTGTCGCAAATTGTCTAAAGCAGTTAAAAAACATTTTACTTGTTATCACATAAAGTTAATGATATGCAGACGAGATGGTCGACTATAGAAAAAGAAGCATACACGATACACTACGCCCTTGATAATGCATAGTGCAAAGTTCCTTATCTATACTGATCCCAGACCACTGGAATATTTATAATACAGAATAGGAAAATAAAGATGTGGTCCTTTTGAGTATGGCTGCATATAACTGCACCATACAGTACCTGAAATAGAAGGAAAATGTTTGTGTGGATTTCTTGTCATGCACCGTTGAGACAAAAATGTTCTCCGGGAGAAATATGCCGACTACTTTATTAGATAAACTAGAAAGGTGGAGATCACAAAGAGAAAGTCAAAGCATATGGACTAAATATATAACCTGGAAAAACAACAATTACCATAAGAAATGCTTTGTTACCTAAAAGGTAGATATTTTAAGCAAAGGTAAAGATCATTTTTTTTTACTGCAGTTTTTGCCTTCTTGATTTTGTTATTTTTAAATTGATATGAACACTACGATACTTTAATTAAAAGTCAAATATGAACGGGTAAAATTATATGCTCTGTGTTTTAGGAAACAGACTGTTAGTTATTTACATTATATAGATTTTGAGAATTGAAGTTTGATCCTGGTTACATATGTTAAGATATATAGAGTGTTATTAGAGTATTTTAATGATGTTGACCCCATGTGGCATGACATGACTTGGAAAAAAGAGACAAGAGTTTACTATTTACTGTTATTAGAGTCTTTTAATGATGTAGTAAATAATGGGAAACCAACAAATCACAAAAACAAACATAGAATCAGATGATCAAGCCTTTATGTGCTTTAGACTTAACATGCAACATAACATTAGCTACTTTTATTTTCTCTACTGCTCTCCCTCGACCCAGGACTGTGCCCTAATAAACAAAGACTCTATAATTAACAAAGTCTCTGTCAGCATAGACACAGCACTCTCCCTCGACACTAGCGCACAAGTACATGTATTTGGTGACTTTAATGTCCACCACAAAAAACTGGCTTGGATTCTCTACTTACACAGATGCAGCGGGCAGCACAACACATAACTTCGCTATACCTAACTCCCTATAAGAAATGGTTATGTTTCCAACCAGTTTCCCTGACCAGCAAGAACAACACGCATAACTTGTAGATCTATTTCTGATGACAGTTCCCCAGGATTGTATAACAAATTCTAACAGCCCACTCGGGAATGCTGATCATGCAGTGATAATGGTCGAAATCGCCCTAAACTCTAGACCCAAAACTGGAGAGCCAGTGCTCAAAACAACGAGGTATTATAAAAAGGCTGACTGGGAAGCCATCAGAGATCTTATCAGATATGCCCCATGGGGAAATATTTTTTCTCTTCCTGCTGAACAGTGCGCAAATAAGACCACTGAATGGTTTAAAACAGCAATTGAAGCACATGTTCCCATGCGGAAATTTTATAGCAAGCCCCACTCTCCCCAATGGTTTTACTTGCGCAACTGCCATTGCTCAAAGGCAGCATGCATACCACAGATTTAACTGACATAATTCCAGTTCAAACAGACAGAAGTATATTGAAGCGAGAAGTAACATTAAGAAAGAAATAGTGACAGCTAAGAGAGAATTTACTGAAACCACTAAAAAACGCATCGAAGCACAAAAATTAGGAAATCGTGACTTCTAGAAAATCTACAACTGTAGTAAATAATGGGCGATCAACAATTCCCCCACTAACCAACAATCACGAGGTTGTTTGCTCAGCAACCGACAAGGCTAATATGCTTGCCAGTCGGTTTGCCTAAAACTCCACACAGGGCCCTTCCAACCAACCCCTGCCTGACTTTCCTTTGCGGACAGACGCGATGCTAAACGATCTACAAATCACCCTGCTCAGGTGCATGCTATCATAAAAAACCTTAACACTTCAAAAGCATGTGGACCCGATCTCATCTCTGCTACCCTATTAAAAAAGTGCTCAACCGAAGTAGCTACAGTTCTCTCCAAACTCTACAACAAATGCCTTAATGAAGCTTGCTTTCCGGGCTGTTGGAAAACTGCTTCTGTGGTAACAGTATTCAAGAATTCTGCCGAAAGAACTGACCCATCAAATTATCGCCCCATTAGCCTCCTCCAACTTTTCGCCAAAATATTTGCGACCATAATTAACCAGGCTCTAGTCCATCATCTTACAGATGCTAAAGTTCTGACTGACAAACAATATGGATTTAGACAAGCCCGTTCCACAGCAGACATCCTCACTGTAATCTCTGAACGCATATACCATTCACTGGATACAGCGGGGAGGGCAGAGTGGTAGCTCTAGATATATCTAAGGCTTTTGACAAGGTATGACATGAGGGTCTCCTCAGGAGAATTAGATCATACAGTATCACTGGTAGAATACTTAACATAATTAAATCCTTCTTAGATAAGAGAAAAATCCAGGTTGTCCTCGACGGTCGTACTTCTAAACAATATGATATAAATGCGGGAGTGCCCCAGAGGTCTAGCCTTGGACCTCTATTGTTCCTAATATTCATTAATGAGCTCCCCGACAAAATTGGGATGGGTATATATGCTGATGACACCACACTCTATAACAGGCAAGACAGGAAAACAAATGAACATATATCAAAAGAAATGGCAAAAACACTAGAGGATGACTCCAATCTGTAGTGGAATGGGGACAAAAATGGATGGTCACATTCAATGCTGCAGAAACTAAACTGGTTTCCTTCAATAATTACAAGAAGCCTCCTCTGCCACCAATAGCAATGGCCAGTGACTCCCTGTCTGAGAGTACATCTTTCAAACTGCTTGGCCTAAAGTTCACAGGAAACATGAGTTGGAACAATTACATTGAAAGTGTTGCCAGGGCTGCTGAAAAGAAGGTAGGCTCTCTACCGTGCTAGAAAACTACTAACACCTGAAAGTATCCTGTACCTCTATAAGACCACACTTCGCCCATGTATGGAGTATTGTTGTCACATTTGGGCTGGTGCATCTGCTACTAGTCTCTCACTCCTAGACAAGGTTCAAAAGAGAGTTGCCAATCTCATAGGCCCTGAACTGTCATCTAAGCTTCAGCCTCTGTCCCATCGACGAGATGTTGCATCCCTCTGCCTGTTCTACAAGTATTTTAATGGTGAATGCTCTGGCGAACTGCAGACACTTGTGCTCCCACGACGTAGACACCCACGACAAACCTGACAGGCAGCTAAATCCCACCCCCACACAGTAGAGATCCCTAGATTTAAAAGATCTTTCTACTCCAGTAGTTTCTTTCCCAGAAGCGCTAAACTATGGAATTCCATTCCAGGTCCCTGCTTCCCCAACTGTACTGACATACAGAAGTTTAAGTGTAATGTGAACCAACATCTTGCTGCCCAAATCCCAACATAGTACTCCAGTAGTTGTTGCCCCTAATAGTAGCCCCCTACACCAAAGTGGCCATGTGATTTGTTTGGGGTGAAAATGTAATAAAAAATAAATAAAAATGCTACCCCATATGGCATGACATGGAAAATAAAACAGACAAGAGTTTAATTGGTGTCGTTTGTTGAATGTGCACACGTATTTCTGCTTATATATATATATATATATAAATGGAGTGTGTAGAAGGCAGTACAATGCAGAGGTAACGGAAAGACACAAGCTGAAGCAGGTGAGAAAGTTTTATTAATACAACTTACAAATACATGTGTACATATTCATATATTTCTTATACACTTTATATTTACATTTGCATCGTGGTCACCTGGGAAAGTCGGTCTGGTGGTATATCCGTGTTATATAATATTTCAAGGAAGCTCTCTTCATCAGATATTTATTTGACTTTGGATCAAACGTGCTGTTGTAAACTGTAACAGTTCCGTGGCAAACAATTTCCTGGAACTTTGTTTTTGCATTTTAATTTAAGTTAGGGATTTTTTTGTTCCTTTCGTTGTTTTTTTTCTAATTTATTAATTTATTTTGTTTTTATTTATTTTTTATATATATATATATATTTATGATAGTTTATCTTTAGTTCAAACATGCTGTTGTAAACAGTAAGAGTCTAGTGGTAAATAATTGTCCGGAATTTTTTAATTTAATATGATTAAGTTTTTTTTCTCTTTATTTCTAATTTATTTTTATAATAATTTATATTTTATATTGAAGAAATTTAATTAATTGTGTTTCTGCGTTCTGGTTGAGAGGGAGTGGGGCATAGACTTTGAATAAATCGGTTTGTAAAGGGAGACTACTTGATGAGCTGATCTAAGGGAGATAACTGTTACAGATATTTCTTCTCGGTTAAGTGTATAACATTGCATTACTTTTTTATGTATTCATTTATTTATTTTATTTTAGTAATATTATTCCCATTCTGAGGGTATTTATTTAATTCGTTATGTAGTGTATATATACTCATTTACGGATTCTTGTATCCTTTATCTAGTTATATAGTAATATTCTATTGGCTATAATTATTTATTTATATATGCAATGTGTTATGACGAAATGGTTAGAAGTTATTTCGAGAGTGTTTTTAATTTTTTAACATATATTTACTTATTTGGATTTCTGTTTTTGGTGTATTATGTGTTATTTGTTATTTGCGATCAATATTATTAGGCTTACTTGGAGAAATCAATATGGCTATATTAGGCCATATAAACTTGTATGAGCACATATCCATGCAGCCATGTAGCCTACATGCTCGCGCCATCTAATTCATATATCATAAGTTTGCTGTTTAATTATTTGTTATTATTATTAATGTGTAGTAATCTTAAATAAGGGTTGCTTATTTATTATTTTGTTTATTTATTTTTACTTTACTTTGGATTTATTTTATTTTATTTTTAATTGTTATATAATGGTGGGATGGTTTGCGTTAAGAATAAATAGCCTAATTCATGTGTGAAGGTATCTGCGAACAGAAGAGGCTTGTGTTTGTATATGTTCTTTTACTCTCTCTCTCTCTATATATATATCTTTTACACGATATATATATTTAAGCTCATTATTTTCTCTTTCGTGTTGCTTAAAAAATTGATTTTGCATTGTATTATCTTGCTCTTTCGTCAGTAGTATTTTACTATTATAATAATATTATTATACTATTATTATTACTACTGTTATAATGGCACAGCATTTATTTTAAAATTTTCTGCAGGGATTGACATTTCTATTGAAAAAAATCAGTAACAAGATAGATAAAGAGGAATCTCTTTTTAGGAAAATAGTGCTGTTGGAAAATAAAAAAAACATTGGTTAAAGGATGTAGATTGATGATGTCTAGGGGTAAGTCGGACAATTCATGAACAGACCCATGTTAAACAATGAAAGTTTAACATGTGTAGACTTGAAGGATAGTGATAGGGAGGCGAGGATAGTTGTGATGAGACATGTGCCACAAGATCTATCAAAATTTAATGTTAGATCTGGCTCGACATAAGGCAGGAGTATAAAGAAAAGCCCATGGATGTTTGTCAAATGGGACATTGGATTCTAGTTGAAGTAATTAATGTTCATAGTTATACATAGTTATGCATTGCCATATTTGGATGATATTTTAAGATTCTCAGATACGATCACATAGATAGGGTACTAGCCAGTTTATGCAATTTATTTAATTTTCTCAGATACGATGGAAAGTCACTTAGATCACATAGATAGGGTACAAACCAGCTTACATAAACACAACCTCAGGTTGAAAGTCATAAAGTGTGAGATTTTTAGGAGAAGTACAGTATCTGTGGTTCAACGTAAGTGAACAGGGTATAGAGGAACAAGTGAGATGGGTTGGGTAAGATCTATTTTCTGTTTTTAAAAGAATATTCCTTTCTCAGGTTCGTTCCATGCATGATTAAAAAATAAATAAAAAACAGATTATGAGAAAGACAAAAGAAATTCATTTTAACTTGATGCAAAAAGAAAGTAATTGGATGAGTTTTGACTCATCTGCAGCGTGTCTGGGTTTTGAAATGTAATAACACTGTTCGAGTGTAAGAGCCACATTAAATGCTTTCATCTCTATAAATGGTCAGTGAGATTCGAAACCAAGATCACAGTGACTGTGCCAGTTGCTCTATTATTGGACGAGTTTTGACTCATCTGCAGTTGAAGAGCAAATGCGGTGCATGTTCGAAAAAAATGGAAAGGAAGGTGATGAAAAAGACACATGCATGAAAGGGCATTTCTGAGAGACATGTTCGACACCAAAGTGATATTTTGAAACACAGTAAAGTGTGTTATTGGAAATTACTGGAGTAAATTCTTTTGTATGCACTTATAAAACACTGTTCGAGTGTAAGAGTTACATTGAATATTCTCATCTCTATAAATGATCTGAGATTTGAAACCAAGATCACAGTGACTGTGCCAGTTGCTCTATTATTGGACGAGTTTTGACTCATCTGCAGTTGAAGAGCAAATGCGGTGCATGTTCGAAAAAAATGGAAAGGAAGGTGATGAAAAAGACACATGCATGAAAGGGCATTTCTGAGAGACATGTTCGACACCAAAGTGATATTTTGAAACACAGTAAAGTGTGTTATTGGAAATTACTGGAGTAAATTCTTTTGTATGCACTTATAAAACACTGTTCGAGTGTAAGAGTTACATTGAATATTCTCATCTCTATAAATGATCTGAGATTTGAAACCAAGATCCCAGTGACTGTGTCAGTTGCTCTATTACTGAGCCATAACCCAAAAGGAGCACCTCAAGGCTTGGTTGAAACCATAATTTCTATAGCAGCAGCACCGACACCTCATAGTTTGAGATTTTGAATTTTGGTTACACATTAAAAGGCCATTTCTCAGGCAAACTGAGCACATGACAAATACAGAAATGAAAACATTCATAAAAGGATTAATGAATGGCAACTCTCTTTCTTTCCTGGTACTGATAACACACTGAATGGTGATTCTACTAATTTCCCTGTTTCATTGGCATAGAAATGGCGACAGTCTGCATTGCACAATTGACCATCAACAATAAAACCAACAGTTTTGCCATTTTAGCTTTTCTTTCATTTTTGTTACACTACCAACTCTTCGAAGTACACACACATGCTAGCCAAGTCAATTACAATTTTCCCTACACAAATTCACTTATGAAAGCCTCATTAATAATAAACTTTTCATCACATTTAATTGCTTAATTGGTGGAAACATGGATCCATTCTACAATCCTTTTCTTATTTTCTACATTTTTACTAACGAATAAAATTAATAAAGTTGCCTTTAATTTTAGAATGAGACTTTGTCTTTCTATACTACAATCCTTTCAGCAAATAAATATAAATTAGCAAATTATGGTTAAACGAATAATTTCTCGGGTAAATTCGATACAATGCTATCAAAAACTTCCAACTTTAAAACTTGAAACTGTTGTCAAAACATCACACTCCAAAAATCGATACTCTATTGTAAAACTTCCAACTCCAAAATTCAACACTCTTTCAAGTTAACTTGCACATGACTACACACATAGCACGCCTTTATCCAACTTGTGCTTCTGTTCGTTTCACAAACGTTTTTATTCACCCATTTCATTTGCATAGAAATAATGAGTCTGTATTGCACAAGTGGCTGTCTGTTAAAGAATAGCAAGGCAGAAGCAGAAAATTATCTGTTTATCTATCTGTTTATCTAATTATCTCTGTATCTATCTGTCTATATAAATACCTATCTAGCGATGAGTTGACAACAGAAATTTAAAGTAATTTTCAATGACATGTTATGTATTCCAGTTTGTGCAAGCATAGCTGACGTTGGATTACAGACGCCGAGAAAGACAGATGGGATTAAATGTGTAACCCTTGTGAAGGAGAAGTCTCAAAATGGAAGCATAGAGGAAATCCCCAATCCAAAGATATGAAATCCTACACCGTCCTAGGTCCTGTCTTAAAGCATTCCTTTAAACAGATTCAAGCTCCCCAAGGATGTATGACAAACCTATCAGAATTAGCAGAAACAGGTATGACGTCATGTTATGTTATATACGTAAATATGTTAACATGCAAGCACACATTGACACCCAGAAGAATCATGCGCATCTACAATAGACATTAAAGATCTGATGAATTGTCCGTTACACAACAAACACAACATACATAGTGTGGTTAGAAGCAAGAAAGATAAGTCTTACCGTGGGTGCTCAGTGAGTGAGTTCAGGCAAAGAAAAGAAAGAATGGCGACGGTGATGTGGTGGCGTGGCTTAAAAAAGTGGACATTGTAGCAAGGATTCAGAGGCTGGATGATGTGGCCGCAGTAATACCACTGTTTCTAGAAGGGGACGCACTGGCCCTCTATTTGGAGCTCAGCGAGCAGGAACAGGGTGACATGGACGCCATCAAGGGTCGACTGATCGAAGCTTTTGCAGAGGGGCCTTTCGAGGCCTTTAATAAGTTGAAAGAGAAGAGGTGGACTGGTGAATCTGTTGATGTCTACGCAAATAGGATAAGGAGATTGGTTGCGTTGTCGGGCATCAGGGGACACACCACGAGTCACGTAGTCAAGATGACTTTCGTTACCGGGTTCCCGGAAGAGATATCGAAAAGATTTCAGCAGGTCCCAGGAGTGGAGACGCTGGATGTGAGTGAGCTGCTTAAAACCGCAAAAATCTTGGTGAGCACCCAGCCAACGGAGCCTGGAGCAATGACAGCAATGGTACAGCAGGATGTGGGCAGGAATCTGCCGAACCCGGGGATGGCATGCTTCGAATGCGGGGGACCACACATGAGAAGAGACTGCAGGAAGTTCTTGCAATGCCCAAACAGAAGATTGTGGTGGAAGGACGGGAAGTTATGGCCCTGATTGACACTGGTTGCACCACTACCATGGTGCACACTACCCTGGTCGGAAGATGGAAAGGGAAGGGTGAAGTAGTGGCATTCAATGGGTCGCGAGTGAAGTGTCGAGGGAGGAAGACCGTCACTATTGATATTGATGAATGTCGGTCAGATGAGAGTCCATGCAATTGTCACTGATCGCCTGGTGCCTGACATCCAAGCCATCATTGGAATGGATGTGATATGCCGCCTTGGAGGTGTTACCATCACATGTAACAATGTGAGGTTCGGACTAGCTGAGTGCACGGTGACAGAGCAAGCCCCTAGAGGGATCAACAAGACCGGGGAGGAAAGAAAATTGTCAATCAAAGATCAGGACTTCCGAGACGAATTCGACAGAGGGTGGTGGACAGTGGAGTGGGCATGGAAACATCAAGCGCCATCGCTGACAAACAGGGTGGCGTGCTACACAACTTCGCTTAGAGGAGGGGCGAGAAAGAAGTGTGAGCAAGAAGTCGACCGATGGATTGAGGAGTGGATACTGATGCCTTGGACGGATGACATGGAGGCGGGCATTTTGCCGTTGATGGCCATTCTGCAAACAACTAAAGGGAAAGTAAGACCAGTCCTGGATTTCCGAGAGCTGAATGGCCATGTTAAGTTCCATACGGGAGGCAACACCGTAGATGTGTGCAGTGAGACCATTAGGGAATGGAGGCAGATGAATGGCGTATCTACGTTGGTAGATCTAAAATATGCCTATTTGCAACTCCATGTTGCCAAGAAGCTCTGGAAATATCAGTTAGTCAAGTACAAAGGCAAAACCTACTGCCTTACGCGAGTGGGGTTTGGGTTAAATTCGGCACCCAAGATTATGTCAACTATCCTCAGGAAGATTCTAGAGACAATGGATTAGGGAGATGGGGTAGTGAGCTCATACATAGACGACATTCTGGTGAATGAGACTGTGGTAACTGCCAAGGAGGTGGTGGCTCATTTGAAGAGGTTCGGGTTGGTCGCCAAAGAGCCAGAAAAATTAGATGGAGGGGCTGCTTTGGGCCTAAAACTGAAACGAGGTGCGTCAGGTGGCCTAGAGTTTCGCAGGGGAAACGAGATCCCACAACTGAAGCAGGAGCTCAACAGATGTGAACTTTTTTCCATATGCGGAAAGTTGATCGGACATTACCCTGTTGCTAGCTGGCTTAGACCAGCATGCAGCTACATAAATGACACGGCAAAGGACGAGGATGGAATAAGGTGGGAGAAAGAACGGTCGCCATGATGGAAGAGCTCCTGAAAGAAGCAGAATGGCAAGACCCAGTCTGGGGAACCTGGAACGTACCGCAAACATTGGATGGAGTTGTGTGGTGCGATGCGAGCAGCATTGCAACAGGGGTAGTTTTGGAAATTGGAGGAGTAGTTGCAGAAGATGCAGCCTGGTTGAGGAAAAAGAATGACGTCAGCCACATCAATGTGGCGGAATTAGACGTGGCAATAAAAGGAGTCAATCTGGCCTTGAAATGGGGACTATGTGACATCTGCATCAAAACAGACTCTGCCATGGTGTTTGTTTGGCTGAAGTCTCTCATTTCAAGCCAAAAAAGGATAAAAATGAAAGGGGCTGCGGAAATGTTAGTGAAGCGCAGGCTTGGGGTGCTGGCTGAGCTGATGCAAGAGTTTTGTTTGAAGCTTTGTGTAGACATGGTGGCTTCTGAAAAGAACCGAGCAGATGCTCTCACAAGAATGAAGAAGAGTTGGCTATTGCCAAAGAAAGATGTTGTTGCTGCACCGGATCTAGATGATGTTGCCATGCGAGAACTGCACAATTTGCACCATATGAGGGTAGAGAGGACTTGGTACTTAGTGAAAAATGTCGACCCGAGGATCACCAAGGAGCAAGTGAGGCAAGTGGTCAGGACATGCGACAGATGTCAGTTGATTGATCCTGCTCCAAGCATGCATGAAGCTGGCCAATTGGAGGTGAGTGGGACCTGGGAGAGACTGGCATGCAATGTCACCCATTACAGGGGTGGACTTTACCTGACCATGATTGGCTGTAGGCCCGGGCCGTTTTTGCCCTATGGAAGAAGCTACGTGGAGGAACAGGCAATGAAATAGCAGCAATACTTGATGAGGT
This sequence comes from Euprymna scolopes, assembly GCF_053919585.1. Taxonomy (NCBI): domain Eukaryota; kingdom Metazoa; phylum Mollusca; class Cephalopoda; order Sepiida; family Sepiolidae; genus Euprymna; species Euprymna scolopes. Next base: position 27,588,291 of record NC_136527.1, read on the forward strand.
GTTTTTGGAGCGAGGCCGCATGGAACAGTTGTTAACCGACAATGGGACTGCATTCAAGTCAGTAGCAGTGATAGAAGTACTGAAGAAATGGAAGATCCAACAATTTTTCAGAGCTGCCTACAGACCCAGTGGCAACAGTATCATGGAGAGAAACCACCGCACCATAAAAGCAGTTGCAGAAAGAGGAGGCACCTCACCTGAGCAAGCCGTCTTCTAGTATAACATGTCGCCTAAACTGAGACAAGTACCAGAGACGGTCCCGCAACTGTCAACGTTTGCATATTCCTGGAGACATCCCAGGGTGGAGCTGGCAAGCCAAGAAGTAGAGGCCACAGGGACAATTAAACTCGGGGACGAGGTATGGGTGAAGCCACCGGGGGCACGCTGCACCACACAATGGAGTAGAGGTCGCGTGACTGGAAGCAACACTAGTAACAACATTGTGGTGGAAGGAGTCCTGAGGCACATTCTCGACATCAGACCAGTGGAGGGCGAAGCAGTGGAGGGGAGTGTGCAGCCACAAGAGGAGGACGAGACACCTCAGAGGCCAAGTAGAGAGAGGCAACCGCCACAGTGGATTAGAGACTACGAAATGTGATCTTGAGATCAGGGAGGCATGTGGTTAGAAGCAAGAAAGACAAGTCTTTCCATGGGTGCTCAGCGAGTGAGTTCAGGTGAAGAAAAGGAAGAACAAACATGGCGGCCAGCATTTTTATTTCGTCTGTTCTCGCGTAATCTCGTGTGTACGTGAAGATGGAAACTATAAAACGATGTTCATTTCTCGGTGCTGGGAGATTATTCCCGATCAGGCAGGAGAGAAGGCAATGAGAGTAGAGACAGAGGACTGTAGTGATAATATTTCTTGAACATTCCGTTTGTGTATTTGAGGTGACCCCCCCATTATACTTCAATAGTCCGTTACACAACAAACACAACATACATAGTAACAATAAAACCAACTGTCATTTTCACCTTTCTTTTTTGTTACAAAACTAACACTTTGAAACACACACACATGCTAGCCAAGTAAGTTATGATTTTCATTACACAAATTCATTACATCCACTTATGAAAACCCCATTAATAATAACTCTGACCATTTTCATCTATCACAGTTAATGCTTAACAAAATACAAAATAGTTTAATTTTATGTCGTCATCATTTTTCAAAACAGAATTAAAGTAAAAATCTACTATCATAATCCGGTAAGTAAATATGGAATTTCAATTATTCCAAGGAAAAACAAAAAGAATTTTTCAGCATTTAAAAAATACACATAAAGAAAGAAATGTGATTTGTTCGTATCATTTGGATTATTTGGACTATTGTTCTCATTTTAATGTTATTTTTACAATGTTTGCACAATAAATAACACTCAAGATGAGAACAGTAGTCTTAATAATCTAAATAATACAAAGAATCATTGCTCAACTAAAAAAATTCAGAACCGTAATATTGTAATTTGTTTAAGAATCATATTTTTTAATTTAGTCAAAGTTATTTGTAAGGTTTTTTGAATATATTTTTGAGAGAACTTAAAAATACAACATAAGTTTCTTTAATTATCAGCATTTTTTAAACAAACGAACAGAAAATTTGATAACTGCATTTCCAAATAAATTAACAGGAAAACTCTTTGGTATATTTACGTGTGTACACAGTTTCTAATACATCGATCATTCATATTGAAACCACTCGACAAGAATACAAACATTTAATTTTAAAAAAATGAGAAAACAATAACTGCATGTCAATAGGCATAAAAATAGCTTAATTCGTGAAATTTGGCTAAAAAAGTTGATGTTTCCAAAATAGGTGTTCGATTTACTAGAGCGTTGCATTAGAAACAGAGTACACCTTACAAATGGTAAATATTGAATTCTTTTTATATATATATAATCTGGTAGATTACTGAGCATTAGACTTTGTTGAAAAAAAGATAAAATAAAAAACGATGACGATAAACAATATACACAATGAGAGGGTACTGCTTCCATACGTGCATACTGCATCGAACATTTTTTTTTAACTTAAACATATGAATGAGTGAAAATCATTTAAATTTAAAAAATTGAAAAAAATAACAAAATATAATTATAAGTTGTTTTGGTTTACGTCAAGAATCTTTCAAATCCTAAAAAAAATCATTACAATGACGACTTTTTAAGGTTTTCATGAGTTCTGAATATATAAAAGTGGCGCAGAGAAATAGTTTTCATGATATAACAAAATTATTTTTTAAAGAGTGGGGGATCACTTTTCATTATAAATTTAATGTCAAATGAGCACCCACCTTATGGCCACCTAGTAAAGCGCTAGCAGTATCAGAATTTTTGTAGGAATTTTTGACACCCCTAACACGAAACTGCGAATACAATATAAAAATCTCGTAATTTCTCTGTTAAAAGTGGGTTATTTATTTTCTTTATGGATTATACTTCCAAAATAAACTATTACAGTTGTTTTAAAAGTAATAAAAATATTTTTATTTTTTTTTTAAAACAGTAATGAATTTTCCGAACTCAATATTTTTCAATTTTTAAACTCAATATTTTTAAATTTTTAAATTTTAAAAATCTATCAAAATTTTTCTATTGATTCTATTTTTACGATATTTTCAGGGTCAATGTGAAATTTTATGTTCTTTCCAATAAACCGAATATAATATTTTAGACAAACGTTTTTTTTAAATTCACGCCCCCCCATTTTCACGCCCTCCCATTTTCACGCCCCCCCCCCCATTTTGAAATGTCTATTAAAAAGTAAATAATTAATTTATGTTTAATAGGTTTATATATCACAAATTGAAGAGAAAAGGTCAATAAATAATATATTCAAATTTAAAACAAAAAAAAAAATCAGTTTTTTAGAAATTTACCTGTAAAGTCCGAAGTTTAAAACCTTATTTTATAAGAACACATTTTTTCTTTTTGTCTTTTTTTTTTTTTTTTTAATGAAACCTTGGTCCTTGCTCCTTTAATTGAAAAAAAAATTAGGGCTTGAATTACATTTTTCGAGGAGTTATAAGCTTAGAAAGATAGGGGGTCGAATAATTTACGCCTCTCATTTTGAAATGTCTATTAAAAAGTAAATAATTAATTTATGTTTAATAGGTTTATATATCACAAATTGAAGAGAAAAGGTCAATAAATAATATATTCAAATTTAAAACAAAAAAAAAAATCAGTTTTTTAGAAATTTACCTGTAAAGTCCGAAGTTTAAAACCTTTTTAAAAAAAAAAAAAACACATTGTTTTGTTTTGTTTTTTTTTTAAATAAAACCTTGGTCCTTACTCCTTTAATTGAAAAAAAAAATTAGGGCTTGAATTACATTTTTCGAGGAGTTATAAGCTTGGAAAGATGGGGTGGAATTATTCACTATTTTCACGAAATTTCTGACACTGCTAGTAAAGCGCAAAGCGGACACTTTTTTTTTTTTTTTTTTTTTTTCTGATTTCATGTTTCAATACGGACACAGGGACATTAAAAAAAACAAAAATCATGAAAAATGTTATCAATTCTGTACGTGAAAACGCATACAGAATCGCCACCACTGATAACATAAAGAATTGAATTACGTATTGGCCGTTTAGTAACCATTCGATAATAATCCGATGAAAAAAAGATGAAAATAAAAAAAATACACATACGTGTGCGCCAATCGCCATGTAGTAATACTTACGGTTCTGTTTTATAATCTGCTTTCGATTAACTTTATCTGCTTTTATAAAAGAACGATTTTTCAAATGTGATTAACTTTAAAAGCTCAACTTAACATTCAAGAGATGACGAACGGAAGAGTAAGTTCGCAGAAAACAAAATTGAAGAGGAAAAATAAAAAAAGAAATCATTTCGAAATAGAGCCGATCTATTTGGTGAATATCACGGATAAAATTAGTATTATTTTATTTAACATTTTAATATTTACATGAGAGAGAACAGATTAGAAGTTTCATCTTTATTAATTCTCTAATTCGTTTCCCGTGCAATTTAATGGTGGAAACTGATAGTTTTTAAAGCCGCCTTTTCGTATTTTTATTTATTTATTTATTTTAGATTCCTGTTTTTTTTTCTTGTTGTTATTATTGTGTTTGAAACATTTAAGCCTAAAATTAATCTGATGCTTGTGCAGTTTAACAAACACATGAAAATGAAGATATTGGTGAACAATAGTTTATCATATTTTTTTTTATAGATTTCCTATTTTTTTTTATCGTGTTAATTTTCTTATTCGTTGCACGTACAATTTAATGGGGGGGGGGCTACCAAATGTCACCACAGAATTAGCCCCCCCCCCGCCATATTGGAAACGACGTAACTTTATTATAAATTAATATTATCAATATAACTTTTGTACCATTTAAAAGAAGAAGGGCAAAATAAACTAGCAATATTTTTTTTAATTTAATCGTACGAAAATAATGAAATTGCGAGACGAAAATGCGTTTACACAATTGGCGCTTTAAAATATATAATCAGTTGACTTACCAAGCAAAAGAAACTTCTTAAAAATTAATTTTTAAAAGATTAAAACGATTAAAATTCCATTATTTCAAAATGTTCGTTACAACATAGATTTTTAATTAATTGTGTTTAAATATTTTTTTAAATATTAAGTTTTAATATAAACATGACTCTTGTCAGCTATTTTATCACCAGATTAAAAACAATTTGGCAATATTATTGCACAAATATTAAGCATTTTTTAGGCCCCGCCTCATATGTTCTATGTGTCTTTTTACAGAACAAAATATGGAACCCCGTAGGTAACCAAATGAGCATTCAGTAAAACCGTATTTCATATTAAATAGACAAATGTTTATAATATTATTAATCATTAACCTGTGTAAATCTTAAAACCCAACAAAATTATAACAAAGATTTATTATTAATTGCAGTTTGTGGGGGTCATCAGGCCTTTTTAGGAACTAACTTCCTCCACAAATAAATAAAAATAACAAGAAGAAGACTTACATGCAAAACAAACGGAGGTTTATTCACAGAAACGAACCATTAACAAATAAAATATAATTCTCTTTATAATGAGTTCAGAAGTCCTTTTGAGTGTTCGTATAAAAAAAGGAGAATGTCTTTTTTTGCTGAACTGTTCATATGTTAAAACATGTTAAGAGAGGCAATAGGTAATGTTCGTCTGTGAAATTGTATGAAGCGCGTGGAGCAGTGAAAATGGAAGAGTGATTGTAACACGCGTGAAACGTCCGAATAAGAATGCAGTTGAGAGAGAGATTTGATGTTTGTGTGTGCTTAAATACTATTTGGACCGGCTCCCAGCGAGCTTAAGAAGAAAAGTTTAGAAAAATGTCCTTGGAGAAATCCCATTGGATGGAAACATCACGTGGGGTGCTCTGTACTACGTCCGCTCGTTTTGAGTCGATTTAATATATAAGTCCACGCTGGAATTTACGTGGGAGTTATTTTTTATTTTTCACGCACCAACATAATCATAATCAAACTGCGCGCCTAAATTGTATTTATTTTTATAACAATTTTTAATCTGAATCTTAACCGTGTAAACTCGCACAATACTCCCCCCAGATTGAAAAAAAAAAAAAAAAATTTTTTTTTCAATATGTAATGTATTCCTTGAAATGTTTCGGCCAGTGGACTTTCCTACCTGTTTTTTGTCGTAGGTTTGATGTTCCCGTCATTTTCTGCTGGACTCCCATGTTCTAAGGGAATTTGTTCTGGTGGGGAAATTGTCTGAGGGTATTCCTCAATGTATGCTGGTTTAATTCGGTCGATCGCGATGTTGTCTTTCCTGTCTTTCCTTTGGACTGTAAAATATTGTTCACTTCTGTCCAAAACTTGGTATGGTCCTGTGTAATTTGGACAAAATGGCTTTTTGACTGTATCACAATAAAATGTTGTTGTACTAAAAGGCACAGGCATTTCCTTCAGTTGCAAAGACGTTTTCTGTTGTACGTCAGTGAGTGTCTCGTCCGTCTTTTGTTCTTGTGCAATTAATTTCATACTCAACGAACTGGAATTTAGCAAAGTTATTGCAGCTCGTGATAATGCGTCCGCCACAATGTTTTGTTGTCCCTTGACATAGCTGATGTCTGTGGAATATTGAGCAATATAATCAAGATGTCTGATTTCTCTTGGGCCATATTTATCTACATGTGTATGTAGTGCATACGTTAATGGTTTATGGTCAGTGTAAATACAAAAGTTTCTTCCTTCTAACAGATGTCTAAAATGTTTAATTGACAAATAAATTGCTAATAGCTCCCTTGAAAAGGTACTGTACTTTGTCTGTGTCTTGCTTAGTTTGGCTGAGAAAAACGATATAGGGGTCATTGTATCCCCTATCAGTTGGTGTATAACTGCTCCTACAGCTATGTCTGATGCGTCTGTTGTAAGTGTAAATTTCGATTCTTCACTGTCCTTAATATAATTCAATTTTGTGAAATTGACTAAGGTAGTTTTAGCTTGATGGAAAGCTTTTAAAGCTGATCCTTCCAGTTTTAATTGTTGGTTTTTCGTTTTGTTCTTCAATAATGACGTTAACGGTGCAAGGATTGTGGAACAGTTGGGTAAAAATCGTCTGTAATAATTAATTACACCTATGAAGCGACGAACTTGTCTAACAGACGTAGGTTGTGGAAAATTCATAATGGCACTTACTTTTTCAGGTAATGGTGATATACCATCCTTATCAATTGAATGTCCAAGGAAATTTACTTCTTGCTAACCGAAAATACATTTGTCCAAGTTTAATTTTAAAACGTAATGGGACAGTTTTTGGAAAGCTTGTTCCAAGTGTTGTTTATGTTCGTTGAGGTTTCTACTAGTAATTAGGACATCGTCCGCGTATGCGAATACAAATGGAAGGTCTCTAAAAACCTCGTCTATTAACCTTTAGAAGGTTTGACAAGCGTTTCTAAGTCCGAATGGCATTCTGACGAATTCGTAACGTCCAAATGGTGTGGTCAGTGCTGTTTTATGGATATCTTCTTCCGCCACCGGTATTTGGTAATATGCTTTTACTAAATCCAGTTTGAAAAATACCGTGGCATTTTGCAGTCCGATTGCGAAATCGTGAATGTGTGGGATAGGGTATCTATCCAGTACGGTTTGTGCATTTAATCTCCTGAAATCGCCACAAGGACGCCATGTTGTTGCGTCTGATTTCTGTACCATATGTAGAGGAGATGACCACACACTTTTGGAAAGTCGGATAATTCCTTGTTGTAACATGCATTGAAATTCGTCTTTTGCGATCTTGTACTTATCTGGCTTCAGACGTCTGGGGGTGGCGTAGACGGGTTGTCTATTCGTTTTAATATAATGCCTTGCATTATGTTTAATATTATCCGTGACTTTGAATGGCTGAGTAAGTTGTGGGTATTTTTTAAACAGCCGACGAATGTACGTCTCTTCGGGTAAGGCAGAACTAATCCCAGTAGACTGGTATCTTGTGGTGATACCTTTAATTACGACTTTTGTTTGGTTATCAGTCAGTGTGCGATTAGTCATGTCTACCGATAGATTAAATCGTGCTAGGAAATCTGCTCCTAATATTGGTGTCGTCACGTTGGCTATGGTAAAAATCCACGAAAATGTGCGACGCAAGCCGAGATTGACGCTTAAGTACTTTTCACCATATGTCGGTATTTGAGTGCCATTAGCTGCCTGGAAGTGGTAAGGCTGTGGAGTAGCTTTCTGTTTACGTAGCGGTGGTATCACGCTTATTTCGGCTCCAGTGTCTATTAAGAAGTTATATCCGTGATTACTGTCACAAGTATAAAATAGACGACTTTTAATGGAAAATCCAGCGACAGTTGTCGTCACTATTGGCTGGAATGATCGTTTCCCTGGTTCTTGTTTTTAAAAGAACAAGGATAAGTGCAACGCCTCGCTTCTGTGCCGAATTTTTTGTGGTAAAAACAGATTTCGTTCGCTCGTTCTCGTGTGTTGCTTCAACCTCTACTAAAACTTTGTTTTCGGTAGTTAGGTCGTTTATTAAATGAGTAACGACGGTGAATTTGCATTAATTCCTGCAATTGACGAATGAGATTTTCGACCGTATTTTTTAGTCCAGCTACTTCATCGTCTCTCGTCTGTATTGGCTGTGCTTGTGCTGAGTTTACTTTGCGGTTCCTCAGATTTTCATGAATTTGGTCTGCCATGTCGGCGAGCATTTCAGTGCTTGTCTCTTCCGTTGTGGGTGCCAGAATTTGTACTGTTGTGTCTGGGAGTTTATCCAGCCACAAACTTCTCATTATATTTTCGGACATTTTGTTGTCCCCTAGCAATGATCGCATGTATCGTAAAAGTTGCAATGGTGTGCGATCTCCCAATTCTACTTGGGTGAAGAGATTGCGTAACATTGTCTCGTTTGATAAGCCAGTCCGTCTCAAAATGGCCTCCTTAAGTTTATCGTATGGATTATTTTCTGGCACGTTCTCCAATAAATCAGTCACCTCTTCGACGGCGTCTGCGGGAGTTTTTCAACCAAATAACAATACTTGGTTCGCTGAGACATAACTGTTTTGCATTGAAAAGGGCCTGGATCTGGATAAACCACGTCTTTATATTGGTGGGATTAAAAGCTGGTATATTTAGCGTTAATGTAGCCAGAGGTGTTTCAGCACAGGGAGGTTCCATTTTTCTGTTTTTCATTTGAAAGTAATTTTAAAGCCTTTAAACTGTCGGTTGACTTGATTCGAGTACGCGAAGCTTGAAATTGTGATCGAAAAAAAATGTTGCTTTGGCTAGGGTCTGTGTTTCTGAGGTCTGTTAAGCTGCCGAGTGAAGTTCGAGATTGTGGTAGATCATTTTCTGAGGGGTTTTACACGCTCGTGTTCACGTTTGGATCGGCTGAATTGTAGCTGTGTGTGTTCATTACACGTTATTTATCACCAACTCGTTGTTAGGGGGTGCCTGATGAGCAAAAGTGCTGTTTTGACGCTGAGTCATGATTTGTTTAATTTTCGCTTTTATAGCGACTATCAGCATAACTCGCTAATTTGTTGCTATATTGTACTGAGATCCACGCTTTGTTTAACGGCTTGTATCATCCCTTGAGATTCGCGTTGTCTTTTTACTTCCTTTGAGTGTTACCTCATGCATGATATAGCAAGTAAGTTAGGAAACCCCCTGTAGCTTGTAAGGAGATTCCATTGTACATGTAATGTTCTAAGTCGGGTCACCAACTTGTGGGGGTCGTCAGGCCTTTTTAGGAACTAACTTCCTCCACAAATAAATAAAAATAACAAGAAGAAGACTTACATGCAAAACAAACGGAGGTTTATTCACAGAAACCAACAATTAACAAATAAAATATAATTCTCTTTATAATGAGTTCAGAAGTCCTTTTTAAGCGTTCGTATAAAAAAAGGAGAATGTCTTTTTTGTTGAACTATTCATATGTTAAAACATGTTAAGAGAGGCAATAGGTAATGTTCGCCTGTGAAATTGTGTGAAGCGTGCGGAGCGGTGAAAATGGAAGAGTGATTGTAACACACGTGGAACGTCCGAATGAAAATACAGTTGAGAGAGTGATTTGATGTTTGTGTGTGCTTAAATACTATTTGGACCGGCTCCCAGCGAGCTTAAAAGGAAAAGTTTAGAAAAATGTCCTTGGAGAAATCCCATTGGATGGAAACATCACGTGGGGTGCTCTGTACTACGTCCGCTCGTTTTGAGTCGATTTAATATATAAGTCCACGCTGGAATTTATGTGGGAGTTATTTTTTATTTTTCACGCACCAACATAACCATAATCAAACTGCGCGCCTAAATTGTATTTATTTTTATAACAATTTTTAATCCGAATCTTAACCGTGTCAACTGGCACAGTCTCTAATCTTTCACATACAATCAAAAAGTAATCGGAAACCTACAAAAAATTATGATAAATCAGCTTTCAAAACTAATTCACCCTATTTTTGCCCGCCCATTTTTGCCCGTGTTTTCTTTTTTGAATTATTTAAACTGAATTATAATTTTCATGTAAAAATAAATTTCGAAATCGAATAAATTAAAAGTAGTTTAGTTTACTTGCATAATGAACACTCGTTACAAAAAACATTTACGTTTGAACGATTTGAATTAATATTCCTAACACGTAAATAAATGTTATTTCATCTTAATACAATGATTTCGTGTTTTTTGTCAAGTGTATAAAATAAAATGGACTTATGCGCGACGTCTCTTTAGAGGTGTGGAGGTGCTAATGAAGCTATTTTTTTTACAAACAACTTCTTTTTTTTAAATTCAATATCGTAAGACTTTACTAATTATCTTTGAAATAGTCGCAGAAAATTAATATCTTTCAACCGATCTTTGGCATTTATTTAACGTCTAAATTTAACTGAATTCCCAAGTTTCTGACGTCGCCGTGAAAACATTTTAAATTATAATTTTTTTTCATGTATAACTTTTTTTTAAACTTTAGACTTTTATCCTTTTAACACAATACAAAAATTATCGAAAATCTCAAAAAAGAAAAAAAAAACGTTTATCAGTTTCCGCCATGAAATTGCACTTACCATGCACCAAATTATAGAATTAATAAAAATGAAACTTGTAGTCTGTTCTCTCTCGTGTAAATATTTAAATGTTAAATAAAATAATACTAATTTTATCCGTGATATTCACCAAACAGATCGGCTCTATTTCGAAATGATGTTTTAAAAAAATTTTCCTCTTCAATTTTGTTTTCTGCGAACTTGCTCTTCCGTTCGTCATCTTGAATGTTAACTTGAGCTTGTAAAGTCAATCACATTTGAAAAATCGTTTCCTTTATAAATAAATAAAGTTAATCGAAAGCAGATTATAAAACAAAAACGTAAGTATTACTACATGAATTTAGTTTCGATTTTTACACATTTGCAGAATAAGTTAAAAATGCAAGGGAGATAACTACATTCACTAAGCGATTTATCCTAATGAAAATGTTGATTTATCGTTGAAAATTTTTCGCTGTCGATTGTGTTTTCTTGTTTCTTGTTTTCAATATTGATTAAACATAAAAATAACTTTTTTATCGTTTATCAATTTTATATATAATTTTTTATTTATTTTATAAATTTTTAATGCTTTGTAACTGTTTCACAAGTTGAAAGTAAAAAGAAATTGTCTTGTTTTTTTTTTATTTTCATCAGCAAATTATTCTATAGTTTCCTAAGTGTGCTAAAAACGAATATATATTTCAAAAGTGGCGCAGAGAATTGTTATCATGATATGAGGAAACTATTTTTTCATCAGGATCAGTTTTCTATATAAATTTAATGTAAAATAAGCACTCACTTTATGGCCACATGGTGATATTTTTTTTATTTGTTTTGTTGGCCTGCCTGAAAGTCGTTTTGGTAAATTGTAATATACTTTCCACCTTAACAATCATCTTTAACATTACAACTTCGATAGGTTTTTGGTATGCTGAAAACGAATATCACATTTAAATTTGATGCAAACAAGAAGGTATCTGGATATAAAAACTATAATTGTTATCAGTGGTGGCCAATTAAGCATGCATTTGCACATACAGAATTGGCCACCACCGATAACATAAGGAATTACATTGCTTAATATTTGAAAAACTACTTATTTGTGGCAAATATGTGTGCGCACTTGGACACACAAAATAGTCATATATAAAAATGGTCATCATTGATAACATAAGGAATGACACGTATTTGTATACAGATTATACTTTATTTTTGTTCTTTAATGTCCTCGTGTGTTTATCAAAAGAGGAAATCAGAAAACAAAAAATACTCTTCGCCCAAAAAACGAATGCAAAACTGACCTCCTTCCTACGTGTCCCTAAAGTGAGTGCTCATTTATGTTTAATTTATATTTAAATGTGATCCCTCACTTTTTGAAAAAAATCTCTGCACCATTTTTTTAAGCATATATTTGTTTTTAGCACTCTCGAAAACTGATAAAAGTCGTCATTGTAAAGGGTTTTAGGGGCTTTTGAAAAATTCTAGACATTGACCAAAACAACAGACCTCACAAATAACTTTTACTAAATTAAAAAATAATAATCATGATTCTTAAACAAATTACAATATTACGATTCTGAATTTTTTAGATGAGGAATGATTCTTTGTATTATTTAGATTATTAAGACTACTATTCTCGTCTTGAGTGTTATTTATTGTGCAAATATTGTAAAAATAACACTTGTCGAATATTTACTTACCGGATTGTAATAGTACTCTTAACTTTAATTCTGTTTTGAAAAGTAAAAGCGACATAAACTGTTTTGTATTTTGGGGGACATTAACTGTGATAGATGAAAACATTGGAATTGTTATTAATGAGGCTTCCAGTGGATGTTTGTCATGTGCTCAGCTTGACTGAGACATGGCATTTTATTTGGTAAAATCTCAAACCGTGAGATGTCAGTGCTGTTGCTATAGAACTAATGGTTTCCACCTAGCCTTGAGGTGCTGCTTTTGCATAAAAATAACTGAATACTTTCAATTATCATAAATAAAATGTAAATGTGATTAATCCCTCATTGTAAATAGTAGGGTGTATGCCTCAGTAGTAGAGCAACTGGCAAAGTAACTGGGGTTTTCGTTTAAAAACACTCAGACCTGCACATTGTTTGACACCAGCGCAGGGACAAAGTAAGAAGTAAAGACATTAAAATATGATTTAGTCTTTTTTTATGTGGATAAAAAGCATTTATTTCAATAATTTCCAACGACCCACTTCACTGTGTTTAAAAATATCACTCCCGCATCGTACATATCTGTCAGAAATGTCCTTTTTGTATGTGCCATTTTCCTCACGTGCATTTTCACTTTTTCAACCATGCAGTCCATTTTTTCTCTCACTGCATATGATTCAAAACACGTTTGATTGCTGTCTTTTCTCATCATGTGCTTTTTTTCTGCCTTTTTCTCTTCTCCTTCCCATGATATCAGTATGTGTACACTTGCTTTATTTGACTGACATCAGTATACATACACTTGCTTTATTTGCATATGTGCTAAGATGGTGGCTACTTATATTTTCACTAGCTAGCTATCCTACAGCTGCTGCTGATTTTCTCACATGAGCACCATGCACGTTATATTACAACGTTGTGTTTTTGGATAGCTGAATTATCTATGCAGCATTTAAATAAAATTTGAGTTTTATATCTCTTGTTTCTTTCATAATTTATTTCAGCTGGTAAGACCCTTCTGGAAATTTTTTAATCCAGATATTTTGAAAGTTGGTTTAAAAAAAATGAGATTATTTTAGATTTTCTATTGAAAAACTAAAATAATCTCAGTTTTTTTTTCAGTGTGATTCATGAATTTTTCTTGGTGTTGGATTGTATGTTTTATTGTTAATTCTTCTTGTTATTTATTACTGTTACTCCACCTTTGCTATTGTTATGGACTTTTATTTTTCTTCTGGTTATGATTGAAGGTAGCCTTGTGTCCATGGAAATTAAGTAAGGAGCCGTTATCCCCCTCTTGTTATTTGTATGAACTTTTATTTTTCTTTCGACTATGAGTAAAAGAACCTGTGTATCTATCGTTTAGATTCCTAACCATATGTTTGTTATGAAATTTGCATACGTTTCACATGTTATCTATGATAATCATCTGGGAGGATGTTAGCAAGTAAGCTTTTAATCCCCTTCCTCATCTTGAGGGTCAGAGAGGATAAACTCCTAGTGATTGTCACAAGTAGAGTAGAGGTGTTTGTTGTTATTTAGATATAGGGCACTTTACTTTCATTGGGTGACAAAAGGACATCATTTCTCAGATTAGCATGAGAAAAAGCTGATCATTTCACAAGGAGGAGACGTGCTTGTTAGTTCTATTTAGATATTTGATTGTCACAGCTTGAGGTCAGAGAAGATAAACCTAGTCATTCAATTTAGATATAGGGCAACTTACTTTCATCAGCTGCTAAAAGGACATCATTTCAGAGTAGTATGAAAAAAAGCTGATCATTTCCTGACATATTTCCCCTTCAATCATATGAAACTAACAACAATTCCTTCTTTTCTCTACCTGCATAGATAAAACTCTCCTCTGTCTATATAGGAAAAGCAAGAGAAAGAAGTGATAAGATATACAATTCTCCTGACTATGATTTGTCGTAGTGATGAGGTTTTGATTTTAGTCTAAGAGTATATGAAACGTGCTACAGGAGGAAAATGTTGGTTCCTTTCATATTTCACCTCTCTTAGCCATCCTCCAAATTATGTGATTAAAAACAAGAAAATACATTTAGACGACAAAACACAATTATAACACAAAAGAACAAACAATAAACATTCTACAACATTTAAAGTCAGTGTTGAATGTATTCCATAGGTCACTTAGTGTTTCAGTATATGTGAAAATCATTCTTTCTTTTTCATTTTTGTCTTTATTCTTTTTTTTATTTACATCAACAGTGCCAGCAAAAAGAAAGTATGCACATGTAATTTTTTTCCAATTTTTTAAATTGACCTGAACACTAGAATATTTCAATTAAAAGTCAAATATGAACAAATAAAATTATAAAAGAATAAAAGGTATCAACTGAGGTATACTTAGTTTAAATTTACAGTTTTTTTTAATTACAAGTGCGGCCTTTCTTTTTTCCGTCTGTGTATATTCATAAATTTGAAAAAAAAAAATGATCTCTTTTTTCTGTCTTTATGAATATTAATCGTATAAACAATTTTCAGAGTCGTTTCTATCTTGTTAATTAAAGTCATTACAGTTTTTTTTTAATTTTCTTTCTAAAATAAGTTTTTTTCCTTTGGTTTAACGCTTTGGTCGGTCCTGTCAGTTTTGGAACCAAAAGTATTGAATTCTGTTACTTATCATAAAAATGCTTTAAGATACGAAAATAAAATGAAATATTCCCATTTTACATCCTAGCAGTGTAACGACATGTCATTTTACGATGTTCTTCATTCATGTGTATGTAACTAACATACCCACTGAAAAATGGTATGGTCTGGTGATTTATTGATGAGTGAAGTAGCTATCCTTTTAGGTGGGGAAGTAGTTGGTATTGGAGTCACAGTGGGCAGTGAATTTTCTTCCACAATGATAACGTCAGCTGATTCATCAATAATGTAACGGGACTGTACCATTTTTAAGTGGGGGTGTTAGTTACATACAAATCAATGAAGTACCTGGTAAAAGAACATTTATTTCATTACACCACTGAGACGATAGATGACAACCGACCTAAGGATTAATGTCTTTATATGGGAGACATAAAATGACACACGATTATTCCCATGCGTGTTTACTGCTCGAGTTAATAAAAAATTCATTTCTTTTGTCTCATAATGTTTTTTTTTTCACAACTCAATCTTAATGATTTGCATCGGTCAAAGTCTCATATAGGAATATTCAATTGCATGATTTGACCCGGATTCTCAGTAATTCCCATCACGCATGGATTGGTTTAAGCCAAGCGTTGTAACAGACACAGACTAATTTCAAAATGAACAAACCGGAAACTGGCTTTAGAAAAACAGTGCATGCATAGAATATGGAGTAATAAATAGTGAATTTTGAAGTTTCAATCCTCATTGAGATTGAAAATATAATTTCAAATTATGTACAACTTTTAATCAGTCATCGCTAACAAAACACACCATGCTACTCTTATGTACTAAATAAATTCAATTTTAAGTTACTCCTGAATGTTGAAGTTTCAATCCTCTGTGAGATTGGAAATTGAATTTAAAATTATGTAGAACTTTTTAATGGAACCTTTGTTTAGTACATGAGAGTATCATGCACTTGTGTTTTAAGCGGTGACTAGAACAATTGCCAAAACTACAAACTCTTCAAAATTATACCTATACTAAAAAAATCTACTAAATCCCAGAAAGTCATGCTTAGTATACCATGTCACAACTTTATACAGTGAAACACTTTTTACTTGCCTGCTTTGATATCACACAAATTCATAAACACTACTACAAGGCCAGAAACTTATATTTGAAAATAGAAACAAATTTTGTTGACAAACCAGTATTGATAAAAACTATTCTCATTTTATTTTGAATTTTATTTATAATAAATTTACATTTATAAAAATAAACATGAATTCAATTTAACTAAATTGTTTTATATTTTCAGAATTTTCAACACTTAAAAGAAAGATATTAATGAAGGAGAAGGAACTTACATCACTGGTGACTTAAAAATAAGTTTATAATGATATAATTTCTTTATATAAATTTTTTATAGTCGAAATTTATTAGCATATCTTATCATACATTCCATTGTATATAATTTTTGTGGAATTACATGCCAGCAAACATGGGAGACAAACCTCATTCTTGTGAAAGATGTGATTATTCATTTGCACATAAGTCACAATTGTTGAGTCATATGAAAACACATACGGGAGAGAAACCACATTCTTGTGAAGTATGTGGTTCTTCTTTTGCATGGGAGTCAAGTTTGATAAGTCATGTGAAAACACATACGGGAGAGAAACCACATTCTTGCAAAGTATGTGGTTCTTCTTTTGCAGATAAGTCAAATTTAATGACTCATATGAGAACACATACGGGAGACAAACCACATTCTTGTGAAGTATGTGGCTCCTCTTTTGCACAACTGTCAACTTTATTGAATCATATGAAAACACATACGGGAGAGAAACCATATACTTGTGACATATGTGGTTCTTGTTTTACATGGAAGGCAAATTTATTGACTCATATGAGAACACATACGGGAGAGAAACCACATTCATGTGAAGTATGTGGGTCGTCTTTTGCACAGCTGTCACATATGTTGAGTCATATGAAAACACATACGGGAGAAAAACCACATTCATGTGAAGTATGTGGTTCTTCTTTTGCACGGAAATCACATTTAATGACTCATGTGCAAAGACATACGGGAGAGAAACCACATTCTTGTGAAGTGTGTGGTTCTTCTTTTGCACGTAAGTCAAGTTTATTGAGGCATGCAAAAACACACACAGGAGAGAAACCATATACTTGTGACATATGTGGTTCCTCTTTTGCAAACAAGTCAAGTTTGTCACGTCATATGAACACACATATGTAAACCTTATATGGGATAAGAAGGAGAAAGTGGCAGCCATAGTTAAAGTAAGCGTCCCTTATGATGTTGGCCTTAACTGAGCAGAAGGGTAGAAAATAACAAAATACCAAGGACCTATGTATGATATGAAAAGAAACTGGAATCTTAAGAAGGTTTCAATCATACCAGTCATTATAGGTGCAACCAGGCTAATGAAAAAGAATTTCAAAAACTATCTGGTGAATATACCCGGTAAACCAAGTGCAAAATAAATACAAACAATAGCATTTAAAGGCACGATTGGAATCTTAAAAAGATCTTATGGTTGGAGTAACTAAACTAATGGTAGAATATTTGGCATCCAGTAGAATTTCCCATCCCCAGGAAAAAGGAAGTGATAAGAAAAAACAAAAAGAGACAAACCATATTCTTGTGAAGTATGTGGTTACTTTGGTCAGAAGTCAGATTTATTGTGTCATAAGCTAACACATATGGGAAACAATATCTGATGATCTTCCAAATTCCATACCTCAGAATTGTATACCAGCATCATGAAGCAAGAGCCAGTAGTACAACCTCTATCACATAGTCAGCCAACTATTTTGCACAAGCCTCTCTTAATCAGAAAACAAGTTTGCTATGGAAATCACCAAAACGAGTCTTTTAAGAAACTCCAGGGTTTTATATACGACATAGAAAAAAGTACCTGGCAAATATACCTGCCGAACCAAGTGCAAGAGACATTTGCATAAAAAATTTATTGTGTCATATGCAAAAATATGCTGAATACAAAAGAACTTTAATAGAACATACAAATATCTATGTATTTCATATAGAGTTCAAGCGTGAGTCACAGGTAGGGAGCCCTTTGATTTCTGAGTACTTCAATTTATCAGGTTAATTCGACATTTTTAAAACTTCTAATTTAAAAATTTAACATTCTGTTATCAAAACTTGCAACTCCAAAACTTTACACTTTGTTTTTAAAACGTCTAAATCTATAAGACACCCTTTTGTCAAACCTATTAACTCCACAACTCGATATTCTGTTGTCCAATCTATTAACTCCACAACTCGATATTCTGTTGTCAAACCTATTAACTCCACAACTCACTATTAACTAAAAAAATCAATCCTTTCTTTTAACTCATCCTCTATTCTGTATGCGTCTTTTTTAATTCACCTGTTTCTTTTGCAAAGAAATTGCGACATTCTGCATCATGGTCATGTCCGTTACGCATAAAATCAATTGGATGTAACCACTTTAACCTACTTTCTATTTTATGTAAATCTATGTAAACATACAACTTTTATGACGAGGTCACGTCTTTACAGTTTTTATAAAATCAGCTTTATACAAACATGCGAACAACCATTTAAGTCTAGTTGATATATTTTTGTTACACAACTGACCCTTTGAAGCACGCACACATGCAAGCCCAATTAATTTTGATTTTTCCTACAAAATATTTCTTTTAATTTTCATGTTTTTCACTGTTTCAAAAATTTAAAGTAATTGCTTGGCGCACGTATAGAAATGGTATCCCTCGGTGTATTTTTAACATTAATTGTGATTTGAAAACAGACAACATAAAATCAAACTATTTTACATTTTGAGGGATGTTAAACGGTTATAATTGAAAAGATTGGAGTAATTATTTATGGTGCTTTTCATAAGTGAATGTTCTGCATTTGTGTACAGAAAATCCTAACTTAATTTGGCTAGCATGGGTTTGATTAAAAAATCATTGTAACGTTTCAAAACAACTTTATTAATTATAACTAACTGAATAATAAAATAAGTAAATACTTTCAATCATCACAAATAAAATGTAAATGTGATTAATCCCTCATGGTTACTAGTAGGAACTGTATCATGAAATTTGAAGAACCAGGCCTGCACATTGTCTGGTACCATCGCAGAAACAAAATACATTATATTAAGTTAAGCAAGAATGATGGAAGACAGAAAAGATTTATTCAATTTGATATTCGTTCAAAATGACTGAAACAGCCAATCCTTTATCATTTTCATGAATGGATGTAACGCATTATGAGTGCAAGCATTTTTTACTTTGACAGATTGTGGCTTGACACGTTTCACGATAAGTCGTCTGTAGACATGACAGGATGCATCTAGCATTATACGACAGTTGAGACCTGTCTTTTTTGACGGTGGTGCCCCACTGGAAATTCTGCCTGATAACGCCACTATGTTTCAATGTCAAGAATTTCAGAGATTTACGCAGGAATGGGGGATTAGAGTGCGTTACTGATGTGCATATTTTCCAGAAGGTAATGGTATAGCAGAGCAGTGTCACTGCACCATTAAAAGAATTGCGGCCAGGACATAGTTTTCTATTCCAGAAGCTGTGTACTCGTATTATGTGACACCAAAGGACGATGCAACACCAGAAACTGCACCAGCTAATGGGATTTACTGCTATGAACAGCGTATAAAAGGAATTGATGTCACACCATCAGTGGTTAGCATTGTCAATACACCATATCAAGTGGGAGACCGTGTTTGGGTAAAACCCCCAAATGCTGGTTGCACTGTAAAATTTTATGGAGGAAAATAGACAAAATCATAAGTCCTCAGACCATGTTGATTGATGGTGTATCACGTCATGTAAAAGATATCCACCCCTGTTATAACTCTTCTGATTCTGAGGATGAAGAGGAAGATCACATACAGTTCAGGGATGATCCTAATCGCTTACTTCCCCTAGAGGTGAGCCTACAGACCCAGATGAGGGAATGATGGAACATACTAGTGACAATACTGATGAGAACGATGGACATAAGGAAGTACCCGATAAAGACAAATACTGCCCACCTGCCGTGATTATGAAACACAGCCTATAGCACCATCAGAGGGGATAATGGAACATACTGAGTAAGATGAAACGGAGGAAGTGATGCCTTCGATTCTTCAAAGGAGTATCCGACAAAGGTGGATACTGCCTCCTTGCCCTGATTGTAAAACACCGCATAGGCAACCACAAGAGGGGATAATGGAACAGACTGGTGGCAATAACGGTGGTAATGAGGAAGATGGCAATAAGGAAGTGCTGCCCCCCATTCTTCAAAGAAGTACCCGACAACGACGACTGCCCCCCTGCCCTGTGTGTGATCATGAGATCAGGGAGAGAGTAGGGAAACGTGCGACTTACCTAACTAGCACGTGTGCATATTTCAACGGGTCGGGAGTGGAATGAAATGAATGAAAAAGAAAGAAACAAAAATGGCTGCCTTATCTCTTTATATGCCTGCAATGTGACCACCCGATATGCAAATTAGATGCTCCTTGTTAGAGATAAAAGAGGGTTGATTATTTAGAGGGAGGTTCATTTTGAAGTTAGATTTCAAAGAAATAAGTTGAATTAACAGAAGTTCGTTTAGAGTTGAGAGAAGGTGCGTTACGTATACAGAAGTTGGAAGTTTGGACAACAGTGTCAACCTTACCCAGGAAATTATTGATGTGACAGGCGAAAGAAATAACACTCAAGTTATTGACTTATAATATATATATATATATGTATATATATATATATATATATATATATATATATATATATATATATATATATAGTAAAAAGTAGAGATAACGTCTAGAAACAAAAATGTTCCTAAATTTCATACTGTTAGGACTCGTGGTGCTGTTAGAGTATTTGTTAAAATTCAGTTGTAAGTTACAAGCATCAGAATATTTTTACTCAGTAATTGTTAACAACACAAGAGCTTAAGTAAAGGGTTTCATTCAGGATTCTGCACAGATTTCTAATTACTAAGTTCGACAAAATAAGATCAGAGATATCATAAAAACTTTCCAAAAATTACACCAAGATGAAATAATATGAATAATCAATGAAGAAACGTAAAGATTTAAAATTAAATATCTGAAAATAGAAACACATTAAGTTTGTTAACAAACCAGTATTGCATAAAGCTATAGTCATTTTCTTTTTTAAATTTCATTATTCAAAGATGTTTTGGATATTTTTAATAAAAAGCAATATAAGAAATTCAGTTTTACCACATGAATTGTATCTTTTTAAAATTTATTTTATATTTCCAGGATATGACACAATGAAAAGAAAATCATTAATGTCTAACAAGGACCTTTCTTCATTGGTGATTTAAAAAGGTTTAAAATAATTATAAATTTCTTATAAATTTTCTAAAGTTAAAATTTACAATCCTTCCTTTCAGCATACACTGCACTGCATGTACTTTATGCTGAATAAAATGCAATCAAACATGACTGACAAACCACATTCTTGTGAAGTATGTGGTTCTTCATTTGTACGGAAGTCAGCTTTGTTGAGACATATGCGAACACATACAGGAGACAAACTACATTTTTGTGAAGTATGTGGTTCTTCTTTCACACGGAAGTCATATTTGTTGAATCATATGGCAACACACATAGGAGACAAACCACATTCTTGTGAAGTATGTGGTTCTTCTTTTGTGCAGAAGTACAATTTGTTGCGTCATATGAAAACACATACAGGAGAAAACCCACATTCTTGTGAAGTATGTGGTTCTCCTTTTGCACAGAAGTACAATTTGTTACGTCATATGAAAAGACATACGGGAGAAAAATCATATTCTTGTGAAGTATGTAGTTCTTCTTTTGCACGGAAGTACAATTTGTTGCGTCATATGAAAACACATATGGGAGACAAACCACATAATTAAGAAATATGTGGTTCTTTTGCACAATAATCAGATTTTTTTATCATATGCTAAAACTTACAGGAAACACTATCTGATTATCTTCCAAAATCCATACCTCTACATTGTATACCAGCCTCATGAATCAAGAACAGAACGATCTCTAAAACCAAGGACTAGCATAAAGAAAATGTCCAATTATATTAATCAATTTTGTTTTACAGAATTAGAAAAGAAGAAATCACTTATAACAGTTGTTAAAAATACTTCAGAACTTCTATTACAGGAAAATGGAAAAATGAGCCAAACAATATCGTTATAAGTATTTTTCGAATTCATTCATCAAGAGCTATATAAGTAAGGTAGGCGTTATTAACTGGCTTCAAAGAGAATGTCCCAAGTATGATTAGGACAGAATTATAATGAATTCTTACGATCAAATTTTATAACAAATACTTCTAAGAAGATGAGTGATCTCAGCAATTACAAGTGCACTTTTTACCTCACAGAAATAGTGTGAACCATTTGATATCTAGCTGTCAGGTTCTTGTAGAAGTTTGCTACTATTCAATGGAATGTGTAAATATATCTATATGACGATCTTAAACATGTGGAATATTGAATTCCACAGCAATCCTGGGAACAATAGTTGCACATGTCATACACTATCCACTATGACTCTCTACGATTTCTACAGAAATGGAGCTGTTAAACCTGACATCATTATATGAGACAAGAAGGGCACATCAGCAACCTCAGAAGTTAATGTCTTCAATAATACTGGGTTAAAAAGTGAAAGAAAAAATGACAAAATACCAGGGTTTATGTACAACTGTGATTTTCTCACACAAAAACTTGCGAAAAGAATATGCTACTTTGATTATGTATATATTCTTGTGTAAATTTTTAAAACCACCTGAAAGAAGATTTTTATGCTGAGGTCACGTTTTAAGATTATTTTACTTTTTTAAAATTTTATACATCTCAGTAATTGCCAACAATTTTAATCTTTTTGTTGTTATCTGACTAACCCTTTGAAACACGCGTAAATTTGATATTCCTTAGAAAGTAAAATAATAAAAAACTGACAATATTTTTGTAATATATGAAATCAGCTTTATACAAACATGTAAACACAAAATTGTACTGCTCTGACATTTTGTGAATGTCTGGCATCTGGTAGTATGTTCCATTCACAAATGATAAAATTTTGAAAAAGTTAAAAACCATATTTTTGTTATGTGTGTATTGCTATTATATGTGTGTGTTTGTATTATTGTTATATGTGTATGTTGGTATACTTGTTATATGTGTGTATTGGTATTGTTATGTGTGTGTTGGTATTATTGTTATATGTGTGTGTTTGTATTATTGTTATATGTGTATGTTGGTATTCTTGTTATATGTGTGTATTGGTATTGTTATATGTGTATGTTGGTATTATTGTTACATGTGTGTGTTGGTATTATTGTTATATGTGTATGTTGGTATTATTGTTATATGTGTGTATTGGTATTATTGTTATATGCGTGTATTGGTATTATTGTTATATGTGTATGTTGGTATTCTTGTTATATGTGTGTATTGGTATTGTTATATGTGTGTTGGTATACTTGTTATATGTGTGTATTGGTATTGTTGTGTTTTTCTCACACAAAATCCCACGATCGAAAAAATATGATCCTTTGATTATGTTAATTATTATCTTAAAACCACCCGAAAAATGTAATATATTTCAATAAAACATCTTATATCGAATATTCATGTCTAAATATCTACTCAAGCTTTCACCTTTTTATCATTGTTTTCATAAAATGTTTATTGTGCAAAATATTTTAAATACGATGGACGTTCAATAGGTAATGACCCTGGCCTACAGTCGTTTGTATGATAGAGTAGAAATATTGCATATGCAATGATTTAAATCTCTATGGGTCATTTGGCAAATTAAAACTCTGACTTAATTGTTGTTCCTGGTTTACAAGTGTGAAATGGAGCCTGTCAAGTGTCATGCAGTGATCAGTTGTCTTATTTGAAATCACGCACACTATGAGAAACTCTTGATGAAATTACAAGAAACAATTTCACATCATATTCTTGTAAAACGTTGTCCTTGTGAATTGCAATATGGCATGAAATCTTTAGCAGCAACACCTAGATATGGTTGCCCTCAATCTGTCATTGATGAGGCAACTCTCAGCTATGGGGAGGCTACATAGTTTGAAGATCCATGATTGACGCCAAATCACTAAAAGGTCATGATTAGTGCAGGGTCTGTTGAAACTATTTGATGGATTCCTAGGTTGCTGACAACTTTTACCGAAGCAAAAACGCATTGATTACTGTACCGAAGCAAGATTTACTATAGATGTGTTAAACCAACTTCGATCCACATCACACAATGTGTAAGATCAGAAGCACAGACGTCCATGAAATTTTCTCGCATGTATTTTTGCAATGCCTTGCGTCATCTGATTTTTACCTCCAGAACCCAGAAATTTGTTTTTGAAAGCGGTTTCCAAATGATACATCTTGATTTATGAATTTCAACACCATCTACAAAAACTCCAGAGATGCATTGAACTATGCTAGAAATATGAAACTCTGTGATGTTCTTATCTGGAAAAAACTGTGATAATTTTCATTGTTCTACTGATGTGAGGCATTAGACCAGGGCATTACAACATCAACAAAACCGTTTCTTAACCTCTTCCTTTTCTTAAAAGAACGAAAACATGAAATACACAAAATATTAGAATAGACGTTTTCATTAAGTCAACTTTTCATTAAATTCACACGTAATTTGGCATTAAAAATTGTGTTTATCTTTTCAATTACTATTGTGGATTATCTAAGGAATAATACATTGTGACGTGCATATTTACTATAAAGGAAATAAATCAAACATTAATGCATATTACGGTAACCATTTAGTAAGTACTAATTAATACATAAACATAATTATTTAAATGAAAAATTGAGGAAACCGAAATTTTATAACAAAACATGTTCATATCTACAAATTTATAAGGATATAATAGTTATTTTCAATCAGCAACGGTTCTTTATTAAAAATCGTGGTTTTTACAAAAAACAAAGTAATCACAAAGCTTATAGATGTGTGAGTCCATATGTACATAGTGTGAATAAAATGCACATGTAAATAATATATGTATGTGAGTGCATGACACTGTGTATGTGTGTTGATTTACCTTGTTCTTTTTAGTTCGTGTATAGCTGTGTGTTGCAATTGTTTCTGTTCTCCCAAACTCTTACTAATGTATAAGAATATGTGCGTGATATGAAGATATGTATGAGAGTTATTGAAGATTCATTTTCGCCTCTTTACCTCCTCCGGCCAAGTACAAAGTTGTTGTTTGGCACAGATTCTTAGGTATTTAAGCTTGAGAAATTTGCAGAAATCTGCGTTACCCAGGAAATAAATGCATAGTGGACATTGCAAAAGCTGCTGCAAAAACTTGGTTTCTCTCTATCGAACTAGAAGACTACTCACCTGAGAGTATCCTGTACATCTACAAGGCCACTATTTCCCATGCATGCACAGAGTTATTTTTAGAACAAGTCCCGGGGAAGACAAGGGAAATTGTACAAAACTAAACTGATTTGAATTTCTCGAAGATTCCATTTCTATGTGCGGAAATACAGTATAGTTCTTTAATTAATTTATGTTTGCTCTATCACTATGTGTACGGGTGACTAAATTATGACATTGTGTCTTTGCACTTAATGATACATATGAACGTTGAAACGATGCTATGAAAAAGTCTCTGCTGAATATTTGTTCAAACCGTATGTATCTATTGCTCCATGATTCTCCTCCTAAAACAAAATCCATCTAAAAAGAATAAAAAAATAGTAAAAATAAAAAAGAATACAAAATTTCACTGGCTAAAATATATAGCAAAACAAAGTGGACTCTATGTGCCTGCCAGATTTGCTGGAAGTTACGGCACCAGGAAACATTGCAGCAGTAGTTAACGAATTTCCTGAGGTTTTTTGCATCCGTATCACTGTTATACTATAGTCTGTGTTTTCGAAAAATGCTTTTTTCAGTTGATTAACGTTGATGAAGACATGTTTGCCATTCTTATCACGAAATGTTTCGGATATCTTCTAAGCATTTTGTAATTTTGCCGGAGTAGGGTAGCATGAATACTGCGTCATTTATTACAAAAACACGTGTGAATGTCTTGAGAATTGAGTTGAATTTTAGTAAAACGTATAGCTGGGCGAGTCTAGTGTACTAGGTGGTCGGTGCAATCAAGGTCAGATCTGATACCAAGAAGTACAAGAGAAAGGAATGCCATCCAAGGAAGCTTTCAGTATGTCATCACATACTGAAAGCTTCCTTGGATGGCATTCAACCAAGCCGTTCGAGGACGGGTTATATTGCGTAGTCAGTATCTGCTTGCATCAAAGTAAACATGAAAGTTCAGTGAAAAGATAGGAATTGACCTGTTTACCTCTCTCGGTGGTAATAATTTCCGGCAAACCAAATCTTGATATTCGCTGTGTAATGAATGTTTTGGCAACATTCTCAGTAGAGATTTCTCTGATGGTTAAGGTGAGGCTTGACATATTTTGAGAATCTGTCGACACAAGTAAGAAGATATTTAAAGTTCTTCAGAAACTTGTAACGGACCCACTATATCGATGTGAAAATGCTTAAATCAAGCCTTATGAATAGCGTACTTCACTAGAGTGCGGTTAATATGTTGAGTGACTTTGAATTTGTTGCAACGGCTACAACTCCATGACCAATCATGTACATCCTTGTTAATAGCGATCCATATGAAACGTGATGTAAGCAATTTCTGTGCTGCTCGGACGCCGTGTAACCTCGAAAAAACTACTCATCTGTGCCGGAGAGGTACGTATGGACGTTCATGTCCAGTCGAAATGTCGTACAAAATAAAATCGTTTGAGAAAGACAAGGGAACTTGTTGAAAGTTGAGAGAGACCGTCTTAAGTTTTTTATTCTTCATCGTTCTCCTGGTCCGTAGCGATCTGATGAAAATCCATATCGTGAACAGGTTGTATGGCGTTCATGTGCAGACGTGATAGTGTGTCAGCGGTCATACTTTCGGTGCCTTTGATATATTTTATGCCCGAAGTAAATTGTGAGATATAATCCAAGTGACAGGTTTTCTTAAACGAATGGTTACCGGGCTTAGCAAATAAGACATGTGACCGTGATTTGTGATCAGTTAAAATAGTGAAATTAAAATGAATTGTTTTAACCCTCCATCGATGTCCACATCAGCAGAATCCACAAATAACGGAAGTGGTTCGTCTGTTGTAGGAAAAACCAAAAATGTAGCATTTGCTAAGGTCTTTTTTAAAACTGAGAAAAATTGCAATTCATGTTCACTTAATACAATGCCTTCATTCTGATTTTTCTGTTCCGAAGAAGATCGGTTATGAGCTGTGCGAAATCAGTGCAGGTAAGAATCGTCTGTAAAAGTTAATTAAACCAATAAATTCTTGTAGTTTGCACACAGTAAATCAGAACGGAATAATCGAAATTATATTGAATCTCGTCATTATTAGTGAGAGACTTATTACTATTCTATTTTTAATTGATATGTTTAGGCTCAGAACTCGTCGCCATATTAGATTTTTGATCTCATGAAGAAGCTAGCATTTTTGGTGGGCTATTTTCCCGCCTAGCACAACTAATGGTGATGCCATCATAACATTCAAAATGAAAGTATACGACATGATGGAAGAAAGAGAGGGGAAACGTTCATTAGATTTATTCATTAACTTTCTGCGCACGTTGTTGGGAAATTTAGTGAACAGAATGTGAGCAATCATAATTGCTGATGTAGAATTATCAGAAAAAAATCTGCATTAAATGACTTGTCCATCTGAGTCAATTTTTACTTAACTTTATGATCGAGAAGAATTCTGAGGTCTTTAATTTGCAAGAATTGCACTAATCAAGAAATAATATATAATTGGATACAAGATCGAGTGCCTTCCCCGCCAAATTTAGATTTTAGTAAAAGGAGCTTATCCACGTCATCTAAATTAGATGTGAAAACTCGAATTTTTTTAAGGAAGGTTCAAATTTCGAATTTATTGGACGACAGATTCCCACTGAATCGAGGACACTAATTCCATTTTCATAGGAACTTTCCCGGGTCAGATTCCAAACTTGCTAATTCCCTTCTAACTTCTGCCACAAACTGCGCTTAATCTTGACAATATTCAATCTCTCCTCCACTGAGGATTTTATAATTAACTG
Organism: Euprymna scolopes; assembly: GCF_053919585.1. Classification (NCBI taxonomy): domain Eukaryota; kingdom Metazoa; phylum Mollusca; class Cephalopoda; order Sepiida; family Sepiolidae; genus Euprymna; species Euprymna scolopes. The sequence continues at coordinate 27,616,246 of NC_136527.1, forward strand.
CTCGAAAAGATCATCTAGCTCGGATATCCATTTTATGTATATTTGGAGAAAAATTCCTTTTAGATTCCCCATGTAGCTTTTCTCATATCCAAGCTAGGGTCATTGTTATTCGAAATTTTTGTTTGCTTCTATTCGAGAAAGCAAATTCGAATTAGCCATGATGCTTTGATACTACCGATAACTCACTTAATGAAAGGTCAAAATGCCGTCCTCACATGGGAATAAAAAAGGCATAAAACTACAATTTTCCGACAACGTTAAATTATAGTCGTCGAGAGAAAAAAGGAAGAATTTGTGAACCCAAATCACCGACCAAATAAAATATCTATCAAAGCAACGATATAAATTTAATAGTGCAAGGGAGATAACCAATACTTTCGCTAAGCTGAATATAATTTCGACCGGATGGTGGATCAAATTTATATAAAACAAAATTCGTCAACACAATATTTAAGCAACAGACAAGAAACATCAATAAAATTATAATTAATATTTTTTTATTTTCTTCTGATCAATAAATATCAATAATATCTTCACTTGATAAATATATATATTTGTGTCAGGTCATGTCATATGCTACTGGTACCATGTAACTGTAACCTATTACTACCTGCCTCATGATTGGGTTACCGGCGACTAAACTGGTCCCCCACCAGACTTATTTGGTGAGGAGGGTTGCTAGTCTCCATGAAGGATTAAAAAGCAGGCCTTTCAAAGGGCGAATTGGCCCTTTTTGGGGGTCAACGGCCAACTAGCACCGTATGAGTTTGTGTGTATGTATGTGTGTGTTGGGGTGGAGAGGGCTCCCATAAGGTGTGGTGAAGGCAACCTTTCTAGGAGAAGCAAATCTCTGATTAAAAAAAAAATGAAGCGGGAGACCAGTACCCGCATTAAGCTGGTCTGCCATTTAACTTATTGCTGGCTATCTTGCTCTTGCTTGTTGCTGGATCTCAACATTTTGAACCAGGAGAGAGACTTTGCTAAGACTCTCTAACATCATCTGTGTACAGATACTCCCTCAAGCATTTGTCTATAAAAATGGTCATGTGGCGATGGAAAAGTTGTGACGTGTGGAGGCTTGAAATGCTGGAAGCATGTAATAATTGATCTCAATGACCGTCTTCAGTGTCATGCCTGCTTGGGCGTGTGAAATCACCGGTAGGACTAAAAAAAAAAAATCAATATTGGCCTCATGGACTTTAAGCGTCTGAGGGAGTGACACTCGTCTGACAAGACGTTGCAATCATCATATATATATATATATCTTTTCATGCTCGCATTTTTCTATATTATATATATATATATATATATATATATATATATATATATATATATATATATATATATATATATGTGTGTGTAATCATAAATACACGCATATTTTTTAAGTGAAATTAGAAGTTACAAAACAGTAGAGTAACGTTCCAAGATTAACTTTTCTGCAATTAAAAAATATTAATTTCTTTGCAATTAAAAAAGTACTTTTTAATTAATTTTTAATTTCAGTTTAAAAAACATATTTTTTTTAAAAATATAAGCAAATTACAATAATTATAAAAGTTTTTTTCTTTTTTTAAAATGGTTGTCTATTTTGCATGTTATGCCCCTTAGTCTTATGAGGTCCCTTAAACAGTTATCTCCCTTGGCCGGTCATTTTTCTTATAGGGTTTCCCCTGACTCGACACCGGCAGGTTGACCGGTGTTTTATTCCTTAATTGTAATCAGCAGCCTTTCATGTCTCTGTCTTTTATCTTCTGTTGTCCTTCGCCGTTTTTAGTCATCTCCGGTAAGAAACATTATATATCTCCTGCTTAAAGACACTTTTTTAAAAATAATTTGAACGTTATTATTATTTTTTTAATATTATTTCATCTTAACTACGAACTTTGTTTATTTTCTCTACCCACATGTCTGACCCCCTCACTTTTAGCTGTGTTGTTCATTTCCTTACGTATACGACTCCGCATTTCACCCCTACTTCTCGATTCTTAGCTTTTCTTTTTGTGTTCTCAACATTTTTCTTTCGTTTGCTTTGTTTCTTTCAATATGCGTGTGTTTTTGTGAAAATATTGAATGAATACTGCTTATCGTAATTTATGGAATTAATTAGTTACGGGTAAAATGAATGCTGATGCTCAAAACGTATAAACATTTTGACTTTTACTTAAAAATTCACCAAAAACTCAGGAAATTAACTAATTTTAATGAAATTTTCAGTATTTATAAATTAATGATCGCGGAATGTAAAAAAAAACTCTTTATTTTTTATTTAAATTTGAGTGGAAATGCATAATTCTATTTAAACAAAAAAAATACCTTTACTAAAGTTACGGTTTTCAGTAATAAATAAAAAACGCAAGAATGTATTTTTGCTTTTTTTTTATTGTTACAAATTACGATGCTTTATTTATATAATAAAGCATCGTAATTTGTAACAATAAAAATAATTTTTACAGAAACATTACGAAAAAAAAACACTGAAAGTCCGTATTAATTAATTCGATATAACTCGAAGAAAAATGAATTTCTCGAACTACCAATATTACCATTGAATTAAACATTATTTATTAGTATTTTCACACACACAAAAATTATAATAGCAAAAATATTTCTACTTTTTTTTTAATTACAGATTTCGCTTAATTTTTATATGCAAGATTTTAATAATTTCCTTGCTCGAAAGAATGTGAAACTTTCGGTGTAACAACATTTTTATATAATCTCAAACAATAATTAAAAAATAAAATTAAAACAGGAACATAAAAAATATTAAAATAAATAAAAAAAATGATTAAAATTGATACAAACATTCAGAATATGAATGTATGGATGCACGTCTGGGGAGGGGAAGAAATCTGACACCTCTACCTCCTTTTACTATCATGATTTCATTTTGAAACAACGTTTCGATTGGCTGAAATTTTGGATCTCCTTATAATCATGTTTACAAAAGTTTAGTTTGTTACGTTTTTGGTGAACGGTAAATTACTTGCTTTTTGAGGGCTAATTAAGTTATTTTTGCTCAAACAATGTGTTTTTTTTTTATTTAACTCAATATCTTAGGACTTTACTTTACTAATTATCTTTGAAATAGTCCCAGAAAAATAATATTTATCTTTTAAAGGAGTTTTACAATGAATATATTTAACTTCAAAATTTAGCTGAATTGGTTAGCTCGCCGTGAAAAATTTTTTCATAACTTTTCTTTTTTTTCACGTGTACAAATATTGTTTTTTCTTTTGGAAATTAACTTTAGTCTCTACACTTTAAAATACAATCAAAAAGTAGTCGGAAACGTACAAAAAATGATGATAAATCGGCTTTCAAAACTAGGTCCCTTTATCTGTATCCGCCCATTTTGCTCGTACCTAATATATAAACATAAATACACGGATAAATCGGCTTTCAAAACTAGGTCCCTTTATTTTTGCCCGTCCATTTTTGCCTGTACCTAGTGTTAATTAAAAGGATTAAAAATAGAAACAAATCGAACTTACTAAGGGAGATAATAACTTCCGGTGAATTCCGGGAAAATATCCAGTAAATAAAATGGCGTTTAGTAAGTCATTATTTGTATTTTAAACTAAATATTTTATCGTGGTTTATTTTCAGTTTTATTTTCTGCAAACTTACTCTTCCGTTCGTCATCTTGAATGTTAAGTTGAGCTTTTAAAATCAATCACATTTGAAAAATTGTTTCTTTTATAAAAGCAGATAAAGTTAATCGAAAGCAGATTATAAAAAAAACGTAAGTATTACTACATGAATTTAGTATCGATTTTTGCGCATTTGCAGAATATGTTAAAAATGTAAGGGAGATAACTACATTTACTAAACGAATAATCCTAATGAAAATGTTGATTTATCATTGAAACTTTTTGCTGCCGATTGTTTTTTGTATTTAATATTGACTCAAACATAAAAAACTTCATGGTCGTTTACCAAAGAAAAAAATATTTTATAAATTTGTTTTTAACTTCTTCGCAAGTTTAAAGTAAAAAAGAAATTGTTTTTTGTGTTTTCATTTTTTTTCAGCAAATTATTTTATAGTTTTTCGGGTGTGCTAAAAACGAATATATACTTCATATGTGGCACAGAGAATTATTTTCATGATATGAGGAAATAACTTTTATAAAAAGTGGGGATCAATTTTCTATATAAATTTAATGTAAAATAAGCACCCACTTTCTGGCCACATGGTGATAATTTGTTTTATTTGTTTTGTTGGCCGTTTTGGTAAATTGTTGTTTACTTTCCACATTAACACTCTTTTTTAACATGACAACCTTTATAGGTTTTCGGGTATGCTGAAAACGAATATCACATTTAAATTTGTTGCAAACAAGTATGCATCTGGATATTAAACATTGTTATTCTTATTAGTGGTGGCCAATTCAGTATGCACTTGCACATACACTGATAACATAAACTAAACTAACTTGCAACACACATATGTGTGCACTTGACCAAATAAACAAACCTTACAAATAACTTTGACTAAATTAAAAAAGAATCATGATTCTTAAACAAATTACAATATTACGGTTCTGAATTTTTTAGATGAGGAATGATTCTTTGTGTTATTTAGATTATTATGTGAAGAAAAGGAAAAAAATGATTGATCGAGAAGAGAAGGATCGGCATGCACTTACCTTGAATACTAACCAAGAATTGTTGTTGTTGTTGTTAGCCACCCTTTTAAAGTTTTTTCAGTGCTCCGGATCATGTGATAGTTAATCATCTGATCCTTCCATTATATAAGAGGGGAAATTCCCTAGTCTTTTTTCCTTTCTCTTTCTTTCACCACAAGTTGATTCGGTTGCCGGTGATTAAATCTCTTTCACTTTCGTCTGGCGAAGATACTACAAGACGGTTATGTTGCGGAAGATGGCAATTTTTTCATAACCTAAGGTAAGTGCATTGCTCCCTTCTCGTTCTGAGCAGTCATTGATTCTTTTCTGGAAATTTTTTCACAATTAAGACTATTGTTCTCATCTTGATTGTTATTTATTGTGCAAACATTGTAAAAATGAAATTTAAGATGAGAACAATAGTGTGAAGAATCCAATAATGGATTTCTGATTTACTTACCGGATTGTGATGATAGACATTTTAACTTTTTGTTTTGAAAAGTGAGGACGAGATAACATGAAACTATTTTGTCTTTTGAGAGACATGAACTGTGATAGATGAAATGATTAGAATTATTATTAATGCAGTTTTCATAATTAATGCATCCTCTGCATTTGTCACGTGTTCAGCTTGACTGAAAAATAGACAATAAAAACCGTTCTTAACATAGGGAGGTAAGGGTTTTTATAATATGCTGGGGCAAATAATAATTTTATAACTTTTAAACGTTTTTCACTGCTTCAAAAGTTTAAAGTGAAAAAAAAATGCCGGCGCACGTGTAGAAGCGGTACCCCCCCCTGTGTATTTTTTTATATTCATATTTTTTTCACTTTTTCATTATTATCGAATGGTCACTAAGATTTTGTTTTCAATACTGACTTTTACTTAAAAAAAGGTCAATGTCTAAAATCATTCCAGCTCCAATTTACAATGAAGACTTTGGAAAGTTTTTGGGGTTGCTTAAAACGAATATATACTTCAAAAGTGGTGCAGAGAATTAGTTTCCATGGCAAATATTTTTCAAAAAGTGGGAATCACTTTTTTATATCAATTTAATGTAAAATGAGCACCCACTTTCTGGACACATGGTTTCAATTTGGAGGGGGGGCTGCATGAAAGCCGTTTTGGTAAATTGTTACTTACTTTTCATTAAAACAATCGTCTTTAACATGACGACTTCTATAGGTTTTCAGGTATGCTGAAAATGAATATCGCATTTAAATTTGCCGCACACAAGTTTTCCAGATGAGAAACAATGTACAGAATTGTCCACCATTGATAACATAAGGAATTACATTGATTAATATTAAAAAAACTACTAGTTTTCAGCAAAAATATGCATGCGCTTACAGTTACAGAAATGGTCACCACTGATAACATAAGGAATGACACATATCAGTATACATAGTTTTCTTTATTTTTGCTCTTTAATCTCCTCATGCCTTTATTGAAAGATGAAATTGGACAAATAAAGTGTCAGCCTAAAAGACAAAAACAAAAAACGCCCCCTCACTATATGGCCATAAAGTGGGTGCTGATTTAACGTGAAAATTATAATGAAAAGTGGCCCCCAACTTATTAAAAATGTTAATTTTTCATATCATCTGTGCCACTTTTTAAAGAATATATTCGTTTTCAGTAAAATTTTACAAAGTCGTTATTTTGAAGGTTTGGGGGAGTTGGAAAGATTCTAGACATTGACCAAAATAACTTCTTTATCGTTTAGAAAAGAAAAAAAGATAAATTTTACATTTCTTTTTCACAAGCAAACAATAGGGCTCGGTGCATGCATGGAAGAGGTTCCCCCCGTGTATTTTTCTATTTTCATATTTTTTCAGTGGATTAAAAAAATATATAATTTAGCCTTTTTGACATTCAATAGTTGTTTTCTTATTTCGTTAATTAATGTTTGTATTCTCGTCGATTGGTTTCAATATGAGGGATCGATGTATTAGAAACTGTGTACAAACGTAGCAAAGAGTTTTCCTGTTTATTTATTTGGAAATGAAGTTATCAAATATTCTGTTCGTTTGTTTATAGAATGCTGATGGTTAAATAAATTTATTATGTTCCATTTTAAGTTCTCTCAAAAGTACATTTAAAAACCTTACAAATAACTTTGACTAAACAAAATGATAATGATTCTTAAACAAATTACAATATTATTGTTCTGGGTTTTATAGATGAGGAATGATTCATAGTATTGTTTTGATTATTAAGACTACTATTCTCATCTTGAGTGTTATTATCCAAACATTGTAAAACTAACATTTAAGATGAAAACAATAGTTCAAATAATCCAAATGATACAAAAAATCACGTGATATTTTATTTACATGTATTTTTTACATGTTGAAAAATTGTTTTTGTTGTTCCTTGCAATAATGGAAATTCCATATTTACTGACCAGATTGTGATAGTACACTTTAACTTTAATTCTGTTTTGAAAAGTAAAGGTGACATAAAATTAAATTATTTTGTATTTTGGGGACATTAACTGTGATAGATGAAAAGGAAGTTATGTTAAATGGGGATTTCATAAGTAGATGTTCTGAATTTGTGTATGGAAAATTATAACTTACTTGGCTAGCATGTGTGTGTGTGTGTGTGTGTGCTTCACAGATTGGCACTGTAGCAAAAGAAAGGCTAAAATGACAAAACCCAGTTAGTTTTATGGTTTTTAAGCTATCATACAGCTGCTGCTGATTTTCACACATGTGTATCATGCACGTTATATTACAAGAACTTTTGTTTGTGGATAGTTGAATTATATATGCAGCAATTAATCTAAATTTTAGTATTATATCTCTTGTTTCTTTCATAATTTATTTCAGCTGTTTATTTCCTCTTGTTATTTATTACTACTGCTGTTACTCCCCCTTGCGATTGTTATGGACTTTTATTTTTCTTCCGGTTATGACTGAAAGTGGCCTTGTGCCCATGTAAATTAAGTAAGGAACCGTTATCCCCTCTTGTTATTTGTATGAATTTTTATTTTTCTTCCGACTATGATTAAAAGAACCTGTGTATCTAGCCATGTGTTTATGAAATTTGATTATGTTTCAAGTGTTGACTATGTTAATCATCTGGGAGGCTGTAAACAAGTAAAATGTTCATTCCCTTCCTCATCTTGAGGTCAATGAAGATAAACACCTAGTAATTGTCACAAGGGGTAGAGGTTCTTGTAAGTTCTATTAAGACATAGAGCATCTTATTTTCATTGGTCGCCAAAAAGACATAATGTCTCAGATTAATATGAGAAAAAGCTGATAATTTCCTGGCATATGTGAAAGATTTCAACTGCAAAATCATCAGTGGTTTCTGGTTTACCCCCTCCCCAAAAGACTTCATTTCAAATAATGAGACACTAACAAAGATTTATTTGCCTGCATAGATAAAAGGGCTTTGCCCATAAGATAATAACAAGAGAAAGAAGAGGAAATTATGAATATGCAAACAAAATGTAAATTGAAAAATTCTCCTGATCATGGTGAAGGACAATCATCTTGCAATCGAGTTCCTCACTGAATGTTCTGAAGCTGTATGATTGGTCCTAGTGGTGATGTGGTGGTTATGTTTGGAGTCTAAGGATATATGAAAAGTGTTAACATTATGATTGGATTGGATTCTAAGAGTATATGAAACCTGTAAAGGTTATGGTTGGAGTCTAATGGTATATGAAACATGTTAAGGTTATGGTTGGAGTCTAAGGGTATATGAAACGTGTTAAGGTTATAGTTGGAGTCTAATGGTATATGAAACGTGTTAAAGTTGTGCTTGCGGTCTAAGGGTATATGACACGTGTTGAGGTTATGGTTGGAGTCTAAGGGTATATGAAACGTGTTAAGGTTATGGTTGGAGTCTAAGGGTATATGAAACGTGTCAAGGTAGTGCTTGGAGTCTAAGTGTATATGAAACCTATTAAGGTTATGGTTGAAGTCTAAGGGTATATAATCCGTGTTAAGGTTATGGTTGGAGTCTAATAGTATATGAAATTTGTTACAGTTATGGTTTGAGTGTAATGATATATGAAAAGTGTTAAAATTATGGTTGGACTATATCAAATGTGTTACAGTTATGGTTGGAGTGTAATGGTATATGAAAAGTGTTAAGTATATGGTTGGAATGTAATGGTCTATGAAAAGTGTTATGATTGGAGTCTAATGGTATATGAAACGTATTAAGGTTATGGTTGGTGTCTAATGGTATATTAAAAATGTTAAGGTTATGGTTGGAGTCATCACTAAAATTAAAATCAAGAAAATACATTTAGACGGTTCTAATTAAAATACTAATTTTACAAAACTTTAAAATTGACACCCCTTATAGGTATTTGTTGTCAGTCCTAGAGTGATAGGATCACTGATAAAATAGGCCAATATTTTATGAGATATGCTATTGATATTCTTAACCAACTCAATAGCATTCAGATTAGCTAGTATGAATGAGCAAGGCTTGAGTGTTGGCTTTTGCAGGTTTGGAGTCTTATTATAAACTCTACTCATTTTCTTTTTTTTGAATTTCAATAAGAATAGGTGTTTTAGATAATTTTTATAAAAATCAATGTAAGAAGTCAATTTTTCCATGTGAAATATATATTTTAAAATTTATTTTATATTTACAGGATTTGCAGCAATGAAAAGAAATTTATTGATTAATAAGAAGGACCTTTCATTATTGGTGATTAAAAAAGGTTTAAAATAATTATAAATATCTTCATATAAATTTTCTAAAGTTAAAATTTACAAGCCTTCCTTTCATCAAACACTACATTGCATATACTTTTTGTGGGATATGATGCAGTCAAACATGGCTGACCAACCACATTCTTGTGAAGTATGTGGTTCTTCTTTTGCATTGAAAGCAACATTGTTGCATCATATGACAACGCATACAGGTGAAAAACCATATTCTTGTGAAGTATGTGGTTTTTCTTTTGCACAGAAATCACATCTGTTGAGGCATATGAAAAGACATACAGGAGAAAAACCACATTCATGTGAAGTATGTGGTTCTTCTTTTGCACGGAAGTCACATTTGTTGAGTCATATGAAAACACATACAGGTGACAAACCACATTCTTGTGAAGTATGTGGTAATTCTTTTGCAAGGAAGTCAACGTTGTTGAATCATATGAAAACACATACAGGTGACAAACCACATTCTTGTGAAGTATGTGGTAATTCTTTTGCAGAGAAGTCAACGTTGTTGAACCATATGAAAACACATACGAGGGACAAACCACATTCTTGTGAAGTGTGTGGTTCTTCTTTTGCACGGAAGTCACATTTGTTTGATCATATGAAAACACATACGGGAGAGAAACCACATTCTTGTGAAGTATGTGGTTCTTTTTTTGCATCGAAGTCGAATTTATTGACTCATATGAGAACACATACCGGAGAGAAACCACATTCTTGTGAAGTATGTGGGTTTTCATTTGTACAGAAGTCACATTTGTTGAGACATATGCAAACACATACGGGGGACAAACCACATTCTTGTGAAGTATGTGGTTCTTCTTTTACACGGAAGTCAACTTTGCTGGATCATATAGCAACACATATAGGAGAAAAACCGCATTCTTGTGAAGTATGTGGTTATTCTTTTGCACGGAGGTCAAATTTGTTGAGACATATGAAAACCCATTCACTGTCATTATAAAGCAGATTACAAATCTTCATCCCCATCAACATGTGAAATAACTCCCTCACCAAGAAAAACTCCATCTTGTGTTTTGCTTCCAGAACCAGATGATGAGCAATTGGGAATAGAAGAAGAACTGTGTAACACAATAGAAAAAGTCAACAATATGAGCATGGAAGAAAGGCCTATGTTACCTAAAATACAAGCCACAAGATTCTTTAAGTCATTGACCATCAAAGTCAATATTGCTCTTATAAGGCTTGTTCCAGAAGAAATAGACCTTAGGCAGCTAAATAACGTCACATATGCAGCTGGACTATACATTAGCAACAAAATACTTCCTCTGAATAAACACCAAAATAGAAATAAAATACCTAATGTAACCAAAGCAACACCAAAATGGAAAGTCAAGCTGCGGAAACAAATAAACACCTGTAGAAAAAAGCTTAGCCAATTAAAGCAGTTCATGAAGAATCCCACAATGGAAGGTAGACTCAAAAACAGTGTCAAAAGAATCTGTGCGAAATTTAAAACAAATTGTAAAAATATTGGAAACATAGTGAAGGAACTGGAAGGCAAAATACCAGCCATTGCCCAAAAAATTAAACATCGCATGGCTAAGATTAATGCAAAGACACAGAATAAGCTTTTTGCAAACAATCTAAGAACTGTCTACAGAAATCTAATAAGAGAAGAAATTAAAATACAAGATCCCCCATGTAAACAGGAATTAGACGATTACTGAAGACCCTTATTTGAAAAAGAGGAAGTACATAACGAAGCGGCCCAGTGGATCGGTGATATTATCAATGCAAATAAAAATAAAAGAGAAATGCCAGAGCCAGAAATAACGCCAGATAAAATAAGATCAAAGCTGGCACGAGCTTCAAATCACAAGAAACCTGGCATCGACAACATATCTAACTTCTGGTTAAAACAGCTAACAGCATTGCATGATCATTATAGCAGATGTTTCACCAGAATGTTGAAAGCTTATGAAGCGACACCATCATGGCTATTAAAAGGCGATACAAGCTTAATAGTTAAAAGCACAGAAACTAAAAACCCCAGCAAATATCGCCCAATATGCTGCCTAACCACGACCTACAAGCTATTCACTGGATTAATAGCTGACAGCATTTATGACCATCTTTCATCCGGAGATTATCTTGAGGAGGAACAAACAGGATGTAGGAAAAACTGTCTGGGCACCAAAGATTAATTGCTCATTATACAAGATCCACCCGAGCATACGAGAAATTATAGCTGCCCAAATGAAGGAGTGGCAAACATCCATTACCTTAAACCATAGCGGGGGAAGGATATCCATTCCAAATATAAAAATCAAAAAAGGAATCTTCCAAGGAGACAGTTTATCTCCTCTACTATTTTGCTTAGCAATTGATCCTCTAAGTAAGAACTGCCAAGGTGCTTATAATCTAATCTACAGCCGCCAAAGAGAATCCCCCAAGGTAATAAATCATTTATTTTTCATGGATGATCTTAAGCTGTATGCTAGCTCGGATAAGGATTTAGATAATCTCATCTACTAAAAATTGTCCACACTTTTTCCAATGACATCAAAATGAAGCTCGGGCTGGATAAGTGTACTCTGAAAGCGGGCAAGAAGATATCTACTGAAAACATTCAGCACAATGAAAATAGTGAAATCAGAGAACTGGATGAACAGGAAACACACAAATACCTCGGCATTGATGAAAATGAGTCCATCCAGCATTCCAAGATGAGAGAGAAACTAAGCCAAGAATATTTACGCCGAGTAAGAACAATCTGCAAAACTGAAATCACAAACAAGAACAAAGTTACGGCAATTGACCAACTTGCCATGCCAGTACTAACAGATGGTTTTGGCATTATTGACTGGCCTCAGAAAGACATAAATTGGCTTGACACAAAGACAAGGAAAATGCTAACCTTGTACCGAGTTATTTATCGAAATCAGTGCATGCCTCGTTTGTACCTACCCAGGCGAGAAGGAGGTATGGGACTCTCGGAAGTCAATCATCAACACAGAGCCACAATCGTCAGCATAGGTCAGTACATAATAAGTTCCTGTAATCCAAAGATAATTAAAATTAAAGACCATTATGAGAACCGAGCAAGTAGTACAACATCTATAACACAACTTGTCACTCATTTTGGAAAAGATTGCCTTACAAATGATGCTGAGAATCCAAACAAGCCTGCCACTAACATAGCCCAGAAAAGTCGGAAAAAATACACTAGCCAGTTCCATAGTGTTAAAACAGAAGAATGGACCAACCATAAACGGGCAAAATATCTACCGACTGAAATATCCCAAGAATATATCGATAGGGATGGTTCACTGGGCTGGCTCAAAAGAGGATCCCTCCATTACGACCACGAGAGGTTGATATTGGCTGCACAAGACCAGGGCCTCATGACGAACGCATTCAAAAAGATGAGTGATCTAAGCAACAATAATAAATGCAGGTTCTGTAGCACTGAGGTTGAGAATGTGGGCCACCTTATTCCTAGTTGCAAGGTCCTACTTGGAGACGGTTATTATACAGATCGCCATAACGGAGTTTGCAAATACCTTCACTGGAAGATATGTAAGAAACTCAACATTCAGTGTAGTAAAAACTCCTGGGAACATACACCCGAACAAACAGTTGGGAATGACAACTACACCATTTACTATGACTACATAATCCCGACTGGTACATATCTTGAAAACGCAGCTGTTAAACCAGATATAGTGATTTGGGACAGAGCAAACAAAAAAGCCACCATAATAGAGGTCAGTGTACCCAATGATACAGGGCTTAACAGAGCTGAGAGAGAAAAGATAACAAAGTATCAAGGACTTATGTATGATATGAAACGAAATTGGAAACTAAAAGACGTTTCAATTATACCAGTCATCATAGGTGCAACTGGGCTTATGAAAAAGAACTTTAAAAAGTACATAGCAAGCATACCCGGTGAACCAAGTGCAAGTGAAATACAAACGATTGCACTGAAAGGGACGGCTAGAATCCTAAAAAGATCTCTTGGTTGGACTCACTAAAATAGGGGTAAATGTCAGACATCTGTTTGGATGTCCCCCCCCAGAAGAAAAAGGTTAAGAAAAATGAAAAAAAAAGAGAAAAGCCACATTCTTGTGACATATGTGGTTTTTCTTTTGCACGGAAGTCACATTTGCTGAGACATAAAAACACGTACTGGAGAGAAACCCCATTTTTGTTAAGGATATGGTTCTTATTTTGCACAGAAGTACAATTTTTTTGCATTATATTAAAACACATACTGGAGACAAACCACATTATTGAGAAATGTTTAGTTCTTTTGTACAGAAGTGAGATTTTTTGCATCAGGAAACTGATGAACCATGTGCAAAAGAGGCCCAGAGAAGTGCACTTAAGGGAATAACGAGGATACTAAAAAGAGCTCTCGGTTGGTTTCAATAAAAAGCAGAACACTTTTGGCAGCTGTTTTTTTTGCGTTATGAAACTGGAATCTTAGGGAGATATCAACCAGTTATTCTAGCTGCCAGGAAAAATGAGCCAAACAATATCGTAACAAGTATTTTCTGGATTTATTCATCAAGGACTATATAAGGAAGGCTTTATTTACTAACATTAAAGAGAATGTCTCCACTATGATCAGGACATAATTATAATGAATTCTCATGATCAAAGTTTATGACAAATACTTCTAAGAAGACGAGTGATCTCCGCAATGACAAGTGCACTTTTTACCACACAGAAATAGTGTAAGCCATTGATATCGAGCTGACATGTTTTTCTAGAGGATGGCTACTATACAATGCAATGTGTAAATATATCTACATTACGATCTTAAAAAAGAGAAAACCCACATTTCTGTGACGTATGTAGTTCATTGCATAAAAAGCACATTCGTTGTGTCATATGCAACAACATGGAAGACAAACGAACTTTCATAGAACATTCAAATATCTATGTACGTCATGTAGAGTTTAAGTGTGAGTCCAAGCAAGGGGGGCATTGATTTACGAGGATTTTTACTGAAGAAAATGAAACAAAAAGACAAAAGTATATGAAATATATTAACTGGCTTAATGAAAAATCCTAAGAAATATTTAGACACAATGCCTAGAAGACCAAACTTTAGCAATGATATGAATTTATATCGTAATAAAATTAATTGTATAAGTTCCTGGAGGATTTCTTCAAATTAAATGTATGGGTAAACTAACAATTTATACAGTAATTCTGTCGTCAAAACTTCCAACTCCAAAACTCAGCTTTCAAGTTGTTGCACATGATTACGTATGTAGTAGACCTTCTTACTCATCCATCCACATCAAGAACTAAAATCATAAACATTGAAAAAAGTTCCAAACAATATTTTTGTTATATGCGTGAATATTCTTGTATGAAAGAAAACTGATTTTCTCACACAAAAACTTGCGAAAAGAATATGCTACTTTGATTATGTATATATTCTCGTGTAACTTTTTAAAACCACCTGAAAGAACATTTTTTATGATGAGATCAGGTCTTAAGAGTTTTTACTTTTTTAAATTTAATTCATCTCAATAATGGCAACAATTTTAATCTTTCTATTTTTGTTTGCCGACCGACTCTTTAGAAGCACGCACACATGCAAGTAAAATAAGAAAAACTGAAAATATTTTTGTAAAGTAGCTCCTCTGTTTTTATGAAATCAGCTTTAGACAAAAATGCGAACACAAAATTGTACTGTTTGAGATTTTGTGAATGTTTTTATTGTTTGGCATCCATTCAATGTGAAAACTAAATTTTGAAAAAGTTTAAAACCATATTCGATAGAAATTATTGTCTTTTAGAAACAAAGTTTTTATTCTCATGTAAATCTTTAAAACCACTCGAAATAACATACAGTCTTTATGCAAAGGTCATGTTTTAACACTTTTTTCTTTTTAATTTAATAAATAAATAAAAGTCTATTTTATATTGAGTAATATATATAAATGTCTATTAAAGGTGTTCGCCTTTTATCATTGTTGTTTTCATAAAAAATGTTTATTGTGAAAAATATGTTAAATATGTAAATTACAACTCTGAACTACGTGTTGTTCCTGATTTACTAGTGTTTGAAATTAGTTAAGTGTAAAATGGAGCCTATCAATTGTCATGTATTGATCAGTTGTTTTATTTGAAATAACACACATCACAGGAATTTCTTGAGGACAGGATGGCCTGTTTATGTTATAGACGATCCCATCTTTATTGAGAGTGAAGCAAAGGGTCGCAAGTGAAGAGACGAAACATACTGATATATGATAGTGAATCAATTTAGATTTATTTGCATAAATATTCATGTGACGAAATCAATATAGAGTTCGTCGAGAAAAGAAGAAGGAATTAACGTTACTTGTGAAGTATTTTGATGAGAGACTAGGCTGGTTAGTCAGAAAGGCTGGTTGGCTGGCCAGGCAAACTGGAGAGCGTGTTGTCACATGTTGACTGGTTGAGGGTTCAACAAAAAGAGATGGAAATATAAAGAACATGAAGTGACGTGGTTTTGTCGCTCTCTGGTTACCAGAGTTAAAGGGCGATAATCGAGTTAGCCTGGGAATATCAGTTCCCACAAATTAAAAGAAACAATGTCATATATTATTCTTGTAAAATCAAGATCAGCAACTATCCCCCTGAAAGATATCACTACGGTCCACAACACACAATGCACCATCTGATTTTTACCTTACTTGTGTGAGAAATTAGAGCAGAGCATTACAACATCAACAACACCGGTCGTGTAAACGATCTTATTCAAGTCATCAGCAATATTACATAACATTTGTAAACGATCTTGTTCAAGTCATCATCGACATGACATAACATTTGTAAACGATCTTATTCAACTCATCATCAATATGACATAACATTTTTAAACGATCTTATTCAAGTCATCATCAATATGACATAACATTTGTGTAAACGATCTTATTCAAGTCATCATCAATATTACATAACATTTGTGTAAACGATCTTATTCAAGTCATCAGCAATATGACATAACATTTTTAAACGATCTTATTCAACTCATCATCAATATGACATAACATTTTTAAACGATCTTATTCAAGTCATCATCAATATGACATAACATTTGTGTAAACGATCTTATTCAAGTCATCATCAATATGACATAACATTTTGTGTTAAATTATTTCTTAACTTTATTCTTTTGTTAAAGGAGCGAAAACATTAAATAAAGTTAACAAAATGTTAGACGTTTCCATTAATTTAACTTTGGATTAAATAGTTTTAATCTGCATTTTCTTTATTTTTTCATGTAATTTTGCATTAAAATTGTATTTCATTTTTCTAATGACCATTGCTAGGTAAGTTGAGAAAGTATACATTGTGACGTGCATATTTATTATAAAGGAAATAAATTGAACATTAATGCATATTTATTATAAAGGAAATAAATTGGACATTAATGCATATTTATTATAAAGGAAATAAATTGAACATTAATGCATATTTATTATAAAGGAAATAAATTGAACATTAATGCATATTTATTATAAAGGAAATAAATTGAACATTAATGCATATTTATTATAAATGAAATAAACTGAATATTAATGCATATTTATTATAAAGGACATAAAATTGAACATTAATGCATATTTATTATAAAGGAAATGAATTGAACATTAATTCATATTTATTATAAAGGAAATAAATTGAACATTAATGCATATTTATTATAAAGGAAATAAATTGAACATTAATGCATATTTATTATAAAGGAAATAAATTGGACATTAATGCATATTTATTATAAAGGAAATAAATTGAACATTAATGCATATTTATTATAAAGGAAATAAATTGAACATTAATGCATATTTATTATAAAGGAAATTAATTGAACATTAATGCATATTTATTATAAAGGAAATGAATTGAACATTAATGCATATTTATTATAAAGGAAATAAATTGAAACATTAATGCATATTTATTATAAAGGAAATGAATTGAACATTAATGCATATTTATTATAAAGGAAATAAATTGAACATTAATGCATATTTATTATAAAAGGAAATGAAATTGAACATTAATGCATATTTATTATAAAGGAAATAAATTGAACATTAATGCATATTTATTATAAAGGAAATAAATTGAACATTAATGCATATTTATTATAAAGGAAATAAATTGAACATTAATGCATATTTATTATAAAGGAAATAAATTGAACATTAATGCATATTTATTATAAAGGAAATAAATTGAACATTAATGCATATTTATTATAAAGGAAATAAATTGGACATTAATGCATATTTATTATAAAGGAAATAAATTGAACATTAATGCATATTTATTATAAAGGAAATAAATTGAACATTAATGCAATATTTATTATAAATGAAATAAATTGAGACATTAATGCATATTTATATAAAGGAAATAAATTGAACATTAATGCATAATTGATATAAAGAAATAATTGAACATTAATGCATATTTATTATAAAGGAAATAAATTGAACATTAATGCATATTTATTATAAAGGAAATAAATTGAACATTAATGCATATTTATTATAAATGAAATAAACTGAATATTAATGCATATTTATTATAAAGGAAATAAATTGAACATTAATGCATATTTATTATAAAGGAAATGAATTGAACATTAATGCATATTTATTATAAAGGAAATAAATTGAACATTAATGCATATTTATTATAAAGGAAATGAAATTGAACATTAATGCATATTTATTATAAAGGAAATAAATTGAACATTAATGCATATTTATTATAAAGGAAATAAATTGAACATTAATGCATGTTTATTATAAAGGAAATAAATTGAAGCATTAATGCATATTTATTATAAAGGAAATAAATTGAACATTAATGCATATTTATTATAAAGGAAATAAAATTGAACATTAACTGCATATCACGATCACCAGTTGATAAAAAGATCAACAGAATTTTTTATAAAAAATGAAGTGAAACGAAATTTGGTAACAAAATATGTTTATATCAACAATTATATAAAGATATAATAGTTATCTTAAATCAGTAAAGGTTATTCATTAAATGTCTGGTTTGGTACACAAAGTAAAGTAAATTAATAAACTTTAGAGATGTGTGGATCAACGTGTTAGTGTAAATGATATGCATATGTAAGAAATATATGTATGTGAATGCATGACACTGTGATGTGTGTTGATTTACTTGTTTTTAGTTCGTGTATGTTGCAATTTTTTTCTGTTCCACAGACTCGCTAATGTGTAAGAATATGTCCGTGATATAGTGATCATGTGAGTTATTGAGGATTTCTTTTTCGCTACGTTGCCTCTTCTGGCCAAGTGCAGAGAAAGGGTTATCGTTTGGCACAGGTACTTGCGGACCAAATAAGCTTGGAAACTTTGGAGGAATCTGATTGTGTTACCCAGGGTACTATTTATATAGGCTTGGTTAATTTAACTTAACAAAAACATGGCTTTTTCTCACTTGCATTTTCGCCTTCAGTTATATTCCCATTGTTGTTTCCCCTCGTCCCCACTGTAAGTAAAATGAGTTATCAAACAAAAACTACACGTATAGTAAAGTACAATAAAGATTTGCTGGTTTTAAAGGTTTTATTTTATGTTATATTTTTTACATGGTGGTTACCACTTATCAAGGCCCGGAAGCTACTCAGGGATGTTATTATTGCAAGTACAGTACGTTTGTGTTGAGATTTAATGAAGTGTTTACTTAAGGGGACGGTTCATTAGGAATTTGTTTACGTTGGACTTGATATCCAGGTTGTAGTAAGGTGGGAAGCAGGCAGACGGAAGAAAGTTCCACAGGCGTGCAGTTCTAAGAAAGAAGCTTTTTAATGGAATCTACGTTTTGATTTAGGCACAGATAAAGAGTGGGAAAAATTTTTGACAGTGGATTCAGCTAGACGGGTGTTTTTCGTAAAAGATTGGCGAGGGTGAACTAGAAATTGGAGTTCAGACGAGCACCTGCTATGGAAATAACGATAAAACAAAGACAGGCTCGCAACGTCTCTTCTGTGGGAGAGAGGTTGCATGGGAAGAGAAAATGGCATCCCCCACTAAGCTACGAAGTCTATTTTGTACTCTGTTAAGGCAGGATAGGGCTGTTTTTAGCAGCTCCTGCCCAGATATGGCAGCAGTATTCCATCTTGGACGTACTTGGCTTTTATATAGATAGAGAATTGCATCAGTAGTGAGATATCTTCTGGAGCGGTAGAAGAATCCCACCATCTTTCCAGCGACTTTGGCAACAGACTTGATGTGCGTGTTCCATTTCAGATCAGGAGTAAAGGACAAACCCAGAAACTTGTCAAAACATGGGGCTTCTCCTAGACGAGAGCCATCCATTTCAGTTGATGCCAGATGGGGATCAGAGCGTTGATGATGTAAAGATAGGAGTTTGGTTTTAGATGCATTAAAGGTAACCACCCAGCCAGCCTGAATGATCGGCCCATCATCGGCCCATTACATAACTGACGATCAGCCGACAAACACCTAATGGGCCGATCATTCAGGCTGGCTGGGCAGCCACGTCATCCCCCACTGAACCATGCGTTCGAGATCAGAGGAGAGATAATCAGAGAGAACTTTTTCATTTACAGCCTTTGATGTGTTGCCGTAGATGGTCGTGTAATCAGCATAGATGTCAACGAATGATTAAAGTATGTGTTTAGGGAGATCATTGATGTAGATCAAGAAGAGAGTTGGGCCCAGGATTGACCCTTGAGGGACTCCAGCATTAATACTGCATGACTCTGATTTTTGTCCATCGACCACTACTCTTATTAGACTATTGGAGAGAAATGATTTAATGATTTAAAGATAAATTGTTCATGGGAGGAGAGACCAATATCTAATTAACTAATTATTTCTTAATCAGTTTTTCTTAGTCTTAAGGACAGGAACATCTTGTCTATCTCGCTTCATGATTCAGATTGTCCGGAAATTCTCTTCTATCGTCAAACACGTAAGATACTTCTTTGCCATATCATGTGACAGTTTAATTTCTTATGACTTACAAGGTAACGATACTTTAAATAACGCCACCTGTAAGACATCATATTTCGTTTGTAAACAGGTTATCCTGACATGTACGACTCTAACTTTTGCTAAAATTTATACGAATTAACAAAATTCTGATGGAGGTACAATTTTTCTAGTTTAAACTGAGAAACTCATTGGTAATAATTTTGCGATGGAATGTGCTTCATAGTTTATAACTAACATATAGTTTAAACCTTCTAGATTTCAATTAGGACAAAACAAACACTACTACCACAAATTAAGCTCTTAAAATGTCAAATTAATTTAGCTGCAAACAGCCTTATTAGTCCCTTGCCATACTTCACACAATAAGAATATAAAATTTTTGATCCAAAATATGTAGATAATGCCTGGGATAATGGATACATGAAACAACACATCGTTAAATTTCACAAGAAACACTCGTCTAGCTGAAAACACTATCAATAATCCTCCCCCCACTCTTTATTTGTGCCTAAACCTAAACGTAGAGTCCATGAAAAAAGCTTCCTTAAAACTGGACGCCTGTGGAACTGTCTTCCGTTTTCCTGCTTTCCAGTTGACTACAATCTGATGAGCCGTTCCACTTAAGTTAACAAATTTACCGAATTTCTATTACTGACAATTGCTATATTGTTCAACTGACTACTGTACACTCTGAACCCATATCCTCGACTTGTCTTTGGGCCTTGATAAGTGGTGATACATATGTTAGAAAACAAAACATATAGTTGATTTTTACCTTCATCAATCGCTTATTATAATTATCGCTAATACCTTAAGGAAACCTCTACTGTGGAATGTGGCGAGACCTCCCATGTTTTTCAGACTAGTGTGTTCTCCTATTTGAACGCTGACTTTTCAAATCCCTTTTTCCGACTTACGTGTCTCATTAACCGTCGTGTGAAATAGTATAAGATGAAGAGCTTCATTCAAGTTTCAATGTCACAAGCAGTTTTTTCAATCGCTCAAATGGTAGAGCACTAGGTTTATTAGAATTTTTTGGGAATTTTTGATAATTAATTTATGTACCAAAGTTTTATATATCACAAATTGAAGATAAAATATCAATAAATAAAATATTCTAATTTAAAATAAAAACAGAAGTGTTTTGGGGAAAATTTACTTAGAAAGTGTAAAACCTTTTTTTTTAAACACGGTGATATTTTTTAAGTGGAAGCTTATGTTATGCTTAGAATGTCAAGTAAATATGGGACGCTTACAACAATTTTTTCTATTTCATTCAATATTTTCTTTTTTAGATATTAAGAAAATTCAGTCGATAACGAAGTATTAAAATATATCAATCAAAATCTCATGTATTTCATTAAGAGAAGAAAAAAAAATCTGTCAGCTGTTTTTTTTTGTTTTACGACAAACACTTAGCCTTTTTCCCCCTTGTTTAAAAAATATTTTATTTAAAAAAGACATGGAATATAAGTGTAAATATGGATAAATTCTATTGCTAGTAGAGCAGTATGTGCCAACAATTCAGTCTTTAGCAGTCTTTAATCGATGTACGCTGTTGCGGACCAGGATATAATAATCCTAACCCGCTACAAAAGAAAATAATGAAACGAATGGAAAGAAGGAAACAAAACTCAATTGCTGAATAAAATAAAAATGTCGTTTATTTTCTGTCGAAAATAAAGGGTTTAGGTTGCACAAGTGTTCATTCAGTCGTTGACGACTACACGCGTAGAAAAGAAAGGAATGAAGTATAGGACGAGAAGTGGCAGTTCAGTAGAAAGAGAAAGAGAGAGGGTGTTGACCTCAGTAAAGCCGCACGTCCATGATAGCAGTCGTCCACATGGAGAAGTCTTCAAGCCAAGAGCTGTGGACGCGAACTTGCCAGTTTGACGAACAAAGGCAAAAGGGAAGAGGAAGTTGAATGTTTGTTGTTGACTTTTATACCGGGATCAGTGTTCTGACTGCGCATGTCTGGAATTCCTTTCAGGGGAAGTAACGTTTCCCATGTGTGCGTGCATGTGCGCACATTAGCGTGTGTGTGTATGCACGAATGTGAGTGTATATACGCGAACGTGAATATATGTGTGTGTTTGTATGTATGTGCGTGCGTACATGTGAGGAAAAAACATGTTCGAACAAGACTCCCCTTCTTTGCGAGAAAAAATACATGTACTATATACAAGAGAAACGTATTTCCTTTTTGTATATTATGTATATATATATATATATATATATATATATATATATATATATATATATATTGATAAGTTATGTATTGTTTGAAATGTTTTGGCCAATAAACTTTCCGACCTATTTTTGTTGTTGTTTGTGGTATGGTGTTTTTTTTTATTTCTTTGTCCGTTTCTGAGTGTGTATGTTCTTGTATTAGACTAGGAGAAATGTGTAATTGTTCGTCTATGAATGCAGGTTTAAGTCTGTCTATTGCAATAGTGTCTTTTTATCTCTTTTTAATATGGTAAAATACTTTTCACTTCTGTCGAGAACTAGATACGGTCCGGAATAATTGGGACAGAATGTTTTTTTGACTGCGTCATTCCTGATAAAAAACATATTTACAGGTTTGAATATCGCTTGGAACAAAAATGTTCGTGTCTGGATTTTTGGTTGGAGTGAATTTTAATCGTGACATTTTATGTTTTAAATCCGTCACAAAAGTTGTCGTTGGGGAAATGTCTATTGTTTTCGCAGAATTGTCCCAGTAAAATCAGTGCTGATCCGAAAACTAATTCTGCAGGTATGCTCTGCAAATCTTCCTTCACAGTGTTGCGAATTGCTAGGAGAATGAGTGGCCAATTGTCTGACCAGTCCGCTTTGTTTTCCTTCATAGCCAAAGATGCTTTTAATTGTCCATGAAACCGTTCCGCCATACCGCTTGCGCAAGGGTGGTAGAGAGTAGTTTTAATGTGCTTTGTTCCCCAAAATGGTAGAATTCAGCGAAAAGAGTTGATTGAAACTGTGAGCTCCTGTCCGTTGTGATTATGGAAGGTAGTCCGAAAATCGCTATCCAAGCTTGTAAAATCACTCTGGCTATTGTTGTAGCTGATATTTCTTTTACTGGGATTGCTGTTGGCCATCTGCTGAATCTATCGACTATAGTAAGGATGTGGGTATGTCCTTTTGAATTGGGCAAGTGTCCAGCCAAGTCGATATGAACATGAGTAAGCCTAGCATCTGGTACACTGAAAGTTCCTGAAGGTGATTTTGTGTGCCTGTGAACTTTTTTTTTTGCAAAGTTTTAGTCCAACTGCCGATGTCCGTATTCATATTTGGCAAACAAAACGTTCCGCTATTAATTTCACGGTGACACGTTTTCCTGGGTGGGAGAAACTGTGGAAGTGCTGGAAAACTTGTCATCTGAGGCTGGGTGAAATATAAGGGCGAGGGTGTTTTTTGTGAAACATCGCAATAGAAATGTGTTGTTCCGAATGGTATCGGCATTTCTTTTAGCTTCAGTGAAGTTTTGTCCATTATAGCTGGGGACGTGGTATCGGCTAATTGCTCCTGTGCTATTAATTCCATACTTAGTGGAGTGGAATTTAAAGAAGCAATTGTTGCGCGAGATAAAGCGTCAGCTACAACGTTTTCTTGTCCTTTTACGTACCATATATCGGTAGAATATTGAGCTATATAGTCAAGATGTAAAATTTCTCGTGGACCATATTTGTCGACATGTGTGTGTAGAGCAAATGTTAGGGGTTTATGCTCTGTATAAATGGAAAATTTTCTGCCTTCAAGGAGATATTTTAACTGCTTAATTGCAAGGTGAATTGCAAATAACTCTTTAGAAATGCTATATTTAGTCTGCGCTTTGTTTAATTTGGCAGAAAAAATGAAATAGGGGTCATTTTGTTGTCATAAATTTGGTGAATGAAAGCTCCTACTGCTATTTCCGATGCATCCGTCGTAAGTGTAAGTTACGTTGTATCGCTATCTTGGATATAAGTGAGTTTGGTGACGTTTGCCAAAGCAGTTTTTGATTGTACGAAGGCCTGTAGTGCAGGTCCTTCCAAAACTAACTGTTGGTTTTTGGTTCCTTTTTTTAATAAGTCCGTTAAAGGTGCGAAAACGCGGAACAGTTAGGCAAAAAGCGTCGGTAATAGTTAATTATGCCTACAAAACGGCGTACTTGTCTGACAGATGTCGGTAGAGGGAAATTTGAAATGGCACTTTTTCAGGCAAAGGGGAGATTCCATCCTTGTCAATTAAATGACCGAGAAATTGAACTTCCTGGTGGCCCAAAACACATTTATCGGTGTTTAGTTTGTGACAGTCTTTCGAAAGTTTGTTCCAGGTTTAGCTGATGTTCTTCGAGGTTTCTGCTGGCGATTAAAACATCGTCCACATATGCGAATATGAACAGCAGATCTCTGAAAACTTCGTCAATCAAACGCTGGAAAGTTTGACAGGCGTTTCTCAGCCAGAAAGACATCCTTAGGAACTCGTAAAGGCCAAATGGTGTGGTCAGTGAAGTTTTATGAATGTCTTCTTCTGCGACTGGAATTTACGAGGTCCAGTTTGGAGAAAACTGTGGCGCCTCGGAGTCCATTGGCGAAGTCATAGATATGGGAGATAGGATATCTATCCGGAACTGTTTTCGCGTTTAAGCATCTAAAATCTCCACACTAGCGCCATGTGGTATTGTCAACTTTCTGCACCATGTGGAGTGGTGATGAGCAAGCACTTTTCGAGGGCCGTATTATCCCCATGTTGAGTAGGTTTTGAAACTCGGATTTTGCCAATTTGTATTTATCCAGTTTCAGGCGTCTGGAGGTTGAATAGATGGGCGTCCTGTGGTCTTAATATAATGCTTAGCGCTATGCTTGATGTTTTTAAATGGCTGGGAAAGTTGAGGAAATTTTTGAAGTAACCGGCGGACGTGTAAATCTTCGGGTAGGACAGTGCTGATTCCAGTGGTTAAAAATTTCGAGGTAGTTCCTTTCACCTAAATCTTCGTTTCGTTGTCTGTCAATGTGTGATGAGTCATGTCGACCGACAGGTTGAAATGGGCTAAAATGTCTGCCACCAAAATTGGAGTGGTTATGCTGGTTATGGTGAAATTCCAGAAAAAATTCCTTCGCATTCCCAGGTTTAAATTTAAAGTTTTCCCGCCAAAAGTGGGTATTTTTGTACCGTTGACGGCTTGTAGGCTGAAAAATTGAGTCCCTGTTGGATAGTCATGCGGTGTCGGTATGACGCTGATTTCCACTCCGGTGTCTATTAAAAATTGAATTTTGTCATGGATATAAAACAGATGACATTTTTTGTGCTCCAGCTACAGTTGTCGTCGTTACTGGCTGGAAGGTGCGTTTCCCTGTGCTGTTTTTTTGAAGGCGCAGGGTGTAGTGCATTTTCTCATGCCGACACCGAATCTCGTGTGGCAGAAGCAAACATCTTATCTATCTCGTGACGTGGACCGGTTCTTGCTTAAACTGCTTCGTCTGTAACTTCGTTGTAGTTTCTAGGATAATGTTAACGCGTTTGAAGTATGTCGGCTAGCTGCTTTGAAAGCTTTTACACCGTAGACTTTAATTCTGCTAAGTCCTCATCTCGGTTTTGGTCAGGTTACATTTCGAGAAAATCTGTGACTTCCTCTACCACCTCCAATGGCAGTTTTTCCACTAGGTAACAATAACGCACTCGTTGTGACGTTACCCGTTTAGCATCAAATATGGCCTGTAATTGGACGAACCATATTTTTGTATTTGTTGGGTTGAAGGGTGGAATATTTAATGCCATGGTTTCGTTGTAGGAGTCCGTCTGTTAAAGTTCCATTTTTTTTGTTTTTTTAAAGAAAAATTATTTTTCGTGTGTGCCGTGGATTTGTGTGGAAGAGTTTAGTTTACACCTCGTGTTTTGTTCAAACTCATTCATCCCATTTTAAAATAACAGGGTCACCATCGTTTGTTGCGGACCAGGATATAATGATCCTAACCCGCTACAAAAGAAAATAATGAAACGAATGGAAAGAAGGAAACAAAACTCAATTGCTGAATAAAATAAACATGTCGTTTATTTTCTGTCGAAAATAAACGACATAAAATAAACATGTCGTTTATTTTCTGTCGAAAATAAACGACATGTTTATTTTATTCAGCAATTGCGTTTTGTTTCCTTCTTTCCATTCGTTTCATTATTTTCTTTTGTAGCGGGTTAGGATTATTATATCCTGGTCCGCAACAGCGTACATCGATTAAAGACTGCTAAAGACTGAATTGTTGGCACATACTGCTCTACTAGCAATAGAATTTATCCATATTTACACTTATATGCCATGTCTTTTTTAAATAAAATATTTTTTAAACAAGGGGGAAAAACGCTAAGTGTTTGTCGTAAAACAAAAAAAAACAGCTAACCGATTTTTTTCTTCTCTTAATGAAATACATGAGATTTTGATTGATATATTTTAATACTTCGTTATCGACTGAATTTTCTTAATATCTAAAAAAGAAAATATTGAATGAAATAGAAAAAATTGTTGTAAGCGTCCCATATTTACTTGACATTCTAAGCATAACATAAGCTTCCACTTAAAAAATATCACCGTGTTTAAAAAAAAAGGTTTTACACTTTCCAAGTAAATTTCCCCCAAAACACTTCTGTTTTTATTTTAAATTAGAATATTTTATTTATTGATATTTTATCTTCAATTTGTGATATATAAAACTTTGGTACATAAATTAATTATCAAAAATTCCCCCAAAATTCTGATAAACCTAGTGCTCTACCATTTGAGCGATTGAAAAAACTGCTTGTGACATTGAAACTTAAATGAAGCTCTTCATCTTATACTATTTCACACGACGGTTAATGAGACACGTAAGCCGGAAAAAGGGATTTGAAAAGTCAGCGTTCAAATAGGAGAACACTCTAGTCTGAAAAACATGGGAAGTCTCGCCATATTCCACAGTAGAGGTTTCCTTAAGGTATTAGCGATAATTATAATAAGCGATTGATGAAGGTAAAAATCAACTATATGTTTTGTTTTCTAACATATGTATCACCACTTATCAAGGCCCAAAGACAAGTCGAGGATATGGGTTCATAGTGTACAGTAGTCAGTTGAACAATATAGCAATTGTCAGTAATAGAAATTCGGTAAATTTGTTAACTTAAGTGGAACGACTCATCAGATTTTAGTCAACTGGAAAGCAGGAAAACGGAAGACAGTTCCACAGGCGTCCAGTTTTAAGGAAGCTTTTTTCATGGAATCTACGTTTAGGTTTAGGCACAAATAAAGAATGGGGGGAGGATTATTGATAGTGTTTTCAGATAGACGAGTATTTCTTGTGAAATTTAACGATGTTTTGTTTCATGTATCCATTATCCCAGGCATTATCTACTTATTTTGGATCAAAAATTTTATATTCTTATTGTGGGAAGTATGGAGAGGGACTAATAAGGCTGTTTGCAGCTGGATTAATTTGACATTTTAAGAGCTTAATTTGTGGTAGTAGTGTTTGTTTTGTCCTAATTGAAAGCTAGAAGGTTTAAACTATATGTTAGTTATAAACGATGAATCACATTCCATCGCAAAATTATTACCAATGAGTTTCTCAGTTTAAACTAGAAAAATTTTACCTCCATCAGAATTTTGTTAATTCGTATACATTTTAGTAAAAGTTAGAGTCGTACATGTCAGGATAACCTGTCGACAAACGAAATGTGATGTTCTGCAGGTGGCGTTATTTAAAGTATCATTACCTTGTAAGTCATAAGAAATTAAACTGTCACATGATATGGCAAAGAAGTATCTTACGTGTTTGACGATAGAAGAGAATTTCCAGACAATCTGAACCATGAAGCGAGACAGACAAGATGTTCCTGTCCTTAAGACAAACTAAGAAAAACTGATTAAGAAAAAATTAGTTAATTAGATATTGGTCTCTCCTCCCATGAACAATTTATCTTTAAATCATTAAATCATTCCTCTCCGATAGTCTAATAAGAGTAGTGGTCGATGGACAAAAATCAGAGGCCTGCAGTATTAATGCTGGAGTCTCTCAAGGGTCAATCCTGGGCCCAACTCTCTTCCTGATCTACATCAATGATCTCCCTAAACACATACTGAAATCATTCGTTGACATTTATGCTGATGACACGACCAGCTACGGCAACACATCAAAGGCTGTAAATGACAAAGTTAGCAGTCTTTAATCGATGTACGCTGTTGCGGACCAGGATATAATAATCCTAACCCGCTACAAAAGAAAATAATGAAACGAATGGAAAGAAGGAAACAAAACTCAATCGCTGAATAAAATAAACATGTCGTTTATTTTCTGTCGAAAATAAAGGATTTAGGTGGCACAAGTGTTCATTTAGTCGTTGACGACTACACGCGTAGAAAAGAAAGGAAGGAAGTATAGGACAAGAAGTGGCAGTTCAGCATGTCGAAAGAGAAAGAGATAGGGTGCCGCCCTCAGTAAAGCCGCACATCCATGATAGCAGTCGTCCACATGGAGAAGTCTTCAAGCCAAGAGCTGTGGACGCGAACTTTCCTGTTTGTCGAACAAAGGCAAAAGGGAAGAAAGTGGAAGTTGAATGTTTGTTGTTGAATTTTATACCAGGGTCAGTGTTCTGACTGCTCATGTCTGGAATTCCTTTCAGGGGAAGTGACGTTTCCCATGTGTGCACGCATGTGCGCCTATGTGTGCATACATGTGTGTACATTAGCGTGTGTGTGTGTGTATGCACATGAATGTGAGTGTATATACGTGAACGTGAATATATCTGTGTATTTGTGCGTACGTGCGTACATGTGGGTGTGTGTATGTGAGGGAAAAACATGTTCGAACAACAACGCTTAGTAAACATGTGTCCGTGGAAATCTAACAGATAGAAACATTTATTCAAAATGAAAAGA
Organism: Euprymna scolopes; assembly: GCF_053919585.1. Classification (NCBI taxonomy): domain Eukaryota; kingdom Metazoa; phylum Mollusca; class Cephalopoda; order Sepiida; family Sepiolidae; genus Euprymna; species Euprymna scolopes. The sequence goes on from NC_136527.1 coordinate 27,645,447, forward strand.
CAAATTCCATTAAAATATAATAATACTACATCTTAAATCCTAGTTATTTTTTTAGTTTCTTCTTTTAATACAATTACTTGTTTCGATTTTATAATTATTTTTATAATCTTATTCAATTTATATTTCGATCAATTTCACACAATTATAATGTTGGCATTAAAGCTGATAGCAACTAAGATGATAAGACGCAAATATTGTCATTCATCAAAAGAAAGATGCAATACATTGAAGTAAAGCCCATATAACATTATCAAAGCAAGATTACAAAATGAATTCTATTCAAAACCTTGTTAAGAAAATAAAAGATAACAAATGAAAGTTTTCCAATGTCACATGGTTTGGATGCTTGACAACACCTCCATATGTTTATACACGTTCCACACCAGAAGCATGCTTATGTAAAACAAAATAATAACTCCGTGACAATATAAAATAATAAACAACGAAGATCGGATTTTTACATGTTTTCCACACCAGCAATATAAGACACAGCTTGAATTTCTATAAAAAATCCAGCTTCATAAAAATTGCATCCTAATCTGATACCCAGCAAAGAGAAGATATGTTGTAATTACGCCCATATCCTGTCGGAACTCTTATTAAATTCTTAAAAACAAATTATGGTTAAAACAAAGTAATAACTTTAAGAGAAGATATGTTCCAATTACACACAAAACCTTGTCGGGATTCTTTCTTAGCAATTCTTCCAAACAAGTAATTATTAAGGTTAAAGGCAATAAAGTCAACCACACCCTGTAAGATCAAGGCAATGCTTGTGATGATAGTTTTCTTAACAGGAACAAATATTCCGATACTAAACTCCGATATTAATCAAAATATATGAGTTGTTGATATGCATGCCATAGAAGAAAGATTAGGCACAGTTTATGATAGGATTTCTACAGCCACAAAAAAGGGGGCGATAATCTGGCTGCAAAAATGAATTTAGGTAATAATGGCACAGATACAATGTTACAAGTGAATTAATAGGAAAAGTGGTACATGATAAAAATAGATTTAGTATGTTTGTCTCGTACTTATATATCCAACAACTTTTAATATATAATAACACATATTCAAATAAACTGTGGTAACTCGTGGCTAAAATTAATGGCAGTGCTGATTCAGAAAAAAAATTCATTTTCACGAATCCATCTTCATAATCCAGCTATCCTACAGCTGCTGCTGATTTTCTCACGCGCGCTCTGTTATACTGCTCCAGAAAATGTTTTCATGAAAATATATGCATATGAATATAGATATAAAATAAAATAACTAAGAAACAGGACTGTAGTTTCATATAACAATTTCATAAACAAAAGATACCGATATCAAGTGTGTGTGTGAGAGAGAGACCATATAGTAAAAGAACATTAAACGTTATTAAATAAAATAAAAAAGGGAGATGTTATGTCCCTTGGATCGGTGGGAGTTGCCCCCCTTTGTTCAATGTTTATAATGTAAACTCTCGGACGAAAACGTGAATAAACGAGACTTGGTCAGTCGGCCATGTTGGTCTGAACAGTCACATATCCTTGTCCTGTTATTATTAATAGAAACCTGACATAACATGGTGTCAGAACAAGGGATTTACTAACAAATGTGAGCAAAATACGGGGAAATAGTTATACTAAATATCGAGCCTAAGAGCCGTTAAAAAAAGAAATACGTGAAGTTCCATAATAACCCCCAGTATGAATCTGAGTCATGGGAAAAATGGATATGACGGTTCAACCGTTACCGGACAGTGTCCAGCCTTGACGAAAAACAAAATGCTTGTACAGTGGGCACCCTAATATATTGTATGGGTGATAAAGCTGAAGACATTTTCGCCACATTCAAACTTGCACCCGAGGAAGCCCAGAACTTCAATATAGTGGTAGCAAAGTTCAATGACCATTTCAAGGGTGATACGAACGTAATTTATGAACGGGCCAGATTCAACCGCAGGTGTCAAGAGGAAGGTGAGTCCATTGATTCATTCATCACTAACCTCCACACACTAGTTAAAAACTGCAATTTTCGAGACCTGCACGAGGAATTAATTCGTGATAGAATTGTAGTTGGGTGCACAGATCCTAAGCTATCACTAAGTCTGCAAATGATTCCAAACCTCACCTTGGATGGGGCCATCAGACGCGCACGACAGAGTGAAACAATAAAATCACAACAGCATCTCCTGCGATCCCCAGAACATATCGTTGGTGAAGATCCAGCTGACAATAATAGTGCAGTCCACTACGTTAGTGACAACCGAATTCGCAGACAAGGTCAGGGTAAACACATGACAAGACCCGGGCGAGAACTGCACTACGAAAATCGACAAAAAAATGAGCGCACACAACAGTATAGACCAGAGGCTGAGTGCCACCGCTGTGGTAACAAAACCCAACACCAGAGACGCACGTGTCCTGCCATCTCAGCCACCTGTCACAATTGTGGTAGGGTTGGCCACTATGCTCAGTACTGCCGCACACGAAGGCTGCATGAAATTAAACCTAGCTCAGATTACTGTGAAAGCGATCAGAATGCGTACCTTGGTGTTCTGACGATATCAGAGATCAGCATAAGTAAGCCTTCGCGAACCAATATCGCCATCAATGGAGTGCCACTGAAATTCAAGCTGGACTCTGGGGCGGATGTGACCGCGATTCCAGAGCACATATATAAGTTACGGAGAGACCTACCAGACATCTCAGATACCCACAAAATTCTTCATGGTCCAAGACGTATTCCACTCAAAGTGACTGAAGTGGTCACTGCAACTGTCTCGCATGAAGATATTTCAGCAGAACAGAGGATATTTATTATCCCCAATCTCGAGGCGCCACTGTTAGGAAGGCCAGCCATCGAAGCACTTAAGCTCGTAACTGTCCACCCAAACTTACATACCATCAGCAGCCAGAAACGCCCATTCAACCGAAAAATAGAAATGCCAGACTTATTCACAGGCCTAGGCACATTTGGAGAAGAATGTACCGTACTCTTACATCCGGATGCGAGTCCATACTCAGTACCCACACCACGACGCGTACCACTACCCTTGATGGAGAAAACACGGGCTGAGCTCCAGAGAATGGAGAAATTGGAGGTCATAAGCAAGGTTGACACACCCACCGAATAATGTTCCCCCATGGTTGTAGTACCAAAAGCAAATGGAACGATTAAGATATGTGTAGATCTCACAAATCTCAATAAGTGCGTAAAACGTGAACTCCACATGCTCCCCACGGTCGACCACCTTTTGGCTCAGTTAGGGGAAGTAAAAATCATGAGCAAGTTGGATGTCAACAGCGGGTATTGGCAGATTCCACTTTCATCAGAATCTCGTTCGCTGACGACCTTCATAACTCCATTCAGACGATACCAATTCAACCGCCTCCCGTTTGGTATTTCATCAGCGAGTGAGATCTACCAGAGACGCATGTCACAAGTACTAGAGACCGAAATTGGAGCCATATGCATGCAAGATGATGTTTTAGTATATGGAAAAAACCAACAAGAACATGATGCCCGGCTGAAGAGCACACTGAAAAAAATTCAGGCTGCTGGTATTACGCTCAATTCGGGAAAATGCGAAATATCCAAGTCGTCAGTAAAATTTCTTGGACATATACTCAGTGCTGACGGCCTGCGACCTGATCCGGAAAGGCTCACTGGTATCTCGAAATTCCAAACACCAACGAACATGACAGAAACCCGCCGGTTCTTAGGGATGGTGAATCAATTAGGAAAATTCATTCCAAACCTAGCAGACATGACTAAACCATTAAGGGATTTATTGAGTCATAAATATGCGTTTGTTTGGGACAATACACAGCAGGATGCATTCTCCTCCATCAAGAAAGCATTGTGTTTAGCACCTGTGCTATGCCTGTACAATCCATCAAGTGAGACTGTGGTTTCTAGCGACGCTTCATCTAATGGGCTGGGAGCAGTATTATTACAACGACAGGATAACACAAAATTACATCCCATCGCCTACGCTTCACGAGCCATGTCAGAAACTGAAACTCGTTATGCACAGATAGAAAAGGAGGCCCTAGCCATAACATGGGCTTGTGAACGCTTTTCAGTATCTTGTTGGACTACACTTCACAGTGGAGACAGATCACAAACCACTGGTGCCACTACTAGGTACTAAGGACCTCAGTGAACTTCCAGCAAGGATACAGAAGTTTCGAATACGTTTAATGAAGTATGCATACACAATTCGCTATGTCCCTGGTAAGGAACTATACACAGCTGATGCTCTGTCAAGAGCGGTATCTGACAACGGACTCACCAAACAAGACAAGGACCTCGAAGAGTTAGCAACAGCGTTCGTCCACACCATGATGGAATCTTTAACTGCCACAGAAAAACGTCTGAAAGAGCTGGAGGAAGCCACTAAAATTGATGAAATCAGCAACTGCATATTACAATATGTAAGAAATGGCTGGCCATCAAAGGATCATGTCCCAGCATAAATTAAACCCTATTCGGCCTACCGTGGCAGCATCACGTGTGAGAATGGATTACTGATGTATGGCACACGGATCATAATCCCATCGCTACTGAGACCGACTATTATTGCCAAAATCCACTCTGGTCATCAGGGAATTACCAGGTGCAGACAAAGAGCTCGCCAGTCTGTATGGTGGCCAGAACTATCTGAACAAATCAAGAGAACTGTAGAAAACTGTCCAAGATGCACCGAGCTAAGACACCAACTGCCTGAACCCCTCATGAAAACTGAGCTTCCAACAAGACTATGGCACACTGTAGCCTCTAATCTATTTGAGTTGAAAGGCAGCAGCTATGTCATACTTGTCGACTACTTCTCTCGATATGCAGAAATCGCCATGCTTACATCAATGACTTCCAGCGCAATGATACAGAGTTTTAAAGCTATTTTTGCCAGACATGGGGTACCTGTCATCCTAAGAACAGACCCAGGAAGCCAGTACACTTCGAAGGACTTTGCCAAGTTCGCAAATGACTGGGGTTTCCAGCACGTTACAAACAGTCCTCGCTATTCCCAAATCAATGGAGCTGCAGAAACCTGTGTGAAAACAATGAAGAGAATGTTAAAGAAGGCAAAAGACCCATATCTTTCTTTGCTTGCACACAGAGCGACACCAATAGACTGTGGGTTTAGCCGCAGCGAACTGTTAATGAGCCGACGTCTGAGGACAAACTTCCCAACTCACTCGGATCTACTAAACCCCAGTTGGCCCGATCTTGAGAATTTTAGACAGAGGGAAAGGAACCAGAAGGCTCAACAGCAACTCACACACCGCCTATCAAAAAAAAGCTAAAGAGCTACAACCACTCGAAAATGGCACACCGGTATGGGTCAGAAGCTCCAACCCCCCAAACCAGGAAGGCATCGTAGTTGGAATGGCAAATACACCACGTTCCTACATTCTACGGACCAAAGAAGAAGGGACAATAATCCGACGCAATCGACGACACATTGTACCCAAACCACCAGAAATGGTCGTGGCTCACACATCGGAGACCCATGAAGACAGTCATCTACCTAGGGAAGAAACAGTCAAAACAGCATGCCCCACTCTCACCTCTCAAGAGTATGCAACAACCAGATCTGGGCGTCAGTCAAGACCACCTATTAAACTGGACCTATAATATATGTATATACAAATATATATATATATATAAAAGTAAATAAATGAACTCTTTTCTTTTAATAGATATATCAAGTGTGTGTGTGTGTGTGTGTGTGTGAGAGAGAGACCATATAGTAAAAGAACATTAAACATTATTAAATAAAATAAAAAAGGAGATGTTTTGTCCCTTGGATCGGTGGGAGTTGTCCCCCTTTGTTCAATGTTTATAATGTAAACTCTCGGACGTAAACGTGAATAAATGAGACTTAGTCAGTCGACCATGTTGGTCTGAACGGTCACATATCCTTGTCCTGTTATTATTACTATAAACCTGACATAACAATATTGGTTATAATTGTGGTCAGATATTTAAACTGATTTTGAATGCTTCATTGCCCATCTAGTTGCAACAACTCAGAAATTCCTTGATGTTGGCAGGTGGACAACACATTCTTTTTCTTGACTCTATGCCTAAAGGAGGAGAAACTTCAGTTCGGAGTGCTTTGGAACTGTGCTGTGACCCCTGGCACTACTCCTCCGTCGTTTTACAAGGTATTGCACAAGCACGTTGTTTCTGTTTCTCTCCCTGCCACCATTTCTTCCTGCCTTTATGGATTCTTAAGCCTCGCTGGTTTTTGCACAACTTCTTACACATGCTTTCATTTTTGCTTCATGGTTTACCAAGCTTAATCACGCCATAGTTTCACTATCATAAAAGTTACTGTCTAAAGTGCGCGACTTAAACATGGTCCCACCTGGATTGGTTACATACGAAACTTTTAGGGCACAATTGATTAAACGAACGTCGGATTGACAACAAAAGCAACTCCAGATTAGGAGCAAAGCCATAGGAAGCTGTCTCAACTCTTGCGAAAACCCACTTAACCCGATATTTTTAAGCAACTAATCATCAATAGACTGCCGCTTGGAGTTCAAATGACACTCACGTCAACTCGGGAGATGACACTGGTCAAAGGCTTGACCGACCTTGCTGGCAAAATAATGGACGTCACAGCGTCAGTCTCCTCAGTCGACCAAACTTCAATACCGACCATCCGTCTTACTACACCTGAAGTCAACAAGACAACACGGACGTCAAAGAGATGCTTAAAATAAAGCTAAACTCATACAGGATTTAAGCAATCAGATGTGGAATCTAATCACGAGGCAGCATACGCCATATTGTCGCCGAAATACCTGCGCATTTACACAAACATCTAAATCAACCAGGACCATTATGGCTAAGTGGTACTGACACCCTTGGCTTTGTATGCGTCGCACTTTCTACGTCACTGATAGGAATTACAGTATACGTTTTCTCATCGATACAGGAGCAGAAGTGAGCGTTATCCCAAGCAAACTAATAAAGAAATGACACTCACACAGGCACCAGTCTTTCGACAATGTGGCAAAGCTCTAGGTGTGCCAGAATTAAGTTAAGCTCACATTCACGATTCTAAGGGCAGATTTCCTACACTGTTTTGATATACTTGCAGATTATAATAGCAGATTATCAGTGCAAGGCAGAATCAACGAAAAAAAGCCTAGTCGTATTTAAAAACACAGAAGACACACACACAAAAATACTTCGACATTTTCTAAACATTACGCAACATGAACATAAACGATACTGTCAAACATGACCTCACAATCATATATCAAGGTTCGCCCGTGCAAACTCTGACCCAATCGTTTAAAGACAGCAAAATAAGAGTTCCAACACATTCTGGATGTAGGCATCATTCGTCCGTCTCAAAGTAACTAATCGTCACAATTCCACATTGTTCCCAAGAAGACATTGGGTGACTGGTACCCTTATGCGGATTATAGGGCAATTAACTGCAAAACAATACCGGATAACTATCCAATACCACACTAGCATCATTTTTCAATTCGCCCAGTGAGAAAATCAATTTTCTGCAAGATCAGCCCCTTGACCCTGAAGACATCCCCAAGCACGCCATCACATTTGGATTTTTGGAATGCATTATGTCTATTAGATTGGGATTACTTTGCTTTCATGACTTTTAATAAAGAACCATATAGAAAATAACTAATATATCCTTAGAAAATTTAGATAAAAACGTTGTTATAAAATTTCGCTTTCTTCAATTTTTCATGTAAAAAATTCTGCTTAGGTTTTTAATTAGCACTTGCTAACTGGTGACCGCAATATGCATTAATGTTTAATTCATGTCCTTTAGAAGTAATATTCACGTCACGATTTATTCTTCCTCAATTAATTTAGCAATGGTCATTGGAAAAATGAAACAAAATTTTCATCCCAAATTACGTGTTCGTGGAAAAATAAAAAATATAGAATAAAACAATTTAATCCAAAGTAAAATTAATGAAAATTTCAATTCTAACATTTTGTTAACTTTACTTCACGTTTTCGTTCCTCTAATAAAAGAAAGAGGTTAAGAAACGCTTTGAAATTTAATAATTTGACACCAAATGTTGGTGACTTGAATAAGAGCGTTTATGCGACCGGTTTTGTTGATGTAGAATGGTCCAATTTCTCATATAAGTAGAACAACGAAAATTAGAAAAGTTATTTGTTATTTCTAGATCAGAACATCACAGAGTTTCATATTTCTAGCATCGTTTAATGCATCTCTGGAGATTTTGTAGAAGATATGGAAATTCAGAAATCAAGCTGTATCATTTGGAAAAAGGTTTCAAAAACAACTTTCTGGCTTGCAGAAGGAAAAAACAGATGGCGCAAGGTATTGCAAAGTAGATGGGAGAGAATTTCATGAACGCCTGCTCTTCTGATATCACACATTGTGTGTTTTGGATCAAAATGATATCTTCTAGAGGAATATTTGCTGATCAGCCCCCGACTCTTGATTTTGATAACTTTATTTAATTTCCTGAAAATTAAAGCATAATAAGCTCCTGTAAATTATGGAAGCCGGTTTAACACATCTAGAGTGAATCTTGCTTCGGTACAGTATTCAATGCGTTTTTGCTTCTGGAAAGTTGTCAGCAACATAGGAATCCATCGGAGAGTTTAAACAGATCCTGCACTAATCATGACCTTTTGGTGATTTGGTGAATAGTCAAGTGTGGATCTTCCATAAAAGTGGCCTCACTATGGCTGAGAGTTAACTCATGGAGGGCAACCAGATCTAGGTCCTGCTGCTACAGATTTCATGACATATTTGAATTATAATGCCAATTTTTTACAAAAGTAATATGTGACATCGTTTCTTTTAATTTCATCAAAAGTTTCTCATTGTGTGCATAATTTCAAATAAGACAACTGATCACTGCATGACACCTGACAGGCTCCATTTCACACTTAACTAATTTCAAACACTTGTAAATCAGGAAAAACAATTAATTCAGAGTTGTAATTTGCCACATCTCCCATAGAGATATAAATCATTGCATATGCAACATTTCTACTAGATCAGACAAACGGAAGTGGATCAAGGCCATTACTTATTGAATATTACTTGTATTTAAAAAAATGCACAATAAACAATTATGAAAACAACAATGATAAATAAAACCCTTAAATAGACGTTTTATCAAGATGTATCAAATTTAAAAAAAAAGTAAAAAAACTGTTAAAACCTCGGCATAAAGACTGTATGTTCTTTTGGTTTTAAAAATTTACCCGAGAATAAAAACTTTTTTATAAGACAATTATTAGTCAAAGGATCATATTCTTTTCTCTCAGTGTCGCATGAGAAAGGAAAATAAATTTTTAACACAAGAATACCAACACACACATAACAAGAATATGTTTTTTTAGTTATTGCTGTAAATGGAGCATACTACCGGATGCCAGACATTCACAAAATCTCAAACAGTACAATTGTGCGTTTTCATGGTTGTCTAAAGCCGATGTCATAAAAACAGAAGAGCTACATTACAAAAATATTTTCAGTTTTCTTATTTTACTTTGAAAGTAAAATCGAAACTTACATGCCTAGCATGGGTGCATGCTTCAAAAGGTCGTTCGGGTAACAAAAAATAGAAAAACTAAAATTTTTGCCATTATTGAGATGAATGAAATTTTAAAAAAGTAAAAAAAACTCTTACGACGTGACCTCAGCATAAAAAATATTCTTTCATGTGGTTTTAAAAAGTTACACTAGAATATATACATAATCAAACTATCATATTCTTTTCACAAGTTTTTGTGTGAGAAAAACTGATTTTCCCACAAAAGAATACTCAGGCACATAACAAAAATATTGTTTTTAATTTTTATGATTTTTGTTCTTGATGGACGAGTAAGAAGAATGCATTGTTGTGTGAAACTCAACTTGAAAGTTGAATTTTAGTTCTTGATGGACGAGTAAGAAGAAGGCATTGTTGTGTGCAACTCAACTTGAAAGTTGAATTTTTGAGTTGGAAGTTTTGACAAAAAAATTACTGTATAAATTGTTAGTTTACCCATACATTTAAGTTTAAAGAAATTCCCCATAAACTTTCAATTAATCTATTATTATATGAATTCATGTCTAAATATTTCTTAGGATTTTTTCCATTAAATTTGTCTTTTTGTTCTATTTACTTTCAGTTTTTCTGAAATCATTGGGATCCCTAACTTGGAACCACACTAAAATGAAAGTCTACATTAAGTTAAAGTTCTTTTGTATGCTTTTGCATATGCCACAGCAAATGTGCTTTCTCTGCAAAGAACCACATACGTCACAAAAATGTGGTTTGTTTCTTCTTTAATTATTTTGTTTAAGCTGGTGATGGCGCATCCTGTAGGATGCAAGGCATTCACCCTTTATGTCATAATTTCCATCGAACAATCATAAAAATTCTACCGTCTGTTTTTGAACAATTGTTTGTATCTTTCTTGCACTTGGTTCACCAGATAGTTGAGTCAGGTAGTTTTTAAAAATTTTTCCTCAAAGTTCAGTTGCTCCTATAATTACGGGAACAGAGATTTACAAAGGATTCCAGTTTTTTACTATGTCGAACAAAACTGATATTTTGCTATTTTTTCTCTCAGTCTTTTTAACCCAGTATTATTGAAGACAATTACTTTTGAGGTTGGTGCTTTCTCCTTCTTGTCTCATATAATTATGTCGGGGTTAACAGGTCTGTTTCAAGGCAGGTAGCTGTAGAAATCATAGAATCATAGTGGATGGTGTATGACATGTATAACTGCTGTTCACATGACTTGCTGTGGCATTCAATATTCAACATGATAAAGATCGTCGTGTGGATATATTTACACATTGCATTGTATAGTAACCATCCTCTAGAAGAACCTGACACCTAGATATCACTAATTACTTTTGTGTGGTAAAAAGTGTGCTTGTCATTGCTGAGATCACTCATTTACATGGAAGTATTTGTCATAATGTTTGATCATAACAATCATTACTATAAGTGATTTCCATAGCAGATGGTTTTCTAATTATGTCCTATTTTTAAAATGGTCGGCCACTTTCGTGATAATGTTTCCTGTATGTGTTAGAATATACCACAAAATATCTGACTTTCGTGCAAAAGAACTACATACTTCTCAATAATGTGGTTTGTCTTCCATATGTGTTTTTATATGATGCAACAAATTGTACTTCCTTGCAAAAGAAGAACCACATACTTAACATAAATGGGGGTTGTTTCCCGTATGTGTTTTCCTGTGTATCAACAAATGTGACATCAGTGGAAATGATTAACCACATACTTCACAAAAATGCGATTTGTCTCCCATATGTGTTTTCATATGATTAGACAATGTTGCCTTCAGTGCAAAAGAAGAACCACATACTTCACAAGAATTTGGTTTTTCTCCCGTGTGTGTGTTTCATATGACTCCACAAATGTGACTTCTGTGCAAATGAGGAACCACAAACTTCACAAGAATGTGGTTTGTCTCCCGTATGTGTTTTAATATGATTCAACAAAATTGACATCCGTGCAAAAGAAGAACCACATATTTCACAAGAATGTGGTTTTTCTCCCGTATGTGTTTTCATATGACTCAACAAAGTTGACTTCAGTGCAAAAGAAGAACCACATACTTTACAAGAATTTGGTTTGTCTCCCGTGTGTGTTTTCATATGACTCCACAAATGTGACTTCTGTGCAAATGAGGAACCACAAACTTCACAAGAATGTGGTTTGTCTCCCGTATGTGTTCTTATATGATTCAACAAAATTGACATCCGTGCAAAAGAAGAACCACATACTTCACAAGAATGTGGTTTTTCTCCCGTATGTGTCTTCATATGACTCAATAAAGTTGACTTCAGTGCGAAGGAAGAACCACATACTTCACAAGAATGTGGTTTGTCTCCCATATGTGTTTTCATATGACTCCACAAATGTGACTTCTGTGCAAATGAGGAACCACATACTTCACATGAATGTGGTTTGTCTCCCGTATGTGTTTTCATATGATTCAACAAAGTAAACTTCCGTGCAAAAGAAGAACCACATACTTCACAAGAATGTGGTTTCTCTCCCGTATGTGTTTTTATATGACTCAACAAAGTTGACTTCAGTGCAAAGGAAGAACCACATACTTCACAAGAATTTGGTTTGTCTTCCGTATGTGTTTTCATATGTCTCAACAAACTTGATGTGTGTGCAAATTAAGAACCACATACTTTACAAGAATGTGGTTTGTTAGGCATGTTTGATTGCATCTGATTTTGATTGTAGTGTATGATGATAAGCAGGCGAGTAAATTTTGATTTTTGAAAATTTATATGAACAAAATTATAACATTTTTAAATCACCAATTTATATGAAAAAGTTATAATTATTTTAAACATTTTTAAATCACCAATGAAGAAGGGTCCTTCTTATCCATTAATTTCTTTTCATTCCTTCAAACTCTGGAAATACAAAATAAATTTGAAAAAAATACAATTCATGTGGTAGAGTTGACTTTCTTATGTTGATTTTATTAAAAATATCCCAACCCCCTATTATTAATGAAATTCAAAATAAGAAAATCAGTAGAGTTAGTTAACAAAATTAATGTGTTTATATTTTCAAATATTTAACTAAAAATCTTTACGTTTCTTTATTTTAGAGATGAGGATTGATTATTCATATTATTTGGATTCGTCAGAATAGAATGAGGAGTTTTTATATAGGGTTACTAGAAAAGAAGGATCATAGTAAAATATAGATTTTACGATTTTTAATAAATTCACATAGAAATATGCCTGAGCACTACGGGTAATTGACGATATATTAGCCTCACAAAATACTTCTCAAAATTAGCTATAATTTCAGAGTACTGGCACGGTAAATTAAGTAAGGATGATAAAGAGAAAATGGTGTTGCAACAGAAGTTTGTTTTGCTTTTCTGTGATGCCGTTCAGACTCATGAATCCCTCAATGTCATCTAGGAATTAAGATCCATAGTTCACTTAGATCACATAAATAGCCAGTTTTCATAAGCACAACCTCAGGTTGAAAACCATAAAGTGTGAGTTTCAGAGATCAGCGAAAAACAATAAAGTGTGAGTTTTCAGTGCGAGTTTTTTTCATGAAAGAAGTATCTGGGGTTCATAATCATGTTAATGCATCACTTCTCATCAGATCACCAAAGTTAAGCAATGTTGAGCCTGGTCATTACTAAAATGGGTGAACAATTTGGTAGGAAGACATCGACACCTCCCGCTTGTGAATTTCCAGGAAGCCAGTTAAATGCGAATTAGGTTATTAGCTGATGCACACACTCTCTGGGGTTCAAGGGAATTGTACGTTTTATACAGCTTGATCTGGACAAAGTAAAATCGAGATAATTGATTTGGACTTCATCAGTATTGTGTCATATAAAAAAATCAGAGATCGTCAAGCTGTTACTTTGGATGGAAATTTTTGTTAGTTTCTCATATGATATGAGATGAAACATTTTGAGGAAATATTTTGAGGAATAAACCAGAAATATTTTGAGGATTTTGCAGTTGAAATCTTTCCCATGTGTCAGGAAATGATCAGCTTTTTTATCATGCTAATCTAATAATGATGTCTTTTTGGCAACCAATTAAGGTAAAATGCTCTATATCTAAATAAAACTAACTAGCGGCTCTATTCCTTGTGACAATCACTAGTTTATCCTCTTTGACTTCATGATGTGACAATCATTAGGAGTTTATCCCTTCTGACCTCAAGATCAGAAAGGGGATGAAAAGTTTTCTTGCTTTCATCCTCCCAGATGATTATCATAAATAACATTTGAAACGTATTAAATTTCATAACAAACACATGGCTAGGGATCTAAAAGATAGATACACAGGATTTTTTACTCATAGTTAAAAGAAAAATAAAAGTTCATACAAATAAAAAGATGGAGATAACACCTCCTTACATAATTTCCATGGACACTAGTCTACCTTCAGTCATAACCGGAATAAAAATAAAAGTCCATAACAATAGCAAAGGGGGGAGTAACAGCAGTAGTAATAAATAACAAGAATTAACAATAAAACATACAATTCAACACCAAAAAAATAATTAATCACACTTATTGAAAAACTAAAATAATTTCAGTTTTTTAAACAACTTTGAAAATTCCTGGATTAAACAACTTTCCAGAAGGGTTTTACTAGCTGAAATAAATTATAAAAAAAACAAGAGATGTAATACTCAAATTTTATTGAAATTCTGCATCTATAATTTAACTATCCGCAAATCTTCTTATAATATAATGTGCATGATACACATGTGAGAAAATCAGCAGCTGTATGATAATGTGCAAACCATAAAATGTGATTTAAAAAAATGTTCAGAGATCGCCAAGCTGTTAGTTTAGAAATTTTTGTTAGTTTCTCATGATATGAGGAAACATTTTGAGTGATGAACCAGAAATCATTTTGATGATTTTGCTGTTGAAATCTTTCACAAATGATCAGCTTTTTATCATGCTAATCTGAGAAATGATGTCGTTATGGCAACCAATTATGTAAGATATCCTATATCTAAATAGAACTACCAAGCAGCTCTACTCCTTGTAACAATCACTAGGAGTTTATTCTCTTTCATGTAAAGACGAGGAAGGGGATGAAAAGTTTGCTTGCTTACATCTTCCAGATGATTATCATAGATAACATTTGAAATCCAAATTTCATAACAAACACATATCTAGGCATCTAAAATACACAGATTCTTTTACTCATAGTCGACAGAAAAATAAAAGTTTATACAAATAACAAGAGGGAGATAACAGTTCCTTACTAAGGTTATATGGACACAATGCCACTTTCAGTCATAACCAGAAGAAAAATAAAAGCCCATAACAATAGCAAAGGGGGAGTAACAGCAGTAATAATAAATATCAAGAAGAGTTAACAATGAAACATACAATCATACACCAAGCAAAATTAATAATGAATCACACTTATTGAAAAACTAAAATAATCTGGTTTTTTTTAAGCAAACTTCAAGATCACTGGATTAAACAACTTTCCAGAAGGGTTTTACCAACTGAAATAAATTATTAAAAAAACAAGAGATATAATACTCCAATTTTATTTAAATGCTGCATCTATAATTCAACTATCCACAAATATTCTTATAATATAACGGGCAGGTTACACATGTGAGAAAATCAGCAGCTGTATGATAGCTTACCAACCATAAAACCAATTGGGTGTCGTCATTTTAGCCTTTCTTTCCTTTTGTTATATGACCAACCCTTTGAAGCACATTTTTCCTACTCAAATTCAGAACATCAACTAATCAATGTCCCATTAATAATAAGTCCAACTTTTTTTAACTATCAGAATTATTGCCTCTCAAAATACAAAATAGTTTAATTTTATGTCGTTTTCACTTTTTAAAACAAAATCAAAGTTAAACTGTACTATTAATCTGGTAAATAAATATGCATTATTGCGAGGAAAAACAAAAACAAGTTTTCAACAAGTGTTTGTTTTAAAATATTTGCACAATAAATAACACTCAAGATGAGAACAGTAGTCTTAATCTAAACAATACAAAGAATCATTCCTCATCTAAAAAATTCCGAATCGTAATATTGTAATTTGTTTAAGAATCATGATTATTTTTTTATTTAATAAACATTATTTGTAAGATTTGTTGGATGTATTTTTGAAAAACTTAAAAATACAACATAAGTGTCTTTGATTTAAACAAACAAACAGAAAATTTGATAACTGCATTTCCAAATAAATTAACAGGAAAACTCTTTGGTATACTTACGTGTGTACACAGTTTCTAATAAATCGATACCTCATATTGAAACCATGCGACGAGAATAGAAACATTTAAAGAAAGGAGAAAACCACAACTGAATGTCAAAAAGGCTAAGTTTTCGAAATTTGTCTGAAAAAGGCGATACTTCCAAAAGGGGGAATCGATTTACTAGAACGTAGAAATAGCACACACCTTAAAAATATTGATTTTTTATAGAATTTGTTAGATTTGTGACCATTCGATAATAATCCACTGAAAACAAAGGAAAACAAATGAAAATAAAAAATACACATACGTGCACCAAGCTTTTATTTTTTTTTTTACTTTAACGTTGTAAACTAGAGAAAAAAATTAATTTATAAGAAGTTGTTTTGGTGAATGTGTAGAATCTTTCCAACTAAAAAAAAATTTCTAAGAAATTTTGGGATTGCTGAAAACAAATATATACTTTAAAAAGTGATGCGGAAACATAGTTTTTATTATATAAAAAATGTACTTTTTTAATAAGTTGGGGAACACTTTTCATAATAAATTTAACCTAAAATAAGCACCCACTTCATGGCCACATAGTGAGTGGGGCATATTTTGTTGTTGTCTTTTGTTCTGACAGTTTTTTTTTCTGATTTCATCTTTCAATAAAGACATGAGGAGATTAAAGTACAAAAATAAAGATAATTCTGTATACTGATACGTGTCATTCCTTATGTTATCAATTGTGAACATCATTCTGCATCTGCAAGTGCATGCATACTTTTCTGGCAAATAATTTGTTTTCTGAAAATTAAGCAATGTAATTCCTTATGTTATCAGAGGTCGCCAATTCTGTATGGGCAAGTGCATACTGAATTGGCCACCACTGATTACAATTACAATGTTTAATATCCAGATATGTACTTGTTGGCAGAAAATTTAAATTTGATATTCATTTTCAGCATACCTGAAAACCTATAGTTGTCATGTAAAGGGGATTGTCAAGGTGGTAAGTAAATAACAATTTACCAAAACGGCTTTCAGACAGGCCAACAAAACAAATAAAAAAATTATCACAATGTGGCCAGAAAGTGGGTGCTTATTTTACATTAAATTTATATAGAAAACTGATTCCCACTTTTTGAAAAAGTAATTTCCTCATATCATGAAAAATACTTCTGTGTGCCACTTACATTTTTAACGTATTCTGCAAATGAGTAAAAATCGATACTAAATTCATGTAGTAATACTTACGTTTTTGTTTTATAATCTGCTTTCGATTAACTTTATCTGCTTTTATAAAGGAAACGATTTTTTAAATGTGATTGACTTTACAAACTCAACTTAACATTCAAGATGACGAACGGAAGAGCAAGTTCGCAGAAAACAAAATTGAAGAAGTTCGCAGAAAACAACAAACAAAAAATAAACCACGATAAAATATTTAGTTTAAAATTTAAAATACAAATAACGATTTACTAAACGACGTTTTATTTACTGAATATTTTTCCGGCATTCACCGGAAGTTATTATCTCCCCTAGTATGTTCGATTTGTTTATATTTTTAATCATTTTTATTAACACACGCATAATGAAGTAAATTCGGTAATAAACTGAAAGAAACAAACAAACCAACAAACAAACAAAAAACAACACAAAGAGAAAAGATAAGAATCAAGAAGTTATAAAAGGCTGAATGGGGAGTCGTATGCGTAAGGAAATGAACAACACAACTAGAAGTAAGGGGGTCGGACATGTGGGTAAAGAAAATAAACAAAGTTCGTAGTTAAGATGAAATAATTTAAAAAAACGTTAAAATTATTAAAAAGTGTCTTTAAGAAGGAGATATATAATGTTTCTTACCGGAAATAGCTTAAAACGGCGAAGGACAACAGAAGATAAAAGACAGAGAAACGTGCGGCTAGACGAAACACCGTTCAATCTGCTGGTGTTGAGTCAGAGGAAACTCTAGAAGAAAAATGTCCAGCCAAGGGAGATAACTGTTTAAAGGACATAATACATGCAAAATAGACAACTATTTATAAAAAAAAAAAGAAAAAAGAAAACAACTTTTATAATTATTGTAATTATTTATATTTTGAAAAAATATACTTTTTTAATTGAGATCACGCAACTAACGACCCCTGGCGGAAATATGGGGCAACAAGGGCAGTACATGCAGACCATCGAATATTTTATTAATCAAGCACTTTTTTTTTTTTTAAGAAAATCAAATTTTACGATTTTTAGCCATGGCAGTAGATGCAAACCATCGAATATTTTATTAATAAAGTACTTGTTATTATTTTTAATTTTTTTTAAGAAAATCAATTTTTACGATTTCTAGGGGTAATAAATAAATAAATTGACTTCTTTTGATAAAGAGAATGTGTCTTTGAGTTTGTATTACTATACACATAGATTTGAAAAAGTTGTCAAAAAACAAATAAATGTTATCAAAGGCAAGATAAGTTACTTTTCTACTTAACTGAATATTTTTTTAGTGTTTTTATTCAATGTAACATGTTTATTCAGTTCGAAACACATACGGTATTTACCGATGTATTGGAAAATTTAAAATTGCGCCGGCTTCTCTGTTGAACACGGTATGTTTGGGAAAATTAGTTAAAAATAAAAAATATACAAAATACTGTTAAAAATCCACCGAATATATGTCAGCTTATGTCACGGAAACATATTGAGCGACTTTCTAACTGTATTTTGTCTAGTTTTTTTTATTTATAACCCCTTTTCCCAAACTTACCGTGTGAAAGAGAGAGTCGGGCGCCATTTTAAATTTTCCAATACATCGGTAAACACTGTATGTTTTTCGAGCTGAATAAACATGTTACATTAAATAAAAACGCTAGAAAATCATCCAGTTAGGTAGAAAAGTAACTTATCTTG
The DNA here is from genome assembly GCF_053919585.1 of Euprymna scolopes. Classification (NCBI taxonomy): domain Eukaryota; kingdom Metazoa; phylum Mollusca; class Cephalopoda; order Sepiida; family Sepiolidae; genus Euprymna; species Euprymna scolopes. Next base: position 27,664,094 of record NC_136527.1, read on the forward strand.
CCTTTGATAACATTTATTTATTATATATTTGTTTTTTTTTTTGACAACTTTTTCGAATCTATGTGTACGGTAATACAAACCCAAAAAGAGTTTTCGACATTAAAAAAAAAACTAAAAATAGTCGATGGTCTGCCCTCCGTATTATCTTTATTAAAAGACACATTCTCTTATCCCTAAAAATCGTAAAATTTGTTTTTTTCTTAAAAAAAAAAGAAGTATTTCGCTTATTAAAGTCTGTTTTCAGACGAACGAAAAAAAAAACTAGTGTTTTCCACATTCTCTTTATTAAAAGAAGTCTATTTATTATCGCTAAAAATCGTGAAATTTGATTTTCTTAACAAAAAAAAATACTTGATTGATGAAATATTCGATGGTCTGCATGTATTGCCCTTGTTGACCCATCTTTCCGCCAGGGATCGTTAGTTGCGTTATCTCTCAAACAACATGGTGCTTGGCTTTTTCTTCGATGAATCGTCCGATAATATTTGATTTTCTTGAATTAAAAAAAAAAAACAACTACTTGATCGACTTACGTGATTTTTGGAATATGACATTTTCATGCAGTAAACAGAACGTACATTATGATTTTTTTCAGATTTTTATAGTAAAAGAGATTACTTGTGGCACATTTATAGACTTGCACCAATTGCTGTAATTATTTATATTTTTAAAAAAATATTTTTTTTAATTGAAATTAAAAATTAATTAAAAAAAAATTTTAATTGAAAAGACGGTTTAAAAGTTAATTTTGGAACTTAACTGTTTTGTAAGTAAACTACTTTTAATTGAATCGATTTTGAACTTTACAATGGGGAAAGGAGTGGCTGGTTACTTTTATTGCATCTAAAACCAAGCTTCTATCTTTATATGATCAACTTTCTGATCTCCATCTGGCATCAATTGAAATGAATGGCTCTCGTCTTGGGGAGGCCTCATGTTTTGACAAGCTTCTGGGCTTGACCTTTACTCCTGATCTTAAATGGAACACGTACATCAAATCTGTTGCCAAAGCCACTGGAAAAATGGTGGGATCCTTCTATCGATCTAGTAGATGCATTATCTATCTATATAAGAGCCAGGTACGTCCAAGGATGGAATACTCTTGCCACATCCGGGCAGGAGCTGCTAGGAAGGACTTGTCCTGCCTTGATAGAGTTCAAAATAGACTTCGTAGCCTCGTAGGAGATGTCCTTTTCTCTTCCCTGCAACCTCAATCTTACAGAAGAGATGTTATGAGTTTGTCTCTGCTGTATCGTTATTTTCATGGAAAGTGTTCGACTGAGCTTCAGTTTATGGTTGAGTTTCAGTTGTTGCATGAGGAACTAATCTCAGGTTACACTGCTAGAGTAACGTCCCTTGGCGGTGACAGACCTGTATTGTAGATAACGGCGTAAGAATAAAATAAGATGCCAGTAAACCAAGTGTACGCGTTGTGTTGTTAACATTAATGGGAATCTGCCAGCGGTCTGATGAACAGAGTTCCAAGGAAGAATACAAAATGGAAAATGGATTGTAAGAAAAATAAACGAAGATAAGTAATGTTTGATTTATTGGGTTACATTGCACACACACACACACACACACACACACACACACACACGCACAAAAAGTTTGTTTTGCTTTATCTGGTAATTGTGATTTATTTGTGTTTAAATAATATGAAAAAAAAAGTTTAAACCAATTTAATCGGCCGGAAAACACAAGATTGTATTGAAAAAAAGAAAAAAAAAGTTTCCGAACTTAACATGGAAGAGCTACATAAACCAGTGGTGGGGATACGACCCCCACAACCCCTGTGTCTGGTAAATAATGTCAGCGAACTGGAAGCTGTTTAAATTAAAATGGAATAACTATGCTATGATCACGCATCTGTCGAGACAGCCAGTACCATACCAAACTGCGATGTTGCTGCATACACTTGGAGACGAAGCGTTAAAAGTATAATATGGGTTTCAATTTCTGACCATGGAAGAAGAGAGAACAATGGAATAATTAATGAGACACACAAGAAAACAGGGAGAAGGGGAAAGAGTGGAAGCATTTATCGCGGCACTCCGTACGTTGATAAAGACATGCAATTTATGTGAGAATTGCATCTCTTCCATACTACGAGACCAGATAATTCTTGGAGTTCACAACCCCCACACCCGAGCGGAACTGCTTAAAATGAGACAGTTGGACTTACAGAGATACATAGACATATGAAAACTATCGGAAAATGCAACGCTACAGTCTAGAATTCTGAGACATGAGGGAGTTAACAGAGTAGATTTGAAACCTAAGGGAAGGCTAACAACCACAGAAAGTAACAGAGAGTGCAGGACGTGTGCATTGTGACATGAACCCGGAAAATAGTTTTGTCCAGCCTTTAGGAAGACGTGTTTCAAATGCAATGGAAAGCACCACTTTGCAAAAAGATACAAATCAAGAAAAAAGCATATTCGATTTGTTGGAAAACAAGATAATAGCGATAGCAGTAGTGATGGTTAAGACTATGGACACGTGGACAGTGTGACCACGAAAGAAGGAATCAATTCCATCAGACCTGAAGTGATAAAGGCAGAAATGATGGTCAAAAGAAAGCCGATTGTTTTTCAGCTAGATGGTGGAGCCTCAGTGAACATCCTGAACAAGAAACATGTGGCGGGAAAAACACTTGAGCAGTCTAATAAGACCCTTGTCATGTGGAACGAGTCACATATGAAACTGTTAGGAGAACGTCGGATAAAAATGATAAACCCAAAAACCGGACTCAAGTATGCAGTGAAATTTGTCATTGTAAAGGAAGACTTCCATCCACTACTTGGAGCAAATGCCATCCAGCAAATGGCACTCATTTGTGTGAACAATGACAAATTTAAGAGGATTGCAAACATATCTCAAAAAGACAGCAGCCAGCACCCGGAGAGCATCATATTCGAATTTCAGGATGTATTCCAGGAAGAATTGGGTACGTTACCTGGAGAGGTTCATCTGGACGTGAACTCCAACGTAACACCACATGTTGCAGCGGCTCGAAGAATACCAGTTGCGATCAAGGTAAAAGTTAAAGCCGAATTAGATAGACTGGTAAAAAAGAAGGTTATTGAACCAGTGAACGAGCCAACACCGTGGCTAAGTGCCTTATAACTAGTAATTAAAAAAAATGGAAAGTTATGGATATGTATTGACCCCAGACCATTAAATAGGGCTCTTAAACGGGAGATTTCCAGTTACCGGTACTGGAGGATCTCCTCCCAGAACTAGCTGATAGCAAAGTTTTCTCAACTCTTGATTTAAGGGATAGATTTTGGCACCTGAAGTAAGATGAAGCCAGCAGTCGGTTGATCACTTTTACCACTCCATATGGTCGGTTTCGATGGAAGGTTTTACCATTTGGAATTGCTCCAGCCCCGGAAATATTTAAAAAAGAACTATATAATAATGTGGCCAATTTGAAAGGAATCATCAACAAAGCAGACGATCTTCTGCTGGTCGGGATTGGTAAAACGATGCAAGAAGCAACAGAGGACCATGATAGAAAACTCAGAAGGCTGTTGCAAAGATGTCGTGATCGTGGGCTGCGATTGAATGCTGAGAAAATGAATTTACGGAAAACATCTGTATCATTCCTGGGTCACAGGATAATCAGTGAGGATTTACTTCCAGATCCTGAAAAAATAAAAGCCATAAAAGATATGCCACGGCCAACAGACATTAAGGGAGTGCAACGATTGGGAGGATTCGTGAATTATTTGGCAAAGTTTCTGCCCCACATCTTTGACGTGATGGCTCCAATTCGCAACTTAACAAAGGCGGATGTGCCATGGACGTGGTCTCAGATCCATGAAGAAGCTTAGCATATATTAGACGAGCACTTACAGACACAGAAACCCGATATGCACAGATTGAGAAATAACTATTAGCAGAGGTTTATGCCTGTGAACGGTTTCACCAATACACATTTGGTCAACAGGTTACAGTACTGACTGATCATAAACCATTAGAAGCAATAATGAAAAAGGAACTGGGGAAATGTCCAAAGCGACTGCAAAATATGTTAATGCGATTGCAAGTTTACAATGTGATTGTTCTATACCATCCTGGTAAGAAGATGTTCCTAGCAGACATATCAAGGGCATACATTCATGGAGTGAGCAATGAATGTATCGAGGATAATGATGATGATGATGCCCAGGAAACAGAATATATTCTAGTGACAGAGGGAAGGTTGCTCGAATTGCGCTCAGGCACAAAAGAAGACAGATGCATGCATATGTTACAGCAAGTAATTGTGGAAGGATGGCCAGAAGACCAAGTACATCTTGACCCAGAGGTGAGAGCATATTTCAGCATGCGGAATGAAATGACGGTACAAGATGGATTAATGTTCAGAGGAAACCGAGCAGTAGTACCAACAACACAGCGGGCAGTGTTAAAAGAAAAATTGCATTCTACACACCTAGGGGTCGAAGGATGCTGCAGAAGAGCAAGAGAATGCTTGTACTGGCCAAATATGTATAGTGGCATCAGAGACTTTGTCTCAAAATGTCCAACCGGCTGGAAATATGAGGTAGCCAATCATGCAGAGTCTTTAATGGTTCATGAAATTCTGGAGAGACCCTGGGCAAAAGTAAGAGTAGATCACTTTAGCTGCACCATTGATTATATGAGTAATTTCTAGGAAATTGACCATCTCCCGACTACACAAGCTAGAACGGTGATCACTAAGCTTAAGCACCATTTTGCATGACATGGGATACCAGATCAGGCGGTCACTGATAATGGATCACGATTTAGTAGTCAAGAATTCTCCATCTTTGCAAGAAAGTGGTGTTTTGCACATTCACCTGTCAGTCCTTACAATAGCAAGGCAAATGGAAAAGTACAATCTGCTGTAAATATGGCAAAGAACCTTTTCCGGAAATCAATGGAAGGTAAGGCTGATCCACACCTAGCGATGCTGGATCACAGGAATACGCCAGCCAAGGGTCACTTATCACCGGCGCAGAAGCTAATGTCAAGAAGAACAAAAACACTTCTTCTAACCAGAGATGATCTACTCAGACCAGAACTACACAAAAATCTAAGCAAAACAGTTAAGTGGGACAGCAGAAAGCAAAAGCATTTTTTTCAACCGGAAAGTAAAACCACTTCAGCCAGTGCAACATGGAGATGTGGTACGTAATAAATCAGACATAAAAGGTCAGCGAGAGTGGAAGAAGGCAGTTATGTGGCAGAGACTCGATGAGAGGTCATACCATGTCAAAGTTGATGGGGAGTTGCTCCGACGTAATAGGGTGGATTTTCAAAAAACAGCAGAAGCACTCCCATCACCATCATTCATCCCTCAGTCATACCAAAAGCCAAGCGAGGAGGCACCAATAACTGAACCGCCAAGTAAAGAAGGGGTTTGTAATTCGCAAACACCTCGGCTTGAAAGTAATAGAAGAGAAGGAATGAGGCCGGCGACACCATCCCAGCAAACCAAAATACTGAAGGAATGAAGATGACACGTTAAGGGAGACTAGTAAGGAATCCGGCTAGATTCAAAGACTATACGAACTAATTGAGTCCAAGTGAAAAGGGCAGAGTAATCCAAGTTAGGCCGGAGGGTAGTCAGCCCAGTGAAGGCCTAGGTCACAAGGACAAAGCAATGTGTTTTTTTGTTTTGTGTTTGTTTGTATTTTAGTTATTTTGTGTTTTTGTTAGTGGATCTCTTATTCTTTGTTGTTGTTCTTAAAAAGGGGAAGATGTTGCATGAGGAACTAATCTCAGGTTACACCGGTAGAGTAACGCCCCTTGGCGGTGACAGACTTGTATTGTAGATAACGGCGCGAGAAATAAATTAAATGGCAGTAAACCAAGTGTAAAAGTTGTGTTGTTTTCATTAATCCACATGAAAAGAGAATGAAACAAATACCTATTTGCTTTTTTATATATAAAAAAAACATTGTAGATGTTAACAATAAAAATTTTGGTGGTAATGAATGCACTTGTTTTTTTTTATTCAATTGTAATGTTAAAGTACAGAATAAGTCCAAAACACCTTCCACTCCCTGTGCTAAGAATGGCTTTTAAAATAATAACCTTAATATTTCAGCACGGATCAATAAGTGCCTGCATGAGTACCTTATTTTTAATAATGAGCAATTTTTTTTAAATTACGGATGTGTTGATCGATTGTACTGGCATTTGCGGAGGGGGGGGGGGCTAAATTAATTTTTTTTTGCACAAACAAGGTGTTTTTTTAATCAATATTTAAAGATTTTACTTCATTAATTATCTCTGAAATAGTCCACAAAAACTAATATTAATCTTTCAAGTTAAGTTTAAGTTTCTAACGATGCCGTAAAAACATTTCACGTGTATTTTTCCCCCGTATAGAACTATGGCTCTTTCTTTTTCAATATCTTCGTTTTCAATGTGTTTAGTAAACTGCACAAGCACCAGATTTACTCTAGGCTTACATGTTTCAAACACAATACAAAAAAAAGAAGAGTCTAAAAAAATAAAAAATAATAAGTAAATAAAAATACGAATGGCGGCTTTAAAAACTATCAGTTTCCGCCATTAAATTGCACGTGCAACGAATTAGAGAATTAATACAGATGAAACTTGTAATCTCTTCTCTCTCATGTAAATATAAAAATGTTAAAAAAAATAATATTAATTTTATCGGCGATATTCACCAAATAGATTGGCTCTATTTCGAAATAGTTTCCCTTTTTTTTTTCTCTCTTCAATTTTGTTTTCTGCGAACTTGCTCTTCCGTTCGTCATCTTGAATGTAAAGTTGAGGTGGTAAAGTCAATCACATTTGAAAAATCGTTTCCTTTATAAAAGCAGATAAATTTAATCGAAAGCAGATTATAAAACAAAAACGTAAGTATTACTACATGAATTTAGTATCAATTTTTACGCATTTGTAGAATACGTTAAAAATGTAAGGGAGATAACTACATTTACTAAACGAATAATTCTAATGAACATTAGGGTAGGTCGATTTTGGAATTGTAATAGGCCGTGGGTTGGGAAAGATGCAATTTACCAGAAAAACATGATATCTTTTCCCCTTAATTTGTGTTTATATTTGAGGAAATGACTTTAAATGAGGAAATAATTTACGATTCTACTACGATAACGGTGTTATCAAACGATGTCAGCCGGTAAAATTTAGACTAGGCATTAAAACAAATAAACGCAATATTTAGACGTAAAACTATATTTTTATAAGAAATATTCATGCTCGTCTTCTAAAAATAGAAAAATAGTTAATAAAAAAAAATACTATAAAATATATATTTTAAAATACAAATTCCAATTTAAAAAAACGGTGAAATTCTCGCGATACGGAATTATCTCCCTTTGATATTGTTTATATTACGTCTAAATATTGCCGTTCGAACACGTGTAAAACCTTTCAATACATTTCATTTTTAAATTAATATTTTTATATGCATATTTAATAAAAACTTGTAAGTTGTTTTCAAGTAAAAATAGCGAGAGTTTTCGTTTGGTTTTCAAGCAATTTAACTAGGCACCGCCAAAACTGGGGGGGGGGGGGCAGGTAAGTACTTTTTGACGGACCGTCTTTTTAAAAATCTACCAAAAATCAGGTAATTATCCAATCAATACGAAATTTTCAGGGATTATTAAGAGAAGAATGAACTTTATAACAGTGTACTTATTTTTCATAAACGATATTTATATATATTTATTTTGCTTACAACCCCCCCTTGTTTTGAAGTGGGAACAAATATGCTTAAAATAATCATCTGAAACTAAACAAAACATATTCCGTTGTTGTAAGGGACAGGATTATAGATAAAAAAAAACAACAAAAAAAAAACACTTGTTTACATACCTTATTTTGACGTCTGAATATCAGAACTTTGATTGTGTTTAATTATTCCGCTTTTGACTTTTGGAGTGTGAAATTCGGTGAATATGTTAAGTAAAATAATTAATTTAAGCTAAGCAAAAAAAAAATTTTTTTAAAATATTTATACGAAAAAAGCCATTTTAAAATCTTTGATAAATAAATTAATAATTTTTTTTTAGCGAGCCGAATAATGCATGACCATTATTAAACAGGGAATTCTTTGAAGAATCGATACAAAAAAATCGATAAATATTGTGCCCTTTGTTAAAAAATATCATCAGTTTTTCGATCCCATTTGATAACGTTTGCCGCCTTTCGACTACGGTGGACCATACGCGCTGAAATAATTTTGTTGGATCTTCATGACTGCCAAAACCGGTGCAAGCGTGAATCAGTACAATTTATGTTGGTCAACACTCACATAGAAACGAGACGTTTCTCTTTTCATTGCATTTCATTTCAATTTTAATTTTTATTCTGCTTTACCCCCCCCCCATTTTTGGGAGCCTAACCCCCACACATACACATTAAAAACCAAACTCATCAAAATGGTCACCCATCTGGTACTGGCCAGCGTCAGGGTTGCTTATGTAGTTTAGTTTTTATTCTGTTTTAAATCCCCCCTCCCATTTTGGGGAGCCTGAGCCCCCCACACGCGTACACATTAAAAACCAAACTCATCAAAATGGTCACCCATCTGGTACTGGCTAGCCTCAGGGTTGCTTATGTAGTTTAGTTTAATTTTTATTCTGCTTTGAATTCCACTCCCCCATTTGGGGGAGCCTGACCCCCCCCCCACACACACATACACATTAAAAACCAAACTCATCAAAATGGTCACCCATCTGGTACTGCCCAGCCTCGGGGTTGCTTATGTAGTAAAAAAAACCCTACAGTTCTTCCTCGTTCAGTGAAGGAGAAATCTTTCTAGACTGGGTCAATTTTAATGTTTATTCTGCTTTACCCCCCCCCCATTTTTGGAAGCTTAACCCCCACACATACACATTAAAAACCAAACTCATACGAATGGTCACCCACCTGGTACTGGCCAGCCTCAGCGTTAATAATACATTGAAAAATAATTTTTTTTTGGCCTGTTTGGTCTTCCATAGTTTGCTTTTTATTAAACACAAACGTAAATATTGTCGATCTGGACTCTAATTGGACGCGAAGAAACTGGTTGCCTATATGAATAAGTGGAATTATTTGAAATCCAGCTACTTATATTATAATATTTTTGCATATATTCATAGAAAATCACCCTAAATCTTAGTTAGACTAAAAATAAACAACTTAATTCTTTCAAAAACCTTTTTTTTTAAATATTTATATATGCTTTTTGTGCAAGACAAAAAATGTCAATTGTTAACTTTTGGGGAAATTTTAACATTTAAAATTTAATTAAAAATAGTAGAAAAAGTTTTACATTATTCAGCTTTCTATATGATAAAATTCAGGGTTTTATCTTTCTGGAAAAAAAAAGTTACTCAGAAATCATGGTTTTTAATAAATGTAATTTCATTTTAAAAAACAACAACTTCATTTTTCGGCCATTTTTGGCGGTGCCTATAACAATCTATGTTGTAACGGAACATTTTTAAATAATGGAATTCTAATCGTTTTAATCTTTTAAAAATTAATTAATGTTTACAACGTTTTTTTTTATATTAATTCGAAAAAAACGCTATTTTAAAAAACAAAAACCATAATAATATTAAGTTTATATCAATTTTTTTTTATTGCAATTTCAAGGTAAATTTTTGTTCAATATGTGTATTTAAATTTAAAAAAATAAATATCTTTACTTATTTGAACTCATAATAAATAGAAATTTCGATAGATTTTAATATATTTTGTTTGAATTTCGAAAAAATAAATATGGGGGGGGACACACGCTAAAAAAATATTTCCCCTCGTATATTTTACGAAAACTGCATTTTATATGTAATTTCATTTTTAAATGGATAAGTCTCCAAAATTTGAGGAAAATCTGATCATTAGTTGATTTTTGCTAGATTTATTAAATACGGGTATGTTTTCATGTTCGAGATGTCTACTACATGGGAACGTTATTTTAAAGTGCCACTTATGTAAACACGAGTTTCGTCTTGCAATTTCATTATTTTCGTTCAAGGAAAATTTTTTTAAAAGATTATTACTGGTTTATTTTGCCCTTCTTCTTTGAAATGGTACAAAAGTTATGTTGATAATATTAATTTATAATAAAGTTACATCGTTTTACATATAAGGGGGTAATTCTGTGGTGACTTTTGGAGGTTCCTATCGAGTTTAATAAAAGTTTTACGATATTTTTTATTAACTTGTTAACTGAAAGTACAGAATAATTACAAAACATCATCCTCTCCCAATGTTAAGAATGGCTTTTGAAATAACGTTATTATTTCAGCACGGTTCAATAAGTGCACAAGTACCCGTAATATTTTTTCATCAGATTATTATCGAATGGTCACTAATCTATCAGATTTTATTTTCAATACTGACTTAAACATAAAAAAGGTCAATACGTAATTCTTTATGTTATCAGTGGTGGCCAATTCTGTATGCGTTTTCACATACAGAATTGATAACATTTTTATTGATTTTTGTTCTTTAATGTCCCTGTGTCTTTATTGAAATATGAAATTAGAAAAAACAGCAAGACCAAAATCAAAAAATGCCCGCCTTAATAAGTGGCCATAAAGTGAGTTCTCATTTTACATTAAATTTATAATTAAAAGAGATCCCCCACTTTTTGAAAAGGTACATTTTTTATATCATGAAAAGTATTTTTCTGCGCCACTTTTAAAGTATATATTCGTTTTCAGAACTCCTGAAAACCTTAAAAAGTCGTCATTGTAAAGATTTTTGGGGGGTTGGAAAGATTCTTGATGCGGACCCAAACAAGTTATTGTTTACTAAAGAAAAAGAAAAAATTATAATTTTTTTTCAATTTTTAAAATTTAAATGTTTTTTACTGAGTCATATGTTTAAAGTAAAAAAAAAATGTGCGATGCACATATGAAAGTAGTACTAGGTGTGTCAGAAATCAACCTTAAGAATGCATGAAAAAAATTGAATAATTCGACCTCCTATTTTTTCGAGCTTATAACTACTTGAAAAATGTAATTCAAACCCTATTTTTTTTAATTAAAGAAGCAGAGACCACAATTTAAAAAAAAAAACAGGTTTAATAGCAAATTATGCAATATTTGATTTTTTTTAAATAGGTTTTCTTTAAAAAAGATTTGAAGAATATCAATGAAAGTTTACTAACTTTGATTATAAAAAATCGATATAAATTCCAAAAATATCACGTACCTATAAAAATTCCTAATCAATGTGTAGTTCCATTTTTTATTGTTAAGAATTTATCCATATTTATATTTAAAATTCCACTTGTCCGTGAGGAAATATGTGTTCCCATAGTTTAAAAATAGTCAAATTTTACTTATAAGATTTTGCCTTAAAAAACACAGTTGAGGAATTTTTTTTTCTTTTCTTCAAGAAATACATTAGTTTTTGATTTATTATATTTTAATAATTCTTTATCGAGTGAATTTTTTTATATCTAAAAAAAGAAAACATTGACTGAAATAGAAAAAAATATCGTGGTCTTACTGTACAATATAAGCAGAAGATAGACTTCCAATAAAAAAATCAATGTGTGTTTTTTTTTAAGTTTTTACACTTTGGACTTTATAGGTAAATTTCCAAAAACACTTCTTTTTTGTTTTAATTTACAATATATTATTTAGTCATCTTTTATCTTCAATTTTTGATATATAAAACTTTGGTGAGTAAATTAATTATTAAAATTTTAATAGACATTTAAAATCGGGGGGTGAATAAAAAAAACATTTGACTTAAATATTATATTCGGTTCGTTGGAAAGAGCATAAAATTTCACTTTGACGCTGAAAATATCGTAAAAATTTAATAATAATAAATAAATGTTGCTAGATTTTTAAAGTTTATAAATTGAAAAAAACTAACTCGTAAAATTCAATTGATTTCATTACATAAAAAAATGGTTGCATGAAGGCGTCCCAGCACTTTATCAACACTGTTTTTTAAAAAATAAAAAATAATATTTCTATTATTTTTTATACAACTTTAATAGTTTATTTTGGAAGTATATTCCATAAAGAAAATAAACAACCCACTTTTAAAAGAGAAATTACGAGTTTTTTTTTAAATATTTTATTCGCAGTTTCGTGTTAGGGGTATCAAAAATTCCTCCAAAATTCTGATACACCTAAAAGAGTACCCTCCCACCGTGTATATTTTTATTGACAACTTTTTTTATTTTTTTTTCAAAGAAGTCTAATGCTCAGTAATTTTCCAGATTATATAGAAAAAAGAATTCAATATTTACCATTTTTAAGGTGTACTCTGTTTCTAATACAATACTCTAGTAAATCGAACCCCCAATTTGGAAACACCGACTTTTTTAGCCAAATTTCACGAAGTAAGCTTTTTTGGGCTTCTTGATATGCAGTTATTGTTTTCTCGTTTTTTTTTTTTTAATTAAAAGTTTTTATTCTTGTTGAGTGGTTACAATATGAAGGATCGGTGTATTAGAAACACACGTAAATATTCCAAAGAGTTTTCTGTTAATTTATTTAGAAATGCAATTATAAGATTTTTAGTCGTTTGTTTAAAGAATGATGATAATTAAAGAAACGTATGTTGTATTTTTAAGTTCTCTCAAAAATACATTCAACAAACCTTACAAATAACTTTGACTAAATAAAAAAAAAGTAATAATGATTCTCAGACAAATTATAATATTATGGTTCGGAAATCGATTAAAAAATACCATACGCTTTCTAAATTATGTTCACAAATCAGTTTCCGCCATTAAATTGCATGTGCAACAAATAAGAGAATCACATGATAAAAAAGGAAATGTATAAATAAATATGATAAACTATTGTTCACCTACATTTTTAATGTGTTTGGTAAACTGCACAAGCATCAGATTAACTTTAGGCTTAAATGTTTCAAACACAATAAAAATAACCAGGAATCTATAATAAATAAATAAATAAAAATATGACAAGGCAGCTTTAAAAACTTTTAGTTTCCACCATTAAATTGCACGTGCAACGAATTATAGAATTAATAAAGATGAAACTTGTAATCTGTTCTCTCTCATGTAAATATAAAAATGTTAAATAAAATAATACTAATTTTATCCGTGATATTCACCAAATAGATCGGCTCTATTTCGAAATGATTTCTTTTTCTATTTTTCCTCTTCAATTTTGTTTTCTGCGAACTTGCTCTTCCGTTCGTCATCTTGAATGTTAAGTTGAGCTTGTAAAGTCAATCACATTTGAAAAATCGTTTCCTTTATAAAAGCAGATAAAGTTAATCGAAAGCAGATTATAAAACAAAAACGTAAGTATTACTACATGACTTTAGTATAGATTTTTGCGCATTTGCAGAATACGTTAAAAATGTAAGGGAGATAACTACATTTACTAAGCGAATAATCCTAATGAAAATGTTGATTTTTTTATTTTCATTTTTTTTCATTTTACATAAATCATCAGATTTTGTTTTCAATACTGAAAACTATGAACTACTATTTTAATATTTACATGAGAACAGATTACAAACTTCATCTTTATTAATTCTCTAATTTTTAAGTGAACCATAGGAATTGTCATTTTTATGTGAATCTTTTCCAAAAATGTACACATGATCTTGTGACGTCATTAATTGATGCGAGCAATGGTGAACAGTTCTTTTTACTATTATCTACTGTAATTAAATTTAATAGGAATTTATTTTACTTAAAGATTAAATTATCGAAATGTAAAAAAAATCATTATCGTAAGAAATAATTAAATAAAATCTGTTTTTTTTTCAAGTTTCACTCCGATAAAATTTGTCATTCTCACAGAAAAAAATATTTGATCGGTTTACGTGATTTTTTGGAATATGACATCTTCGTGTGGTGACAGGTACATACATCAGAAAGATTTTTAAAGATTTTTCTTGAAAAAAATTTTTTATCGGCCCAATTAAATTATTTAAATAAAACAATAATATTAAATTTATATCAATTTTTTAATTAAAACTTCAAGGTAAGTTTTTGTTGAATACATATATTTAAATTAATATATATATATATATTTTTAATTAATTGAACTTTCATGTTTCATAATAAATAGAAATTTCGATAGATTGAAATATATTTTGTTCAAATTTTGAAAAAAATAAATATGGGGGGGCACGCACTAAAATATTTCCCCTCCTTTATTTTACAGAAAAAAATAAATATTTGGGGGGGGGGGAGCACGCACTAAAATATTTCCCCTCGTTTATTTTACAGAAAAAAATAAATATTTGGGGGGACACGCACGAAAATATTTCGTATATTTTACAGAAAAATAAATATTTGGCGGGGGACACGCACTAAAATATTTCATTTATTTTACAGAAAAAATAAATATTTTTTGGGGGGGGCACACACTAAAATATTTTGTTTATTTTACAGAAAAAAATAAATATTTGGGGGGGACACGCATTAAAATATTTCGTTTAGTTTGCAGAAACTGCATTTTATACGAAATTGCATTCTTAAATCGATAAGTACCGAAAATTTCAAGAAAATCTTCGCATTTGTTGATTTTTGCTAGATTTATTAAACATGGGTATGTTTTCACGTTTGGAATGCTTACTAAACGGGAACGTCATTTTAAAGCACCAATTATTTAAACAAGATTTTCGTCTTGCAATTTCATTATTTTCGTTCAATGAAAAAAATTTTTCAAAATCATTACTTGTTTATTTTGCCCTTTTATATGGTATAAATTTGTATTGATAATATTAACTCATAATAAAATTACATCGTTTCACGTATAGGGGGTAGTTCTGTGGTGAATTTTGGCTGTGCCAAATGAAAACTAAAAAAACAACGATCAATGTCTAGAATCTTTCCAACTCCAAAAATTCTTCACAATGACGACTTTTATAGGTTTTCAAGGGTACTAAAGAAGTGGCGCAGAGAATTAGTTTTCATGATATGAGGAAATTAATTTTTCAAAAAGTGGGGATAACTTTTTTCTTTATAAATTTAATGTAAAATGAGCACCTACTTGTGATATTTGGGGGGGCTGGGAGGGGAGGGGCGTTTTGGTAAATTGTTACTTCCTTTCCTTCTTAACAATCACTTTTAACATGACGACATCTATAGGTTTTCAGGTATGCTGAAAATGAATATCGCATTTTAAATTGCCGCAAACAAGTAGTTTTATGGATATTAAACAAAGTAATTCTTTATGTCATCAGTTGTGGCCACCATTCATAACATAAGGAATTACATTGCTTAATATTCGGAAAACTTGTTGTCTTATTAACTAAATTTTTTCTTTCCAAGAATTAGTTGTTGTCTTATTAACTAAATTTTTTCTTTCCAAGAATTAGTTCCTTTTTTCTTTTGTTAAATGTCTTAATACAGAGAACACTCAATGCATGGTGAATATCATCTGATAATTTAAAATTAACATCGGTAGATGACACTTGATGACTTCCATGCTTGAATTTGTAAACAAGAAAAACTTCATTTCTTTTGTCTTTCTCATAATCTTTTCTTTCATAACTCATTCATAATGCTTCGCATACTCTGTCAAAATGGTTAGCTGGAATCATCTTCCAAAGTGTCATGTATAGATCGAACCCTGAGAAAGGAATATTCTTTTAAAAACAGAATATAGATCTTACCCAACCTAAACAATTCCCTTTCACTGGTTCCTCTTCCACACTTCCAAACTCTAAACAAATCCTAGGCCTTTCGGAATAGATCCTATTATTTTCTTTGACATCCGCAATTGATGCAAATGGGAAATAACTTCTGTCTTAATTATTTGCAATTTTCAATGCCATGGTATGTGTCATAACTCTTCGGTCCATCAACATTGATGTTGACTTCTCCATATTGAGATATCAGCTTGTTCTGTGACACAATCACTATCCAACTCATTGGACTTTCCTCGATCGGAATGACATCTTCGTGTGGTGATAGGTACATCATAAAGATTTTTAACGATTTTTCTTGAAAAAATAATTTTTATCGGCCCAATTAAATTATTTAAATAAAACAATAATATTAAATTTATATCAATTTTTTAATTACAACTTCAAGGTAAGTTTTTGTTGAATACGTATATTTAAATTTAATATATATATATATATATCTTTTTAATTAATTGAACTTTTATAAAAAAAATAAATATTTTGGAGGGACACGCACTAAAATATTTCCCCGTGTATATTTTACATAAAAAAATAAATATTTGGGGGTGGGGCGCATTTTATACTCTTAAAAAATGGTTAGCTGAAATCATCTTCCAAAGTGTCATATAGAATGGACTTTTCTCAATCAACGCTGCCCACAGATGTTCCATATGCGCCTTCTGGTAGTTCTTAAAATAAACCAGATCTCAAATCTTAAAATCTAATGATTTTATTTTCTTATTCTTGTTCTCTATCCGTTTTTTCCTAACTTTCTTAATGTTATCCCTTACCAAAGTAAAAGATCGATGCATCTCTTCTAGAGCGGTCTCGTGTAACTCATCACCATAGTATACTCTACAAGGCATTAATATATTATCTAATGACAGGATCATGTCTCTGTTGTAGAGCAAGTAGTATGGTTTATGTATAAATTCCATGACATCTCGTTTCTGATCTTTTTTTGCTTAACTGTCATTCATCATCCTATGAAATCTTTCTACTTCTTTCTTTGTATGGTGATAAAATGACGTGGTCACATGATGTATGTTGAGGTCCTCCAATGCCTTCTTCATCATTTTGTTAACATTTTTCTGCGCATTATCTTTTAACAGTTGGGGTGGTGCCCGAATCTGAGATGAATGTCATGCAACAACAGATGCACAACCGTGTCTGCCTTCTTATTAGGAACCACAAAAGCCTCCAGTCAACCACTATACATATCGATAAAAGTCACTATGTACTGGTTACCCAAAAGTGTCTTTGAGTATGGTCCGAAATGGTCCCAATGCCAATTTTATGAAATGAAAAGGAGGCAGATCGAACTTCTGCATTCGAGGGTGTTGCTTCCTCAGATCATACATTTAGAAGATAAACACGACCAAAAATATTTTAGCTTTATGGCATGAAACATCTTTTCGACAATCATTATTGTCATGGTATTATACTACCACTTTTTTTTAAGATGCGACAGTAAATATAACCTTATCAATATTTTGTTGTCAGGTTGGGACCAGTAGTACACTATCTTGTGTATCACTATGAACTTTTTTATTCTGCATCTTTAAATCTAAACATTTTACTATCTGCCTCTTGTTCACTAATTTAATAAAAACACAATAATGTAGGACGATCATGTTATACTGATAAGCATTCAACCTTCTTTTGACTCAAACAAAACGATTCAAGCTTATCACACCTACTGAGTAATTCCTATTATCTCTTTCTACAAGGAATCGTCATTGTCTTTACTAGAGGTCCACATGAACAGTGTATTTCCTTTTCAAGTACAATTTCGTCTGTGTATCATTAAGTTTTTGAGGTAAGAAGTCAATTTGTTTTTTGAAATCTTTACCCTCGCTCAGATCAAAGATCATTTGTGACAGGCATGCTCCAATCGCATGATTGGGGGGCAGCTTTGTACAGTCTGTAGTCCTTCTCAGGATCAGGATAAGCCAATATAACCATATCTGTGAGCTTTGGTTTTAGGCTATAAAGGCAAAATGATATGTGTCGTCACATTAAAACCTCACATATTTCCTCGTAAGGTGAACTAACAGCTCAGCAATTTCAGAAAAATATTTTATAAATCAACAATAATATGACATAAATAAATCAAAGCTCTGACTTGTCTTACAATAGTTGGAGTTGAGATTTTATCAGTTTGATTTGTCCAGTTCTGGCTATATACCACGTTCACTAATTTGAACCCCAAATACTGTACTTCTCCTAAAAACTCACACTGCATAGCTTTCACCCTGAGCTTGTACACTGGCTAGTATTACCCTATCTATGTGATCTAAGTGAATTTTTGTAGTGTCTTAAAATATTAAAATATCATCCAAATACAGTAATGAATAATCTTTCTGTCCTTTCATTCCCAGGGACGTTTGCGAGTACAAGCAGTATCATGTTAAGTAAAATAAACCCCAGTGGAAGGTGAACGAAGTTTCCTCTTTATCGTTCTTACTTAATTTTACCTAACTGTACCTTGACTTCAGATCTAAGTTTAGCAAGTATTTTGCCGAGCCAAATATGTCACCAATGACTAAGAATATGTCGACAATAACTGGTAACACTCACGCATGATTTTATTTAAAGCCCTAAAATCTATGCAAACCCTTTTACATACTACTCAATAAAGGATTGAAAGAGACCAGACTTCTTAAAAATTGTAAAGATACGAGACTACGCAATTGATTACTGTTACTTGTTGAATAGCGCACCAAAAAGTTATAATTGGGCGATTAATTCAGAAAATCGCCAAAAATGGAAAAACGCTATGAAATCCGACTTGAAAGTTTTATCAGAAAATAATACATATGAAATGATGGCAAAACCAAATTCGCTGGGTTTTCTCAAAATAAAATCACAGCTTCTGGCAGTGAAACTTTTAAAGCAAGATTTTTTGCAAAAGGTTTTTCACAAATTTCGGGAGGCAAATATTTTGCCCCATTCTCACCTACAACAAATTTAATGAGAATTAGAATTTTATTGTAACTTGCCGCTCAATACAATTTAAAAATTCATGAAATGGATGAAAAAAATGCTTATTTAAATGCTCTGATTGACTTTGAGATATATATTCCCCCCAGAGGGATTTAAAATGAAAAATAAAAATTTTGTATGGAAACTGAATAAATCACTGTACAATCTAAAAGAAAGCGCTCACAATAAAAATTTAATAATTAAAATTTAACACTCCAGATATCTGAGATATCATTTTTGGTTTCCCTTTTGATTAATAATTTCTCTTAATATGTTCAATGCTTTAGGTCCATCATCCAAGGCATCTCTTATAATCAGAGACAGACTTCTGTCGCCTAAGTATTGAATCAGTTGTGCAAAAATAGTCACATACTTTTTGATAAAATCAGTGTCATTAGGATTCTGTTGTGGAGATTGAATAAGTTTGTGTAGTTTTCGTATCTAAAATACACCAGGAATTTCACATGCCACAATTCAAATTTAGATCCGTCAAAGCAAAGTCGATGGCACATAACCTGTTAAGTGTTGAAACATTGACTACATTGATTCTTTGCTGATTTGATTTTCTACCGCCATATTTGTTCAATATAATGTTTCAACACTTTACAACTACCATCCTTCTTTTCTACTTACACTATCAGAATACTCCATGGGCTATTCAATCTTTCAATTACATCTGCCTGCATCATTTCAGCTTAATCGAAGTACATCCTCACCCCATTTTTCTTAAGTACTCACAGTTTTTATCACACTAATGTTGAGATTCTCTGCAACAAACAAGTCATGGTGGAAAGACTGACTTTCTATCTCTACTCTTAATCGAGCAAGCCCTTCTACAATTAATGGAAACTCATTAGCTGTTCTTAAATTTTTATCACATAATTCAGGTTCCTGTCAAAGTGCATTAAAAACACTGCTTTTTATTACTGACAAGTCTGAGCCCCTATCCACCAGACTTCTATAATTCTTTCCCTCAATTCTAATCAAAACAGAATATGATGCGCCCATATTATCAAGTATGGCATCGGTATACCCTTATTCAGCTGGGTGGCATTGCATGAATGAAGCTCTCCTGGTTTCCCTGGATATGGTTCTTGCAGAATTTCTGTATGTTGCCCACCTCAACAAAATAGTAACACCTAATTATCTGCCTCTTTCCTTCTCTCTAGTTTTAAATCCTAGTCCCCTACTCTGTACTTGGTTTCCTCTTCTTCGTCTGTCTCCATATCTTCAGGAACTGGCTAGACCCATAGCCTCAACTAGTGTCTGCTACAAACCTCAATGGGATAGTGTTTATACTCGTTGTATGCATGGGGCCAGATCCTCCATTTAACTTCTTCTAAGGCTTTCTGATAAGCCACTTGAAGATCATGTGGCTCGTGTCTCATCACAACCATCTCCACCTTCCTATCTTTGAGACCCTCTATACAGAATCCCAGTACCTGTTATTTAACTAGTCTGCTTCTCTGGACTATCCCACTAAAAGCGCCTTATTCTAATCTAACTATCCTGTGCATATAGTCAGGTACACCTTCTAACCTACCCTCTCACGTTTGCTAATTCAACTTTGTTTGTTAGGGTTTGTGACAATTCCATAGTAGTTCTCTTAAGACCTCTTCAAATCAACCCATGTTAAACTTTCATTGTCTAAGATGAGTCTGGTCATGAATTGTTCGACCAGGCCCCATGTGGTTAAGAGAGCTATCCGATATTTTTCCTCATCCAGTGCTCTGGTCACCCTAAAATACTGCTCTACATGGTCCATCCACCTTCTGTAGCCACCGTCTATTTGAAAATAGCTGCTACTCCATGATAACAATAGCAAATGCTACTGATGAAAGGACCAGATAACAATACAACTCAGAATAAAATTTTGTTAAGATGGAGAGTTTGGACTGCGATGTTGATTTGTTTTTGTATAAAATATAAACAATTTTATTTTCTCTTTCTCATACTGCATGATATGTGTGTGCCTAGCTAAAGATGGAGAGTGTGAACCGGGAGGTTGGTAGAGTAAACAATGCTTGTGGGTTGCTCATTCCTGGCTGACTGTAGGCCTCTCATCCTTTTCCTTTATCTATGTTTTATATATGTGACATGCTTTTTGCAGATGCTCTCACCTTTGACACTTGCATGCGTCAAATAGTGAGCCATGTTATTCACTAACAGTAAGGTTAAAAAAACATTGAAAAGCTGTAATATATAGAGAAATTGAAAAAGTAGTTATGGTGGAATATATATGGATGGAAAAGGGCAACCCTCTACCATCTATAATACAAGGGATAAAAATCTGTTTAAATGTGTGTATGTATATATGTATGTCTCGCAAAAAAGTTCAAGAGGCAACGGATTTTCTTTTCGATCGTCTAGCTTTAATTTATACCTATGTCACTTTCGATGGGCGCAACATCTAACACGTTACATTTTTTTCACTTTCTTTTCCTCCTTCACGGTACATGTTTGCCTGCCTGCCTACTACCACTTTTTTGTGTTCGCAATTTTCCTTTGTTGTTTTTGCTCAACCAACACTTTTACACACACCTCAACTTTCTTTTCCACCTTTGCATCACCAGTCTGAGCCTGCCTGCTTACTATAACTTCATTTATTTTGCCCAACGCACACCTACAAACACCCGGACAACGCTGGGTACACAGGCTAGTTATGTAATAAAAAAGAAATTATAGATGGAGGTGAACAATGAAGCATAATCTGCTTAAGGGAACGGTGCATATTCCGATGATCAACTACTACATATACATAGTATAGTATTTATCATGATATAGGAACCATTTATTAACTATAGTATAGTTTAGTTTGTAATTAAGACAACGAAAGGAAGTCTTATTTTAACATTTTAATAAACAAACTTTCTTTGCCATTTTCGTTACTGCTTTGGTAGAAGAGAGAACCGTATTAGTAAGGGAGTTCAGTGTTCGTGCACATGTTTATATCTAGTAGTTACTGGAACAAAGAAAGCTGTTAAAAGAGAAAGAAAGGGCAAAGACTTCGGTGCATTGACGTGTTGTCATGCGTGAGTGTGAGTTGTTTTGATGTATGTTCTTTAGCGTGGTAAAGAATGTTCATTTGGGAACAGCACGTTTGAAGAGAAGCTTGTGTTGTACTCAGTGCGTTGATGTGTTGCTGTGATTGTGTGTTGTAGGTTCTTTAATATGTCAAAGAATGATCAACTACTAAGCATATCTAGTATAGTATTAACACGACATAGAAACCATTTATAAATAATGTTAATATATAAATATATATTAACATGTTTATGTATACATTTAGTAATAAGTAATAAAAAGTGTCTAGAAAAAATAGTTCCACAAATTCATACTAGGATTGTCTGCCAGGGCCATAGTGCTATTGTTAGAGTTCTAAGTAAATTCAGTTATAAGTTACTTACTCCTGAATGTTGAAGTTTCAATCCTCAGTTAGATTTAAAATAGAATTTAAAATTACTTAGGAATTTTTACCCAGTCATCACTAACAATCCAAGGGCATGCTAATCTCATATACTAAATAAAGGGTTCGATTCAAAATGATGTAAAGATTTCTTAGTTCAAGGGAAAGATTCGACAAAAAACACCTGAATAAGATGGAAAGTAAAATAGAAACATTATGAAAAAGATGAGGACATTATTCTGAAGAATCCAAATAATATGAATAATCTACCTTCACCTACAAAATGAAAAAAACGTAATTATTTTTAGTTAAATTAAAAAAAATAATTTTGTTAACTAACCAGTATTTAATAAAACTATACTCATTTTTTAAAAATTCATTACCAATAAATGTTTTGGATATTTTTATAAAAATCAACATAATACAATTTTACCACATGAAATGTATTTTTACAAATTCATTTTATATTTCCAGAACTTACAACAATGAAAAGAAATCAATTAATGGATAAGAAGTACTTTTCTGCATTGATGATTTAAAAAGGTTTAAAATAATTATAAATTTCTTCATTAAATGTTTTTATGTTGAAATTTATTAGTGTGCCTATCATCATACACTTCATTGGATTTTTACTTTTTGTGTAATCAGATGCAAGCAAACATGAGAGACAAACCACATTCTTGTGAAGTATGTGGTTCTTCTTTTGCAAGGAGGTCACATTTGTTGAGTCATATGAAAACACATACGGGAGAGAAACCACATTCTTGTGAAGTATGTGGTTCTTCTTTTGCACACAAGTCAACTTTGTTGAGTCATATGTACACACATACGGGAGAGAAACCACATTCTTGTGAAGTATGTGGTTCTTCTTTTGCACACAAGTCAACTTTGTTGAGTCATATGAACACACATACGGGAGAGAAACCACATTCATGTGAAGTATGTGGTTTTTCTTCATGGAAGTCACATTTCTTGCGCCATATGAAAACACATATGGGAGAGAAACCACATTCTTGTGAAATATGTGGTTCTTCTTTTGCACGGAAGTCAAGTTTGATGATTCATATGAAAACACATACGGGAGAGAAACCACATTCTTGTGAAATATGTGGTTCTTCTTTTGCACAGAAGTCATCTTTGTGGCATCATATGAAAATACATACAGGAGATAAACCACATTCTTGTGAAGTATGTGGTTCTTCTTTTGCACGGAAGTCAAGTTTGATGAGTCATATGAAAACACATACGGGAGAGAAACCACATTCTTGTGAAATATGTGGTTCTTCTTTTGCACAGAAGTCAACTTTGTGGCATCATATGAAAATACATACAGGAGATAAACCACATTCTTGTGAAGTATGTGGTTCTACTTTTGCACGGAAGTCAAGTTTGTTGAGTCATATGAACACACATACGGGAGAGAAACCACATTCATGTGAAGTATGTGGTTTTTCTTCTTCATGGAAGTCACATTTGTTGCGCCATATGAAAACACATATGGGAGAGAAACCACATTCTTGTGAAATATGTGGTTCTTCTTTTGCACACAAGTCATCTTTGTTGCGCCATATGAAAACACATACAGGAGAGAAACCACATTCATGTGAAGTATGTGGTTCTTCTTTTGCACGGAAGTCAAGTTTTATGAGTCATATGAAAACACATACGGGAGAGAAACCACATTCTTGTGAAATATGTGGTTCTTCTTTTGCACAGAAGTCAACTTTGTGGCATCATATGAAAATACATACAGGAGATAAACCACATTCTTGTGAAGTATGTAGTTCTTCTTTTGCACGGAAGTCAAGTTTGATGAGTCATATGAAAACACATACGGGAGAGAAACCACATTCTTGTGAAATATGTGGTTCTTCTTTTGCACAGAAGTCAACTTTGTGGCATCATATGAAAATACATACAGGAGAGAAACCACATTCTTGTGAAATATGTGGTTCTTCTTTTGCAAAGAAGTCACATTTGTTGCGCCATATGAAAACACATACAGGAGAGAAACCACATTCTTGTGAAGTATGTGGTTCTTCTTTTGCATACAAGTCAACTTTGTCGAGTCATATGTACACACATACGGGAGAGAAACCACATTCTTGTGAAGTATGTGGTTCTACTTTTGCACGGAAGTCAAGTTTGTTGAGTCATATGAACACACATACGGGATAGAAACCACATTCATGTGAAGTATGTGGTTTTTCTTCTTCATGGAAGTCACATTTGTTGCGCCATATGAAAACACATATGGGAGAGAAACCACATTTTTGTGAAGTATGTGGTTCTTCTTTTGCACACAAGTCATTTGTGTTGCGCCATAGGAAAACACATACAGGAGAGAAACCACATTCTTGTGAAGTATGTGGTTCTTCTTTTGCAATGAAGTCAAATTTGTTGAGTCATATGAAAATACATACGGGAGAGAAACCACATTCTTGTGAAGTATATGGTTCTTCTTTTGCACACAAGTCAACTTTGTTTAATCATATGAAAACACATACGGGAGAGAAACCACATTCATGTTAAATATGTGGTTTTTCTTTTGCATGGAAGTCAAATTTGTTGCGCCATATGAAAACACATATTGGAAGAGAAACCACATTCATGTGAAGTATGTTGTTCTTCTTTTGCATGGAAGTCCGCTTTTTCACATCATATGCTAACACATACAGGAGAAAAACACTTTGTTGAGTCATATTAACACACATACGAGGTGTCCCTAATGCTTCTGGCCTTAGAGATAGAAAATAACAAAATAACAAGGACTTATGTACAACATAAACATAAGAAGATATCAATCATTCCAGTCATTATATGAGACACTTTGCTAATAAAAAGAATTTCATAAACTATCTAGTGATTAGACGTTGTGAACCAAGTACAAGAGAAATTCAATAAATTGTTTTTAAAGATCCATTCGTTGGGGTAACTCAATTGATGGGAGAATGTTTGACATATAGCATAATCCCATCAAAAACATAAATGAAATTAAAACAGACAAACCCCATTATTCTGATATATATCGTTCTTTTGCATGGAATTCTCCTTTATTTCGTCATAGGAAAACATACAGGAGAGAAAAAATATTCTGATTTAATATTTGGTTCTTCTTTTGTATAAAAGTCAGATTGGTTGCATCATCAGATTGATTGCAACAAACATATACAGGAAACAGTCATACCAGTTATTATATGTGCCACAGGGCTTATGAAGAAGAACTTGAAGTCCTACCTAACTAATATTCCTGGTGAACCCAGTGCAAAAGAGATCCAGACAATTGCACGTAAGGGGAAAACGAGGATACTAAAAAGAGCTTTCGGTTGTTTTCAATAAGAAGCAATGAAATGTTGACAGCTGGTTTAGCTGCCCCATACTCAGCCTTACAAAGGAAGAAAATTAAAAAGAGAGACAATGCAGATTCTGCCACACGGAATTGGAAAGTGTGAGTCATCTGATATCGAGTTGGAATTTCTTTTAAAAGATGGCTACTACACAGCAAGACATGATGGAGTATGTAAGTACCTCTACTGGACCATCTGTAAAAAATAAACATCCAACGTAGCAGCAAGTTCTGGGAACATTAACCTTAAAGAACAGTTGGAAGTGATATATATACCATACATTACGACTATGTTATCTCTACAGCCACCTACCTTGAAAATGCGGCTGTCAAACCTTACATAGTTATATGGAATAAGTCAGAGTGACAACTTTGGTTGTAGTGAGTGTCATTAATGATGGACGTCTGAACAGCTCTGAAAGAGAGAAACAGACCAAATGTCTCATGTATGATATTAAAAGAAACTGGAATCTTAGGGAGATATCAATCATACTAGTTATAGATGCCACAAGGCTTATGAAGAAGAACCTGAAGTCCTACCTAGCTAATCTTCCTAGTGAACAAAGTGTAAAATAGACTCATAAAATTTCACTTAAGGGAAGAGCGAGGATACTAAAAAGAGCTCTTGGTTGGTTTCAATAGAAAGCGAGGCAATGTTGGTGGCTGGTTTGGCTGCCCCATACCCAGTGTCACGATCTTCAAAGGAAGAAAATTAAAAAAAAACAAATTTGTTGAGTCATATGAAAACACATGCGAGAGACAAAGCACATTCACGTGTTGTATGTGGTTGTGCTTTTGCACTGAAGTCAACTTTGATAAATCATATGAAAACATACAGGAGAAAATTTCTTTACTAACTCAGTGTTTGAGAGATAAAGAACTTAAATGGAACATTCGAATATCTATGTATCTCATATAGAGTTCAAGTGTTAGCCGCAGGTTGTGGGCCTCATGATTTCTGAGAACTTTTATTTAAAAAAAAGAGACAAATCATGTTCTTGTAAAGTATGTGGCTGTTCTTTTGCAGATAAGTCATATTGGAGACTGACCAACCATTTTGCACATGGCTTTCTTAAACACATTACAGAATCAGAAAACAAATTTGCTACAAAATCACACAAAATAGTAGTTTAAAATACTCCAACTTGCATTTCAGAAAATTGGAAAAATGGGTCAAACATAAGTGGGACAAGTCTTTTTTGGATTTATTATTATTATTATTATATGAAAAAAGGGATACTTTATAGACTGACTTCAAAGAGAATGTCTTCACTATGATAAGGACAGAGTTATAATGACTGCTCACAATCAAAGTTTGATTACCAATGCTTCTAAGTAGATAGAAAGGAAACTGAAATCGTTGGAAAATTTCTTTTTCAGTAATTATAGGAGATAATAAAATTAGACAAACGAATTTTAAAAACTGGTGAACCAAGTGCAAAAGAGATTCAAACCAGAGAGAAACCACATTCTTGTGAAGTATGTGGTTCTTCTTTTGAACAAATGTCAACTTGCTTGAGTCATATGAAACACATGTGAGAAACAATATTTGATGATTTTTCAAAATCAATACCTCAAAATTGTATTCAGCATCACAAAACAAGAACCAGCAGAACAACGTCTATCATTTTTCACAAGACTTTCTTACAAATATGACAAAATCAGAAAATAAATCTGCTTCAAAAATCACACAAAATAGTAGTTAAAAAATACTCCACAACTTGCATTTCAGAAAATTGGAAAAAGTCTTTTCTTGATTGTTTAAAAATTTATAAATAAATAATAAGAAGAATTATTATTATTTATATTATTATTATTATTATTATTATTATTATTATAAGTCTTTTCTTGATTGATAATAATAATAAAAATAATAATAATTATTATTATTATTGTTATTATAAGGAATGTTTTGTAGACTGGCTTTAAAGAGGATGTCTTCACTATGATCAGGATAGAATTCTAATGACTGCTCACTATCAAAATTTGATTATCAATGCTTCTAAGTAGATAGAAAAGAAGCTGGAATTTTAGGGAAATCTCTATTCCAGTAATCATAGGAGCAAATAAAATTACTTAAAAGAATTTAACAAAGTACCTGATAAATATATCTGGTGAACCAAGTGCAAGAGAGACGGTTTGAAGCTTAGACCTTCCAACTCCCAAACTTACACTGTTGTCAAAATTCTCAACTCCCAAACTCACACTCTGTCGTCAAAATTCTCAACTCCCAAACTTGACACTCTGTTGTCAAAATTCACAACTCCCAAACTCACACTCTGTTGTCAAAATTCTCAACTCCCAAACTTGACACTCTGTTGTCAAAATTCTAAACTCCCAACCTCACACTCTTTTGTCAAAATTCTCAACTCCCAAACTCACACTCTGTTGTCAAAATTCTCAACTCCCAAACTTGACACTCTGTTGTCAAAATTCTCAACTCCCAAACTTGACACTCTGTTGTCAAAATTCTCAACTCTCAAACTCACACTCTGTTGTTAAAATTCTCAACTCTCAAACTCACACTCTGTTGTCAAAATTCTCAACTCCCAAACTCACACTCTGTTGTAAAAATTCTCAACTCCCAAACTTGACACTCTGTTGTCAAAATTCTCAACTCCCAAACTCACACTCTGTTGTCAAAATTCTCAACTCCCAAACTTGACACTCTGTTGTCAAAATTCTCAACTCCCAAACTTGACACTCTGTTGTCAAAATTCTCAACTCCCAAACTTGACACTCTGTTGTCAAAATTCTCAACTCCCAAACTTGACACTCTGTTGTCAAAATTCTCAACTGCCAAACTTGACACTCTGTTGTCAAAATTCTCAACTCCCAAACTTGACACTCTGTTGTCAAAATTCTCAACTCCCAAACTTGACACTCTGTTGTCAAAATTCTCAACTCCCAAACTTGACACTCTGTTGTCAAAATTCTCAACTCCCAAACTTGGCACTCTGTTGTCAAAATTCTCAACTCATAAACTTGACACTCTGTTGTCAAAATTCTCAACTCCCAAACTCACACTCTGTTGTCAAAATTCTCAACTCCCAAACTCACACTCCGTTGTAAAAATTCTCAACTCCCAAACTTGACACTCTGTTGTCAAAATTCTCAACTCCCAAACTTGACACTCTGTTGTCAAAATTCTCAACTCCCAAACTTGACACTCTGTTGTCAAAATTCTCAACTCCCAAACTTGACACTCTGTTGTCAAAATTCTCAACTCCCAAACTCACACTCTGTTGTTAAAATTCTCAACTCCCAAACTCACACTCTGTTGTCAAAATTCTCAACTCCCAAACTTGACACTCTGTTGTCAAAATTCTCAACTCCCAAACTTGACACTCTGTTGTTAAAATTCTCAACTCCCAAACTCACACTCTGTTGTCAAAATTCTCAACTCCCAAACTCACACTCTGTTGTCAAAATTCTCAACTCCCAAACTCACACTCTGTTGTCAAAATTCTCAACTCCCAAACTCACACTCTGTTGTCAAAATTCTCAACTCCCAAACTCACACTCTGTTGTCAAAATTCTCAACTCCCAAACTTGACACTCTGTTGTCAAAATTCTCAACTCCCAAACTTGACACTCTGTTGTCAAAATTCTCAACTCCCAAACTTGACACTCTGTTGTTAAAATTCTCAACTCCCAAACTCACACTCTGTTGTCAAAATTCTCAACTCCCAAACTCACACTCTGTTGTCAAAATTCTCAACTCCCAAACTTGACACTCTGTTGTCAAAATTCTCAACTCCCAAACTCACACTCTGTTGTCAAAACGTCCAAATCCAAAACACATTTCAAGTTTATTTGCACGCATTCTTCTTACTCGTCTTCTTTTTATGTCTGTTTTTATTCACCTTTTTATCATTTGCATAGAAATGCAACAGTCTGCATCGCTCTAGTGATCGCCTATGATAAAACCAACTTGGTAACTTATTTAGTGTTTTTATCTTCTGTTTTTGTTACAAGACCAAACTTTTCATACAAAGTAAAATAAGAAAAACTAATTTTTGTAATGTATGTGGCTGATCCTTTGATTATGTTGATAATTTTCATTAAGAAAATAAAAAAGTTTTTATTCTCAAGTAAATATTTAAAAGGAAAGAACACAACTTTTATGCCAAAGTAACTATTTTAGTCTTTTTTTTGATACAAGACCTTTTGAAGCATTCACACATGCTAGCCAAGTAAGTTTCGATATTTCCTACAAAGTAAAATAAGAAAAACTGAAAAGCCATATTTTTGTAATGTATGTGGCTCTTCTCTAAAAAGAGAAAAGAATAGAATCCTTTGATTATGTTGATAATTTTATTTAAATAAAAAAGTTTTTATTCTCAAGTAAATGTTTAAAATGAAAGAACACAACTTTTATGCCAAGGACTTCAGGTTCTTCTTCATAAGCCTTGTGGCACCTATAACTGGTATGATTGATATCTCCCTAAGATTCCAGTTTCTTTTAATATCATACATCAGACATCTTAACATGTTTTTACTTCTAAAATTTACTACATCTCAATAAAACATCTATTTTATATCGAGTATTCATGGTTAAATATCTACTTAAGCGTTGTAAGATTTTTAGTGAACAGGAATGGAGATGAGAGATTTCCTAGCAATGTTTAACTCAATTACAGGAGATTATTGCACTTCATTTTATAGGAAATTAAATAAAGCTATCAGCATTAGGAGGCTTATTGTACTTCATTTAATAGAAAATTAAATAAATAAAAATCAACATTAAGAGGTGAGATCAGATCAGCAAATATGTCCCTGCAAAATATCACTCTGATAATCAGATGATGCAGCTTGATTTCTGAATTTCTGCATCTACAAAAACTTTCTCCAGAGATGCATTAAACGATGTGAGGAATGTGTAACTCTGTGATGTTTTTATCTAGAAAAAGAAACTAAAAACTGCGGCAATTTTTGTTCTAATTATATTTGAAATTAGACTCTGGCATTATTATTTACTTTTGCAGCATCATGATATCGAGAAAGTATAATTTTGTTTTTCAGAAGACTAGGTATAAATTGCTTGGTTTACTTAATGTAATATTTTAATGTTCAACAGAATTTCATACAGTTTTTCATAGACGCAGTTTTTCTCACTTGCGTTTTCGTTTTAAAGTGATCAAGGATTTTTGTTTAATACTCGATTAAATTAGGGTAATTGACTTCTGATCTCGTGGTGGTTGAAGCCTAGCTCTCACTTTAGATAAATTTAACAGACAAAAATTACACGTGTAGTAAAACAATGAAGATTTTCTGGTTTTCAAAGGTTTTATTTAAAGAGAAATTTTTTAGAGGAGGAGAGACCATTATCTTATTAACTAATTACTTCTTGATCAGTTTTTCTAAGTTAGTTTTAAGGATAAAAATTTTGAGATGCAGACAGCTAGACATGAAGGTTTTTATAGTTTGGATTTTCCTTCCATTTTCGGATTGATTTTGCTTGTATAGAATCCAGATTCAGACTCCCTCAAAACTCTATTCCATCCTCAAATACGTGATATACTTTTTTGCTATATAATGTTACACTTGCATTTCTTACGTGTTTAATTATTGAACGAAACTTTCAATCACACCACCTGCAGCATGGCATATTTCTATCTGCTAAACAGATTATCCTGAGATGTACGGCTCTAAAATTCAGACGTATAATCCCAATATTAAGAGTCTTATTTTTCTAGTTTAAAGGTTAGGAGGAGAGAACGAGGTTGGCGGGGAGAACGAGGAAGGGAAAAGTGGGGGAAGTGAATTAAAAAATAAAAAAGAATATAAAACGAAAAATACATATAAAAAGTAGTGTTAATGAAGAAATGTAGTATTGGGAATCCCAGCTTAATTGCGATCTAGGTAGTTTAGAAATAGAAAGTTATGTAAGCATATTTTGATTTCCCATCAGCGAGTTAGCAGGGTAAGAAGGTTAGGTTTGACGGGCATCAAACTCGCTTCCAGTTGACGACCACATGGGCTGGGAGTTGGTCTAGGCAGCAGATGAAGCAGACGGAAAATTGGGTCCCTCCCGACAATCAGGGTCCGAGATGATAGGCTTGCCTTGAATAAAAATTTGAAGCTTCAAATCCCATCTTGTTCATTAATGAATCTGTCTGCAGAAGTAAGTACCACTCCCCAGCAAGATGTCAGACCAGCAACCAGAAGATATCCGCTGGCCAAAGCAACCAGGTATGTTCACACTCCATTGTGCATACACGTCTCAGAAACCTTCCAAGGCAAAAGAAACTGTAAGAATGAGAACACACACACACATAGCAGTAAACTTCACGTAAGATACGTAAGATCATACACACACACACACATATATGCAAAAACAGTGATAAACGTTAAAGTATTCGTAACAAGAAAACGTAAAAGTAAACGATTAGTAAAAGCAAACGTTTAATAATAATAATAAATAAGAATAATAAGCACATAAACAGAAAGAAGAAAATCATACACACACACACGTATATGTAAGAACAGTGAAAACGTTAAAGTACTCATAACAAGAAAACGTAAAAGTAAACAGTAAAACCAAAAGTTTAATAATAATAATAAATAAGAATAATAAGCACATAAACAGAAAGAAGAAAACTAATATATATATATATATATATATATATATATATATATATATATATATATTTGTTGCCTACATAACCCCAAAGTGAAACAATGATGAGGCTAGCCAATACCAGATGCGTAACTATTCGGGGAATGCTAGGCGTCTCATGTGTTGAAAACAATTCTTGCATATAGTATCACGGTTAGGCGACTATAGATGAATAAAGAAGATATTTCCAAAAGAAATCATCGTATTTTTAGCAAAATGCGCAGTTATTTATTAATTTCTTTTCTTTTATGGTATCGATTCTTAAAAGGATTTAAAAGTACTTAAAAGCATGGTATATTGAAAATGAAAGTTTCGGCTTATCGTTTTAAGCATATTTGGGCCCACAAATACAGAAGGGGTTGTAGACTATATATATATATATATATATATATATATATATATATATATATATTATAAAAATGTACATCATTATAAAATTCATTCTTCACTTAATAATCGGCGAAAATTACGTATTGATTGGATAATTACTTGATTTTGATAGATTTTAAAAGAAAGCCTCCGTCAAAAAATATACTTACTTTCTCTTTTAGTGTTGGCCGTACCGAGTTTTTTGTGTGTGTTTTTTAGTTTGTTTGTTATTTTTACATATTAAAATATAAAAGTAACTGAAACAATCAGGATTTAAGAGTTAATTCAATTTTCTTGTGCACGGCAGCTTTTACAATCTGTTAATATTGAATAAAAATGGCTTTCAATATTTATTTTAACAGTAGAAATTCATTTCTTTCAACATTTGTACAATTTAGATATCATGCTTATCCCCTTCACAATAAATTAAAAACGAAAATATCTTATTTTCTGATTCAGAGGACAGGACAAATGTAGATAATGTGCTTAGTCTGGCAATTTCCTTCGAATTATATTTTTCCAATTCCAAAATCGACCTACAATATAAAGTTTTAAAAACTAAAGAAAAAAAATAACGCATGAATTTCTGGTTGCTTTTTTATAGATGATAACACCTCCACAACTTTTTTTTAAAATTACGACTTTTAAATGTTTTCGACTATGCTGAATGAGAAAATATCATTTAAATTTTGCAGAGTATTTTTGGGGATATAAAGACTTTTATTATGCACTATAATTCACTGGCTTCCATTTATGCGTGTGATAAATGAGTCTACTTCTCTGCGACTGCCAACTCCCACTTTTTTTAAATATAGTATTTGCGGGTTGGTACGCTGACAACGAATATCACAGTTACATTTGGAGCAAATATCCCCCCTCCCCATCAAATGGAATGTTTATTGCAAAATCCATTTCTTTAAGAATTTCGAGGATTAACATGGGGAGGTTAAGGTTGTCTATTCTGAAAGCCGTTCTTTACATGGGGAGGTTGAGGATGTCTATTCTGAAAGCCGTTCTTAACATGAAATCACTCAAGGAAGTATAGTCGTAATTGTTTTGGCTTATACACATGCATATTACTAATTTCTCGGTTGTGAAAAAAAATGGATTTGTTTCCGCTAGGTGGCACTGTCGGTCACAGAGAAGTAGATTTGTTTATCGCGTGTGCATACAACATTAAGTGAATTTTAAAGTGAATTGTTGAGGTGAACCTAATGTTTAAAAAAAAATACCTTAAACATATTTTTAATATTTC
The DNA here is from genome assembly GCF_053919585.1 of Euprymna scolopes. Classification (NCBI taxonomy): domain Eukaryota; kingdom Metazoa; phylum Mollusca; class Cephalopoda; order Sepiida; family Sepiolidae; genus Euprymna; species Euprymna scolopes. Next base: position 27,697,686 of record NC_136527.1, read on the forward strand.
ACAAACATTACAATAAGCAATGTTCATTCAATATTTTCATGAAAAAATAATATAATTATAAAAATATTTTTTAATATTTCACGAACATTACGATAAGCAATGTTCATTCAATATTTTCATGAAAAAATAATATAATTATAAAAATATTTTTTAATATTTCACGAACATTACGATAAGCAATGTTCATTCAATATTTTCATGAAAAAATAATATAATTATAAATATATTTTTAATATTTCACTAACATTACGATAAGCAATGTTCATTCAATATTTTCATGAAAAATAATACAATTATAAAAATATTTTTAATATTTCACGAACATTACGATAAGCAATGTTCATTCAATATTTTCATGAAAAAATAATATAATTATAAATATATTTTTAATATTTCACAAACATTACAATAAGCAATGTTCATTCAATATTTTCATGAAAAAATAATATAATTATAAAAATATTTTTAATATTTCACAAACATTACGATAAGCAATGTTCATTCAATATTTTCATGAAAAAATAATATAATTATAAAAATATTTTTTAATATTTCACGAACATTACGATAAGCAATGTTCATTCAATATTTTCATGAAAAAATAATATAATTATAAATATATTTTTAATATTTCACTAACATTACGATAAGCAATGTTCATTCAATATTTTCATGAAAAAATAATATAATTATAAAAATATTTTTTAATATTTCACAAACAATACGATAAGCAGTATCCCTTCAATATTTTCATGAAAAAATAATATAATTATGAAAATATTTTTAATATTTCACAAACAATACTATAAGCAATGTTCATTCAATATTTTCACAAAAAATAATATAATTATAAAAATATGGTACTTGCACAGTTTAACCAAGACATTAAAAAAAGGAAAATATCGAAAAAAAAAAGTTTAAATTGTATGTATCCGTTATGGAACGAAGTTCTCCGGAAAAAAAGTTCTCTTAATTTCATTAAGTAGTTTTTTTTTGTTTTTTTTTTCAGCGGAAAAACACGTTTTTATGAGAACGCGTTGAAGGCAGACATCTTGGATTTTTAAAAAAATGTTTGAATTTTAGAAACACCACGTGAGATAACTTCAGTTAAAGCGCCGACACTCCCTCCCCATCTTTAATACTAGCTTTTCTTCCTAAAAATCGAATCTTTTGCTCGGTATCATAACAAATAGTTTTTTCGCTGTAAAGCAGAAAAGGTAAAATCCATGTAGAGCGTATGGTGTTTATATGAGAAAATAAAGCTGTTTACGCATTATAAATGTTCCTTTCTGTGTCTTATGTTATGTACATTAGTACATTATGGGTCATTTCGAGTTAAACATTTATTTACTGCACCCATCTGAACTAGAGAAAATCATGATTTAAAGGTTGTGTTTTTTTTTGCTTGAACTTTGCGCTTTTCGGATTATTTTGTTATGTTTTATTTTCTTGATGGATATTTGGGGGGGGTTGTCAGAGATTATAGTTATAGGTAAAATCATTAGAAACACTTCAAACAGTGGGGAAGGCACTTAAATCATAAAAAAAAACCGGTAACATAAGTGCATAAGCACCAAAATTGTTTTTCTTATGTTTTGTCTGTTAGTTAAATCCGGCTAAAAAATAATAAGAAGAATCAAAAATAATCCGAAAACTGCAAAGTTCAAGCAAAATTGAAATTTTTTATTTGTTACGTTTGAATAAAAAAATATTATTAAATCAAAAACAGTCGTGTTCCTCGTCGAGTATTTTTTAAAAATATTATTATTTATGAAAATAAAAGGTACTCGTTTTTGTTTACAAGTGCTAATCTGGACTTGCACCAATTTTGTTGTTAATAATTACCTATAACTATAATCTCTGCCCCCCCCCCCAAAAAAACTGACAAAAAAACATCCACCAAGAAAATGAAAAATAACAAAATAATCCGAAAAGCTCAAAGTTCAAGCAAAAAAAAAAAAAAGAAAAAAAAAAGCCAGTTGACAATTTGGTCATTTCGGTTTCCGGTACGCTCGATCTGATTTGGTGCGTGACTTTGTGGCCACCCTGTACAGGGAATCTGAACAAATAAAAACGTTATATTTAATCGTATGTTCTGAACGGGAAAAGCCTCCCCCCCCCCCGCTAGTAATAAAATAAAATGAACTTTTTGCCATTTTTTGGCTTCTGTAGAATTTATTCGCGACTTGTTGTCACTTGTTTTGATCTTTTACTCAACTCTCGCTTTGGAGGTTGGGGGGGTAATTAAGCTTTTTTTTGTATAAATATTTTAACACTTTACTTTATTAATTATCTTTGAAATTTATTTAACTTCTAAATTTAGCTGAATTTGTCAGTTTCTGAAGCCGCCGTAAAAACATTTTTCATTATAACTTTTTTTTCACGTGTATTTTTCATATTTTAATCTTTCAAACACAATTTAAAAAATCAGAAATCTATTTAAAAAATCGATAATAAATAAATCTGTTTCTATAAAACAAACAAACAAAAAATACGATCAGGCGGCTTTCAAAACTATGTTCACCTATCAGTTTCCGCTATTAATTTTCACGTGCAACGAATTAGAGAATTTGGGTTTGTATTACTGTACACATAGATTCGAAAAAGTTATCACAAAACAAATATATAACAAATAAATGTTATCAAAAGCAAGATAAGTTACTTTTCTATCAAACTGGATATATTTTTCGTGTTTTTATTCAATGTAACATGTTTATTCAGCTCGAAAAACATACATTGTTTACCGATATATTGGAAAATTCAAAATGGCGTCTGATTCTCTCTTTAACACGGTAAGTTTGGGAAAAGGTGTTATAAATAAAAACCCAGATAAAATACTGTTAAAAACTCGCTCAATATATGTTACCGTGACATAGTTTGACATATATTCGGCGGGTTTTTAATAGTATTTTTAATAGTTTTTTATTTATAACACCTTTTCCCAAACTTACCGTGTTAAAGAGAGAATCAGACGCCATCTTGAATTTTCCAATACATCGGTAAACACTGTATGTTTTTCGAGCTGAATAAATATGTTACATTGAATAAAAACACGAAAAATATATCCAGTTTGGTAGAAAAGTAACTTATCTTGCCTTTGATAACATACATTTATTTGTCATATATTTGTTTTTTGACAACTTTTTCGAATCTATATGTACAGTAATACAAACCCGAGAATTTTTATTATCTACGATTTATTTGATGTAAAATGAAAAGAATACTCTTCAAATGTTTATAGTTTTTATTTAATATACACATATTTTTATTATTTATTAAGCTCTATAATAACACAACTATTGTAAATTCGGATGCAGCCAAATATTTAGATTAACTTTTTTTATTTTGTTCAGATGTATAGAAAAAATGTAAGCCAAAACGGATTAATAAATGCATAAATATTCAATTATCATTTTTTCTAAATCAATATAATCTAAATGTAAATTTGAAAATCCGATAGTAAAATAACGTTACTGACAATAAATTTTATAGTGCTAAATGCTGATAATGTTTTTCCATAGAAATTACAGTAAACACACAAAATGACGACGACGTGTTTTTGGTTTAGAATGATAACGTAGTACAGAATAGTTTGGAGGTCCTTAGTTGTCAGCGACCTCGAATACCCCTATAAAACCAAATTAGAGTGATCAGTATTCTGTTGTAGCGTAAGGTAACATTTGGGTGGTTAGTAAATTCAGCTAGGCGTGACACCCCTAACACGAAACTGACAAATAAAATATAAAAATCTCGTAATTTCTCTGTTAAAAGTGGGTTATTTATTTTCTTTATGGATTATACTTCCAAAATAAACTATTAAAGTTGTTTTAAAAGTAATAGAAATATTTAAAAAAAAAAAAAAAAACTAATGAATTTTACGAACTCAATATTTTTCAATTTTTAAACTTTAAAAATCTATCAAAATTTTTCTATTGATTCTATTTTTACGATATTTTCAGGGTCAATGTGAAATTTTATGTTCTTTCCAATAAACCGAATATAATATTTTAGACAAACATTTTTTAAAATTCATGCCCCCCCTCATTTTCAAGTTTCTATTAAAAAGTAAATAATTAATTTACTCACCGAAAAGTAAATAATTAATTTACTCACAAATTGAAGAGAAAAGGTCAATAAATAATATATTCAAATTAAAAAAAAATAATAATAATGTTTTTTAGGATTTTACCTGTAAAGTTTGAAGTTTAAAACCTTTTTTTAACCACGTTATTTGTTTTTTCTTCTTCTTTTTATGGAACCTTGGTCCTTGCTCCTTTAATTGAAAAAAAAAATAAGGGCTTGAATTACATTTTTCGAGGATTTATAAGCTTGGAAAGAAAGGGGTCGAATAATTCACGCCTCCCATTTTTAAATGTCTATTAAATAGTAAATAATTTATTTATGTACCAAAGTCTTATATATCACAAATTGAAGAGAAAAGGTCAATAAATAATATATTCAAATTTAAAGCAAAAAAAGTACTGTTTTTTTTAGAAATTTACCTGTTAAGTCCGAAGTTTAAAACTTTAAAAAAAAATAACCACGTTGTGTTTTGTTTGTTTTTTTATGACACCTTGGTCCTTGCTCCTTTAATTGAAACAAAAATTAGGGCTTGAATTACATTTTTCGAAGAGTTATAAGCTTGGAAAGATGGGGTGGAATTATTCACTATTTTCACGAAACTTCTGACACACCTACCTCACCCCAAAAAATAATTCAGGTATTTACCTTTCAATGCACTGCACTACCCTCATATATTATATTTCACGTCTCTTCTTCTTCTTCTTCTTCTTCTTCTTCTTCTTCTTCTTCTTCTCTACCACTTTCTCTCTCCGACTCTGAGACCAGAAATATATTTTCTATTTCAGTTTTTTTTAAATTTTTATTTTATTATTTGATTATTTTTTACATTCTACATTTTATATTCCATATCTTGATAAACGGCCTAATAATGTGAAACCCGTGCTCATCTATTTAACCGTCTGCCTCATTCTTTCTTTCTTTCTCCTTCAATAACTTACCACTCTCTCATTTCCTTTTGCCCTCCTCTTTCTCTCTCCCCCTCTTTTTATTCTTCTGCCTATGGCTTTGTAATTTAACCCTATCCCTTTCTACCTTTGTTATCTCTTTTTTATGAATTTACAGTTGTTTTACTGATGTTTTGATTTGAATCTGTATTTTGTACTTTTCGTACTCTGTTATAATAAATATTCAATCTGCCAAGTAAACTGATTAAAATATCAGATAGTTATTTCGAGCCTGGTAGTGGAAACATGGGTAACTAAACAGACAAAAAAAACGGTAATAAAAACATATTTTGCTCTACATTAGTATTGAGCTCTTTTTCAGGTTTATTCACCATTTTCTCATTATATATATATACATTCTTTCCTCCTTTTTTTTCTTTTTTCACTACCCTGCCTTTTCCATTAACCTTCCTATGTACATACAGTCCTGGTCGAAATCATAAGACTACTTAAAAAAGTAATTATTAGATCAGGGTTAAGGTTTCGAATGAAGCAGAATTCATTTTTTTCATCATATTTTCCCTTTTGGCAAGGGTTTCAACCATTTGTTTGATTAAAAATTCGATAATATGCGTAAACGCTTACTTTCTTAAGTTGTCTTATTATTTTGACCAGGACTCTCTCTCTCTCTCTCTCTCTCTCTCTCTCTCTCTATATATATATATATATATATATATATATATATATATATATATATATATATATATATATATATATATATATATATCAGGGGCGGAGATGGGACTAGTGGCACTCGTGCCCGGCACGACCAATAATTCGATTAATGTTATTCAAAATGGATTAAAAAATCATCCATTAATTTCAAGCAAACATACTTAGTCTGATCTCAATTAAATTACATATCTATTCAAGTTTCGATAACTAAGTAGCAAAAAATTCATAAATATATTTGGGAATAATACAAGGATGCTGTTTTGAACGGGTTGTCTTTGTCCGGCCACCGCCAGATTCATTGAAAACTCCATAACAGCGGCTATGACGTTGAACGTCCGTAATTCGTGCCAAGCCAAAGCTTTACTCGTAATAATCATAATGTTAGAGAAATCCAGATTTTTCTGTAATCACCCGCAAAGTGAAGCCCACTTATAGTGCCTAAAATATTTAGCACGATCCAGCCTGCTGATGTCTGTTTTAAGAAGAGGATGAGGGACCGAGAGAGAGAGAGAGAGAGAGGGGGAGAGAGAGATCTCTAGACACATACATACGCATAAACACATGAAGAACGATTACTACTACTGTTGCAATATGTAGTAGCACGAATAGTTCTGTGTAAACATAACCACGCGTGTATATCAGATTGTAAATAAATATCAGTGATTAAGTTATTGTTTCATTAATTAATAAAGAACAGGTTTTGAATAAGAGTGAATTTGTTTTTTTGAGAAATTTTTTTTTCGTGAATTTTGAATCATAGAAATCTACGAAAAATACGGGTTTTAAGTCATTTTATATTAATACTAAGAAACCCGTCAATCCAATAAATCTTCGTAGAATTCCGTAGTGATACGTAAATACTTTGTAATTTTTTGTCATAAAAACCCTGTATGTAACTTTTCTTGCTGCATCCATCATTTCACAGCTATTTAAACCCAACTGTATTCATCAATATTACCTTTTATTCTATGGGAAAATTTAATCGCCGTTTTTGGAGAACATTACTTCAGTTGCCGAAATATTTCAGTCGCTTCACTTCATTCAATTTTACCACGGACTTTATTTACGAATTCTTTGTATCTTAGAATTTTTGGATAAAATTAAGATTTTCAATGTTCTCAGTGTTTCCACGGATAACTTCAACTGGTCAAGATATCATATGTTTCAAGATTCATCAGATGGAATTTACTTTTTGGAAGTTCCCTGTATTTTGCGTATAACGTCACTTGGGCTAATTTTCCTGTGTTTCACGGGTAAGCAGATTATTCTCTAAAACACTAAAAAAAGTTTTACTGCATTTCCTGTTAATGATCTGAATTTAAAATTAGATATAATGGAAATGGATATTGTGTTAGACCTGAAAAATAGATCGTTTGGCCAGAGAAATGTAGCTGAGAAGCGAGAAATTATCAAAGTTGGGCGCCCAACTCCTTTATTGGTGAATAAGGTTAGAACTCGTTCCTTCCAACCCAAATGGTTTAATGACATTGACTGGTTATGTGCGAGTAAATCTGAGGAAAAACTATTGTTGGCCTTGCTTGCCTTTCACGCCTAAATAACGACAATCATGGACTGATACTGGCCATACTGATTATAGGCATATTTTGGCTGACTGCAAAATTCATTCGAAATCAATGACTCATTTGAACAATTATAAGCGTTTAAAAACATTTGGCATGTATGACATAGTTACTGCTATTAGTGAATCGGCCAAACTTGAAAGAGAAAGGCACAATAAATTGGTCGAAGAAAATAGACAATATCTGAAACACCTGATAAACGCAATATTATATCTTTGCAAACAAGAACTACCATTGCGTGGACACGATGAAGGGGAAGATAGTCTTAACAAAGGTAATTATCGAGAATTATTGCAGTGTTTCTCTAAAATTGACAGTGTGTTTGCATCAAAACTTTCCGCAAAAGAAGGCTCTAGGCAATTTTCAGGTGTTTCCAGAACAATACAGAATGAAATTATATCTCCAATTGATAACGTGATTGCTGATGTTATTTACGCTGAAATTCAAAGTGTCCCATTTATTTCAGTGCAGGCTGATGAAACAACTGACTGTGCAATGCATGCACAGCTTTCGATCATTGTTAGGTGTGTGAATGGATGCAAAATTATTGAACGATTCCTTGGATTTCATGACGTGAGCGATGACAAAAGTGCCACAAGATTAGCTGATGTAATCGAGAAGTCTTTAAATTCCTTTGATGATGCAAAATCAAAATTGGTTTGCCAAACTTATGATGGAGCAGCCGTGATGGCAGGTGAACGGAACGGAGTGCAAATTAAATTTAGAGAGAGGGGATTTAAATACGCCGATTTCATCCATTGTTATGCCCATAAACTTAATTTAATTTTGAGTAAAAGTACGGAAAATGTTGATGGCGTTAAAATATTTTTTTCACATTTACACAGCTTTAGTAAATTCACATCATCTAGTACGAAACGGAAGAGTGTGTTCCGAAAATTTGAAATCAGCATCCCATCTTTGTGTGCTACCAGATGGCTTTATAAATCAAGAACTGTATCCGCTATAAAAGACGATCGTCAAAAAATAATGAACGCACGCGAAGATATTCTTGATCATGGCGAAATATGGGATGGAGCAACACTAAGTGAAACCGACAATTTATTGTCAAAATTGAATGATTTCACTTTCATGTTTTTTATTAACTGTTTTTATGTCATTCTTTCTCAAGCAGAGAAACTATTTGACATTTTACAGTGCAGAAAACTCGACGTGAAATATGCTCAAGATAAAATACATGATTTCATTCAATCAATATCAAACAGTTGTGACAATGAACATTATGAAAATATGATCCAACAAACGATGACGTACATGGAGATATCTGACGAATCACACGCTCCACCAACAAAAAGAACTAGGGGAAATCGAATCAACTACAAAAGTGTATATTTTGAAATAATTCAAAACATCATTTCGTCACTAAAGGATCGATTCGCCAACATAGGAGACTTTTCATATTTTGAATTGCTCGATGTGAAGAAGTTTGAAGTTTTTTCCTGTACATTCCCTAAGCAACATATAGATGCGTTGCAGAAAAAATACCCTGGTATTTTTTACCTAAAATTCTTGACAAGTGAGCTCAGGTATTTGTATTCTGACAATGATTTCAAAAAATGTACCTCAAGTAAAGCTATTTTGGAGATGCTTCATGAACTCGGTTTTTTGTCTGCAATGTCTGAAACTGTGAGACTGATACAACTTTTCCTTACCATTCCCGCTACTTCAGTTTCAAATAAAAGAAGTTTCTCAACCTTGGACAGAATACGATCATTTTTAAGATGCACTATGGCTGAGGATCGACTTTCGTCTTTAGCCCGAATTTCAATTGAGAAGGAAATGCTTAAAGACTTAGAGCAAAGAAATGAATTGCACAATAAGGTATTAGAAAAATTTGCGGCCAAACCAAGACGCCTGGAGTTTATGCTCAAATGAGATGACCTTCCCCAATTCCTACTATTCAAAGGCATTTATAGACGAACACTAGCTGTAAAAAATGCAGCAAAAAAAAAGAAAGTTACATACAGAATCTTTATGAAAAAAATTATTTACGTACTACTACGGACTTCTACGAAGGTTCCGAGGTTTGAGGGTTTTTCTTACTATTAATATAAAATGACATAGAACCCGTATTTTTTGTAGATTTCTATGATTCAAAATTCACGAATAAACCATTCCTTAATGAAACAAAAAGGGATTGTGAAGTGCTAATAAAAAATCAATCATATAATTATTTTATAATTCCATGAGACAAATGACCTGGCGATTTGTGGACTTAATTGCTAACCTGGTTAGTTGTCATTGTCATCAATTTCCTTATTCTAATAAACATATTTTTCTACTCATAGTAATGAATATCTCTTTTCTCCTATACTTTTGAAAGGGAAAAATATCTTATCTACTGTATCAACAAGACCACAAATTATATAGTATCTTGATTGTTCACAAAAAAACAAAAACAAACACCATGCAAGGTATGTTAGTCAATCTGTGCTATGAAATGGAGAATCACGCAATAGCAACTATGATTACTTATTTGGGTCCACGGACCACGGATTGGGAACTAAAGTTGACAAAGGGCAGGGGGGGGGGATCGACAAGCAATAATAGGCTAGAGTCGCCACTGATATATATATATATATATATATATATATATATATATACTAGCTGTACCCTGCCACGCGTTGCAGTGGCTCAATTTGGTGTAATGGAAAAATTTAATAAAAGAGAAAATGCATATTTCTTATATTAGTACAGCTATCCACTGCAAAAAGTTAAAAAGAAGGCGAAACTGAAAAAAATGGTACTCTTGCAGAATTTGATCTGGATCCTCGAGAGTTTCTGTCAATCATTCATGTTTTGGACTTGACCAACAATCAGTGGATGAAGCCGAACGTAGCAAAACTGTTGAAACGCTAAATGTTTTTTTGTTGTTGTTGTTTTAAAAAATGTGAGTTAGTAATTAATATTTGGTTGATGGTGGGGGGAGGGGGGTTACTATACACAGATTCGAAAAAGTTGTCCAAAAACAAATAAATGAAAGCAAATGTAAGGTAATTTACGTTTCTACCTAATTGGATAATTGTTTAGTGTTTTTATGTAATGTAAAATGTTTAATTGGCTCAAAAAACAGAAATGGTCGCGGATTCTGTTGAATACGTTAAGTTTGGGAAAGTAAGTTGAAAACTAAAAACTATACAAAACAGTGTCTGAAACTCACCGATTATATGTTACAATGACATAGGCTGGCATAATCGGTAGGTTTCTGACAGTATTTTGTATAGTTTTTTTAGTTTTAACTCACTTTCTCTAACTTAAAGTAATCAACAGTGTCCACCACCGTTGGTAGCTTTCAAATACACCAATAAACACTGTTTTTCGAGCCGACTAAACGTTACATTAAATGAAAAGGGTTTGTATTACTAAACACAGATACAAAGAAGTTGTCAAAAAATAAATATATAACAAATAAATGTTATCAAAGGCAAGAAAAGTAAGTGTTCTACCTAACTGGATAAGATTTTAGTGTTTTTATGTAATGTATAATCGGTTCAAAAACATTCAATGTTTATCGGTATATCTGGAAAATACAAATGGCGGCAGACTGTATCGAACACGTTAAGTTTGGGGAAATTTTGGGAAAATGAGTTTAAACTAAAAAAACTATACAAAATAATGTTAGGAACTCACTCAATATATGTTACCATGATGTAGGCTGGCATATAATCGGTGGTTTTAAACTTTTGCTCGATACAGGTGACGACTTTTAAAAGTCCCTTTTAGTGATTACCTGGTTTGAGGATATTTGTACAACTAAACGGCAAATCTGCTAAAAAATCCGGTATTATTTTACTTTAAGGCCTGTTTCACGTTCATATATAACGAAATATTTTATTGTAGATTTCGGTTTGCTAAAAACGAATCTGCAAACCGTTTACGTAGAAAAAAAAAAGTTTTCATGATATTCATGAAATTACTTTTTCGAAAAGTGGGTGATCACTTTTCAATAGAAATTTAACTTAGAATGAGCACCCACTTTCTGGCCACCTGAGAAAGGGGCATTTTTCTGTTTCTTGGCTAAAAAGTTTTTTGTTTGATTTCTTTTGCATGGTAATAACCCCTGAACTCTGGGACTATTTTCCATTTCACAGACGTAGCCTTCGTATGCGTAAGCATAAACGAAAGCTGTTTAGCCAATAAACATGGGAAAAAATCCCCCCTCTCTCAGGTGGCTAGAAAGTGGGTGCTCATTTTAAGTTAAATTTACATGGAAAAGTGATCGCCACTTTTTCGAAAAAGTAATTTCTTCATATCATAAAAACTATTTTTTTGCGACGGAAACGGTGTGCAGATTCGTTTTTAGCACACCAAAATCTACAAAAAAAAAATGTTGTTATTTACGAACGTGAGACGCACGGCCCTTAATGGAAAATTATATCAAAAATCCGGGGGAAAATAGTTTTCAATAAAAACAGCAAATGAATTCGATAGAAAAAAAATGGATGCTATTTTTTTTCTTTCTGTGTGTTTCTTGGCTAAAAAGTCTTTTTGTTTGATTTCTTTTGCATGGTATTAACCCCTTAACTCTGGGACTATTTTCCATTTCACAGACGTAACCTTTGTTTATGCTATGCGTGAGCATAAACGAAAACTGTTAAATATAAATTCGCGTACCAAACTGCCTTGTCAAAAAAACGTTTAAGCCAATAAACACGAAAATAAATGCCCCTTCCTCAGGTGGCCAGAAAGTGGGTGCTCATTTTAAGTTAAATTTACATGGAAAAGTGATCACCCACTTTTCGAAAAAAAAATTTCTTCAGATCATGAAAACTATTTTGGTACTCCTTGGGCGTTGAGTTCCATGGCTACCCGCAGAATTATTTAATGGTCGTTCCCTTAGTACCCCCCTAGTCAAGGCTAACGCATGCGCACATAACATTTTTTATTTATTTACTTACGTGGTGGAGTTTCTATACTGATAGGTTTTTTGAAATTTTTTCACTGGATTATTATTGATTGAACACTAACCAGATTATGAAAAAAAATTGAAAAAAAAAATCATTTCAACATTTGAAAGGGGTACTCACTTTTTAGTTACCACGTTCTGGTAAAGCAGTCACTTTTTATTTATTTATTTTTTATTTTTTCTAAATACGGAAGTGTCTTCGGGAGATATAAAATGTTCGCATGTTGATGAAGCAATGTATCGGGAGGCGTACGGGATTAAAAATTATTGGTAAATTTTTAGATTAGCTCCACCTCATCAATTTTCTTTTAAATGACGACTTGAAATGGTTTTCGACTATGCTGAATACGAAAATCGCATCGAAATTTTGCAGAAATAAGTAGTTATCAAGATATAAAAAGTTGTATTATGCATTGTAATCTTTTGGCGGCCATCTTTTTTACGTGTGTGTATTTGTTTATGGCGCGTGTGCACGTAAAAAGATGGCCGCCGAAGAATACAATGCATAATACAACTATTTATTTCCGCAAAATTTCAATGCAATTTGCGTGTTCAGCATACTCGGAAACCTATAAATGTCGTCATTGAAAGGAAAATTGTGGAGGTGGACCTAATCTAAAAAAATACCAAATTATTAAACATTTCTCCAGCATGTTAGTGAAATTTATAATACTTTAAAAAAATTAAAAAGAAACAAAACAAAAGTTTTGAAAAAAAACTCACCTTTCACAAAAACAATTAAAAAAAACAAACAAAACCCACAAACTGACTAAATAAGTAAAAAAAAATAATTAAAAATCTCGAAACTTTATTTTCATGAAAACAATAAAAAAAAAGTCCTGCTCTCTCTATTTTTTTTCTTTGAGAAACAAATATATTTCTGACTTACAAATGCGGTAGAGACTCATTATTTTTACTTTCTATGGTTTTGATATACCGCGTTTTTATTGCTTACAAAATGGGTGACTGATTTATCAGAACGTTGTAACTAAAAAGTGAGCACCACTTTCAAATGGCGAAATAATGATTTCTTTTTTACATTTTTTTTAATAATCTGTTTAATTAGTGTCCAATCAATAATAATCCAGTGAAAAAAAAAACCCAAAAAACCTATAAGTATAGAAATTAAGCATGGGAGTAATGGTTGTACAACAACGTCGCCTTTCGCACTTTTGCAAACATTTTTTTAAAAAAGTAACTAAACCATTTATTGATAATTTGTCACGTGTACAAACATTTATTTATTTATGTAGGCTTAACTCCTTTCATGAATAAGAAAAGTTTTACTCTTTAAGAATAATAAAAGGAAAAAGTTACTGAACATTTATAAAAGGACTTACTTCTTTTCATGAAGGCCAGAGGAATAGTTGGCCGAAAAGTCGTGAAACAAAAACTAATAAAGATGAGAATAATAGTCCGCAATAAAGAAAAATGGTGCTAATGCAGAGAGCGATCCGCGCTATTTTTTAAATCATATTTCCACGTTTAAATAACGTTTTACGATATGTTTTATTATTATTATTTATTCAATTGTAAGGTTAAAGTACAGAATAGGTACAAAACATCCTTCCCTCCCCATGTTAAGAATGACTTTTTAAATAATAACATTATTTCAGCACGGATCACTCTCTGCATGAGTAATCTTATATCGAAAAACAAAACAAAAAACTCAAAAGCAAGCAACAAACTTTTTTTGGCCTTATATAATAAAGAAAAGATGTGTAAATTAAAAAATTGGAAGATAAACAAATGAAATATGTTTTTTTTTGTTTTTTTTTACTTATCGAGTTAACAGAAAATGAAATCTTTCGTCAATTCGTGGCTGTGAAATGAATCGAACCGGAAGTTCAGTTTTATCCACAGAACAGATTCGCAGTAACGGTTAAAAAATATATTTATTTTATTTAATATTTTTATTTTAATTAGGTAAATTTATTTTAATAACATAAAAGCATACCTCGACTCTAAAAATGGGTTGTCTGAAAATTTCAAATAAATTGGTAACGTAGAAATATGGTTTTATTCTTTTAGAACGAACCAACAGTTATATATATATATATATATATATATATATATATATATATATAAAGAGAGAGAGAGAGAGACACACACACAATAAATAAGTAAAAATTATATTCCAACATGCATGATATTGACCATCTTATAAGCTATTCCTTTAATTCAGTTGACTTATACAATTCATGACAGTATCTGTTTCGTAGCGCAAAATCAATCACTAAATTATTATATCAATGAATGTAAGTAACCAATTATTTTACAATTCACCATTAGCAGAAATGAAGTACAACTTATGACTATCGATTGAAATAATTTTTAATACTTAAATTTTATATTGGACAGATTAGTGAATTAATTTATAATATAAACCGAGTAAATCTTTTTAATAATATTAAGTGAAAGACATTAAAACTATATTAGATTAATTATTAGTTTAATATGGATGACTATGGGTTACGAAATGTTTATAATATGAATGTTAAAGGAGAAGAAAAAATGAAATTAAAGAGGAAAAAATAAATAAAAGTAAACTTAATATTTCGTTAGTTTTGTTCCAAGGGAAGTAACTCTGCCTCACTTTAATTCAAATAATATTTATTATTTACAATTACGATAAAAAGGAGGTTTCAGATAATTTTTAAAGTTAACTTAACGTAAGTATATGTTTGGATTGTATGATTTTTGAAAGCTTGATTATAATAGTCAAGAAAATTGAATGATGTCTGGTTTTCAATTCAAATCAATTGATTATTTATAATAATCGTAACGATCAATCATTTTAAGCTTAGTTTAGTTTCGTACATACAAACATGTAACATAGTTTATAATTTATTAATGTTATTTTTATAAGTATGAATACACAAGTTAGAATGTATAAATTTACTAATTATTAAATAGAACTTCTGATGAGTTAAGGACATAATAGATTCACTGATTGATATAATAATTAAGTGATTGATTTTGCGCTACGAAACAGATACTGTCAAGAATTGTATAAGTCAACTGAATTAAAGGAACAAATTATAAGTTGGCCAACATCATGAATTTTGGAATATCATTTTTTGTTATTTATTCTCTATATTGCTCTATAATTACATTGAGCTTCTTAAATAAGGATTGGTATAGATTATAAGAAAATATACTTCTACAGAACTATATATTCTCTTCTTTCTTCTCCCTATTTTTCTATTTATTTTTTTTTTCTTTTTCTCTCTCATCCTTTCCGCCAACCTCCCCTCTCCTCTCTTATTCACCATATTACTCTCTCCCACCCTCCCCTTCTTTCTATTATTTTTACTCTTCTCAACCCTGACCCTAACCCCCTCCCCCTTCTTTCTTTATTATTATTCCTTCCCTACTCTATCACGGTTACATCATTTCATCATTCTCGCTTTCACATAACTCCCTCTCTCCCTCACATCTATTCACTATCCTGTTCTATTCAATTCATCTATTTTTATTAAAAAAAAAGGTTTATTATTTATTAGAAAGATTTATGAACCTTGAAAAGAATTGTAAAAATTCGAAGGAACACAATTAGTTCTTAAAGAAACTAGCATTGCTTTCAATTGAAAAATATACTTCACTAATACACAAGATGTCAAGTTGAAAATGATCTTTTCTTACAAATTAAAACAATAAGAATGAAGTAAAATAAAATATTTATTTCTGTATAAGATTCTATTAAGCTTATATATTTTATATGTATGCATATATATGTATTTTTATGTTTTAATTTTACAAAATATCGAAACAATAGGTAAAACTTTTTCTGGAGCAGTGTAACAGAGTACTCATGAGAAAATCAGCAGCAGCTATAAGATAGCTGGCTTGCTATTTTATATTGCCTTTAACCTTAATCACTACCGGTTTTGAAGAACTGTTAAGGTTATGTGCGTAATTGGAACAGATTATCTCTTTTCGGGGAATCAGGTGAGGGGGGCAATGTTTTGTGGAGCTGGATTTTTTTTTAGATAAATTGAAGTTGTGTCTAATATTGCTGGTGTGGTAGACCTTTGTAAAAAAAATCCGATCTTCGTTCTGTCGACAGAACCGTTTTTATTTTTTATCGCCACTGAGTTATTAATTTGTTTTACATGGACATGCTTGTGTTTTGAACATATATAAATATATGGAGGCGTTATCAAACGTTCAACCAATTATTTTGCCATCCGAAAACTTTCATTTTTATCTTTTATTCTATTAACAAGTTTTTGAATCGGATTAATTTTGTAAAATGGCCGTTTTCATCTTGTACTAGATAATGTTGTATGGTCTTTACTTCCGGGTATTGCATCCTTATTTTGGAGAGTGGATGTGTTTGCATTTTATCATCTTAATTACTGTTAAGTTGAAGGGAGTGCAGAGAGTACAACCCAGGACATAGTACAACCCAGGCTATGATAACGTAATTGTGCGAAATTGGCAATACCCATATGTGCAGATCGAAATATAAATTGG
Organism: Euprymna scolopes; assembly: GCF_053919585.1. Classification (NCBI taxonomy): domain Eukaryota; kingdom Metazoa; phylum Mollusca; class Cephalopoda; order Sepiida; family Sepiolidae; genus Euprymna; species Euprymna scolopes. The sequence continues at coordinate 27,714,371 of NC_136527.1, forward strand.
ATAAGATTATAAAAATAATAATTAGAAAATCGAAAGAAGAGAAGAAACATTAGAAAACCGAAATAAGTAATTGTATTAAGAGAAGAAACATTGCTAACTAAAAAAATAACTAGGATTGAAAATATGAATTCATCTGTAACATTATTAGATTTTAATGGAATTTGTCTTTCTATTTCGATTAAATGTCTTTATTCTTTTAGATAATCATGGATACATGTTTCGTCATCTCTAACTCTTATGTGTGATTAAAGACCGAAACTGTAGTTGCTCTCTACCGGTTGCACAAAAAAAAACTGCTTGTGAAACTTGAATGAAGTTCTTCATCTTATCCTCGTTCACGCTGTTTATGAAACACGTGATTCGGAAAGAGGGATTTGAAGAGACAGCAAAAAAACATATGGAAGAGCACAATAACCTAAAAAACATGCATGTGAAGCCCCCCCGTGGAAGTTATTTCAAGGTATTAGCAATAATTATAATAAGCAATTGGTGATGGTAAAAGTCAAGTATAAGTTTTGTTTCATGAATGTATTATCCCAGGCATTATCTACTTATTTTGAATCACAAATTTTATATTATTATTGCGTGAAGTATGGCGAGGGTAGAAAGGTTATTTTCAGCAATTGATTAATTTGACATTTCTAAGAGGTTAATTCTAAATATGAATTGACCTTGTGTCTAACTTAAGCCATAGAAAGCATATGAACAAATCAGACTTTCGTGGTATTATTTCAATGTAGTGTTTGTTCTGTCCTAGAAGGATGTGCTCGCAGGTAAAACCTTTGAATGTGTGATTTTTCTATTGCAGTCTTTATTCAATTTTCGGAAAGATAGATTCCAATTATAAAATATGCAACTCTGTGAGGCATGTGAATAAATGTAGATTATAAAATAGAATTAAATTGTTGAATGTTGTTTGTGCAAAAGGTTTTAACGACATATAAGCTATATATGATGAATCACATTCCACCACAAAATTATGACCATGACGTTTTTAAGGTGATTAAATTTCTTTTTGTGTGTACGGATGGGAGTGCTATATTTGAGGATTTCAAAACAAACAACTTAGCATAGTACTTATGTATACTTTGTAGTGGTGATTAATTTCTTTCGTCATTTTCAAATGCAAGTTAGTTCTTACAAGGATTCATTAACTCAAAATATTCATAATCGAAAATTGTTTAAAACTAGAAAAACCACACTCTTATTCTTATATATTGAGAACATACGCCTATAACAATTTTGTTAATTCTTATGAATTTTGGTGAGGGTTACAGTCGTACAACTCATAATAACCTGTTGTTTACCAGAAATATGCTGCAGGTGGCGTGATTAAAAGTTTCCCTAGATAAATATATGAGAAATGTGTAACATGATATGACAAAGAAGTATCTCATGTATTTGAGGATAGAAAAGAGTTTCCAATCTGAATCTGGAAAGAATCTTCAAAGAAGAAATACATTTTTTCATGCCAAATTACGTGAATACATGGAAAAATTTTTAAAAAATGCAGAATAAAATACTTAATCAAAAGTAAAATTAATAAAAGAATCAATTCGAACATTTTGTTAACTTTATTTCACGCTTGCAGTTCTCAGAAACGAAGGGGTTCCTACCTATAATAAATCTGTCTTTTTATTAAAAGAACCAGAATGTTGTTTGTCTCTTTTTTAATTTAATATATATATATATTAATTCTCATGCATTTCAACCGAGAAATCATTTAACCAAATATATTTGTCAGTTTTTTAAATCCTTTTGTCTAATTCAGTTGCTCTTATAATTACTGAAATAAAAATTTTCCAAAGATTCCAGCTTTTTTCTATCTTCTTAAAAGCAGTGGTAATCAAGCTTTCATTGTGAGCAGTCATTATAATTCTATCCTGATCATAGTGAAGAAATCCTCTTTAAAGCCAGTCTATAAAACATTCCTTACTTATATAATAATAATAATTCAAGAAAAAACTTAGCACACTATTGTTTGGCATATTTTTTCCAATTTTTGAAATACAATGTGTGGAGTATTTTTAACTACTATTTTTATTTCTGTAGCTGCTCTGTTAAGTAAAGCATCAGTAGGAACGATCTGTATGATTTCATATGCCTCACCAAATGTCAATCGGATGCAAAAGAAGAACCACATAATTAACAAGAATGTGGTTTCTCTCCTGTATGTGTTTTCATATGGCTCAACAAATGTGACCTCCATGCAAAAGAAGAACCACATAATTAACAAGAATATGGTTTCTCGCCAGTGTGTGTTTTCATATGACTTAACAAACTTGACTTCCATGCAAAAGAAGAACCACATACTTCACAAGAATGTGGTTTCTCTCCCGTATGTGTTTTCATATGACTCAATAAATGTGAGCTCTGTGCAAAAGAAGAACCACATACCTCACAAGAATGTGGTTTCTCTCCCGTATGTGTTTTCATATGACTCAATAAATGTGACCTCTGTGCAAAAGAAGAACCACATACCTCACAAGAATGTGGTTTCTCTCCCGTATGTGTTTTCATATGACTCAATAAATGTGACCTCTGTGCAAAAGAAGAACCACATACTTTACAAGAATGTGGTTTCTCCCCCATATATGTTTTCATATGACGCAACAAACTTGACTTCCATGCAAAAGAAGAACCACATACTTCACAAGAATGTGGTTTCTCTCCCGTATGTGTTAGCATATGATGCAATAAACTTGACTTAAATGCAAAAGAAGAACCACATACTTCACAAGAATGTGGTTTCTCTCCCGTATGTGTTTTCATATGACTCAATAAATGTGACCTCTGTGCAAAAGAAGAACCACATACTTCACAGGAATGTGGTTTCTCCCCCGTATGTGTTTTCATATGATGAAACAAACTTGACTTCCATGCAAAAGTAGAACCACATACTTCACAAAAATATGGTTTCTCGCCTGTATGTGTTTTCATATGACTCAACAACGTTGACTTCAGTGCAAAAGAAGAACCACATACTTCACAAGAATGTGGTTTCTCTCCCGTATGTGTTAGCATATGACGCAATAAACTTGACTTGCGTGCAAAAGAGGAACCACATAATTCACAAGAATGTGGTTTCTCTCCCGTATGTGTTTTCATATGACTCAATAAATGTGACCTCTTTGCAAAAGAAGAACCACATACTTCACAAGAATATGGTTTGCATCTCAGCTTTGTCTTGCATCTGATTCCAGAAAAAATAGGAATGTAATGAAGTGTGTGATGATAGGCACGCTAATAAATTTCAACTTTGGAAAATTTATATGAAGAAATTCATAATTATTTTAAACGATTTTTAAATCAACAATGCAGAAAGGTGCTTCTCATCCATTAATGAATTTTTTTCATTGTTGCAAATTCTGAAAGTATAAAATAAATTTGAAAAAGTACATTTCATGTTGTAAAATTCAATTTATTATGTTGTTAGTTATCAAAAAATATCCAAACATATATTAATTAATTAAATTAAAAAATAAAATGAGTGTATTTTTAATTCAATACAGGTTTGTTTACAAACTTAATGTGTTTTTATTTTTCCAACTGAAAGTAATAACGTTTTTATTATTTTAGAGATGAGGATTGAGTCTTCATATTATTTGATTCTTCAGAATACTGTTCTCCACTTGGGTGTTATTTTCACAACGTTTCTATGTTACCTCCGATCTTATTTGGGTGTATTTTGTCGAACTTGAGAACCTTTTTCTTGAACTCAAAAAATCTTTACATAATTCTGAATGGAACGTTTTAATTAGTACATGGGATTAGCACAGTCTAGTATTGGTAGCGATGACTGGGTAAAAATTTCTAAGTAATTTTTAATTCTATTTTAAATCTCACTGAGGATAAAAACTTCAACGTTAAGTAGTACGTAACCTACAACTAAATTTTACCAAGTACTCTAATCATAGCAACATATATTAGCATTACAGGTCCTAGCAGACAATCTTAGTATGAATTTGAAGAACTATTTTGTTTCTAGATGTTATCAGTATTCATTACTTCCTATATATATATATATATATATATATATATATATAGAGAGAGAGAGAGAGAGAGAGACAGTTTTTATTACATATTACTATATGTATATATATTATTGTTAATGGTTCCTTTATCGTATTAAATAATATATAACCTAGCTTACTCTTGTTTTTTCTCCATTTATAATTTTTACTTTATCCCATAATGGTAGATGATTTAACTTTTCCATCCATATATATTCTGCCATAACTGATTTTTCAATCTCTCCACATATTACAGCTTTTCAATGATTTTATAACCTTACTGTTAGTGAATGGCATGACTCACATTTGTATAATTTTCCACATTTACATGGAATCTATTAGTCATGATTGTTTTCATAAGTGGCTTTCCATGAACAACATGTTTCTGTAGAATCGAATAACTCTTGAATACTATATTATGTTTAGCTCTCTGTTGTATTGTTTTCTTAAACTTTCCACCTTATTTTGACATTTTTATCAGTAGCAATACACATGAACGATAAAATGCTTTGGATAATCACAGATTCCAAGGGGATTCTGATAAAATAGTCATATTTCAGAAACCGAAGCATTTTAAGTCGTCAATATACCACTGTTTTTTTAAACGAATTTATAAATAATAATGTGCAGTATATATTTTAAGAGTTTTAAACAAATAAATTTATAAATAATAATGTTCATTATATATTTTAAGAGTTTTAAACAAATCAATTTATAAATAATAACGTACATTATGTATTTTAAGAGTTTTAAACTAATAAATTATTAATAAATGTGCATTGTATATTTTAAGAGTTTTAAACAAATAAATTTATAAATAATAATGTACATTGTATATTTTAAGAGTTTTAAACAAATAAATTTATAAATAATAATGTACATTGTATATTTTAAGAGTTTTAAGCAAATAAATTGATAAAAACTGTTAACATCATAAAATGGCGTTTTCAATAAGATTTTGTAACAACTCCCCCGATTTCTAAATGCTCATACTGCGCTGGTATGAAGAATTTTTTCATGAGATTTAGAATCTAGCCAAGAAAAGATGGCACTTTTAATAGTTTCGCCTGTTTGAAATAGATTTGAGAACTCGTTTTTCCATTGTGTAAAAAGAGATTTCAACATGAGTATGGAACTTTTTTGTTTTAATTTTATTTGAACTATCATGTTAAATAGAACAATCTTTTTACTGTTTTAATCTGTTAGAATAATAATTGTATATGGTTTTCTGTTGTGATAAATAGCAATTAAAAACATGATATCCGGAAAAAATGGGTTTGATTTTGAGTATGGAATTCTTTTGTTTTAATTTTATTTGAACTATCATGTTCAATAAATCAATCGTTTTTTGTTGTTGATTTTTATTCCAAATCTTTTTACTGTTTTAATGTGCCCAATTATGAAAAATGCAAAATCGATATTTAAATATTTGTAGGAGATGCTCAGTTAAGAAATAAAAACGGTAGAAAAAGACATGAAATGTAATTTTTTAAAAATCAAATTTATTCAAAATTTGTGAACAATTTTTCAGCTTTAACAAAAACTTTTTTTTTAATATATAAATGTCAGCTTTAACAAATACTTATTATTTTTTAAATATATATAAATAGGTGGGTAAAAATACTTGATACTTTTACAAACGTTGCGTTTTCTGTTAGAGTGACGTCACTTGTTTTAAATGACATTTATTTTTGTTTGTTTGTCGTAATTCTTGTATAGTTTCATAATGGGTGTCAAATGCCCTCGTAACAAAAACTCGCTTAATCCTTCGTCTAACCCTAGGTACGAGTGGCAAGTCTACTTCTAAAACCTTCAGAGCTTATAATAACGCTAAGTCCAAGTGGTAGAGCTCCCCACTAAACAAAATTTTTTGGTAAGTTACATATAAACGTAAGAAAAAAAGATCTTTCCTTAAAGAAAAGTGCAAATGATTTTTTCCCATAAAAATTATATTGGTCAACTGTCCTAAGATAGTAGAATGATCTTCAATGCTAAATCATTTTACATTAAATTCATGTGAAACTAACCCCCACTCTAAATTCTAAAAGTTTTTTTTGTTTCTATCAAATATCCAGGATGTTAACATATAATTTCCCTTAGCTCTAATTGTAGAAGGGTTTGCTCGATTAAGAGTAGGGATAGAATGTTAGTTTTTCCGTCATGACTGCTTTGTTGCAGAGAATCTCAACACACGTGTGATAAAAGCCATGGGTTGCTAAGAAAAAGAAGATGAGGATGTACTTCGATTTAGGTGTTAGTAATAATTAGCAGTGTTTTTAAAGAACTTACAGGAACCTGGACTATGTGATAAAAAAGTTTAAGAACCGCTAATGGTTCCCCATTAATTGTAGATGGGCTTGCTCATTGCTCGATTAAAAGTTGGGATAGAAAGTCAGTCTTTCTACCATAATTTCTTTGTTGCAGAGAATCTCAACACAAATGTGATAAAAGCCGCAAGTGGCTTAAGAAAAATGGGGTGAGGATGTATGTCAATTTAGGTGAAATGATGCAGGCAGATGTAATTGAATGATCAATAGTCCATGGAGTTACTGGTCATTGATGACATATTAGCCTTACTTGGGTCGGCAAAATACTTTGTAAACTTAGATCTGAAGTCAGGTTACTCTCAGGTTTAATTAAATAAGAATGATAAAGAAAAGAACTTCATTTACCTGCAACTGGGGTTTATTTCACTTTAACATTATACCATTTGGTCTCGCAAACACCCCGAGGATCTTTCCGCAATTAATGTCCATAGTTCTAAAGGGACAGAAAGATTATGCATTACCATATTTGGATGATATTTTTATATTCTAAGATACGATGGAAAGTCACTTAGATCACATAGATAGGGTACTACTAGTCATTTTACATAAGCACAACCTCAGGTTGAAAGTGATGTAGTGTGAGATTTTAGGAGAAGAACAGGATCTGGCGTTCAAAGTTAGTGAACAGAGTATATAGCCAGACCTGGAAAATGTCAAAATCGATAAAATCTCGACTCCAACTACTGTGAGACAAGTCAGATCTTTCATTCGTATGACGTCATATTATTGTTTATTTATAAAAATATAATTTCTGCCTCAAATGATCCATGATCTGATATGATGTTTGTTAAAACAAATGTACTTTTTTATCTCATAATCTTATTGATATGCAAGAGAGATGGTAGGTGAAATCGTTTTGTTTGAACCAAAATAGTTTTCATTGGATAAGAAAGTTGAGGGCTCATTGCTGTCATATGTTGTTATGGTTTTATTAAATTAGAGAACAAAAGGCAGATGATGAAATTTTTAGATTTGAAGATACGGATGCAGAACAGAGTTATGGGTGAGATAGTGTATTACTTGTCCCAACCTGACAATGAACTATTGATAAGGTAACATGTACCGTTGCATCCTAAAAAAAGTAGTGTTAGTACAGTACCATGACAATAATAGTTATGGAAAAGACTTTTCATGCTATTAAGCAAAACTATTTCCGGTCGTGTTTATTTAAGGAGGTGAATGAATATGTAGGAAATATATCAAATGTGCAAAACAAGAGATCTGAGGAAGCAACAATCTAGAATGCAGAAGTGCGATCAGCCTCCTTTTCCTTTCATAAAACTGGTGTTGGCTATTTTGGGCTCTACCAAAGACACTTTTGGGTAACTAGGAGATAGTGACTTTCATCGATATGTATAGTGGTTGGCTGGAGGCTTTTGCGGTTCCTAATAAGAAGGCAGAAATGGTAGTGCATCTGTTGTTGGATGAAATTCTCCCCAGATTCGGAGGACCACCCCAGCTGTTAAAAGATAATGCCCGGAAAATATTAACAAAGTCATGAAGAAGGTGTTGAAGGACCTCAGCATACATCATGTGATGACGTCATTTTATTACAAAACAAAGAAAGAGTGGAAAGATTTCATAGGATGATGCATGACAGTTAAGCAAAAAACTGATGGAGAACAAGAATAAGAAAATAAAGTCATTAGATTTTAAGATTGGAAATCTGGTTTTTTATAAGAACCACCAGAAGGCGCATGTGGAACATCTGTGGGCAACGTTGATTGAGGAAAGTCCAATGAGTTGGATAGTGATTGAGCCACAGAACAAACTGATATCTCAATATGGAGGAGTCAACATCAACAGGAAAAGTCGTTAATGGATCGTAGAGTCATGACATATAGCATTACATCGAAAATTGCAAATAACTTGGACACAAATTATCTGCTGTATCATCGTTTGTGGATGTCCAAGACAGTAATATATAATATAATGGAGTCTACATCAACGGGAAAGGTTGTTGATGGATTGGAGAGTCCTGACACATAACATGGCATAAAAATTGCCAATAATTTGGACACAAGTTATCTCCTATTTGCACTTATTGTGGATGTCAAAGACAATAATTAGATCCATCTAGAAAGGCCTAGAGTTGGTTCAGAGTTTGGAAGTGGGGAAGAGGAACCAGTGAGAGGGAATTCGTTAGGTTGGGTAAGATCTATATTCTGTTTTTAAAAAATATTTCTTTCTCGGGATTCGTTTTATACGTGACACTTTGGAAGATGATTTCGGTTAACCATTTTGACAGAGTATGCAAAGCATTAGGAATGAATTATGAAAGAAAAGATTATTAGAAAGACAAAAGAAATGAATTTTTCTTGTTTATAAACTCAAGCATGGAAGTCATCAAGTGTCATCTACCGATGTTAATTTTAAATTATCAGATGGTATTCACCATGCATCGGGCGTTTCTCATATTAAGCCATTTAACAAAAAAAAACGAAACTTATTCTTGGAAATAAAAAATTGAGTTAACAAGACAATAACGAGTTTTCGGAATATTAAGCAATGTAATTCCTTATGTTATGAATGGTGACCACCACTGATAACATAAATAATTACTTAGCTTAATATCCATACAACTACTTGTTTGCAGCAATTTTTAATGTCATATTGGTTTCAGCATAACCTAAAACTTTTGAATTCGTCATGCTAAAGATGACTATTAAGGTGGAAAGTAAGTTACAATTTACCAAAACGGCATTCAGGCAGCCCTTTCCCCAAATATCTCCATGTGGCCAGAAAATGGGTGCTCATTTTACATTAAATTTATATAGAAATTGACCTTTTTTATGTTTAAGTCAGTAGTGAAAACAAAATCTGATTTTTTTTTTTGACTTGTGAAGCACTGAAGCAGTTAAAAACATGAAATTTATAAAATTATTATTATTTTTATTTTATTTTTTTTTTGTAAACGATAAAAAAGTTTTTTTAAATGATTAAGTCAGTATTGAAAACAAAAACAATCGACAGCAAAAAATTTTCACCGATAAACCAACATTTTCATTAGGATTATTCGCTTTTTTCTGATTTCATGTTTCAATAAAGATACAGGGAAATTAAAGAACAAAAATCAATAAAAATGTTATCAATTCTGTACGTGAAAACGCATACAGAATTGGTCACCACTGATAACGTAAAGAATTACGTATTGACCGTTTTTATGTTTAAGTCAGTATTGAAAACAAAATCTGATAAATTAGTGACCATTCGATAATAATCCGATGAAAAAAAGATGAAAATAAAAAATACACATACGTGCGCCATGTAGTAATACTTACGTTTTTGTTTTATAATCTGCTTTCGATTAACTTTATCTGATTTTATAAAGGAAACGATGTTTCAAATGTGATTGACTTTACAAGCTCAACTTAACATTCAAGATGACGAACGGAAGAGCAAGTTCGCAGAAAAACAACATTGAAGAGGAAAAATAAAAAATAAATCATTTCGAAATAAAGCCGATCTATTTGGTGAATATCACGGATAAAATTAGTATTATTTTATTTAACATTGTATTATTTACATGAGAGAGAATAGATTACAAGTTCAATTTTTAAAATTTTTTTTATTAATTCTCTAATTCGTTGCACGTGCAATTTAATGGCGGAAACTGATAGTTTTTAAAGCCGCATTTTCGTATTTTTATTTATTTTTTAATTAATTTATTTATTTGTTTATAGATTTCCGATTATTTCTTGATTGTGTTTAAAATAATTATCTAAAGTTAATCTCTACGAGAAAAAAATAATTACAGAGATTAAATGTAAAAAATTACAGGTGAAAAAAAAATGTAATAATGAAAACTTATCACGTTGGAAAAAACTGACAAATTCATCTAAATTAAGAAGTTAAATAAATTCCTTGTAAAACCCAAAAATCACTTGAAAAATAAATACTAGTTTTCTGTGACTATTTCAAAGATAATTAGTAAAATAAAAGGTAATATAGTTCGTCTCAAAGTTGCATCAAGAAGCAGAACTTGAAGTAACAACAAAAACATGAAATCATATCCTACGGAAACGAAACGAAACTTCTGTTTTATTTAGTTATTTTTTTTTTAATACTGCAATAATTAGTTTTAATTATTTTCTTCTGTATCTTCACTTTGCATCGCAACGAAAAATAAAGTAGAAAAATATTTTGTAATAAAAAAATATTAGTTGCATTCAAAATAATTTAAAATAACAACCGTTTTGGGGAGTTTTGTTAAGAGAAGCCAACAAACAAAAAAGTGACAAAGCAAGATAAGTTACTCTTCTACCTACCTGGATAAGGTATGTATTTTAATGCTTTTTTTGATTCAATAAGTTACTCTTCTACCTACCTGGATAAGTTATGTATTTTAATGGTTTTATTCAGTTCAATAAGTTACTCTTCTACCTACCTGGATAAGTTATGTATTTTAATGGTTTTATTCGGTTCGATAAGTTACTCTTCTACCTACCTGGATAAGTTATGTAGTTTAATGCTTTTATTTGGTTCAATAAGTTACTCTTCTACCTACCTGGATAAGTTATGTATTTTAATGCTTTTATTCAGTTCGATAAGTTACTCTTCTACCTACCTGGATAAGTTATGTATTTTAATGCTTTTATTCGGTTCGATAAGTTACTCTTTTACCTATCTGGAAAAGTTATGTATTTTAATGTTTTTATTCAGTTCAATAAGTTACTCTTCTACCTACCTGGATAAGTTATGTATTTTAATGCTTTTATTCGGTTCAATAAGTTACTCTTCTACCTACCTGGATAAGTTATGTATTTTAATGCTTTTATTCGGTTCAATAAGTTACTCTTCTACCTACCTGGATAAGCTATGTATTTTAATACTTTTATTCAGTTCGATAAGTTACTCTTCTACCTACCTAGATAAGTTATGTATTTTAATGCTTTCATTTGGTTCAATAAGTTACTCTTCTACCTACCTGGATAAGTTATGTATTTTAATGCTTTTATTCGGTTCAATAAGTTACTCTTTTACCTATCTGGAAAAGTTATGTATTTTAATGTTTTTATTCGGTTCAATAAGTTACTCTTCTACCTACCTGGATAAGTTATGTATTTTAATGCTTTTATTCGGTTCAATAAGTTACTCTTCTACCTACATGGATAAGTTATGTATTTTAATGCGATAAGTTACTCTTCTACCTAGATAAGTAAGCCGATACAATTTTCAGATAATAACTTTATTCATCCAAAATGATGGAGGTCTGAAACACAATTTAAAATAACAATCAACCGTTTTGGAGAGTTTTGTTAAGAGAAGCCAACAAACAAAAGAAGTGACATATATGGTAACATGGGTATAAAATGATGGAGATCTGAAACATACAATGATATTATGGTAACATTGGTATAAAATGATGGAGGTCTGAAGCATACAATGATATTATGGTAACATTGGTATAAAATGATGGAGGTCTGAAGCATACAATGATATTATGGTAACATTGGTATAAAATGATGGAGGTCTGAAACATACAATGATATTATGGTAACATGGGTATAAAATGATGGAGGTCTGAAACATACAATGATATTATGGTAACATGGGTATAAAATGATGGAGGTCTGAAACATACAATGATATTATGGTAACATGGGTATAAAATGATGGAGGTCTGAAACATACAATGATATTATGTTAACAAAGGTATAAAATGATGGAGGTGTGAAACATACAATGATATTATGTTAACATGGGTATAAAATGATGGAGGTCTGAAACATACAATGATATTATGGTAACATGGGTATAAAATGATGGAGGTCTGAAACATACAATGATATTATGTTAACATGGGTATAAAATGATGGAGGTCTGAAACATACAATGATATTATGTTAACATGGGTATAAAATGATGGAGGTCTGAAATATACAATGATATTATGGTAACATGGGTATAAAATGATGGAGGTCTGAAACATACAATGATATTATGGTAACATGGGTATAAAATGATGGAGCTCTGAAACATACAATGATATTATTGTAACATGAGTATAAAATCATGGAGGTGTGAAACATACATTGATATTATGGTAACATGGGTATAAAATGATGGAGGTCTGAAACATACAATGATATTATGGTAACATGGGTATAAAATGATGGAGGTCTGAAACATACAATGATATTATTGTAACATGGGTATAAAATCATGGAGGTGTGAAACATACAATGATATTATGGTAACATGGGTATAAAATGATGGAGGTCTGAAACATACAATGATATTATGGTAACATGGGTATAAAATGATGGAGGTCTGAAACATACAATGATATTATGGTAACATGAGTATAAAATGATGGAGGTCTGAAACATACAATGATATTATGGTAACATGGGTATAAAATGATGGAGATCTGAAACATACAATGATATTATGGTAACATGGGTATAAAATGATGGAGGTCTGAAACATACAATGATATTATTGTAACATGAGTATAAAATGATGGAGGTCTGAAACATACAATGGTATTATGGTAACATGGGTATAAAATGATGGAGGTCTGAAACATACAATGATATTATGGTAACATGGGTATAAAATGATGGAGGTCTGAAACATACAATGATATTACGGTAACATGGGTATAAAATGATGGAGGTCTGAAACATACAATGATATTATGGTAACATGGGTATAAAATGATGGAGGTCTGAAACATACAATGATATTATTGTAACATGAGTATAAAATGATGGAGGTCTGAAACATACAATGATATTATGGTAACATGAGTATAAAATGATGGAGGTCTGAAACATACAATGATATTATGGTAACATGGGTATAAAATGATGGAGGTCTGAAACATACAATGATATTATGGTAACATGGGTATAAAATGATGGAGGTCTGAAACATACAATGATATTATGGTAACATGGGTATAAAATGATGGAGGTCTGAAACATACAATGATATTATGGTAACATGGGTATAAAATGATGGAGGTCTGAAACATACAATGATATTATGGTAACATGGGTATAAAATGATGGAGGTCTGAAACATACAATGATATTATGGTAACATGGGTATAAAATGATGGAGGTCTGAAACATACAATGGTATTATGGTAACATGGGTATAAAATGATGGAGGTCTGAAACATACAATGATATTATGGTAACATGGGTATAAAATGATGGAGGTCTGAAACATTCAATCATATTATGGTAACAAGAGTATAAAATGATGGAGGTCTGAAACATACAATGATATTATGGTAACATGGGTATAAAATGATGGAGGTCTGAAACATACAATGATATTATGTTAACATGGGTATAAAATGATGGAGGTCTGAAACATACAATGATATTATGGTAACATGGGTATAAAATGATGGATGTCTGAAACATACAATGATATTATGGTAACATGGGTATAAAATGATGGAGGTCTGAAGCATACAATGATATTATGGTAACATGGTTATAAAATGATGGAGGTCTGAAACATACGTTGGAGCCTGCGGTGTGGGAGGTGGCCTGGTAGATGCAGGCATGGGAGGTTGACTGTCATCCACTGGTGGTGGTCTGTCCAAGACTGATGGCATTGGTGATTAAGGCTGAGTGACATGAGGTGGTCTACCCTTCTCAGCTGGTGTAATACAGACAGGAGGTGAACAATGACTTGGTGAAGCAGGTGCATGCCCACTGTTGTCCTGTAGTTTCGAGTCTGTGACGGTCTGAGATGGAACAGATGAGGCTATTGTTATCCCACTCACTGGTGTAGGTGGGTTGGGATTTCCTCCTTTGAAGTGCTATCTCAAGTCATGGTCAATGGTATGTTTTTCAGGAGGGGAATACACCGGCATGTACTTTCGTAGAAACTTCCTGTTGCGTAAATGTCATTGCCTGATCCGTCCATGCGTACAACATATTGGTCAAATTGATGAACTTCAATGACAGTTCCAGTTTTGTCCCATTTTCTCGGACAAGGGTCAGTTTGATTTTGGATCCTGACATTGTCTCCCACTCTGAGAGGTGGCACCCGCTTTGTATGTTCAGCTAAGCATTCGGCAGTTTTCATGTGTCGGTTGCATAAAGCTTCCTCTCTCAGAATAAGTGTGTCACTCTCATGTCTCATGAGATTTGTAGCGGCCGGGCAGGATTGGGATGAAGTCTCGGATTGCCCGCCCAAAGACACACATTGCTGGAGATAATTTTGTATCTCTGTCCGGGGTGTTTCGATACTGCACCATGGCAGGCTGAAAGGCATCGGTGTCTAGTTCACCATTTGGTTCAGTGTTGTCTGTAATCATGCATTTCACGGTCTTCACCCCAACTTCTGCTCTACAGTTGCTATGTGGAAAAGCTACAGATGAGAGCCTATGATTCACACCACAGGTCTTCATGAAATCTCTGGTTGTTGAAGCTGTAAACTCTAGACCACCATCTGAAGATAACTCATCTGCTATTCCAAATGTGACGAATGTGCGTCGTAAGCAGTCAATGAAGGCAGAGGCACCATTGTGTGCCCTTTAAACGATGAGCCAGTTTGAGTATCTATCAACAATCACCAGGTAATTACGGCCTTTGTAGTGGAAGAAGTCCGCACATACACACTGAAATGGATACAAGGGGTAGACGTGTGGCATTGGCGATGCACTTGGTTGAGATGGCGCATTTCGGTTGCAATGATTGCAAGAGTTTCTGAGTTTAGTGATGTCATTGCTTTTGACGTCATGGATGAAATGCCTTGATGTGCAGAGTGCAACGCTGTAAGCACATCTTTTCTCTGTACTAGCTTGAGCATGTCCTAGTCGCTGGCTGTTGCAGTTCTAATCTTGTCCCAGGAGATACACTGCAATGATGTGGCTGAAAACGGCTGATGAATAGAATATGGCTTCACCACATTGCGAAGCAGTGTCTGGCTCTCTGGTCATAACATCTGAGGCTTTGTGCTGCAGTGTTTGGATGGTTTGTGGCACCTCACTCCGGATGTAGCCATCAACAGAGGCTATGCCATCACTGAGAATCATATTGTCAGGCCTTCCAACTGGGTGGCGAGATACGGTATCGGCAGCACAGTGTTTGGCACCAGGCACGTGTAGCATTGTGAACTTAGGGTCTTTTCCTTCAGATTGTGAAGTCTTGAATTGGGGATGTCCTCCAATGATTTGTCCCCCAAAAAGCTTGATCAGCGATGGTCTACTGCGATGATCAACTTGTCAAATCCCAGAACAAAGTATCTTGTTTTCTCCAAGGCATCAGCAACTGCAAGGGCTTAACCTTCGACGGGTGCATACCTGGATTTTGTGGGGCTGGTGAACCCGCTTCAAACAAGAGTTATCTTCCATTTGTCTCGGTTTTGATGCATGTGCCATGTTGTTGGAACAGCCAAAATCCAATGCCATTCTTCGACCAGTCCGTAGCTAGACAAGTTGGTTTGTTTTTGTCGAATATCTGGACACCATGTTCAATTTCACTGATGATGACTGCTTTTGACTCCTGAAAAAGACGACCCAGTGTGTCGTCCCAGTTGAATGGAGTTCCAGTTTCAACAGTTGTCTGAATGCTTGCATCCTGTCAGTCATACTGAAGGTATATGATACCTGATTTACGAGGCCAAACTATGATCTCATGTCTGTGATGTTCTTCGGTGAAGGAAAGTCTAAAATTGCTTCAAAATAGTGACTACATGGTCTCACGCTGTCTGGAGTTATTTCGAAGCCAGTAAACTCTACAGTGTCTTGAGAAAAGATGAATTTCTCTGGGTTCAAGGTGATACCGTTCTTTCCACAAGTTTCCAGCCAGTTACAGGATTGAAGGAAACTGTTCTGGATACTGTTTGAGCAAAGAAGAGCATCGTCACGGCACTTTGTTTTGCCAGGAATGTCAACGACGATTTCTTCGAAGCGACGGGTATAGCCATCCCCAGAGGCTATGTATCCTTGAGGTGCAGTTTTATATATGTACCTGCCCCACGGTGTGATGAAGGTTGTGAAATCTTTGTCCTCTTATCTAATGGATACGCTGTGATATCCATCCCAGGCATCGAAGACAGCTTTTTTAGTGTGTCGTGGGACAGAGCGAGCCTGATGAAATGGGGAGTGTTTGTGGTGGGTCTCCCTCACTGCATGAGCGTTGAGTGCTTGGAAGTCTACGGTTCAACACAGAATGCCATTCTTTTTTGTGCAGACCGCCATGCGATGACTAGGTCTGCTTTCACTTCATCCTGCCAATGAAGTGATACTGGGACGGTGTGTGATGCGCGACAGGTGTAGCTTTGGGGTCGACCATGAGCTGCATCGGTGGGCCTGCCATGTGAGGAAGTAGTTGATGCTGACATGTATTGAAGGTACTGGATTTGTACCTGTCTAGTAGGTATTGTTGAAGTTTCTCTCGGTAAGCTTCATTTGCAGGAAATGGCAGAGCCGACGGTGGAGGGGGTGGTAATTCATGTTTGTGGCATTTACACTTGTCACTGTCTTTACATGAGTCTTAAGAAGATGTTGATTGTGACTGGATTTGCGGTGCAGGGTTGCTCTTTTCTTCCTGTGGACATGGGGGAACCACACATTGGCTGAGTTATGTATTTTAATGCTTTTATTCGGTTCGATAAGTTACTCTTCTTAATTAGTTTCCCCCTCCTCCAAGCGAAGGTTTAGTAACAAATGCAGCTTCGCACAATCAAAACAAAAGACATAAGTTCTTCAGAAGCCCCAAATGTCAGAAACTCCATTTTATTTTAAAATTTATAAAACAATTGAAACATTATTAGACTTTAATTTCTGTATTTTTAAAGATTATAAAAAAATATTCATTAAATTATGTAATTTTATTTTTGTTTTAAAAAATGTTTATTTAATTAGAATATTTTGTTATCTTTTTATGAGGGGCGTGATCAACAGAGAGTGTCATCACTGTTATGACGGTGAACAATTAAAATGGCAGATGTCAGACATATGTGTAGAGGACTATGACATATAAATCCTAATCCCGTTACAAAAGAAAATAATGAAACGAATGGTATGAAGGAAACAAAAACTCAATTGATAGATAAGATAAACGTGTCGTTTATTTACTGTTGAAAGAATGAATGTTTTAGATATAACACGTGTTCATGTCCACGTGGGTGGAACCATTGTTTGTTGCGGGACTGGTGGTGTAGAAAGAAAAGGAAATGCATGTTCATCTCACTATCGTTTGTTCATGCGTGAAGTGAGTAATATAGTAGAAATAAGAATGATAGTCCAGTGTGTAGACAAAGACAAAGATAGTGGGTTAAGCTGTACGCCATGTAAGCAGTCAGCTATTCTCAGGGACAAGTTGTATATAGAGAGAGAAAGAGTGAGAATTTCAATCCAGTTCATGGAGAGAGAATGAGAAAAAGTCAATCCAGGTCATGGAGAGAGAAAGCGTATAAAGTGTACGTACGGTCTGTTAGTTTTTGTCCCACATAGTAGCAAGTGGTGTGAGGCACGCGCGTGCGCACGCATGCCGAAAAGGCACGCTGTCGGTCTGTAGACTGCACAGCTCGAAAGCTGGTCCTAAAAGGAAGAAGCCGCTTATTGCTCTTTTTTCATAGGTGTTTCCGGTGGTGTTTTGCGCATGTGTGGATTTCCTTTAAAAGGGGAAGTGACGTTGTCCATGCATGCGTTAGCAGTATCAGAATTTTTGTAGGAATTTTTGACACCCCTAACACGAAACTGCGAATACAATATAAAAATCTCGTAATTTCTCTGTTAAAAGTGGGTTATTTATTTTCTTTATGGATTATACTTCCAAAATAAACTATTACAGTTGTTTTAAAAGTAATAAAAATATTTTTATTTTTTTTTAAAACAGTAATGAATTTTCCGAACTCAATATATTTCAATTTTTAAACTCAATATTTTTAAATTTTAAAAATCTATCAAAATTTTTCTATTGATTCTATTTTTACGATATTTTCAGGGTCAATGTGAAATTTTATGTTCTTTCCAATAAACCGAATATAATATTTTAGACAAACGTTTTTTTTAAATTCACGCCCCCCCATTTTCACGCCCCCCCCCATTTTCAACTTTCTCTTAAAAAGTAAATAATTAATTTATGTTTAATAGGTTTATATATCACAAATTGAAGAGAAAAGGTCAATAAATAATATATTCAAATTTAAAACAAAAAAAAAATCAGTTTTTTAGAAATTTACCTGTAAAGTCCGAAGTTTAAAACCTTATTTTATAAGAACACATTTTTTCTTTTTGTCTTTTTTTTTTTTTAATGAAACCCTGGTCCTTGCTCCTTTAATTGAAAAAAAAATTAGGGCTTGAATTACATTTTTCGAGGAGTTATAAGCTTAGAAAGATAGGGGGTCGAATAATTTACGCCTCTCATTTTGAAATGTCTATTAAAAAGTAAATAATTCATTTATGTTTAATAGTTTTATATATCACAAATTGAAGAGAAAAGGTCAATAAATAATATATTCAAATTTAAAACAAAAAAAAAATCAGTTTTTTAGAAATTTACCTGTAAAGTCCGAAGTTTAAAACCTTTTTTAAAAAAAAAAAACACATTGTTTTGTTTTGTTTGTTTTTTTAAATAAAACCTTGGTCCTTACTCCTTTAATTGAAAAAAAAAATTAGGGCTTGAATTACATTTTTCGAGGAGTTATAAGCTTGGAAAGATGGGGTGGAATTATTCACTATTTTCACGAAATTTCTGACACTGCTATGCATGCGTGTATGTGCGTACGTTACCGTGTGTGTGTATACACGTGAATGTGAGTGTATGTACGTGAACGTGAATATGTGTACGTGTGTGGAGGTGGGCGCGTATGTTTGTGTGTGCGTATGTATATGACAAGTAATATAGCTTGAAATGTGAAGGCATGCTTTTGTGTGAGACTAGAAAAGGCTCGCGCATATGTTCTACAGAAACCCAAAATGTCAGAAAATTCATTTTATTTTATAACTAGCGGGTGGGGGGGGGCTCACCAGGCTTTGTCCATTCATAAAATACGTTTAAATATATTTTAATTTGTTCAGATTTCGTATATATTATTAGTGTCGTGATGCCAGAAGTAATCAAAGAAAATATATTAGGATGTCATCAGCTAGAATCGAAACCGCAGGCAAAACTGTAGTATTCAAAGCTGGTGACGTTACCACTGTACAAACGTAACACGCATATGAACTGATTAATAATAAACCAAGATGAATGTTCAAAATGTATAATAGTTTTAAAAAAAATCTGGTCCTATAGAACTCATGAAAGTGGTGGCAATTTGTAAGAACTGACCGTGGAGTCACTAACTTGTAAGGGTGAGCCTCCATGTTAACCCATTCATAATCAGGAGCTATCAATTTTTAAGACTGAGGTTGCAGATTTATAGAAGGTTTCCACAATGACACAACCAAGGCATATCCTCACATACATAACATAAAAATATAGAAATAACTCCGGAAATAACGACACTTGACAAAAAACTCAAAATCACTGTATTAAGATGAAATAACATTTATTTACATGTTAGGAATATTAATTCAAATCGTTCCAATAATTTTCACTTCCTATACTGATAAGTGCATAAGCATGAAACATAATCTAATATATAATTGTCAAAATGTGTTTTTATGCAATAACTTTTGAGAAACGTGTCAGAATGTGACAAAATTCGTAGTGTTTTAAAGCTCGGTCTTGCGGACGATAAATATAAAAAAATTGGCCAAAAAAACATTGATTCCTTTACCCTCAACAGTTTTCTGCAAGGATGGGTCGCTTTTTTCATCGACATTTTAACACGTTATCGTCTCCTTTTAGTTACATACCCTTCTTCCTAGGCTCGCAACTTCCAGTTGCACAATGAATACATCAGCTAAGACGTTACATTTTTTTTACACCTTCTTTTCTTCTTTTGCGTCACAGGTTCGAACCTGCCTGCCTTCTATCACTAACAATTTGCGGTAAAAAAAACATAATCTTTTCTTGAAAGCAAAAATATATTCAGTAAAATTGTATTTTTATTTTTTCTGGTTTATTTGAAATTCGTCGGTGTTTGTTACTTTGCTCAACTTAATCCGGTGACTGCCGATTGATCCCGAAAATTCTATGCTTTCAGAAGACGAACAGAAAATTTCTCTTTGCTGTTCAAAAAACAATTCTGGAAGGCAAAATTGATTACATTATTTAATATTTCATCATATTCGTGCAAACTGGGCATTTTAAGTTGTGACAATACTAATGCAAAATGCAACAAAGAAAATTGCCAGACTAAGCACATCATTTGCACTTATAACCTTATGACCTAATAATTTTACAAATGTTCCGAGGTATTCTCTTGAATTAGTAAGGGTTCGTATATCATCTAATCTTGGAGCTCGTCTTTCCAATGCTTTGCTCTTGGATTTGATGGCTATGGACCTTCTTATACCTAATATAGATGTAAAAATATCTATTTGGATAAATGCAAAATTGATAGAGCAAAAGCTAAAATAAAAAGAAATTCTATGAAAAACAAAATGAAAATGTGGAGAATCTTCTTTGTATTCGAGTAGATGGGAAGACAAAGACACACAACTCTACAAAGAATCAGTGGAGGAAACTGGAAGTAATATTCTAAAAAAAAACTAAAGGACTTGAACATTACTTGACAATCACAAAGGAGACATCAAAGGAGAGTGAATATTTGACACACATGTTTTTTTTTTACTGGTATTGATTCAAATGATACAGTTCCTGTGGAGTGTCTGATATTTTACACAAATTTAAAAGTGTAAGCACTATTAAAGCTGTCCTTGTTGACAGTAGAAATGCAAATACTGGCTGTTAAGGTGAACTTGTTACACTTTTAGAAAAAAATAGAATCTTCACACTATTGGTTGCTACTTACATCAAAATGAACTTCCATTCGAAATTCTATTTAAATATGTAGATCGTCACAAAAATCCCTACTACATCCAATGGTCCACTGGATAAATAATGCGCAAATGATTGCCATAATTTACTACAAATTTCTTTTTCAACTGTCGGAAATCCTCTGGAGTTACATTTTGGAATGGAAGATATAGTTAGCCTTAGTTGTTACCGTAGATTTTCTATGAATGTACAGTAGGTATTTATAGAGGTAAGGTTAACCCTAGATTTGTGCTTTTTACACAGGCATCACCACATTATCAAGGCCAAGAGGCCACTTAAGGATAAGGGTTAAAGAGTGTACAGTAGAAATTGGAAAATATAGTAATCGATAGTAATGAAAATTCAGTAAATTTGTTAACTTATATGGAACTGCTCATCAAGAACTTATTTAAGTTAGACTTGAAGACCACCATATTGTCAGGGAAACGGGAGACAATTCCACAGACGTATAGTTCTAAGAAAGAAGCTTTGTTCATCGAATCTACGTTTAGGTTTAGGTACAGATAAAAAGTGGAGGGAATTATTGATAGTGTTTCCAGCTAGACGAGTGTTTCTTGTGAAAGTTTGGCGAGGGGGGACCATAGACTGAAGCTCAGTCGAACACTTTCCATGAAAATAACGATACATCAGAGACAAGCTCACAACATCTCTTCTGTGAGATAGAGGTTGCAGGTAAGAGAAAAGGACATCTCCTACGAGGCTACGAAGTCTATTTTGAACTCTATCAAAACAAGACAAGTTCTTTCTAGCAGCTCCTGCCCAGATGTGGCAACAGTATCCCATCCTTGGACGTACCTGGCTCTTATATAGATAGAGAATTGCATCAGCAGTGAGATATCTACTGGATCGATAGAAAGATCCCACTATTTTTCCAGCGGCCCTGGCAACAGGTTTGATGTACGTGTTCCATTAAAGATCAGGAGTAATTGTCAAGCCCAAAAGCTTGTCAAAACTTAAGGCCTCCTGAAGACGAGAGCCATTCATTTCAATTGATGCCAGATGTGGATCAGAATGTTGATGACGTAAAGAGCGAAGCTTGGTTTTAGATGCATTAAAAGTAACCAGCCACTCCTTTCTCCATTGTACCACGTGCTCAAGATCAGAGGAGAGAGAATCGGAGAGAACTTGGTCGTTTACTGTCTTAGATGTGCTATTATAACCGATAGTGTCATCAGCATAAATGTCTACAAATGATGTAAGGATGCGATTTGGAAGATCATTAATGTAGATCAGTACATACTAACAATAATTTCTGTGCCGACAATAACTAGCTCGACATTATTTTCTTCGTGAATAGCTTGACATCATTTTCTTCGTGAATAGCTTGACACCATTTTATTCATGAATAGATTGACATCATTTTCTTCATTAATAGCTTGTCATCATTTTATTCATGAATAGCTTGACATCATTTTATTCATGAATAGCTTGACATCATTTTCTTCATGAATAGCTTGACATCATTTTATTCATGAATAGCTTGACATCATTTTTTTCATGAATAGCTTGACATCATTTTATTCATGAATAGCTTGACATCATTTTATTCATGAATAGCTTGACATCATTTTATTCATGAATAGCTTGACATCATTTTCTTCGTGAATAGCTTGACATCATTTTTTTCATGAATAGATTGATATCATTTTTTTCATGAATATCTTGACATCATTTTTTTCATGAATAGCTTGACATGATTTTATTCATGAATAGCTTTACATCATTTTCTTCATTAATAGCTTGTCATCATTTTATTCATGAATAGCTTGACATCATTTTATTCATGAATAGCTTGACATCATTTTATTCATGAATAGCTTGACATCATTTTCTTCATGAATAGCTTGACATCATTTTCTTCGTGAATAGCTTGACATCATTTTCTTCATGAATAGCTTGACATCATTTTCTTCATGAATAGCTTGTCATCATTTTATTCATGAATAGCTTGACATCATTTTCTTCATGAATAGCTTGACATCATTTTATTCATGAATAGCTTGACATGATTTTCTTCATGAATAGTTTGACATCATTTTCTTCATGAATAGCTTGACATCATTTTCTTCATGAATAGCTTGACCACATTTTCTTCATGAATAGCTTGACATCATTTTATTCATGAATAGCTTGACATCATTTTCTTCATGAATAGCTTGACCTCATTTTCTTCATGAATAGCTCGACATCATTTTTTCATGAATAGCTTGACATCATTTTTTTCATGAATAGCTTGACATCATTTTCTTCATGAATAGCTTTACATCATTTTATTCATGAATAGCTTGACATCATTTTCTTCGTGAATAGCTTGACATCATTTTATTCATGAATAGCTTGACATCATTTTCTTCATGAATAGCTTGTCATCATTTTTTTCATGAATAGCTTGACATCATTTTCTTCATGAATAGCTTGACATCATTTTATTCATGAATAGCTTGTCATCATTTTATTCATGAATAGCTTGACATCATTTTCTTCATGAATAGCTTGACATCATTTTCTTCATGAATAGTTTGACATGATTTTCTTCGTGAATAGCTTGACATCATTTTCTTTATGAATAGTTTGACATCATTTTCTTCATGAATAGCTTGTCATCATTTTATTCATGAATAGCTTGACATCATTTTCTTCATGAATAGCTTGACATCATTTTCTTCATGAATAGTTTGACATCATTTTCTTTATGAATAGTTTGACATCATTTTCTTCATGAATAGCTCGACATCATTTTATTCATGAATAGCTTGTCATCATTTTATTCATGAATAGCTTGACATCATTTTCTTCATGAATAGCTTGACATCGTTTTCTTCATGAATAGTTTGACATCATTTTCTTTATGAATAGTTTGACATCATTTTATTCATGAATAGCTTGACATCATTTTTTCATGAATAGCTTGACATCATTTTATTCATGAATAGCTCGACATCATTTTATTCATGAATAGCTTTACATCATTTTATTCATGAATAGCTTGTCATCATTTTATTCATGAATAGCTTTACATCATTTTCTTCATGAATAGCTTGACATCATTTTCTTCATGAATAGTTTGACATCATTTTCTTTATGAATAGTTTGACATCATTTTCTTCATGAATAGCTTGACATCATTTTCTTTATGAATAGTTTGACATCATTTTCTTCATGAATAGCTTGTCATCATTTTATTCATGAATAGCTTGACATCATTTTATTCATAAATAGCTCGACATCATTTTATTCATGAATAGCTTGACATCATTTTCTTCATGAATAGATTGATATCATTTTCTTCATGAATAGCTTGTCATCATTTTCTTCATGAATAGTTTGACATCATTTTCTTCATGAATAGCTTGACATCATTTTCTTCATGAATAGCTTGACATCATTTTATTCATGAATAGCTTGTCATCATTTTCTTCATGAATAGCTTGACATCATTTTCTTCATGAATAGATTGATATCATTTTCTTCATGAATAGCTTGTCATCATTTTCTTCATGAATAGCTTGACATCATTTTCTTCATGAATAGCTTGTCATCATTTTATTCATGAATAGCTTGTCATCATTTTCTTCATGAATAGCTTGACATCATTTTCTTCATGAATAGATTGATATCATTTTCTTCATGAATAGCTTGTCATCATTTTCTTCATGAATAGCTTGACATCATTTTCTTCATGAATAGCTTGATATCATTTTATTCATGAATAGCTTGTCATCATTTTCTTCATGAATAGCTTGACATCATTTTATTCATGAATAGCTTGACATCATTTTTTCATGAATAGCTTGACATCATTTTATTCATGAATAGCTTGACATCATTTTATTCATGAATAGCTTGACATCACTTTCTTCATGAATAGCTTGACATCATTTTTTCATGAATAGCTTGGCATCATTTTCTACTTGGTTAAGATGTGACAGGGGTTGGATCAGGGCTGATAGTGCGGAACTTATTACAATTGAGACTCTAAAAAACACCAGTGATGCGTCTATCAGCTTAGATGTGCCAACAATATTTTTATGCATTGATGAATTGTGGCTTTGTGAAGATATAGGATACTTGTGATGTAATTTTATAGCATGTTTGCATGTCTGCTGCAAAGATGTTGAACTTTCTCTAAGCCTAAGTCATCTTTGCAGCAGACTTTGCAATGTCCGATAGTTAGAATTTAGACTCTTTTTTTGCATCCTGTCTAGTATGTAAAAATGAATGTTAGGCCAAAAAATTTAAAAGATGGACACTCAGGTAGTGTGTTTTTTGTTATGGCAATCGTTTTAAGAAGGTTTTATAATTGTTAAAGCAAAGAAGCTTAGTCTTAGTAGCATTACATATTTGTATCTATTTTCGGTCCCATTCCTCTAAAAACTGAACGTAGTTTCCTAATACCTCTTTTATTACTTTAGATATGTGGACATTCGTTTTTTCACCATATCTATTATGGTTAAATTACAAAACTGATGAAAATCTTCTTGAAATTTTATACGACTACATCAGTTAAAAAGGCTATTTTTCAACCATGAAAAGAATTTTTAAAAAACACTTCTAACGAGCACAAGGTGTTCTGAAAGGCCATAGCATTGCTTTCAATTGAAACATTATTATTCCCTGATTGAAAAGAATTTTCAAAATTCTAAAGAACACAATCAGTTCTGAAAGAAACTAGCATTGCTTTCAATCAAAAAAATATTCTTCTCTAATACACAAGAGGTCAAGTTGAAAATAATCTTTTTTTACAAATGAAAACAATAAAAACGAAGTAAAATAAAATATGTATTTCTATATAAGATTCTATAAATTTATACATTTTTTTATGTATCCATATGTATATATTTTTATATATATGCATATGTATATATTTTTATATGTATGCATATTTTTATATTTTTTTTATTTTACAAAATATCGAAACAATAGGTAAAACTTTTTCTGCAGCAGTGTAACAGAGCACGTGTGAGAAAATCAGCAGCAGTTGTAAAATAGCTGGCTGGCGAATATATATATATATATATATATATATATATATATATATATATATATATATATATATATATATAGCTAGCTAGCGGTTTTGAAGAACTGCTAAGAGTTCCGACCAGGTTATGAGGTGAATTGGAACAGATTATTTTAAGAGAATCAAATTAGGGGAAATTTTAAAAAATAGGAGACATTACTTTTGGAACCGCCCCAGAATATATTTGTGCGTTTCTATGGTTTGATATTTCCCCCTGAATTCAAAAATTTTATTAGATCAAGCCTTTCCATGTAATCACATTCTACGCTGTTTACTCATCATTTTCTCATGCCATAAATAGCCCATCATCCAAATGATAATCCCTTTTGACTCCTTATTCGAAACCTAACGTTTAGCAAAGCATAAGTCATTAATTTTCCAATATCCTAATAACAACTTGTCATAAACTAATTGTATACACTTTAGTGTTGGGATAATTAATCGGATCGGGAATCGGACAAAATACAACGTCTGACTGTATCGTATTCAACATTGGAATCGAAAAAACTTCCTACTTTCCGATGGCAAAAACGATTCCTTTTATTGTCGGTTTTCACTGTTGTTAGTAATAATAAAACTAAAATCTATAGAACACCCCTCCCACAAGTGTATTTTTTTCTTACAAAGAAGTCACCACTTATCAGTCTCAGAGGTTACTCGAGGATACGGGTTAAAGCGTGTACAGTAATCACTGAGATATTATCGTAATAATCGTTATTAGTGTAAATTTGGTAAATTGGATTACGTCTCTCCTCAAGAATTTGTTTACGTTGGACTTGAAGACGATCATATTGCAGTCAGCGGAAAAGCAGACAAGGAGGAAAGCGAACGAGTGTTCCACAGGTGTGCATTTCGAAGAAAGAAGTTTTGTTCATGGAATCTATGTTTAGGTTTAAGCACAGATAAAGAGTGGGGGAAATTGGGCATTTTATATGTGTCTTTTTTTTACGAAAAAATACCAACCTTATACTTAAATATTTAGAGATTTATAAGAATCGGAATTGGTAATTGTATCGGAATCGGGAATTTAATACGGGGACGGTAATTGCATGGGAATCAGGGAAAATATTTATTTGACTCAACAAATTTGACTTCTGTTAAAAAATACTTCACAAGAATTGGACTTCATACAAAAAGATCATTCCGTGCAAAAGAATATCAACATATTTCACAAGAATGCGGTTTCTCTCACGAATGTTTGCATATGATTAAATAATGGATCATTCCATGCAAAAGAAGAACTACATACTCCAAATAATGGGGTCTGTCACTGTTTTAATTATCTTATCACTTTCTTTTTGATGGGATGGGGCATTCTACCAAATGCCAAACATTCTCCCATTTATTTAGTTTTTAAAACTGAAAAATCTTTTTAAGATTCTATCCATCCCTTTAAGTGCTATTGTTGGTATTTCTTTTGCACTTGGTTCACTGTGTATATTCGCCAGATAGTTTTAAAAATTCTTTTTCATAATCCCTGTTTCACCTATAATGATTGAAATGATAAATATCTTTTAAAGATTTCAGTTTCTTTTCATGCCGTACATGTCTTTGGTATTTTCTTATTTTTTCCTTGTCAGTTCTGTTAATGACAGCATCATAAGGACAACTGGTGTGCATTTTAATATGAGGCAACAAATTAGACTTCCGTGCAAAAGAACACCATACTCACCAAGAATGTGCTTAGTCTCCCATATGTGTTTTCATATGATTCAACAAATGTGAATTCCTTGCAAAAGAAAAACCACAAACTTCACAAGAATATGGTTTGTCTTCCGTATGTGATTTCATGTGACACAACAAATATGACCTCCATGCAAAAGAAGAACCACATACTTCACAAGAATGTTGTTTATCTCCCGTATGTGTTTTCATATGACTCAACAGATTTGACTTCCATGCAAAAGAAGAACCACATACTTCACAAGAATGTGGTTTGTCTCCTGTATGTGTTTTCATATGACTCAACAAATTTGACTTTTGTGCAAAAGATGAACCACATATTTCACAAGAATGTGGTTTGTCGTCTCTGTGTGTTTTAATATGACGTAACAAATTTGACTTCCATGCAAAAGAAGAACCACATACTTCACAATAATGTGGTTTCTCTCCCGTATGTGTTTTCATATGCCGCAACAAATATGACTTCCATACAAAAGAAGAGCCACATACTTCACAGGAATGTGGTTTGTCTCCCATATGTGTTTTCATATGACTCAACAGATTTGACTTCCATGCAAAAGAAGAACCACATACTTCACATGAATGTGGTTTATCTCCGGTATGTGTTTTCATATGACTCAACAAATTTGACTTCCATGAAAAAGAAAAACCACATACTTCACAAGAATGCGGTTTGTCTCCCGTATGTGTTTTCATATGACTCAACATATTTGACTTTGATCCAAAAGAAGAACCACATACTTCACAAAAGTGTGGTTTGTCTCCCGTATGTGTTTTCATATGTCTCAATAAATTTGACTTCGTTGCAAAAGAATAACCACATACTTCACAAGAATGTGGTTTGTCTCTCGTATGTGTTTTCATATGACGACACAAAGTTGATTGCTGTGCAAAAGAAGAACCACATACTTCACAAGAATATCGTTTTGCGCCCATGTTTGCTTGCATCTGAAAGTATATGCAATGAAGTGTATGATGATAGACAAGCTAATAAATTTCAACTTTAGAAAATTTATATGAAGAAATATGTAATTAGTTTAAACAATTTTAAATCATTAATAGAAAAAATAGCACTTATCCAATAATGGATTTCTTTTCATTGTCGCAAATTCTGGAAATATAAAACAAATTTGAAAAAATACATTTCATGTCGTAAAATTGAATTTATGCTGATTTTTACTAAAAAATCCAAAACATTTATTAAAAGATTTCAAAATGAGTTATGGTTTCATGCAATACTGTTTTATTAACAAAATAGATCTGTTTCTATTTTCAAATGTTTAACTATTTTTTTTTTACGTTTCTTCATTTTAGAGATGAGTATTGATTATTTTGGATACTGTTTTCATCTTGGGTGTCATTTTCTCTTGCAGTAAGGAATTTGTACATAATTCTATATGGAACCCTTTATTTGGTGCATGAGATTTGCATGCTCTTGAATTGTTAGCGAAGACTGGGTAAAAATTCTAAGTAATTTTAAATTCTATTTTAAATCTTACTGAGGATTGAAACTTCAGTGTTCAGTAGTATGTAACATACAAAAAAGTTACCAAGTACTCTAATCATAGCACCAGGAAATATTTGTTTCTAGATGTTATCACTATTTAGTACTATATATATATATATATATATATATATATATATAGAGAGAGAGAGAGAGAGAGAGAGAGAGAGAGCGAGAGAGAGACTTTATACTACATTTTACTCTATGTATATATATATATTACCATTGTTCTTCTCCATAATTTTTACTTTATAAGGGTAGATGGTTTCCGTTTTTCATCCATATAAATTCCGCCATAACTAATTTTCAATCTTTCCACATATTTCAATGTTTTTCTAACCTTATTGTTACTTAATGACATGGCTTACATTTGTAGAATTTTCCACATTTACATGGAATATTTTAGTTATGTTTTTCCATAAGCATCTTCACATGCAAAACATGTTTCTTTGGAGTCGAATCACTCTTGAATACTATATTCTTGAATACTCTATTCTGTCTAGCTGTTTGCTGGAGTGATTTCTTATATTTCCACCTCATTTTGATATGTATTTTTATTAGTACATATTGATTTTGCTCTGTTGTAGGAACCAAACCATTACTTTGTTTACATTGTATAGATTGTGAGAACTGAAGTTTAGATATTAGCTACACAGATAAAGATATTAAGAAATATTTAGGGTGTTATGAAAGTATTTTAATGATGTTAACCCCTCGTGGCATCACATGACTTGGAAAATAAAAGAGACAAGAGTTAAATTCCTTGATGTCATGTGTTGAAGATACACACGCGCAAACGCATGGATGAGAGTTGGTAGCAAACTCACTAAATGATGGGGTCAGGTTGTAAGAATTTCTATCATCAGTGGTGAACGGGCAACTATTTGATGCATGCAAGTTGAAGGTGAGCACACCTACAAAAAGCAGGTCACATATATAGTGCAGAGAAAAAATGTGAGGCCTACAGTCGGCAATCAACGGGGCACAAGCATTCCTCCATTTACCAACCTCCTAGTCCACATTCTCCATCTCTAGCTAGGCCCACACATATGAGGCAGTAATGAAACAGAAAATAAAATTTTATATATTTTTATATAAAAGCAAAGTGTACAATTCTTTTTCTGGGTGACAAATTCGACTGCATAACATACATTAAATAGAGGGTCTTAGGGATAGGGAGATGAAGATGGTTGTGTAGAGACATGAGCCACAGGATCTTCAAGCAGCTTATCAGAAAGTCCTAGCAGAAGTTAACTGGAAGATCTGACTCAACGCAAGCCAGGAGTATGGAGACGTAAAAAAGGAAACCAAGTAGAGAATAAGGGACTAGTATTAAAACAAGAGAGAAGGAAAGAAGCAGGTGTTGGGTGTTACTATTTTGTCGAGGTGGGAAACATACAGAGATTCTTCAAGAAGCATATCCAAGAAAACCAGGAGTGCTCCATTCGTGCAATGCCCGACGACCAGAACAAGGGCATACTGATGCACATAGTTGGTAACATGGGCACATCAAATTCTGTTTTAATTAGAATTGAGAGAAAGAATTATAGAATTCTTCTGAATAGGCAAGCAGAGATGTCAGTAATAATAGCAGTATTTTTTAAAGCACTTAAACAACAGCCTGAACTATGTGAAAAAAATTTAAGAACAGCTAATGGGTTCCCATTAACTGCAAGAGTAAGGATAGCAAGTCAGTGAGATTCCCGTATTGAACACTGCTAACACACAAATGTGATACTATACTGTAACTGGCTTAAGAAAAACGATATATTTTGTGAGAAAAAAGTTTAAGAACAGCTAATGGGTTCCCATTTATTGTAAGAGTTGGGATAGGAAGTCAGTCTAACCATCAGGAATTCTTTGTTGCAACAAAAATGTGATACTAAGCCATTACTGTCTTAAGAAATATTGGCTGAGGATGTACTTCGATTTAGGAGTGATAAGAATACTTTGTCAAAGATAAGAATATGCAAATAAGTAGTGGATTTATTAGCAAAAGGTGTAAAGGTCATGTAAGTTATGTTGCAATCCTAGCAGAGTATCAGTAGCTAATGCAGTGGTAAAGGTTGAACGGTCTTGTAAGTTTCTGTTTTTCATAATGAAAACCAACCAGTCACCCTGGAAAGGGGCTGCCGAATAGCTAAGTGTAGTATGACTTGTAACATTACAGAGATTACCGCGCTTGATGAACAAAAGAACAAGATTCCTGAGAATAATTTGAAGGAATAAAAGTACCTGCAGAATTCAAGTTGGAAGTTGATATGTTGCTGAAGCGTGACAGAGATTTTATGTTATGGACGATAAGGACTTTGGCAGAACTGATTCGGTGGAGATGTTTATTGATAATGGAATATCAATACAGGAATGCATGAGCCCATTACTGTAACACAAACACAACAAATACAATGAACGAGTTAATATTAAGTAGTTCATTGTCCTGCAATTTCACAGACTGCAATCTTTTGGGAATTCTTTGAATAAGTCTTTGGCAATTTCTATTGCTTATAGTAAACAACATCAATTAGTCACCTTGAGATTGGGCTGCTAAGTGTAGTGTGACTTGTAACATCACAGAGCTTAAGTAAGGATGATAAAGAAAACCTATGATCACCTGCCACACTTTAATGTGATGCTATTTGGATTCGCAAACGCCCCAGGGATCTTCCAGAAATTAATGTCCATAGTTCTAAAATTTGATGATACTATGGAAAATTACTTAAATCACATAGATATGGTACTAGCCAGTTTACATGAGTACAACCTCAGGATAAAATCTATGTAGTGTGATGTTTTAGGCGAAGTACAGTATCTGGGATTCAAAGTAAGTGAACAGAGTATATACATATCTCGACTCCAACTACTGTGAGACAAGTCAGAGTTTTCATTGATATGACGTCATATTATCGACGATTTATAAACAAATCTTTGTGAGATTGCCGACCCATTAGTTCATCTAATGAGGAAATATGTGATGTTCTAATGTGACTACATTTTGTCATTTTGCTTTTGACAGCCTAAAACTGAAGCTCACAGATATGGTTATACTGGCTTATCCCGATCCTGAGAAGGACTACAGAATGTACAAGGATGCCCCCAATCATGTGATTCGGGAATGTCTGTCACAATTCCTCTATGATCTGAATGAGGGTAAAGATAAAAAAAAAACAAATTTACATGTTATCCCATAAACTTAGTGATACACTGACGAGATGGTACTTGACAGGGAAGCACAATGTTTGTGCGGACCTCTAATCAAGACAATGATAATTCCCAGTAGAAATAGATAATAGGAATTACTAGGTACGATAAACTTTAATTGTTTTGTTTGAGCCCAAATAGTTTTCATTGTATAAGAAAATTGAGGGCTTATCAATATCGCACGATCGTCTTACATTGTTTGGTTTTTATTAAATTAGGGAACAAGACGCAGATAATGAAACTTTTAGATTTAAAGATGCAGATGCAGAACAAAAAAGTTCATAGTGATGGACGAGATAGTGTATTAATTGTCCCAACCTGACAACAAACTGTGCATAAGATTATATGTACCGTCGCATCTTTACAAAGGAGTGTTAATACAGAACAATAATGGTAATGGAAAAGACATTTCATGCCATGAAGCAAAACTATTTCTGATCATGATCAAAAAAGGGAATGAATACATAGGAAATGTATCGTATGCCAAACCAGACAACCTCGAATGCAGTCTGCCTTCTTTTCCTTTAATACCACTGGCGTTGGATATTTTCAGACCCTACCCAAAGAATGAGGAAGCGACAACCTGCCTTCTTTTCCTTTCATACTACTGCCGTTGGATATTTTCAGACCCTACCCAAAGAATGAGGAAGCGACAACCTGCCTTCTTTTTCTTTCATACCACTGGCGTTGGATATTTTCAGACCCAAAGACACTTTCGGGTAACCAGTACATAATGACTTTCATCGATATGTATAGTGGTGGGCTGGAGGCTTTGCGGTTCCTAATAAGAAGGCAGAAACGGTGGTGCATCTGTTGTTGGATGAAATTCTCCTCAGATTTGGGGCACCACCCCAGCTGTTAACATATGATGGACCGGAAAATGTTAACAAAGTGATAAAGAAGACATTGCAGACCCTCAACCTACATCATGTGACCTTGTAAGCAAAATGACAAAATTATCACCATACCACTTGCTCTACAAGAGAGACGTGATCCTGCCATTCAATAATATATTAATGCCTTGTAGAGTATACTATGGTGATGAGCAACACGAGATCGCTCTAAGAGATGCATCGATCTTTTACTTTGGTAAGGGATAACATTTGGAAAAAAAGTAAAGTCCAAGCGAACTTGAAAGTTTTATTTTTAAATAAAAAGATATAAATAAAAATAGCACTGGTTCCATTAAATAAAAATAGCGCACATTCCATTTTAACTTTCACCAATTTTCCTGTTACATAAACTCTGGCAAAAAAAATATCCATCGAAAAAAGACAGATAAACTCAGAACAAAAATCATGCAGAAATTTCAAGCCAAAAAAAAAAAAAAAAACTTGGTCACACACGCAAAAATTCTTTCCTTCTAAAAATAATGAATTCTCCCTCAATCGAACAACGTTCAACATCAGAGCCAATGTGTATTTTGCTAGTTGGGTAGCACTCGTGTACGTCAGCCAAAGAAACCTATTCTTGGAAAGAAAAAATTGAGTTAACAAGACAATAACGAGTTTTTCCGAATATTAAACAATGTAATTCCTTATGTTATGAATGGTGGCCACCACTGATAAGATAAAGAATTACTTAGCTTAATATCCATAAAACTACTTGTCTGCAGCGATTTTAAATATTCGATATTCGTTTTCAGCATACCCGAAAACCTATAAAGTTGCAATGGTAAAAGATGATTGTTAAGGTGGAAAGTAAGTAATAACGGTTTTAAGGCAGAAAAAAAATCACCATGTGGCCAGAAAGTGGGTGCTCATTTTACATTAAATTTGTATAAAAAAGGGATCCATACTTTTTGAAAGAATAATTTTCTCATATCATGAAAACTAATTCTCTGTGCAACTTCTGAATTATTTATTCATTTTCAGCATTCTCGAAAACCTACCAAAGTCCTCTTTGTAAAGTATTTTTGGAGTTTGAAAGATTCAAGACATTTTTTTAGGTTTAGATGTTGACCGTCGTTTTTTAGTTTTTTTTTTAATGTTTAAGTCAGTATTGAAAACAAAATCTAAATGCGCCGGGAAAAAAAACATTTAAAATTGGTAAGACTGTAGTTTAGGTGGAAAAATAATCTTGAACCCTTTATCACATAAAAGGAACTAATTTCCCTAATCACTGGTTATGCCAATAATATATAAACAATAATATAGGTATTTCAGAAGTTGTTTTTGAAAACAACTTTAAAAAAAAACTTCTATTTATATTGCTTTTAATTAAAATAAAAAAAAGGTTTTCATAGGTTACAATTATGAAACGTTCTATTCATATTTAAATGTTTTATACGTTTCGTGTTTTTTTTTTAAATGTTACACAATGAATACCCTTTTTAATGATAAACAATACATAAATAGAAATAATAAATTATCAGACATTTTTAAGTTTAAGTTTTATAATTAATAAATTTAAATTTGAAATAGAGAAATAATAAATTACAAGAGATTACGCGCGTTTAATATTAATTTGTATCGTTTATAACTACTCACGTGATTTAATAATAATCACGTGATTCAATTTTGAATTAAAATTTTTTTAAATATTGTTTAAACTTAAACTTAAAAATGTCTGATAATTTATTATTTCTATTTATATATTGTTTATCATTAAAAAGGGTATTCATTGTGTACAATTAAAAAAAAAACACACGAAACGTATAAAACATTTAAATATGAATAGAACGTTTCATAATTGTAACCTATGAAAATCTTTTTTTTTTTTTTAATTAAAAGCAATATAAATAGAAGTTTTTTTTCTTTTTTTTTATTAAGTTATTTTCAAAAACAACCTCTGAAATGCCTATATTATTGTTTATATATTATTGGCATAATAACGTACCGGTGACTAGGGAAATTAGTTCCTTTTATGTGATAAAGAGTTCGAGATTATTTGTCCACCTAAACTACAGTCGTGCCTTAAAATTTATAAAATTAATTTTTTTTTTCTTTGGTAAACGATAAAGAAGTTTTTTTGGTAAAATCCATTGAAAGCGGTCGGTGGTTCTATGAGAAAATAAAGCTATGTACGCATTATAAATGTTTCTTTTCTGTGTCTTACGTTATACATTAGTACATTAGGGGTCATTTCGAGTTAAAAGTTTATTTACTGCACCCATCTGGACTAGAGAAAATCATGATTTAAATGTGTATGTCTCGTCTAAATAACTAACGATAATTCTCTGATATGGCCGACCAGACGGGTGATCAAAAAGTCAGATCGAGCGTACGCCGTACCGCATACCGGAAAACGAAATGAGACTAACGAAATGAGCCAAATCGAAATTGAATTTTATTTACGTTTGAATAAAAAACAGTCGAGTTATTTTTTTTTATTCAAGAACCCCCCCCCCCAAAAAAAAACGGGCAAAAAAAAAAAAACGGACAAAAAAAAAAAAATACGGGCAAAAAAAAATTATCCAAGAAAATAAAACATAACAAATTAATCTGAAAAGCGCAAAGTTCAAGCAAAAAAAAAAAAAAAAAAAAAAAAAAAGTTGATCTCATTTCGTTTTCCGGTACGCTTGATCTGACTTTTTGTTATGTTTAAATCAGTATTGAAAACAAAAAAACAATCGACAGCGAAAACTTTTCAAACAATAAATCAACATTTTCATTAGGATTATTCGTTTAGTAAATGTAGTTATCTCCCTTACATTTTAACATATTCTGCAAATGCACAAAAATCGATACGAAACTCATGTAGTAATACTTACGTTTTTGTTTTATAATCTGCTTTCGATTAATTTTGTCTTCTTTTATAAAGGAAACAATTTTTCAAATGTGATTGACTTTACAAGCTCAACTTAACATTCAAGATGACGAACGGAAGAGCAAGTTCGCAGAAAACAAAATTGAAGAGATAAATCATTTCGAAAAAGAGCCGATCTATTTGGTGCATTTCACGGATAAAATTAGTATTATTTTATTTAACATTTTAATATTTACATAAGAGAGAACAGATTACAAGTTTCATCTTTATGAATTCTCTAATTCGTTGCACGTGCAATTTAATGATGGAATGCACATAGTTTTGAAAGCTTGTTTATCATATTTTTTTTAATAGATTTCATTTTTTTTTATTGTGTTTGAAAGATTACAGCCTAAAATTAATCTGGTGCTTGTGCAGTTTACCGAAGACATAACAAAACGAAGATATTGAAAAAGAACCATGAATTCGTATCGCCGAACAAGGAGGGGGAGGGGAATAAAAAACGTTTTAAGTTTGCAACGAAACGGGGGCTGATGCTTGCGGGGTAACAAAAATTAACACGTGTTCTTCGTCTAACACCGAGGATAGAAAAACAGACTAAAACACTGTAAAACAGTTTTTTTTTTTTTTTTTTTTAAACACACAACTTCTCGTTCGAATAACGTGACTTTGCGAGAGTTCTTTACGTCCGTGTCCGGGCGTTTTATCTAACCACAGATGAGGGGTGTCCTTTACTTACCCCAACCTCACTGCTCAAGTTTGACCACTCCAAATCATCACAGTATCCGTAATGGAATAAAGTTTTTATTTCTATAAAAATCACTCAATTTGATCAAGTACTTTTTTTTTTGCAGAATAAAATCACATTTTACTGAGCTCGATCGGTTAACGGGGTAGAGGGGGCTGCATTTAAACGAAAAACGATTAACAAAGGACAAAATGAAAAAGGGATTAAAAAAAAACTAAAATATTTATCTAAGTATTTTTAAATGTATTTGGTAAACTGCACAAGCACTGTTAATCTCTATACGAGAGCGAAAAATTACACGCGAAAATATTTCCTTGTAAAAATCCCTTGAAAGATAAATATTAGTTTTCTGAGACTATTTTAAATATAATTAGTAAAGTCTTAAGATATTGAATTGAAAAAAAAGACACCTTGTTTGTGCAAAATTATCTTTATTACCCCCCCCCTGTAAGCGAGAGATATTGAACTAAAATGGTACAAAAATAGTTTAAATAGCTACACACACACACACACACACACACACACACACACACACACACACACACACACAAGCGACGAGAGTGTAGTAACAGATCTAGCTTCGCACAATCAAAACAAGAGACAACGCGTCACGCATAAGTTCTACAAAAGCCAAAAAATGTTAGAAAGTCCATTTTATTGTAAAATTTATAAAACAATTGAAACATTATTATATTTTAATTTCTGTATTCTTAAAAATTATAAAAAATATTCGTTAAATTATATAATTTTATTTTGTTGTAAAAAATATGGTTGTTTAATTAAAATATTTACTTTTTTACACGATGACTCGATTTATTCTGAAATGTTTTGTAACGATAAATTAAATTAATCCTGAAAGTAAAAGTGCAAATTAAATGTGAAAAAAATAAAAAAATAAAAATCACTGATTACACTGACAATTTATTTATTGAAAAATAACCAAAACCAATTTATTAATAATTAAAGATATAATACTGTGACTGCATACACATCCTGTCTGTTTCCTGTATTTTATTTTAATTTTATTTTTTTACAATTTTGCGCATCCGTATTTGTCAAAGTTAATCATTATTAAAAATTAACATTTTTTCGATTATTTTTTTTTTTTTAGTGATTCTAGATTTAATTATTTATTTTTTCAATATTTAAAAAAAAAAATCTTATGCTGATGATTACACCGGTGCCCCAAAAACTCCCCCATAACATATTAAAAAATATTTTCACTTGTTGTTTTTAAAAAATATACAATCGATTTTTTAAGTGTTCGTTTTCTACTTAACAGGCTAAGTTGTTAGTGATTTCACTTATTTTAAAGCGTTTATTCTGTTCAAAAATGAGATTACAGACCGCATAATATTAAAAAAAA
Source organism: Euprymna scolopes (assembly GCF_053919585.1). Classification (NCBI taxonomy): domain Eukaryota; kingdom Metazoa; phylum Mollusca; class Cephalopoda; order Sepiida; family Sepiolidae; genus Euprymna; species Euprymna scolopes. The sequence goes on from NC_136527.1 coordinate 27,752,808, forward strand.
ATTATACTTATTTACTGTTGTTTTTAAATTAAGTAGTTATTAAATAAAACTTTAAAATATTTTTTGGAGAAAGAAATGGTAAAACTGGAGGAGACTGTAACGTTTTGCGGTTGTCGCAAAAATGGAATTGCTTATGTGGTACCAGTATTTAAGAATTCTGGTGAAAGAACTGACCCATTAAATGATCGCCCCCTTAGACTCCTCCCACTTTTTTGCCAAAATATTTGAGACCTTAATAAACCATGCTCTAGTCCATCACCTTACAAATGCTAAACTTCTGACTGAACAACAATATGGATTTAAACAAGCCCGTTCCACAGCAGACATCCTAACTGTAATCTCTGAACATATATACCATTCACTGGACAAAGCGGGTGAGAGTAGAGCGGTAGCTCTAGATATATCTAAGGCATTTGACAGGGTATGGCATGAGGGTCTCCTCAGGAAAATTAGATCATACGGTATCACTGGTAGAATACTTAACATAATTAAATCCTTCTTAGATAAGAGAAAAATTCAGGTTGTCCTCGATGGTCGTGCATCTAAACAATATGATATAAATGCGGGAGTGCTCCAGGGGTCTATCCTTGGACCTCTACTGTTCCTGATATTCATAAATTACCTCCCCGACAAAATTGCCTCTGAGATGGGTATATATGCTGATGACACCACACTCTATAACAGGCACGACAGGAAAACGAATGAACACATATCTAAAGAAATGGCAGAAACACTAGAGGATGACCGCTAATCTGTAGTGGAATGGGGACAAAAATGGATGGTCACGTTCAATGCTGCCAAGGCTAAACAAGTTTCATTCAATAATTACAAGAAACCTTCTCTACCACCTATAACAATGGCCAACGACTCTTTATCTGAGAGTACGTCTTTCAAGCTCCTTGGTCTAGCATTCACAGGAAACATAAGTTGGAACAATTACATCGAGGGCATTGCCAGAGCCGCTGCAAGGAAGGTGGGCTATCTCTACCATGCTAGAAAATTACTAACACCCGAAAGTATCCTGTACATTTATAAGGAAACCATTCGCCCATGTACGGAGTATTGGTGTCATATTTGGACTGGTGCATCGGCTACTAGTCTCTCGCTCCTTGACAAGGTTCAAAAGAGAGTCGAAAATCTGATAGGCACTGAACTGGCATCGAAGCTTCAGCCTCTATCCTATCGACGAAACGTTGCATCCCTGTTGGGTTTATAAGTTTATTTGAACATGTGTTATTATATAGTACTAGTTGTTGAGTATATAAGTTTATTTGAACATGTGTTATTATATATTACTAGTTGTTGAGTATATAAGTTTATTTGAACATGTGTTATTATATATTACTAGTTGTTGGGTATATAAGTTTATTTGAACATGTGTTATTATATATTACTAGTTGTTGAGTATATAAGTTTATTTGAACATGTGTTATTATATATTACTAGTTGTTGGGTATATAAGTTTATTTGAACATGTGTTATTATATATTACTAGTTGTTAGGTATATAAGTTTATTTGAACATGTGTTATTATATATTATTAGTTGTTGGGTATATAAGTTTATTTGAACATGTGTTATGATATATTATTAGTTGTTGGGTATATAAGTTAATTTAAACATGTGTTATTATATATTACTAGTTGTTGGGTATATAAGTTTATTTGAACATGTGTTATTATATATTACTAGTTGTAGGGTATATAAGTTTATTCGAACATGTGTTATTATATATTACTAGTTGTTGGGTATATAAGTTTATTTGAACATGTGTTATCATATAGTACTAGTTGTTGGGTATATAAGTTTATTTGAACATGTGTAATTATATATTACTAGTTGTTGGGTATATAAGTTTATTTAAACATGTGTTATTGTATATTACTAGTTGTTGAGTATATATGTTTATTTGAACATGTGTTATTATATATTACTAGTTGTTGAGTATATAAGTTTATTTGAACATGTGTTATTATATATTACTAGTTGTTGAGTATATAAGTTTATTTAAACATGTGTTATTATACATTACTAGTTGTTGGGTATATAAGTTTATTTGAACATGTGTCATTGTATATTACTAGTTGTTGAGTATATAAGTTTATTTGAACATGTGTTATTATATATTACTAGTTGTTGAGTATATAAGTTTATTTGAACATGTGTTATTATATATTACTAGTTGTTGGGTATATAAGTTTATTTGAACATGTGTTATTATATATTACTAGTTGTTGGGTATATACGTTTATTTAAACATGTGTTATATATTACTAGTTGTTGAGTATATAAGTTTATTTGAACATGTGTTATTATATATTACTAGTTGTTGTGTATATAAGTTTATTTAAACATGTGTTATTATATATTACTAGTTGTTGGGTATATAAGTTTATTTGAACATGTGTAATTATATATTACTAGTTGTTGGGTATATAACTTTATTTAAACATTTGTTATTATATATTACTAGTTGTTGAGTATATAAGTTTATTTGAACATGTGTTATTATATATTACTAGTTGTTGGGTATATAAGTTTATTTGAACATGTGTTATTATATATTACTAGTTGTTGAGTATATAAGTTTATTTAAACATGTGTTATTATATATTACTAGTTGTTGGGTATATAAGTTTATTTGAACATATGTTATTATATATTACTAGTTGTTGGGTATATAAGTTTATTTGAACATGTGTTATTATATATTACTAGTTGTAGGGTATATAAGTTTATTTGAACATGTGTTATTATATATTACTAGTTGTTGGGTATATAAGTTAATTTAAACATGTGTTATTATATATTACTAGTTGTTGGGTATATAAGTTTATTTAAACATGTGTTATTATATATTCTTAGTTGTTGGGTATATAAGTTTATTTGAACATGTGTTATTATATATTACTAGTTGTTGGGTATATAAGTTTATTTGAACATGTGTTATCATATAGTACTAGTTGTTGGGTATATAAGTTTATTTGAACATGTGTAATTATATATTACTAGTTGTTGGGTATATAAGTTTATTTGAACATGTTTTATCATATATTACAAGTTGTTGAGTATATAAGTTTATTTGAACATGTGTTATTATATATTACTAGTTGTTGGGTATAAAAGTATGGGAAAAACATACTGAATCTATTTGTCCCATGTGCTATTTTTTAAAATTTACTCAATTGTAACATTGTATCTGTGTCATTATTACCTAAATTCAATTTTTCAGCCAGATTATTGACCCCTTTTTGTGGCTGTAGAAAGCCTACTATAAACTATGCCTAATCTTTCTTCTATTGCATGTATATCAACAACTCATATATTTTGCTTAATATCGGAGCTTAGTATCGGAATATTTGTTACTGTTAAGAAAGCTATTATCACAAACATTGCTTTAATCTTACAGACTTTGGTTAACCTTAATAACTACTTGTTTTCAAGAATTGATAAGAAAGAATCCCGACAAGCTTATGTGTGTAATTGGAACATATCTTCTCTTAAAGTTATTACTTTGTTTTAACCATAATTTATTTTCAAGAACTTAATAAGAGTTCCGACAGGATATGGGCGTAATTACAACATATCTTCTTTTTGCGGGGTATCAGATTAAGGTGCCCCTTTTTATGAAGCTGGATTTTCTCAAGAAATTCAAGTTGTGTCACATATTGCTGGTGTGGGAAGCATGTAAAAATCCCATCTTCGTTCTTTAATATTTTATATTGTCAGCGAGTTATTACTTTATTTTATATGCTCGTGGTTTGAACGTATATAAACATATGGAGGCGTTGTCAAGCATCCGAATCATTATTCTGCCATTGGAAAACTTTCATTTGTTATCTTTTATTTTCTTAACAAGTTTTTGAATAGAATTAATTAATTTTGTAATCTTGCTTTGATAATTTATATGGTTTTTACTTCAAAGTATTGCATCTTTCTTTTGTTGAGTGACCATATTTGCGTCTTATCGTCTTAGTGGCTATCAGGTTTAAGGGAATGCCAACATTACATAATCGTGTGAAATTGATCGAAATATAAATTGAATACAATTATAAAAATAATTACAAAATCGAAACAATTGTATTAAGAGAAGAAACATTTCAAACTAAAAAAATAACTAGGATTAAAGATAGGAATTCATCTGTAGCATTATTATATTTTAATGGAATTTGTCTTTTCATTTTGATTAAATGTTTTTATCTGTTAGATTTCCAAGGACACATGTTTACTCATGTATGACTTCAATTGTTGTCACATAGTGCTCTAACATTTGAGCGATTGAAAAAAACTGCTTGTGACAGTGAAACTTGAATGAAGCCTATCTTATCCTATTTCACACGACGGTTAATGAGACACGTAAATTGGAAATAGGGATTTGAAAAGTCAAATAGAAGAACACACTAGCTTGAAAAACATGGGAAGTCTCTCCACATTCCACAGTAGACGTTTCCTTAAGGTATTAGTGATAATTATAATAAGCGATTAGTGAAGGTAAAAGTCAAGTATGTTTTTTTACATAGGTATCACCCCTTATCAAGACCCAAAGGCTACTCGACTCGAGGATAAGTGTTAAGAGTGTAAAGTAGTCAATTGAACAATATAGTAATTGTCAGTAATGGAAATTCGGTAAATTTGTTAACTTAAGTGGAACGGCTCATCAAGAACTTGTTTACGTTGGACTTGAAGACGGCAAGTCAATGACAATAATTAAATCGACTATGAAACAAGATCTTAATCGCTTGAAGCAAAAACGCAAGTGAGAAAAAGCCATGTGTTTATAAAAAGACCGTGTAAAAACTTTTAAGTTAAATTAACCAAGCCTATATAACTAGTACCCTGGGTAACAATCAGATGTCTGCAATTTTCTTAAGCTTGTTTGGCCGAAATACCTAAGTACGTGTGCCAAACAACAACCCGTTCTCTGCACTTGGCCAGAGGAGGTAACGTAGTGCAAAAGAAATCTTCAATAACTCACATACCCACATATTCTTACACATTAGCGAGAGTCTGTGGAACAGAAATAATTGCAACATATATCTATACACGAACTAAAAAGAACAAGGTTAATCAACACACATCCACAGTGTTAACACATTGACTCACACACACCTCTAAAGTTTATTAGTTTATTTTACTTTCTGTACCAAACTAGACTTTTAATGAAGAAACCTTACTGATTGAAAATAATTATTATATCCTTATATAATTGTAGATATAAACATGTTTTGTTACCGAATTTCGTTTCCATCAATTTTCGATTAAAAAAAATTCTGTTGATCGTTTTAATAACTGGTGACCGTGATATGCATACATGTTTAATTTTTTCATTCATAATAAATATGCACGTCACAATTTATACTTCCTACACTAACATTAGAAATGCACATAAATATGCACGCCACAATTTATACTTCCTACACTAACATTAGCAATGCACATAAATATGCACGTCACAATTTATACTTCCTACACTAACATTAGAAATTCACATAAATATGCACGTCACAATTTATACTTCCTACACTAACATTAGAAATGCACATAAATATGCACGTCACAATTTATTCTTCCTACACTAACATTAGAAATGCACATAAATATGCACGTCACAATTTATTCTTCCTACACTAACATTAGAAATGCACATAAATATGCACGTCACAATTTATACTTCCTACACTAACATTAGAAATGCACATTAGAAAAATGAAACACAATTTAAATGCTAAATTACATGAAAAATAAAAATGCAGATTTAAACTATTTAATCCAAAGTAAAATTAATGGAAACATCTATTCTAACATTTTGTTAACCTTATTTCATGGTTTCGCTACTTTAACAAAAGGATGAAGTTAAGAAATGATTGAACACCAAATGTCATATCGCTGGTGACTTAGATAAGATCGTTTACACGACCGGTTTTGTTTATGTTGTAATGCCCTGTTCTAATTTCTCACATAAGTAGAACAACAAACATTATCACAGTCATTAAGTTTTTTTCAGATAATAACATCCCAGAGTTTCAAATTTCTCGCATCGTTTAATGCATCGCTGGAGACAGTTTTTGCAGAAGATGCGGAAATTCAGAAATCAAGTTGTATCATCTGGAAATCGCTTTCAAAAACAAATTTCTCGTTAGATGAAAATTGAATGGCGGAAAGTATTGTAAAATGCATGGGAGAAAATGTCTGCGCTTCTGATCTCACACATTGTGTTGTGGTTCGGAGTGATATCTTTCAGGGGGATATTTTCTCTTGATTTTCATGACTTTATTTAATTTCCTGACAATTAAAGCATAATAAGCTGCTGTAAATTGTGGAATTAAATTCTCGAGTGAAACTTGCTTCGGTACAGTGTTGTATCCGTTTTTGCTTCTGGAAATTTGTCAGCAACCTAGGAATCCATCAAATAGTTTCAACAGACCCTGCACTAATCATAACCTTTTTGGTGATTTGGCGAATAGTCAAGCATGTATCTCTAAAAAAGTAGTCTCACCATGGCTGAGAGTTGCATCATCAATGACAGATGGAGGGCAACCAGATCTAGGTGCTGCTGCTACAGATTTCATGACATTGAAATTCACAATGACAACGTTTTACAGGAATAATATTTTGTGACATCGTTTCTTTTATTTTCATCCAAAGTTTCCTGTGGTGTGCGTTATTTTAAATAAGACAACTGATCACTATATGACACTTGACATGCTCCATTTAACACTTGATGAGTTTCAAGCACTTGTAAATCAGGAACAACAATTAGTTCAGAGTTGTAATTTGCGACATGACCAAAATGCATATGCTATATTTATACACTACTAAACAAACAGCAGTGGTTCGGAGTCATTACTCTTTCGTATTTAACATATTTTGCACAATAAACTTTTTTATGAAAACAATAATGATGAAAGGCTTGAGTAGATATTTAAACAAGACTATTCCTTTTATTGAGATATATTATTTATTTGCTTTTATTGAGATATATTATTTATTTGCTTTTATTGAGATATATTATTTATTTGCTGTTATTGAGATATATTATTTATTTGCTGTTATTGAGATATATTATTTATTTGCTTTTATTGAGATATATTATTTATTTGCTTTTATTGAGATATATTATTTATTTGCTGTTATTGAGATATATTATTTATTTGCTGTTATTGAGACATATTATTTATTTGCTTTTATTGAGATATATTATTTATTTGCTTTTATTGAGATATATTATTTATTTGCTTTTATTGAGATATATTATTTATTTGCTTTTATTGAGATATATTATTTTTTTGCTTTTATTGAGATATATTATTTTTTTGCTTTTATTGAGATATATTATTTTTTATTTGCTTTTATTGAGATATATTATTTTTTTGCTTTTATTGAGATATATTATTTTTTTGCTTTTATTGAGATATATTATTTATTTGCTTTTATTGAGATATATTATTTATTTGCTTTTATTGAGATATATTATTTATTTGCTTTTATTGAGATATATTATTTTTTTGCCTTTATTGAGATATATTATTTATTTGCTTTTATTGAGATATATTATTTATTTGCTTTTATTGAGATATATTATTTATTTGCTTTTATTGAGATGTATTATTTATTTGCTTTTATTGAGATATATTATTTATTTGCTTTTATTGAGATATATTATTTTTTTGCTTTTATTGAGATATATTATTTTTTTGCTTTTATTGAGATATATTATTTATTTGCTTTTATTGAGATATATTATTTATTTGCTTTTATTGAGATATATTATTTATTTGCTTTTATTGAGATATATTATTTATTTGCTTTTATTGAGATATATTATTTATTTGCTTTTATTGAGATATATTATTTTTTTGCTTTTATTGAGATATATTATTTATTTGCTTTTATTGAGATATATTATTTATTTGCTTTTACTGAGATATATTATTTATTTGCTTTTATTGAGATATATTATTTATTTGCTTTTATTGAGATATATTATTTATTTGCTTTTATTGAGATATATTATTTATTTGCTTTTATTGAGATATATTATTTATTTGCTTTTATTGAGATATATTATTTATTTGCTTTTATTGAGATATATTATTTATGTGCTTTTATTGAGATATATTATTTTTTTGCTTTTATTGAGATATATTATTTATTTGCTTTTATTGAGATATATTATTTATTTGCTTTTATTGAGATATATTATTTATTTGCTTTTATTGAGATATATTATTTTTTTGCTTTTATTGAGATATATTATTTATTTGCTTTTATTGAGATATATTATTTTTTTGCTTTTATTGAGATATATTATTTTTTTGCTTTTATTGAGATATATTATTTTTTATTTGCTTTTATTGAGATATATTATTTTTTTGCTTTTATTGAGATATATTATTTTTTATTTGCTTTTATTGAGATATATTATTTTTTATTTGCTTTTATTGAGATATATTATTTTTTTGCTTTTATTGAGATATATTATTTATTTGCTTTTATTGAGATATATTATTTTTTTGCTTTTATTGAGATATATTATTTCTTTGCTTTTATTGAGATATATTATTTTTTTGCTTTTATTGAGATATATTATTTATTTGCTTTTATTGAGATGTATTATTTATTTGCTTTTATTGAGATATATTATTTATTTGCTTTTATTGAGATATATTATTTTTTTGCTTTTATTGAGATATATTATTTATTTGCTTTTATTGAGATATATTATTTTTTTGCTTTTATTGAGATATATTATTTTTTCGCTTTTATTGAGATGTATTATTTATTTGCTTTTATTGAGATATATTATTTTTTTGCTTTTATTGAGATATATTATTTTTTTGCTTTTATTGAGATATATTATTTATTTGCTTTTATTGAGATATATTATTTTTTTGCTTTTATTGAGATATATTATTTTTTTGCTTTTATTGAGATATATTATTTATTTGCTTTTATTGAGATATATTATTTATTTTCTTTTATTGAGATATATTATTTTTTTGCTTTTATTGAGATATATTATTTATTTGCTTTTATTGAGATATATTATTTTTTTGCTTTTATTGAGATATATTATTTATTTGCTTTTATTGAGATATATTATTTTTTTGCTTTTATTGAGATATATTATTTTTTTGCTTTTATTGAGATATATTATTTTTTATTTGCTTTTATTGAGATATATTATTTTTTTGCTTTTATTGAGATATATTATTTTTTCGCTTTTATTGAGATATATTATTTATTTGCTTTTATTGAGATATAATATTTTTTTGCTTTTATTGAGATATATTATTTTTTTGCTTTTATTGAGATATATTATTTATTTGCTTTTATTGAGATATATTATTTATTTGCTTTTATTGAGATATATTATTTATTTGCTTTTATTGAGATATATCATTTATTTGCTTTTATTGAGATATATTATTTATTTGCTTTAAGACAATAATTAACATAATCAAAAGATCATATTTTTTTCGATCGTGGGATTTTGTATGAGAAAGTAACACAGATTTTTAACACCAACACACATATATAACAATAATTCTAACACACGCATAAGAAAAGATTAGTAACACACACATATAACAAGAATACCAACACACACATATAACAATAATTCTAACACACACATAAGAAAAGATTACCAACACACACATATAACAAGAATACAACCGGACATATAACAAAAACAGCAACACGCATATAACAAGAGTACCAACACACATATAACAAGAATACCAACACACATATAACAAGAATATAGTTTTTAACTTTTTCAAACTTTTATCATTTTAGTTATTGCTATGAATGGAGCATACTGCCAGATGCCAGACATTCACAAAATACAGAACATTACAATTGTGTGTTTGTATGTTTGTCTAAAGCTGATTTCATAAAAACAAAAGAGCTACAAAAATATTTTCAGTTTTTCTTATTTTACTTTGTAAGGAAAACTGAAACTTACATGTCCAGCATGTGCGCATGTTCAAAGAGTCGGTCGGGTAAAACACAGTAGAAAAACTAATATTGTTGCCCATTATGTAGCGATGAGATAAATCAAATTTTAAAAGATAATAAAAAAATCTTAAGACGTGACCTCAGCATAAAAATGTTCTTTCATGTGGTTTTAAAAATTTACACGAGAATATATACATAATCAAAATATCATATTCTTTTCACATCAGTTTTTTTTTCACACGAGAATATTCACGCACATAACAAAAATATTGTTTTTAACTTTTAAAAAATTTTATGATTTTAATTCTTCCTGTGGATGGACGAGTAAGAAGAAGGCATGCTACATATGTATTTGTTTGCAACTCAACTTGAAAGTTGAGTTTTGGAGTTGGAAGTTTTGACAACAGAATTACCGTATAAATTGTTAGTTTACCCATACATTTAAGTTTGAAGAAATCCTCCTGGAATTTACAATTAATTTTATTATGATGTGAATTTATATCCGAGGGCACATTTATGGATAGTTATTATCCCTGTTATCATTTCATTGCTAAAGTTTGGTCTTCTACGCATTGTGTCTAAATATTTCTTAGGATTTTGCATTAAGCCAGTTAATATATTTCATATACTTTTGTCTTTTTGTTTCAATTTCTTCAGTCAAATTTCTCGTAAATCAATGGGCTACCTAATTTAGGCTCACATTTAAGTCTATATAAAATGCACAGATATTTTAATGTTATATTAAAGTTAAAATGTTGTTTCATTCTTTTTTAATTTAATTATTTTGTTAAAGCTGGTGATGGAGCATCCTACCGGATGCCAGCCATTTATCCTTTATCTCATACATTTCCATCGAACAATCATTTTAAGATTCTAACGTCTGTTTTTGAACAATTGTTTGTATCTTTTTGCACTTGTTTCACCAGTTTGGTCTTCTATGCATTGTGTCTAAATATTTCTTAGGATTTTTAATTAAGCCAGTTTATATATTTCATATACTTTTGTCTTTTTGTTTCATTTTCTTCAGTAAAAGTTCTCAGAAATCAATGGGCCCCCTTGCTTGGGCTCACACTTAAACTCTATATGCAATACATAGATATTTGAATATTCGATTAAAGTTCTTTTGTCTTCCATGTTTTTGCATATGACACAACATAAATTTATTGTAAGAATTCATTATAATTCTGTCCTGATCATACTGGCGACATTCTCTTTGAAGCCAGTTTAGAAAGCCTTCATTATATAGTTTTTGATGACTGAATGCAGAAAATACGTGTGACGATATTGTTTAGCTCATTTTTCCAATTTTCTGTAAATTTGTTTAACCAGATATATGTGGCAGGTAGTTTTTAAAATTTTTTTGTCAAGTTTGTCTTTTTGTTTCATTTTCTTCAGTAAAAGTTATCAGAAATCAATGGGCTCCCTTGCTTGGGATCACACTTAAACTCTATATGCAATTTGAATGTTCGATTAAAGTTCTTTTGTCTTCCATGTTTTTGCATATGACAACAAATGTGCCTTCTATGCAATGATCTACATATATCTCAGAAATGTGGTTTGTATCTTTTTTAAGATCGTAATGTATATATTTACACATTACATTGTATAGTAACAATCCTCTAGAAGAACCCGACAGCTAGATATCAAATGGTTCACACTAACTATTTAGTGTGGTAAAAAGTGCACTTGTCATTGTTGAGATCACTCATCTTTTTAGAAGTATTTGTCATAAACTTTTATTGTAAGAATTCATTATAATTCTGCCCTGATCATACTGGCGACATTCTCTTTGAAGCCAGTTAACAAAGCCTTCCTTATATATTGATGACTGAATGCAGTAATTGAAGTTCTGGAGTATTTTAAACAACGATTGTCAGTGATTTCCGTAGCAGACTTGTTTCATGAGACTGGTATACAATTGAGGTAGGAATTTTGGAAGATAGTCAGATAGTGTTTCTTTTTTTATGTTTCTTTCTTTGAAGATTGTAACACTGGGTATGGCGCAACTAAACCAACTGCCAACAGTGCCCTGTTTTTTATTGAAGCCAACAGAGAGCTCTTTGTAGTATCCCCGTTGTTCCCTTGAGTTCAATTGTCTGGATATCTTTTGCAATTTGTTCGCCAGGAATATTAGTAACATAGGCTTCAGGTTCCTCTTCATGTGCCCCCTATAATATCTGGTATGATTGATATCTCCTTACGATTCCAGTTTTATGACGCAAAAAATCTTACTTCTGTTTAAAAGAAGTAAACACTTCTCAATCATGTGGTTTGGTTCCTATGTGTTTTAATATGATGAAACAATTTGTACTTCCATGCAAAAGAAGAACCACATCCTTAACAAGAATGTGGTTTCTCTCTCGTATGTCTTGCTATATGATTCAGCAAATTTGACTTCTGTGTAAAAGAAGAACCACACACTTCACAAGAATGTGGTTTGTCTCCTGTATGTGTTTGCATATGTCGCAACAAATTTGACTTCCGTGCAAAAGAAGAACCACATACTTCACAAGAATACGGTTTGTCTCCTGTATGTATTGCTATATGATCCAGCAAAGTTGATTTCCATGTAAAAGAAGAACCACATACTTCACAAAAATGTGGTTTTTCTCCAGTATGTGTTTTCATATGACTCAATAAAGTTGACTTCTTTGCAAAAGAAAAACCACATACTTCACAAGAATGTGGTTTGTCTCCTGTATGTGTTTTCAAATGATTTAACAAAGTAAACTTACGGGCAAAACAAGAACCACATACTTCACAACAATGTGGTTTCTCTCCTGTATGTGTTTTTATATGACGCAACAAATTTGTTTTCGTTGAAAAAGATGAACCACATATTTCACAAGAATGAGGTTTCTCTCCCATATGTGTTTTTATATGATGCAACAAAATTGACTTCCATCCATAAGAATTACCACATATTTCACAAGAATGTGGTTTATCACCTGTATGTGTTTTTATATGACTCAACAAAGTTGACTTCCGTGCAAAAGAAGAACCACATACTTCACAAGAATGTGGTTTCTCTCCTGTATGTCTTTTCATATGCCCCAACAAATGTGATTTCTGTGCAAAAGAGGAACCACATACTTCACAAGAATGTGGTTTTTCACCTGTATGTGTTTTCATATGAGTTAACAAATTTGACTTCCATCGAAAAGAAGAACCACATACTTCACAAGAATAAGGTTTGTCAGCAATGTTTGATTGCATCTGATTCCACAAAATGTACATGCAATGTAGTGTATGATGAGAAGATATGTCGTTCTTATCAATTAATGAATTTCTTTTATCCTAAAAATATAAAATAAATGTGAAAAATATATATTTCATGTGGTAACATTGAATTTCTTAATTTGATTTTTATTAAAAACATCAAAACCATCTTCGTGTTTCTTCATTTTAGTTGTGAGGATTGATTATTCACATTATATGGATTCTTCAGAATACTGTTACCATTTGGTTGATATTTTCAGGACGTTTCTATGTTTCATCTCATCTTATTCAGGTGTATTTTATCCAACCTGGGATCTTTCTGTTGAAATTAGAAATCTATGCAGAATCTTGAATAAAACCCTTTATTTAGGACATGAGAGAAGCATGCTCTTGTGTTGTTAACGATGACTGAGTAAAAACAATTAAAATTTCTAATGATTGAAACTTCAACGTTCAGGAGTATTAATCTGCACAGAATCTTGAATACAACCTTTACATACTCTGGCCACAGCACCACAGGCTAGCATTAAATTTAGGAACATTTTTGTTACTAGATATTATCACTACTTTTTACTATATATATATATATATATATATATATATATATATATATATATATATAATCTCCCGTATGTGTTGCTATATATACATATAGTCATCCACATACAGTATTACTTTGCCATTTTACAGTTCATCAGTGCAGCCAGACAGACAACGTCCTCAAGCTAGGATCCAAACAATATATATATAGTGGCACCAAAAAAATCCGCACTTGTCATTTTTTTTTTCAAAAACTGCAAATTATACTAAATTTAATGTAATTCATCTTTTATTTCTCTATATTTTTACCTCTTTTACTTGAAGTCTCCTAGTATTTATGTCAATTTAAAAAGTAACTTCAAATCAATAAAGGCGTAAAGAAACTCTGCAGTATGGAAAATTGTATTTTAATATAATTTTAGAATATTACTGCAACACAAATACAACAGAAACACAATTAACTAGTTAATATTTAGTAGTATAGCTCTTCTACAATTTGACAGCCTGCAATCTTTTGGGCATTCATTGAATTAGTATTCATCAATACTCCCGTGAAAGGGCATCTAACTCCTCTTTAATTTTTGTCCATAGTTCTTCCCGATTTGAAATTTTATCATTAACAGCAGTTGGATCAGCAACAAGATCAATAAGTTTACAGGAGTTGAGTGGATGATGTAGAGTAGTATTTTAGGGTGACCAGAGCAGTGAAATCAGGGAACATATCAGATAGCTCTTTTTTTTTACATGGTGGTCCCCACTTATCAAGGCCCGGAAGCCACTGAGGGATAAGGGTTATTGCAAGTACATTACGTTAGTGTGGAGATTTGATGAAGTGTTTACTTAAGGGGGCTGTTCATCAGGAATTTGTTAACATTGGACTTGAAGACATCCAAGTTGTAGTCCGGTGGGAAGCAGGCAGACGGAACAGAGTTCCACAGGCGTGCAGTTCTAAGAAAGAAGCTTTGTTCATGGAATCCACGTTTTGATTAAGGCACAGATAAAGAGTGGGGGAAATTTTTCACAGTGGATTCAGCTAGACGGGTGTTTTTCATGAAAGATTGGCGAGGGGGGACCAGAGATTTGAGTTCAGACGAGCACCTGCCATGGAAATAACGATAAAACATGATGTGTTGCCATAGATGGTCGTGTCATCAGCATAGATGTCAACGAATGATTTAAGTATGTGTTTAGGGAGGTCATTGATGTAGATCAGGAAGAGAGTTGGGCCCAGGATTGACCCCTGAAGGACTCCAGCATTTATATTGCAGGCCTCCGATTTTTGTCCATCTACCACTACTCTTATGAGCCTATCAGAGAGAAATGATTTAATGATTGAGAAAATATTTCCAGTTATATCGTAGCCGGAAATCTTGTGAAGTAGACCCTTATGCCATACCTTGTTGAAGGCCTTTGATATGTCAAGAGCAATTGCCCTAGAAAGGAAGCCTTTGTCAAGAGATTCACTAATCCTGTGAGATATAATCATCAGCACATATGCGGTAGATCTTGCAGAGCGGAAACCATATTGTGTGTTACTAAGAATGTTGTTTCTGCTGAGGTGGTTGACTATTTCTCTATTTAATATGGATTCCAGAAACTTACTCATAACACACAGGAGACTTATTGATCTGTACTGAGAGGGAGATGACTTATCACCTGAATTCTTAACTACAGGGCAAACTGATGAGGTCTTCCAGGGAGTCGGAAAGCACTTCTTCTTAAGGCAGTGCTTAAATAGTTTTGTAAGTATGGGAGCGAGTTCTGGTTGAAGCTTTTTTAACACTATAATTGCGATGCCATCAGAACCAGTTGCTTTACAGAAATCAAGGTCCTTGATTAGCTTGGCGACCTCATGCACGGATATTTGTATGTTACCTAGCTTGTTCTGTGTTATAGGAGGAAATATGGGGAGTTGATGGCCTTCGTCGCACAGGGTAGAATAAGCTGCAAAGTTCTTGGAAAATAGTTTAGCCTTGTCTGACGCTGACGAGATGACCTCTGGTCCATTGATAATGGTTGGGATAGAGCCCACACGTCTGTTCAGGATCCTATTTGTTATTTGCCAAAACTGGTGGAAACAAAGCCACTGATCAGCTACCTTGGATTTAACAGATGGTATGAATTGGTCTATGCCTACAATTAACCATTCGGTCAGATCTGATACTATAGAGGACACTTCCTTTTTAAACATGGAGTGCAGAGGTAAATCAGATATGAATGTACGGAAGCTATCCCAGTCAGCCATAGAGTATTGGTATACAGTACGGTGGAGGGCTACCTCTGGGGACTTATTACATTTTGTTTTTATCTTAACTGATACGACGGAGTGGTCGGAGAATCCTCGAGGAGAATGAACGGAACATGAACATAGCTCAGGGGAAGTTGAAAGAAAAAGGTCTAGAAGGCTTGCATACTGACCTGTACTATCGGGCACACGGGTGGGTTCACGAACAATCTGAGTGAGGTCATAAGCAATGGCAAAATCATGACAAAACCTCCTCTCATCGTCTGTCTTATTTGAATGGGTCAGCCATTCCACGTTATGGACGTTGAAGTCACCACAGATGTGGATGTTAGCCGAGGGATGTGCAGACAGTATGTGGTCTATTTTCTCAGATATGCTCTTAAAGATAGTAACTCCACTGTTGTGGGGCCGATAGAGGGCGAATATAAATGCAGTGGTGTTAGGAAGTACAACCCTGAAGCACATATAGGGTAAATTAGGATCTTCTCTAGAGATATCCCTGCCACATGGGAAGTCATCTTTAATGTAGGCACATATTCCATGCCCATGGCGATCTTGGGGGTCAGATTTAGCTGTTAAGTTAGAGTATCCGTTAATTATGAACTCATCTAGGGAAGTGGTCGGCCCTATTCCAGTTTCGCTTAGAAATAATATGTTCGGTTTCGTCTCCTGTAATTGAGTTTCAACCTCTGGAAGGTTGGAACGTAGACCCCTGATGTTGGAGAAAGAGACCTGGTAGTAGGTGTCTACGTTGGAAGATGGGCTTCAAGGTTTATTCGAGTTTTTTATTCTGAAGATATTTCATTTTGAGGTTTGTGGAATAGGTCGGCATACTTGGTTAGAGTAGTACAGAGAGGGAAAGTAAGAGAGAAAAAGACAGGAATTTTTTTTGTAGCACACGAAAAGGTAAGCCGTAACAATTACCCACTAGTATGGATTCGAGAGGCCCCACCAGAGACTACTGCATGGTCCAGATCCACTCACCAAATGGCAATACAGCAGTCCCAGTACTTTGCACCTGCTGATAGGACAGCCTCCTTAGTGGTTAATCCAAGGTTCGGGTCCCTGACTATCAGGCGGATAACATCAACCCAGACAAAACGTTTACCTCCAGCACCCTTACTAGTGACATGGCGACAAGGACAGACAGAGACAGAAAAATTTCCGACATCTCAGACTACTGTTCACCAAGTACTACCGACATTTAAGCAGCTTTTTCTTCACCCATTGTCAGAAAAATCACTCATTGAATGAGGACTGAGGGACAAAAAACAGAGAAGCTAGAGTTACTGGAGCTGTCGATAACACATCCACTGTATTAACTACTTTCCATTAAAAACTGGCTTAAGCGACTGGCTTAAGAAAAATGAGGTTACGCTGTACTTTGATTTATTATGTCGATTACATTATTTGATGAGTATATAGTCTCTCCTAACCACAAAGGGTCCAGTCAGACATTTTAAAAGTTATGAGTTTTACATGGGCAAAATTGAAAAGGTCCCTAGAGGACTATTATGGGATTGCTGCAATTTATTATGTCGTTTAGATTATTTGATGATTATTATGCAAGTTTTAGAAATGGCCAAAGATTAGAATATGAGATTGTGCAAATAAGCAGTCGATTCATTTGCAATTTTAGCAGAGTATCAGTAGCTAATGTAGTGGTAAAGGTTAAAGGGGATCGTAAGTTGTTTAGCACAGACAATCCCATTAAAACACCAGCATCTGCATACATGCAGGGTTCATACGGGTTTTAGAAATGGCCAAAGATTAGAATATGAGATTGTGCAAATAAGCAGTCGATTCATTTGCAATTTTAGCAGAGTATCAGTAGCTAATGTAGTGGTAAAGGTTAAAGGGGATCGTAAGTTGTTTAGCACAGACAATCCCATTAAAACACCAGCATCTGCATACATGCAGGGTTCATACGGGTTTTAGAAATGGCCAAAGATTAGTATATGAGATTGTGCAAATAAGCAGTCGATTCATTAGCGACTGGCTTAAGAAAAATGGGGTTAGGATGTACTTTGATTTAATATGCAGTTTAGATTATTTGCTGAGTATATAGTCTGGAGGAAGATGGCCATGTTTAATGAATATTTCGTTAGAAAATTACATTAAAACATCAACATGCATGGCTCATACAGCTTTTAGATACTAAACTTTTTTATAAACACTCATGTAAAACAATATAATATATGGGCATAATTGAAGAAGTCCCTAGAGACGTTTTATGGAATTGCTACAAGCCCTAACAAACATATAGTCAAAAATCTTTACACAAGTCTGATAGTTAAAGTTCAGAATAAAATCACGCTTTCTCTTAACGGTTAATTTAAAAAAAAAAAATCTTCTGAACGCTATTAAAAGTTAAATTCTTCACTAGTTTGGAGACGGAATGCGTTGTTGTGATAAGTGATTTTCTCTACTAATTCGCACTTTTTATTTTAAGATTCAAATATTAATAACTACATTTTATTTCAGTATTTAATTTATGTATTTCTGTTGTATTAAATGCTAGCTTTAATTTTTTTTTTTTTTTTTTTTTCCTCGTCCATAAATGTTTATTTATCTACCGAGTTGATTGCAAAAATAGATTACCTAATTGTACTCATTTTTAGTTCGTGGGAGGGGAATCTATCACCATACTTTCCCTTAAACATGTCCGTTGGACTTTTAAAGTACAATACTTAATAGTTATTTTTATTTTATTTTATTTTTATTTATTTATTTATTTTTTATTTTTATTTTTTATTTTATTTTTTTTTTAATGGAGAGTAGAAAACGCATTGTGGATGCGTTATCGGCAGCTCCTGTTACTCTCGCTTCTTCTTATTTGTCCCTCAGTTCTCATTTTTTAAATGAGTGATTTTTCTGACAAAGGGAGAAGAAAAAGCTGTTTTCTAGGTTGGCAGTATTTTTGCGCGAACAGTTGGCAGAGTTGGTGGAAATTTTCTGTTTCTATGTCTATCCTTGTAGCCATGTCACTAGTAAGGGTGCTGGAGGTAAACGTTTTGTCTGGGCTGACGTTATCCGCCTGATAGTCAGGGACCCGAACCTTGGATTAACCACTAAGGAGGCTGTCCTATCAGCAGGTGCAAAGTACTGGGGCTGCTGTATTGCCATTTGGTGAATGGAATCTGGACCATGCAGTAGCGTCTGGTGGGGCCTCTCGATGCCATACTAGTGGGTAATTGTTACGGCTTTACCTTATCATGTGGTACAAAAAAAAATTCTTCGTTTCTTTTTCTCTCTTAGTTTCCCCTCTCTGTCCTGCTCTAAGTAAATCTGTCGACCTAGTCCACAAATTCCAAAATTTCATCATGACAAGTTTCAAGAAAAAATACACGATTAAACCCGGTTCTCCAACTTCCAACGTAGACCCCTACTACCATGTCTCCTTCTCCAACATCAGGGGTCTACGTTCTAACCTTCCAGAGGTTGAAACCCAATTACAGGAGACTAAACCAGACCTTTTATTTTTAAGTGAAACTGGCATTGGACAGGCTATTTCCCTTGATGAGTTTGCAATTACAGGATACTCTAACTTAACTTCTAAATCTGACCCCCAAGATCGCCATGGGCATGGAATATGTGCCTATATAAAAGATAGCTTTCCATGTGGGAGGGACATCTCCAGGGAAGATCCTAACTTACCCTATATGTGCTTCCGGGTTGCTTTAGCTCACACTACTGCATTTATATTTACTCTCTATCGCCCCCACAACAGCGGAGTTACTATCTTTCAAAGCATATCTGAGAAAATTGACCAAGTCCTTTCTACTTATCCTTCAGCTAACATTCACGTATGTGGAGACTTCAATGTTCACAACGTCGAATGGTTGACCCACTCAAACAAGACCGATGATGAGGGGAGGTTCTGTCATGATTTCTCCATTGCCTATGACCTCACTCAGATTGTTCAGGAACCTACCCGTGTGCCCGATAATGACGGCCAGTATGCGAGCCTACTAGACCTTTTTCTCACAACTTGCCCTGAACTATGTTCAGTTTCTGTTCTGTCGCCTCTTGGATCTTCCGACCACTCTGTTGTATCAATTAAGATAAAAATGAAATGTAATAAGTCCCCAGACGTACCTCTTCATCGTACAGTATATCGATACACTAAGGCTGACTGGGATAGCTTCCGTACATTTATATCTGATCTACCTCTGCATTCCATGTTTAAAAAGGATGTGTCCTCTATAGTATTAGACCTAACTGAATGGTTAATTGTAGGTATTGACCATTTCATACCCTCTAAAAAGTTTCAGCAAAAACCTAACAGCCAGCCATGGTTCTCTCCAGAATGTGCTGCTGCCATTGCGCACAGAAATCACTTTTTCCACTGCTTCAAACGTAATAGATGTATGGAAACTAAAGCCGTTTTCAGGACTGCCAGCAACCATTGTAAGAAAGTAATAAGGAACGCAAGAGAGT
This sequence comes from Euprymna scolopes, assembly GCF_053919585.1. Lineage (NCBI taxonomy): Eukaryota > Metazoa > Mollusca > Cephalopoda > Sepiida > Sepiolidae > Euprymna > Euprymna scolopes. The sequence continues at coordinate 27,773,214 of NC_136527.1, forward strand.
TATATGCTCAATCTGTTAAGTCCAAAGTAGCTGAGCAGCGGCTTGGTTCCCACCAGTTTTGACAAATAGCAAACAGAATCCTGAACAGAAGCGTGTGCTCCATCCCAACTATTATCAATGGACCTGAGGTAATCTCGTCAGCATCAGACAAAGCCAAACTCTTTGTCAAGAACTTTGCAGCTAATTCTACCCTTTGCGACCAAGACCGCCAACCCCCAATATTTCCTCTTGTATCAGAAAACACGCTACGTGATATACGTATATCTGTACGTGATGTTGCCAAGCTAATCAAAAACCTTGATTCCAGTAAAGCAACTGGCCCTGATGGTATTCCAATTATAGTACTAAAAAAACTTCAACCTGAACTAGCGCCCATACTTACAAAACTGTTTAAACGTTGTCTTAAGGAGAATAGTTTCCCATCTCCCTGGAAAATCTCATCAGTATGCCCTGTATTTAAGAATTCAGGTGATCGCTCATCCCCCTCTCAGTACAGGCCAATAAGTCTCCTGTGCGTCATGAGTAAGTTGCTAGAATCTGTATTAAATACAGAAGTAATCAAACATCTCAACAAAAATAACCTTCTTAGTGACACTCAATATGGTTTCCGTTCTGCTAGATCTACAGCAGATGTCCTTACAGTTATATCGCATAGGATTAGCAAATCTCTCGACGGTGGCAATCTTTCTAGGGCAATTGCTCTTGACATATCTAAAGCCTTTGATAGGGTATGGCATAAAGGTTTACTTCATAAGATCGCTAGCTATGGTATAGCTGGAAAAGTCTTCTCAATTATTAAATCATTTCTTTCTGATAGGTTCATAAGAGTAGTAGTTGAGGGGCAAAAATCAGAAGCTCACAGTATTAATGCCGGTGTCCCTCAGGGATCCATCCTGGGCCCAACTCTTTTCCTGATCTACATTAATGATCTTCCAAATAATATCCTTACATCATTTGTAGACATTTATGCTGACGACACTACCATTTATGGTACCACATCTAAGACAGTAAACGAGCAAGTTCTCTCCAATTCTCTCTCCTCTGATCTTGAGCACGTAGTACAATGGGGAAAGGAGTGGCTGGTTACTTTTAATGCATCTAAAACCAAGCTTCTCTCTTTACATCATCAACATTCTAATCCACATTTGTCATCAATTGAAATGAATGGCTCTCGTCTTCAGGAGGCCTCAAGTTTTGACAAGCTTCTGGGCTTGACCATTACTCCTGATCTTAAATGGAACACGTATATCAAATCTGTTGCCAAGGCCGCTGGAAAAATGGTGGGATCTTTCTATCGATCCAGTAGATATCTCACTGCTGATGCTATTCTCTATCTATATAAGAGCCAGGTACGTCCAAGGATGGAATACTGTTGCCACATCTGGGCAGGAGCTGCTAGAAAGGACTTGGCCTGCCTTGATAGAGTTCAAAATAGACTTCGTAGCCTCGTAGGAGATGTCCTTTTCTCCTCCTTGCAACCTCTATCTCACAGAAGAGATGTTGCGAGTTTGTCTCTGATGTATCGTTATTTTCATGGAAAGTGTTCAACTGAGCTTCAATCTATGGTCCCCCCTCGCCAAACTTTCACAAGAAACACTCGTCTAGCTGTAAACACTATCAATAATTTCCCCCACTCTTTATCTGTCCCTAAACCTAAACGTAGATTCCATGAACAAAGCTTCTTTCTTAGAACTGCACACCTGTGGAATTGTCTTCCGTTTTCCTGCTTTCCGGCTGACTACAATATGGTTTTGTTCAAGTCTAAAGTAAATAAGTTCTTGATGAGCCGTTCCATATAAGTTATTAAATTTACCAAATTTTCATTACTAATGATTACTATATTGACCAACTTCTACTGTACACTCTTTAACCCTTATCCTTGAGTGGCCTCTGGGCCTTGATAATGTGGTGATGCCTTTGTAAAAAAAAAAAAAAAAAAAAAAAAAAAACATTATTTGATGAGTATATAATTTGGAGGAAGATTATTTGATGAGTATATAGTCTGGAGGAAGACTATTTGATGAGTATATAATCTGGAGGAAGATTATTTGATGCGTATATAGTCTGGAGGAAGATGCCCATATTTCATCAATAGTTGATTAGCACAGAAAATTACATTAAAACACCAGCATCTGCATACATGTAGGACTCATACGGGTTTTAGAAATGGTCAAAGATTAGAATATGAGATTGTGCAAATAAGAATTCGATTCATTAGCAATCTTAGCAGAGTATCAGTAGCTAATGTAGTGGTAAAGGTTAAAGGGTCTCATAAGTTTCCATTGCTTATAATAAACAACACCAACCAGTTACCTTGAGATGGGGCTGCAAAATAGCTAAGTGTAGTGTGACTAGTAACATTAGAGAGAATGTCATGCTTGAGGAACAAAGAATGAGATTCCTGAGAATAATTTGAAGGGAATAAAAGTACCTGAAGAATTCAATTTGAAAGTTAAACATAACAGAGATTTATTCATTATGGAGGATAAGGAATTCGGCAGAACCAATATGGTGGAGATGCATATCGATACTGGAATGCATGATCCCCTATAAGGAGCATGTATTGAGCACCACTAAAACAAAGAAAGTTAGTAGACTTGGCAATAGGGTAAATGATGCGGGTAGATGTAATTGCGAGATTGAATAGATCAGGGAGTTTTCTAATAGTGTTACGAGAAAAGGATTTGTAGTGAAAGATTTTGCATTGATTTTAGGGATATAAATAAAGTCATGAAGAAGTATGGCTGGGCATTACTGGTCATTGATGATAGATTAGCCTCGCCTGGGCTAATAAAGTACTTCTCAAAATTAGATCTAAAATCAAAATACTGGCAGATTAAAATAAGGACGATAAACAGAAAACTGTGTTCACCTACCAGCAAAGTTTGTTTCACTTTTATGTGATACCGTTCAGACTCGCGAATGCCCCTGGGGTCTTCTAGGAATTAATGTCCATAGTTCTACAGGGACAGGATGATTATGCATTACCATATTTGGATGATATTTTAATATTCTTAGATACAATGGCAAGTCACTTAGATAACATAAATAGGGTACTAATCAGTTTATGTAAGCACAACCTCAGGTTGAAAGCCATAAAGTGTGAGTTTCAGAGATCAGCGAGCTGTTAGTTCGCCTTGTGTGAAAATATATGATGTTTCAATGGGATGACACATTTCAGTTTGTCTTTTATAACCTAAAAACAAAGTTTGCAGATGTGGTTATATTGGCTTATCCCAATCTTGAGAAAGACTACCGGCTGTACACGATTGAGTCATGTCTGTCATATGATTAGGGGGAGAATAAAGAGGTTAAAAAACCAATTCAATTCTTATCCCATAAAATTAAAGATATGCAGATCATGCCCTTAATTACTGTTTGCATAGTGCAAAGTTCACCATCTATACCGATCACAGACCCCTAGAATATTTATTAAACTCACCTATACAGAATAGGAAAATACAGACATTGGCTTTGAGTATGACTGGCTATAACTGCACCATACAGTACATGAAGGGGAAGGACAATGTTTGTGTTGATCGCTTGTAAAGCACTGTGGATTCGAGCTAAGATAATAACGTTCCCTGGTAAATATAGACGAGAGGAATTACATTGTAACGTGCAAGAAACTCAAATCCTTTGGAAGCAAAGGAGTTTGCGCCGTAGCAGGTTGAGGGCTCATCAGTATCGCACAAGCGTCCCAAGTTATCATGTTTCGATTTAATTAGGGAATAAAACCCGATCACGAACAATTGATAAGGTGATATGTACTGTCGCAACTTAGAAAAAGTTAATGCAGCACCATTACAATAATGATCACAAATGTGATCCTTCCATTAAATAATATATTAATGCCTCATAAAGCCTCACTATGGTGATGAGCAACAATACATCGCTATGGTAAGGGATAACATTTGGAAAGCTAGAAAAAAATGATAGAAGATTGGATGAAAAAAAATCTCTAGATGTTAAGATTGGAGATGTGGTTTATGTATGTATGAACGATCGCACATGCATGGCGCCATCCATCCATCTCTCGGTCCACATCTCCATGTTTAGCTGTGTGCACACATATATGGCAGTAAATAACAGAAAATAACTTTTTATATCTTTATACAAAAACGAAGTGCACAAGTTTTTTTTCTGGATGATGAAAAATCGACTGTGCAACATACGTTTCACTTGTAACAATGCATGAAAATGAAATGGATTGGCTGTTTCCCCCTAGCACACTCCCCAGTCATTTTGAACGAATATGAAATTGAATAAATCTCTTCTATCTTCCATCATTTTTACTTAACTTAATACACTGACACGCAAAACCTGCAAAAGCCAACAATCAAGCCTTGCTCATTCATACTAGTTAATCTGAATGCTATTGAGTTGGTTAAGAATATCAATAGCATTTCCCATAATATATTGACACATAGAAAATAGGCCCATTTTAACATTAATCATATCACTTTACGACTGCCAACCAATACCCATAAAATATTGGCTCATTTTAACTCTATCACTCTAGGACTGACCACTAATACCTATAATGGGTGTCAATTTTCAAGTTTTGTAAAAGTAGTCACGTATTTTAATTAGAACCGTCTTAATGTATTTTCTTGTTTTTAATCACATAATAAGAAAGGTGAAATATGAAAGGAATCAACATTTTCCTCCTTTAACACATTCCATATACCCTTAGACTCCAACCATAACCTTAATTAGTTTCACATACCCTTAGACTCCAACCATAACCTTAACATGTTTCACATACCCTTAGACTCCAACCATAACCTTAATTAGTTTCACATACCCTTAGACTCCAACCATAACCTTAATTAGTTTCACATACCCTTAGACTCCAACCATAACCTTAATTAGTTTCACATACCCTTAGACTCCAACCATAACCTTCACATGTTTCATATACCCTTAGACTCCAACCATAACCTTAATTAGTTTCACATACCCTTAGACTCCAACCATAACCTTAACACGTTTCATATACCCTTAGACTCCAACCATAACCTTAATTAGTTTCACATACCCTTAGACTCCAACCATAACCTTAACATGTTTCATATACCCTTAGACTCCAACCATAACCTTAATTAGTTTCACATACCCTTAGACTCCAACCATAACCTTAACACGTTTCATATACCCTTAGACTCCAACCATAACCTTAATTAGTTTCACATACCCTTAGACTCCAACCATAACCTCAACACGTTTCATATACCCTTAGACCCCAACCATAACCTAAACACGTTTCATACACTATTCGATTCCAACCATAACCTTTACACTAAGATCACTCATGCAGCTTCCATGACATTCAGTGAGTAACTTGGTTTTTAAAAAAGTCTAAACTCTCAAAATTGCCTGAAAAACTCGACGTTTCCAAAATGTGGGTTTGATTTACTAGAACTTTGTATTAGAAACAGAGTACAACTTAAACATTGTAAATATTGAATTTTTTTTGATAATCTGGTAGATTAGTGACAAGTACACAGGAGCGTACCACTTCTATGCATGCGTCGAACATTTTTTTTACTTTAGACCAGTGAAAATCATTTAAAATTCATATCATTTTTTATTGTAAACTATAAAGAAGTTGTACTTTTTTATATAGACATCACCACTTATCAAGGCAAAGAGGCAACTCGAGGATAAGGGTTAAAGAGTGTACAGTGGAAATTGGACAATAAAGTAATTGTTAGTAATGGAAATTCGGTAAATTTGTTAACTTATATGGAACGGCTCATCAAAAACTTGTTTACATTAGAATTGAAGACAATCATATTGTTGTCAGCTGGAAAGCAGAAAAACGGAAGACAATGTCATAGGCATGCAGTTCTAAGAAAGAAGCTTTGCACATGGAATCTTTGCTTAGGTTTAGGCACAGACAAAGAGTGAGGGAAACTAGTGAGTGTTTTTTGCTAGACGGGTGTTTCTTGTGAAAGTTTGGCGAGGGGGACCATAGAATGGAGCTCAGTCGAGCACCTGCCATGAAAATAACAATAAAGCAGAGACAAACTCGCAACATCTCTTCTGTGAGAAAGAGGTTGCAGGGAAGAGAAAAGGGCATCCTCCACAAAGTCTATTTTGAACTCTATCAATGCAGGATAAGTCCTTTCTAGCATATGTGACAACAGTACTCCATCCTTGGACGTACCTGGATCTTATATAGATAGAGAATTGCATCAGCAGTGAGATATCTACTGGATCGATAGAAAGATCCCACCATTTTTCCAGTGGTCTTGGCAACGGATTTAATGTATGTGTTCCATTTAAGATCAGTAGTAAAGGTCAAGCCCAGAAGCTTGTCAAAACATGAGGCCTCCCCAAGATGAGAGCCATTCATTTCAATTGATGCTAGATAGGGATCAGAGCGTTGCTGATGTAAAGATAAAAGCTTGGTTTTAGATGCATTAAAAGTAACAAGCTACCTCTTTCTCCATTGTACCACTTGCTCAAGATCAGAAGAGAAAGAATCAGAGAACTTTGCCGTTTCCGGTCTTAGATGTGCTACCATATATAGTAGTGTTATCAGCATAGATGTCTACGAATGATGTATGGATGTGATTTAGAAGATCATTAATACAGATCAGGAAAAGAGCTGGGCCCAGGACGGACCCCTGAGGGACTCCAGCATTAATACTAAGAGCTTCTGATTTCTGCCTATCAACCACTACTCTTATGAACCTATCAGAGAGAAATGATTTAATAATTGCGAAGACATTTCCAGCTATACCATAGCTGGAGATCTTGTGAAGTAAACCTTTATGCCATACTCTATCATAGGCCTAGAATCTTTCACACACACCCTCCACCCAATAAACTTTTATGATTACCACTTTTATAAGTTTTTTGGGGTGCTGAAAACGAATATATGCTTCAACAGTGGTGCAGAGAAATAATTTCACGATATGAAAAATGTACATTTTTAAAAAGTGGGGTATCACTTTTCATTATAAATTTAATGCAAAATGAACAACCACTTTATGCCAACCTAGTGAGTGGAGATAAAAAAAATTTATTTCTAATTTCACTTTTCAATAAAGCCCGAGGACATTAAAGAGAAAAATCTGCATACAAATACGTGTCATTCCTTATGTTATCAGTGGTGACCATTTCTGTATGTGTAAGCATATGCACATTTTTGCTGTAGTTTTCTGATTATTAAGCTGTGTAATTCTTTATGTTATCATTGTTGGCCAATTATTTACATTGTATAATATTCGGAAAACGGCTTGTTTGTGACAAAGTTTAATGGGATATTCGTTTTCAGCATACAAAAATCTATAGAAATCGTCATTTGATAGTTAAGGTCAAAAGTAAGTAACAATTTACGAAAACGGCTTTCAGGCAGCCCCCCCCCCCAAAAAAAAATTATCACCGTGTGGCCTTAAAGTGGGTGCTCATTTGGTGCTAGTGCACGCTATTTTTTAAAAAGTTTTTTCAAGTTCAAGTAAAATTTTATGATATCTTTTTTTATTAAATTGTAAGTACAGAAAAACTTCTTTTTTGTTGTTGCTTTACGTTCGAAAATAAAATAAATGATAAAAATCCACTGAGAAAATTTTTAAAAGATTAAAACAAAAACCATTAAAAAATGAAAAACATTTAAAATTAATTAAACGATAAAGAAGTTTTTTTTTTACATTTAAGTTAGAATTGAAAAAAAAAAAACAATCGACAGCGAGAATTTTCAACAATAAATCAAGATTTTCATTAGTTCGCTTAGTAAATGTCGTTATCTCCCTTACATTTTTAACGTATTTTGCAAATGCGCAAAAATCGATATTAAATTCATGTAGTAATACTTACGTTTTTGTTTTATAATCTACTTTCGATTAACTTTATCTGCTTTTATAAAGGAAACGATTTTTCAAATGTGAATGACTTTACAAGCTCAACTTAGCATTCAAGATGACGAACGGAAGAGCAAGTTCGCAGGAAACAAAATTGAAGAGGAAAAATAAAAAAGGAAATCATTTCGAAATAGAGCCGATCTATTTGGTGAATATCACGGATAAAATTAATATTATTTTATTTAACATTTTAATATTTACATGAGATAAAACAGATTAAAAGTTTCATTTTTATTAATTCTCAAATTCGTTGCACGGGCGGAAACTCCTAGTTTTTAAAGCCGCCTTTTCGTATATTTATTTATTAGATTCCTGTTTTTTTTTTTTTTTTTTTTTTACTTTATTGTGGGTAAAAGATTAAAGCCTAAAGTTAATCTGGTACTTGTGCAGTTTACAAAACACATTAAAATGAAGAGACTGAAAAAGAACTGCTTGCTTGTCATATTTGTTTTTATAGATTTCCAATTATTGTTTACATGAAAGAGAACAGATTACAAGTACTATCTTTATTAATTATCTAATTAATTGCACGTACAATTTAATGGCGGAGACTGATAGTTTTTAAAGCCGCCTTTTCGTATTTTTATTTATTTGTTTATTTCCTGATTATTTTTTTATTGTGTTTGAAAGATTAAAACCTAAAGTTAGTCTGGTGCTTGTGCAGTTTACCAAACGAATTTAGGAAAACTCGTCCATTGAAAACTCGTACCCGGAAAACTCGCCCCCGGAAAATTCGTCCCATTTTGCTAAGTAGAAAAACTGGTCCCTTATTGAATATATATCGATTTAAAACACATTTTATGACCGCTTTTGAAGAAGATATTGTCTTTAAAAGAGAATACTCATCGCATAATAGTTTCAAAAAATATTTTTATTTGTTTACTGTTGTTTTAAAAAAATTAAATTAATTTTTCTAAGTTTTCGTTTTCTACCTAACTTAAAAAGTTTTTGGTCTCTCAACTTATTTTAAAGAGTTTATTTAGTTAATTAAAAAAAAAAAAAGTAATGTCGAGTGTTACTGTTACTTATGAACAAAAAATGTCCGACATAAGAGGATCACGTCTTAGGAGTATAATTGCTCAAAAATAGAAAATTAAAGAAAATGTTAAGGTAGATATACTTTTAAAACGACCCCCCCCCCCAAAAAAAAAGAAGAAAATAAATTTGTATATTTTTAGGTAATAATACGCATTCCATAATATTTTTTAAAAAATATTTTTACATGTTTATTGTTTTAAAAAATTAAATTGATTTTTCTAAGTTTTCGTGTTCTACCTAGCTTTGTCAGTTTTTTGGTGTTTAAACTTATTTTAAAGAGTTTATTTAGTTAAAAAGAAATAACAAGTAATGTCGCAATCGACATTAATAGTAAATAAATTTTAACAAAAAATGTCCGAAAATTAAAGAAAATACTGAGGTAGATATAGTTTTAAAACGAGCCTCCTCCACCTTCAAAAGAAAATGAATTTGTATAGTTTTAAGTACTGCACAAAAGTGCCCCCGAAATGACTTTTAAACAATAAGCTCCCCTCCCCATGTTAAGAATGGCTTTCGAAATTATTATTTTAGCGCGGTGCCAAAATTACATAAGACCGTGTTTTCTTCTTTTTTTTTGTTTTGTAATAACACAAGAATCATTTAAACTGAATTAATTCTTCTAAATAAAATAATTGCTTTCTTTGATAATACGTGTTTTCTTTCTTTATTTTTGTTTCGTAATGACACAAAAAGTGTTAAAACTAGAGTATTTTTTAAATAAATATTTGGTTTCGTTTTTCGTATCTTAAATCCGTGATCAAGTTTATTTTTTTAAGCAAGAGTTAAAAACAATTTTTAAAAAATATTATGGGGATGCATCTCCTTCAAGAACGGTAATAAAATGTGTTTTCAATCGATATTTATCAATAAGGGACCAGTTTTCCTACTTAGCAAAAAGGGGGATTTTTCCGGGTACGAGTTTTCCGGGTACGGGTTTTCCGGAAACGAGTTTTCCCAGGACGAGTTTTCCGGGCACCTTAACTTACATTAAAAATGAAGATATTGAAAAAGAACGTGCCTAAAATTAATATCTACACGGGGGAAAAAAGTTACATGTGAAAAAAAAAAGTTATTCTGAGAAATGCATTTATGGCGTCGTCAGAAACTGACAAATGAAACTAACACTTTCAGTTAAATTTAGACGTTAAATAAATTCTGCGTAAGAATCCCTTGAAAGATACATATTAGTTTTCTGGGACGATTTCAGAGATAATTAATAAAGTAAAGCCTTAAGATATTGAATTAAAAAACACAAAAAGAAATACCTTGTTTGTGCAAAAGAAATAATAGAAATAATTAGCTCGTCCGCTCCAAGCTAGAGTTTAACACAATCAAACAACGCATCCGTATTTGTCTAACTTAATAATTAAACAAATTAATTAATTATTATTAAAAATAATACCATTTTTAGTTATTTTTCTTAATGATCCTGGATTTAAATTATTATTATTATTATTATTATTATTATTATTATTATTATTATTATTATATAATTGGGCGGACGAAAATAGAAAAACGATTTATCGTATTTTTTTTTTTTTTTTAGGTTTCTGACTACTTTTTGATTATATTTGAAAGATTAAAAACTAAACTTAATTTATTTGAAAGATTAAAGACTAAACTGAATTTATTTGAAAGATTAAATACTAAACTTAATTTATTTGAAAGATTAAAGACTAAACTTAATTTATTTGAAAGGTTAGAGACTAAACTTAATTTATTTGAAAGATTAAAGACTAAACTTAATTTATTTGAAAGATTAAAGACTAAACTTAATTTCCAAAAGGAAAAAAAATATTTGTACGCGTGAAAAAAAAAAAAGTTATGAAAAAAGTTTTCACAGCGAGCTACCCAATTGAGCTGAATTTGGAAGTTAAATAAATTCATTGTAAAAATCCTTTAAAAGATGAATATTTGTTTCCTGAGTCGATTTCAAAGATAATTAGGAAAGTCCTAAGATATTGAATTAAACAATAAAAAAAACACCTTGTTTGTACAAAACATAAATTAATTTGCCCAAAAACCGAGTGATATTCGACATTCGCAAAACGCAACAAACTAAAATTTTGTAAACACGGAATGTACGAAGGCCCACAATTTCAAGCAGTGAAAATGTCGTCATATGCAATTAAAAAGGAGGAAGGGGTGTGATATTTTTCCAAGACGTGCATCCGTACATTCCTTTTCTCAACGTTTTTATAAATTTTTCTATTTTTTTAATCTAATTGTTTTTCTATGTTCCTGTTTTTAAATTTTTTTTTTTTTTAAATTTTGTTCAATATTATATAAAAAAATGTTATGCCGAAAGTTTCACATTCTTGCGAGCAAGGAAATTATTAAAATCTTGTGTATAAAAATTATGCGAAATTAAAAGTAGAAATATTTTTGCAATTATAATTTGTGGAGGGGAGGATATTAAATAAGCAATGCTTAATTCAATGGTAATATCGGTAGTTCGAGAAATTCATTTTTCTTCGAGTTATATAAAATCCATTAATACGGACTTTAGGGGCTTTTTCCGTAATGTTCCTGTAAACATTATTTTATTTTATTTATTGTTACAAATTACGATGCTTTATTTATATAAAAAAGGAAAAATAAATTCTTGTGTTTTTTATTTGAAAACCATAACTTCAAGTAAAGGGATTTTTTTGTTTAAACAAAATAATGCATTTCCACTAAGATTTATATAAAAATAATATTATATTCCGCGATCATTATTTGATAAATACTGAAAATTTCATTAAAATTGGTTAATTTTATGATTTTTGGTGATTTTCTAAAAGTAAATGGAGGGGTCAAAATGTTTATAGTTTCAACATCGGCATTCATTTTGCCCGTACCTAATACACACACACACACACACACACACACACACACACACACACACACACACACACACATTGTTTTCAGGATTATCAAAATACTTACACTGATGTTTACACCATCATTCATAAAAGAAAAAGGATCAAGTAAAGATTAGATGTAGCAGAAGACAAAGATTGGCGAACATTTCAAGTGACACCGGTTGTTTGATCTTGACGACATTGCCGTTGGTTGTTTGTGAACACGTCAAATAGCAGACATGGTCGAATGTTCGCGAGCAAGATTTTTTTAAAAATGTATTTACAAAACATTTAAGATTTAAAACAAAAAATATACATTTACAAAACATTTTCTTTAATATTAAATATTTACAAAACTTTTAAGGATGAAACAAAACATTTTCTATTTACACAAAACTTTTCAGTGTAAGTAACTAAATGTAATCTAAATTTAACAAAATATATTTAAATAAATTGGTGTCTTTCTGAGTGCGTTTTTTAATATATTTATAGAACTTTAATAATAATAATAATAATAATAATAATAATATAGTTCATTTTTTTAATTATTATTGTAATAATTAAAAAAAAGTTGTTTTTAATGAACTATATTAATTACAAACTGAAATTTTAGGACGCTAAACTTACTTGTACTTAATTTGTCTTTATAGAGAAGCAAGCAAATAGCAAGTTTGTTTGTTTGTTTGTTTTTTAAATAAAAATGAAAATTATAAAAAGATTTGTATCTTGCGATACTGCACTTCATCTTTATAAAAATAAAAGTTATAAAAAATATGTGAATAAAATATATTTTTTAAAATCCCGATTGTTTTGCTAATACTTGTGATTTTATTCTGCATGAAAATTGCCTCGGTCTAGAAGGATTTCTCCTTCACTGATCACCTACATACATCGCACGTTAAATAAATATTACATTGTATTAAAAACGCACAAAGAAGGGTTAAAAAAAAAACCCTGTACGTAAAAATTAATCCTGGTTGCAAAAAAAGTCAATTATTTTATATTTGTTTCTGCCATTAAAAGTTTGGTTATAATAATTTTATTTTATATATTTTTTAATTATGAATTTTTAATTGACATCATTCGAAATTCTCAGTTATAACGAAGGTTTATTTATTTAGTTGGTATTATTTTACGACCCGCGCCAGCATAGTATTAACACCCCCAACCACCCCATGTTAAGAATGTCTTTTGAGGTTCAGGGGTTTATTCAGAAAGCTGTTCTTAACATAGGGAGGTTGGAGTGTTTACCATTTATTTATTTATTATTATTATTATTATTATTATTATTATTATTATTATTATTAAAAAGTTCTGTAAATATATAAAAAGAACGTACTCAAAAAGACACCCATTTATTTAAATATATTTTGTTTAAATACGTTCGTTTTATTACTTACATTAAGAATTGTTGCGGAAATAGAAAAAAAGTGTTTTTTAATCCTTAAAAGTTTTGTAAATATTTAATATTAAAGAACATGTTTTGTAAATATTTATTTTTTACTTTTAAATCTTTAAAAGTTTTGTAAATATTTAATATTAAAGAAAATGTTTTGTAAATATATATTTTTTCTTTTAAATCTTTAAAAGTTTTGTAAATATATTTTTAAAAAATCTTGCTCGCCAACATTCGAACATGTTTGCTATTTGACGTGTTTACAAACAACCAACGGCAACGTCAAGGTCAAACAACCGGTGCCACTTGAAATGTTCGACAATCTTTGTCTTCTGCTATGGGGTTTCTAATCTTTACTTGATCCAAAAATGATGATGTTTACACCGGTGCCCGGAAAACTCGTACCCTGTTAACTCGTACCCAGAAAACTCGTCTCTTTTTGCTAGATAGGAAAACTGGTCCCTTATTGATTAAATATCGAACCCATTTTATGACCGTTCTTGAAGGAGATAGTTTTTAAAAGAGATTCTATCGCCTATAATATTTTTTTTAAATAGTTTTACTTGTTTTGAAAAAATAATAAAATCGATTTTCTAAGTGTCACTTTTCTACCGAACTGGCTAAGTTGTTAGTGGGTTCACTTATTTTAAAGTGTTTATTCTGTTCAAAAACGAGACTACAGACCGCATAATATTGTTAAAAATACACAGTTATTTACTGTTGTTTTTAAATGAAATATTTATTAAATTAAACTTTAAAATATTTATTGGAGAAAGAAATGGTAAAAATTGTGGAGACTGATGTTTTGCAGTTGTCAAAAAAATGGGAGGAAAATTTAAATTTCGTCCCGGTGCTGTGATTATAGTTCTAAACTATGCATGCGTGAAAAAATCGATTTTAATTGAAAAACTAATCAAGCCAAAAACTAATTTAATGAAAGAAAATAACTAAACACTATTTTTTAGTTATTTTATTTCATTGTTTTGTTTTATTTTTCATTTCATTATTTTGCTAATTATGCAGAGAAAGGAACATGAAATTCAACTTTTACGGTATCTTTTGTTTATGGCCTGTTTATGTGAAACTACAGTTCTGTTTCAGAAACGACAGTGCTATTTCTTAGTTATTTTATTTTATATGTATATTCATATGCATATATTTTCATCACACTGCAGGCGGTAAATCACTCGCCCATCCCCACGTACGATCAAATTTCTCGTTCTCTGTACTTGGAATTATGGAGAGACTTTACATGGGTCTTCACTATAGCAGATTTACCCTACCCCATACTAGGCGTGGACTTCCTGCACCACTTCAACCTGATAGTGGATATGCGCAGACGCCGGCTTAAAGTCACAAATACAGAACATTTTCCCTGGTGTAAAAACAAAACCCCCCTCTATCAGCCCAGTATTCTTCATTGCCGCTTCAGATAACCCGTATGAGACCACCTTACACTCCTACCTGGAGTTAAATTTAAATTTTGTGGTAAGTGAACCCATGCACACCACATCGAGACCACAGGTGCTCCTTTTTCTCACGCACTCGCCACCTCCCTGCTGATAAACTAAAGGCAGCTAAGGCAGAATTCAATCATATGCTGCAACTAAGAATAATTCTCCACTCGTCCAGTCCATGGGCTTCCCCTTTCCATATGGTCCCGAAACGAGACAGAGATTGGCGTCCGACTGGGGACTACCGACGACTTAATGCCATGGCAGTACTTGATTGTTACCCAATCCCACATATACAAGACTTTGCTTCCTCTCTACATGGTTGTAAGACGTTCTCCAAACTGTACGTCAACAGACTGCGATGCACACTAGGGAACAGACCATTAGATCTTCGGTCCCAAAGGACATTTCGTCTTGGACTAATGTTTTTCATTGAAAGAACGCCGTGAAAGTCCCCCCCCCCTTAACTTCACCTTATAACGGCCTCTATCGCGTGCTTTCACATACTGATAAACTTTTTACTTTAGATATCAGTGGTAAAAGAGAAACTGTTTCTATTGATAGAGTAAAAAAAGCCTTTCTTGACACAAAAACACACGAGCCACATATTCCCCCTACTATTACACAGCATCAAAACATGCATACACCTGAAGTTAATGCTCCAAATGAAAACAATCATGTCACCACTACACGTCGACAGGTACATTGGCCGAAGAGACTGTGTAAAACTTTGTATTTCTGCTAAGAAAATAATTTTCCCTTGTTTTCCCTTCTTTCAAAAAAAAGAATATTCTATTACAAGAAGTTGCAAATATTCCCCAACTTTTCACACAAAAGAACATTTTTTTTTCTCGTAAAAATAAATACAATAAAAAGACATTTTTATTTTTTGCTATTTGTTATGCTACCTTTTTCTGTCGGTTTTCAGCCTAAGAAGGGGTAATGTAGCGAGACACCTAATGGAACGGACCCCTTTTCTTCACTATCTTTCTCCACCTTGGTGTTATTTCTACCGGTATCGACGATTCCACTAGGAATAACTACCACAATAGCACCTTAATAAACCTTTTCTGTGTTACCTTTTATAAAGTTGTTGTGTTCCTCATTTCAGAAGCTTGTATTAAATTATTTATTTTATTAGGTTGTGCCCTAAAAGCATTAAAACCCTAAACATCTTTCTTTTGATGAGTGACCATATTTGCGTCTTATCATCTTAGTTGCTATCAAGTTTAAGGGAATGCCAACATTACATAATTATAAGGCTGTTTACAGCTGGATAATTTGACATTTTAAGAGCTTAATTTGTGGTAGTAATGTTTGTTTTGTCCTATTTGAAAGTGAGAATGTTTTAACTATATATTAGTTATAAACGATGAATCATATTCCACGATAAAAGTATTACTAATGTGATTTTTAGGGTGATTAAATTTTATTTAGTGTATGGATGGGCGTGCTATATTTGAGGATTGAAGAAGAAACTTATCATACTACCTACATATACTTTGTGGTGGTGATAAATTCTTATCGTAATTTCCAAAAACAAGTTAGTTTTTGCAAGAACGTGTTAATTCAAAATATTCATAAGCTTCGACAATTGTTTTAAACTAAAAAAAATTACACTCTAATTGTTATATATTAGAACCATACCTCCATAACAATTTTGTTAATTTGTATACATTTTTGCGAGGGTTAGAATCATACATGCAGGGATAACCTGTTGACAAACGAAATATGCTGCAGGCGGCGTGATTTAAATTTTGTTACCTAAATAAACGCATAAGAAAGGAAATTTTCACATGATATGCAAAGATATATCTATTGTGTTTGAGGATAGAAGAGAGTTTCCAGGCAGCCAGAATCATGAAGCGAGTCAGGATGATTACGTCTCTCAGTTCCTGTTGTTATAAGTAACTCAGAAAAACTGATAAAGTAATTAGTTTACTAGATATTGGTCTCTCCTCCCATGAACAATTTCTCTTTAAATAAAACTTTTAAAACCAGTAAATTTTTATTGTACATTACTACACGTGTAGTTTTTG
Source organism: Euprymna scolopes (assembly GCF_053919585.1). Classification (NCBI taxonomy): domain Eukaryota; kingdom Metazoa; phylum Mollusca; class Cephalopoda; order Sepiida; family Sepiolidae; genus Euprymna; species Euprymna scolopes. The sequence goes on from NC_136527.1 coordinate 27,789,858, forward strand.
TTCAACAACTTATTTTAGTTAGATGAGAATATAATGGCAAATCGACTATAAAACAAAAATATTAATCGCTTAAAGGCGAAAACGCAAGTGAAAAAAACTATGTTTTTTTACTCACGTTCACCCCTTACAAAGCATATCGCACTTGGACGTAACGATCCCTATTTGGAGCCATGTCTAGGAAAGATTGACAAGATATTTGTTTATGTTACATTTAAACTTCTGCATATCAGTACAACCAGTGAAGCAGGCAGAAGGAAGGGAATTACAAAGTCTAGCTGTTCGAGGGAAGAAACTATTAGAATATAAAGCTTTCTGGAATTTTAGGGCATCAACAGTGAAGGGTTGAGATCTTATTTCTAAGCGGGTTTGTCGGGGATATGTAGATTGAACGGTACAAGTGCAACGAGTTCATCAGAAAACTTTCTATTAAAATATTTGTAAAACAGGCAGTGATGCAACATTGCGGTTATAGGATAGGGGTTAGGGTTTTGTTGATAAAGTGGGACCGATTAGATTGACGACTCTTTTTTGGACCCTATCTAAGAGGGAGAGACTAGTGGCACGTGCACCAGCCCAGATGTGGCAACGATTCTTCATGCATGGGGAATGGTGGCCTTGTAGAGGTGTTACGTACTGGGTGTTATTTTGGAAGGTACCAAATATGAGAGTTACTTATTTTGATGACGACTTATATATTTGTTGTTGTTCATGTTAGTAAAGTCTTAGTGTGTTCATGTGTGTGATCATGTTGTGAGATGCTAGATATTATATATATTCATTGTGAGTGTTCATATTGTTTAGAGATGGAGACAGGTCTTATATATAACGAGACAGAGAAGGTACAAATTACTACAGGAGAACCAAGCCTGTAATTCAATGAGAGATTTATGAATATCTTGATAGATAGACCGATAGTGCATTTGACATTTACGTTTTGACAGTTGTGCATTTTTATAAACACAAAGTTCATATTAATACAATTTCACTTTACCTTTGTTTTGGTAGCATGACACAACAGAAGATTCAAAGTTGTTTACATGGTTATCTCTAAAACCTCTCGCTTCCCAGTGGGTACCTTGACTCTTCTGTGATGCGGTCTGTTCTCCTCTGCTTTTCTGATCTGACTGATCTAACTCCCTTAACTAACTTCGAACCCTTTTCCTATATTAAGAAATCATTTCTGCCCTGACGTCACACATATGTCTGATCAACGTGACCACAACTCACGTTTTCCAACATGCGCGATTTGCACGTTTTGAAACCATTTCTGACGACCAGGAAATTTCCAATTCTATTTGTTGTTTTAGAAAGAAATTTTACCTACTTGTTTAATTCTGTAACCGATATTTTTATTATGCATTCTTTCTAAAAATTGTGAATAGTTTTCCTATCCGAATTATATTTATTAAATATTTTAACAGAATCAACAATTTAACTGTACATTCCATTTAAACCTATTGTTTTTTAAAACTTATCTACAGGGTTCAATCCTTGTTTTATCTTATATCATTTTAATTTAACTAATTCTCTTTTATTTTTAACTTACATGAAAAGGGGACAGCCCTCGGTACAGGATACCTTAAGGTTTGAGGAGTCTTCTAGGTTCATAGAGGGAACCCAAGTTCTTTGCAGCAGCCTTTGCAATGTACTCTATGTATTTGTTTCCTGGGTAACACAACAAGATTACTTCAAATTTCTAAAGCTTGTTAGGCTGAAATACCCAAGAATGTGTGCCAAAAAACAACCCTAACTTTGCACTTGGCCAGAGGAGGCAAAGAGGCGAAAATGAATCTTCAATAACTCACATATATATCTTCATGTCACACACATATTCTTATACATTAGTGAGGCTTTGGGGGAACAGAAACAAATTGCAACACACAGCTATATACGAACTAAAAAGAACAAGATAAATAAACACATACACAGTACCATGCACTCACATACATATATTACTTTCATGTGCATATTATTCACACTATGAACATATTGATTCACACATATCTAAACTTTGTGATTACTTTGGTTCCTGTACCAAACACTACTTTTAATACAGAATTCTTACTGATTGAAAATGACTATTATATCCTTAGAAAATTGTAGATATAAACAGGTTTTGTTACAAAATTTCGTTTTCTTCAATTTTTCATTTAAAAAATTCAGGTCTTTCTAACTGGTGATCGTAATATATATAAATGTTTGATTTTTTTCCTTTATAATAAATATGCACGTCACAATGTATTCTTCCTCAACTAATTTAGCAATGGTCATCAGAAAAATTAAATATAATTTCATGCCAAATTACATGAAAATAAAATGCAGATTAAAACTATTTAATCTAAAGTAAAATTAATGGAAATGTTTATACTAATATTTTGTTAATTTTATTTCATGTTTTTTCTCCTTTAACAAAAGAATGAAGTTAAGAAATAATTTAACACCAAGTGTTATGTCATATCGATGATGACTTGAATAAGATCGTTTACACGACCGGTTTTGTTGATGTTGTAATGCTCTGCTCTAATTTCTCACATACGTAGAACAGAAATTCAGCACAGTTAATAGTTTTTTCTAGATAAGAACATCATAGAGTTACATATTTCTAGCATCGTTTAATGCATCTCTGAAGTTTTTGTAGAAGATGCAGAAATTCAGAAATCAAGATGTATCATTTGGAAAACACTTTCCTTTTTCAGAAACAAATTTCTGGCTTGTGGAGGTAAAAAAAATCAGATAATACAAGGTATTGCAAAGTGCATGACAGAAAATTTCATGGACGTCTGCGTTTCTGATCTCACACATTGTGTGTTGTTGATCAAAGTGATATCTTGCATGGGGATATTTGCTGATCAGGGTTCGCCTCTTGATTTTGATAACTTTATTTAATTTCCTGAAAATTAAAGCATAATAAACTCCTGTAAATTGTGGAAGCCAGTTTAACACATCTAGAGTGAACCTTGCTTCGGTACAGTATGGTAATTAATGCGTTTGTGTTTTGGAAAGTTGTCAGCAACCTAGGAATCCATCAGATAGTTTCAAGAGACCCTGCACTAGTCATGACTTTTTGGTGATTTGGCGAATAGTCAAGCATGGATCTTCAAAAAAGGTAGTCTAGCCATAGTTGAGAATTGTCTCATCAATGACAGACGGAGGGCAACCAGATCTAGGTCCTTTTGCTACAAATTTCATTTTTTTCACAATTACAACGTTTTACAAGAATATGATACATCGTTTCATTTAATTTGTGGAAATTGAAATTCCCAACCTAACTCGATTATCGCCCTTTGAATCTGCTAACCAGAGAGCAACACGGCCACGTCAGTTTCTGTTATTTATATTTCTATCTTTTTTTTGCTTGACCCTCAACCAGTCAACATGTGACAAAATATTTTATATCGTTTTTGCATGAGTAACACAGACTTTTTACACAAGAATGTTTTTTAACTTTTTCAAAATTTTATCAATTTAATTTTCACATTGAATGGAGCATACTACCGGATGCCAAACAATAAAAACATTCACAAAATCTCAAACAGCACAATTTTGTGTTCGCGTGTTTGTCTAAAGCTGATTTCATAAAAACAGAAGAGCTGCATTACAAAAATATTTTCACTTTTTTATTTTACTTTGTAAGGAATATCAAACTTACATGTCTAGCATGTGTGTGTGCTTTTAATGGTTGGTCGGGTAAGAAAATAAATAGAAAGACTAAAATTATTGCTCATTATTGATATGTATCAAATTTTAAAAAAATTAAAAAAACTATTAAGACGTGACCTCAGCATAAAAAATGTTATTTCAGGTGGTTTTAAAAATTTACACAAGAATATATACATAATCAAAATATGTTCCTTTCGCAAGTTTTTTGCATGAGAAAATCAGTTTTTTTCACACAAGAATATTCACGCATATAACAAAAATATTGTTTTTAACATTTTAAAATGTTTATGATTTTAGTTCTTAATGTGGATGGACGAGTAAAAAGAAGGCATGCTACATATGTAGTCGTGTACAACTCAACTTGAAGTTGTTGAGTTGGAAGTTTTGACAACAGAATAACCGTATAAATTGTTAGTTTACCCATACATTTAAGTTTGAAGAAATCCTCCTGCAACTTACAATTAATTTTATTACGATATGAATTCATATCCGAGGGCAAATTTATGGATAGTTATTATTCCTATTATTGTGTAAATATTTTTAAAGATTTTTTATTAAGTCAGTTAGTATGTTTCACATATTTTTGTCTTTTTGTTTCATTTTCTTCAGTAAAAGTTCTCGTAAATAAACGGGATCCCTTGCTTGCGCTTCCACTTAAACTGCAATACATAGATATTTGAATGTTCGATTAGAATTCTTCTGTCTTCCATGTTTTTGTATATGACACATGAAATGGCTTACACTTTCTGTGTGGTAAAAAGTGCAATGTGGATACGTCACAGAAATGTGGATTTTTCTCTTTTTTAAGATGGTAATGTACATATATTTACACATTGCATTGTATAGTAGAAGAACCTGACACACATGGTTCACACTATTTCTGTGTGGTAAAAAGTTCCATTGCTGAGATCACTCATCTTTTTAAAAGTATTTATCATAAACTATGCTTGTAAGAATTCATTATAATTCTGTCCTGATCATAGAGACATTCTCTTTGAAGCCAGTTAATAAAGCCTTCCTTATATAGTCCTTGATGACTGAATCCATAAGTACTTGTGACGATATTATTTGGCTCATTTTTCCAATTTTCTGTAATTGGAGTTCTGGAGTAATTCAAACAATGGTTGTCAGTGATTTCCATAGCAGACTTGTTTTCTCATTCTGCCATATTTGTAAAACTGACTTAATTAAAATGGTTGGCCATTTTCGTGATAGAGATTTTCTCTTGATTCATGAGACTGGTATACAATTGAGGTAGGGATTTTGGAAGATAATGTTTCTTTTTTATTTTTATTCATTTGAAGATTTTAACGCTGAGTATGGGGCAAACAAACCAGCTGCCAACATTGTCCTGCTTTTTATTGAAACAAACCGAGTTCTTTTTAGTATCCTAACTGTTCCCTTAAGTGCAATTGTCTGGATCTCTTTTGCACTTTGTTCACCAGGAATGTTAGTTAGGTAGGACTTCGTGTTCTTCTTCATAAGCCCTGTGGCACCTATAATAACTGGTATGATTGTTATCTCCTTAAGATTCCAGTTTCTTTTCATATCATACATGAGACCTTGGTATTTGGTCTGTTTCTGTTCAGACCACCATCATTAGGGACACTCACTTAAACCAAGGTTTCCACTCTTTCCGACTAATTCCATATAACTATGTCAGGTTTCACAGCAGCATTTTCAAGGTAAATGGCTGTAGGGATTACATGGTCATTTCCAACTGTTCTTTCAGGTTTATGTTCCCAGGACTTGCTGCTACACTGTATGGGTAATTTTTTACAGATGGTCCAGTGGAGGTACTTACATACACCATCATGTCTCGCCGTAAAGTAGCCATCCTCCAAAAGAACCTTGCAATTGATATCAGATGACTAACACTTTCCAATTCTATATGGCAGAACCTGCATTTGTTGTCATTACTGATACTTGCCATCTTCATGAATGCATTGGCCATCAATCTCTTGCCTTGAGCAACCAATATAACCCTTTCTTGATCGTGCTGTAGGGATCCCCTTTTGAGCCAGTCTTTGTCTATGTATTCCTGAGAGGGTCCCCCCCAAATACTTTGCACGCTGATGTTGGTCCTATTCTTAAAGGTTCATCCTCTGGAAGGTCTCGGTATATATGACTCAAATTGTAGGCACTCAGATTCTTATTCAGGAACTTGCTGAGTGGGTCTATTGCCATAACAGAAGAGCTGTCACCTTAGAATATTTCCTTCTTGATTTTTCCTTCAGTGATTATGGTCTTTCCTCCATTGTGACTTAAGGATATTGTGGTTTTCCACATCTGAAGGTGAGCCACCACTGTTTGTCTAATTATCGCATTGATATTCTATAATTCAAGGCACCGAAGTAATCGATCCATGCTATGCTCAGGTTTCTTTGCCTCTTACTACAGTCTTTTAAGATGGCGTTGTTGACTAATAGCTGGTCTTTGGTACCAAGGCGCTTTCTTCTGCATCCTGTCTGCTCTTTTTCAAGGTAAGTCCCAGAAGATAGTTGGTCATATATATAGTCGGCTACCAGACCAGTGAAAAGTTTGTAGGTAATTGTTAGATAACATATTGGCCTGTATTAAATTGGGCGTTGTGTCTCCTTGGTCTTGGGTATGAGTCAATTGTTTTAGTCAAAAGTTTTGGATATTTTCGATGCCAGGTGCTTTGTTGTTGAATAATTGTACCAGTTTACTTGTTATCGTACCAGGAGTTATGACTAGTTCTGGACTGAGGCTTGGTTTCGTTGAGCCTAATAATGTCTTTAATCCACTAGGCTTTTTAATGGTATTTGCCTTCTGTTTAAAATAGAGGCCTCCTCTAGTTTTCCAAGTCTTGCTCTACAGGTGAACTATCTACAGTAATGGTGTTCCTTATAAGTTGCCTGTAAAAAGTCCTTTGGTTCGTTTTAAACTGCCATTTTTTGAATTTGAGAGTTGATCTTGTTCTCCTGGTTTTTAATCCTCTAGGAAAGTGCTGGTATTTTCCTTCCAACTCCCTAGCTGTATAATGCAACCCCTCAATGTTCTCATGGTGGTATTTGGTACAAAGTTTTTTAATGGTTGTCTTAGGATGACACTGTACACAGGGATCTTCAAGGAATTGTTTTATTTGGCTTAATTCCTTCGTGAAATATGTTCTCATATGATCCAGCAAATTTAACTTCTGTGTAAAAGAAGAACCACATATTTCACAAGAATGTGGTTTTTCTCACTTTGTTTTTTTTTTATTTTACTTCAGTCGAAGTTCTCAGAAGTCAAGGGGCCCACAAACTTGAAATCTATATGAGATACATAGATATTCGAATGTTCCATTAATCTTCTTTATCTCTCAAGCACAAGTTAGTGAGGAGATCTTATTTGGGCTGCGAATACTATGTGATTTTGAATATTTGGTCAGGGTTTTCTTCTATGGAAAAAGTATCCTCAGGTCAGACTGTTCTGACAAACCCCCATACAGAGAGGCTTTAGACACTCGAGGACAGTATTTAGTAGGCATTCAAGTTCTCCCCTGTATGTGTTTGCATATGTTTCAGCAAATGTGACTTCCGTACAAAAGAAGAACCACATACTTCACAAGAATGTGGTTTCTCTCCTTTATGTGTTGCTATATGATCCAGCAAAGTTGACTTTTGTGCAAAAGAAGAACCACATACTTCACAAGAATGTGGTTTTTCTCCTGTATGTGTTTGCATATGTCTCAACAACTGTGACTTCCTTGCAAAAGAAGAACCACATACTTCACAAGAATGTGGTTTTTCTCCTGTATGTGTTTGCATATGTCTCAACAATTGTGACTTGCTTACAAAAGAAGAACCACATACTTCACAAGAATGTGGTTTCTCTCCAGTGTGTATTTTCATATGATACAACAAATGTGACTTCCATGCAAAAGCAGAACCACATACTGTACAAGAATGTGGTTTCACTCCCGTATGTGTTTTTACATGAGTCATCAAATTTGACTTCGATGGGAAAGAAGAACCACATATTTCACAAGAATGTGGTTTCTCTCCTGTATGTGTTTTCATATGATTTAACAAACTTGTCTTCCATGCAAAGGAAGAACCACATACTTCACAAAAATGTGGTTTCTCTCCCGTATGTCTCTTCATATGACTCAACAAATTTGACTTCTGTGCAAAAGCAGAACCACATTCTTCACAAGAATGTGGTTTCTCTCCTGTATGTGTTTTCATATGATGCAACAAAGTTGACTTTATTGCAAAAGAAGAACCACATACTTCACAAGAATGTGGTTTCTCTCCTGTATGTGTTCTCATATGATACAACAAATGTAACTTCCGTGCAAAAGAGGAACCACATACTTCACAACAATGTGGTTTCTCTCCCGTATGGGTTTTTATATGAGTCAACAAATTTGTTTTTGCTGCAAAAGAAGAACCACATGTTTCACAAGAATGTGGTTTGTCAGCCATGTGTGATTGAATCTAATTCCACAAATTGTATATGCAATGTAGTGTATGATAATAGGACGGCTTTTAATTTAGAAAATTTATATGAAGAAATTTAACCTTTTTAAATCGCCAATGCAGAAATGTCCTTCTTATCAATTAATGAATTTCTTTTCATTGCTGCAAATCCTGGAAATATAAAATAAGTTTTTAAAAATATATTTCATGCGGTAAAACTGAATTTCTTTATTTTATTAAAAATATCTAAAACACTTATTGTTAATGAAATTCCCCAAAAGAAAAAGAGTAGTTAACAAAATTATTGTGTTTCTATTTTCAGATATTTCATTAAAAATCTTCATGTTTCTTTATTTTAGAGATGAGGATTGATTATTCATATTATTATGATTCTTCAGAATACTGTTCCCATTTGGCTGTTATTTTCACAATGTTTCCATGTTACTTCCGATCTTATTCAGGTGTATTTTGTTGAACTTGGGAATCTTTCTCATGAAATTAGAAATCTGTGCAGAATCTTGAATAAAACCCTTTATTTATGGCATGCTGTGTTGTTAACGATGACTGAGTAAAAAAATTTAAATTGAAACTTCAGTGTTCAAGTGTATCTAACTTACAACTGAATTTTATCAAGTACCCTACCACAGCCCCACAAGTCCTATCAGACAATCCTAGTATGAAATTTAGGAACATTTTTGTTTCTAGACGTTATCTATATCTATATGTTTTACTTCTCTATAATTTTACCTGTTCATATTTGACTGTTAATTGAAGTATCCCAGTGTTCAAACCAAGTAAAAACTTAAAATCGAGAAGGCGTAAAGAAACTCTGCACTATGCAAAATTGTATTTTAATATAATTTTAGAACGTTACTGCAACACAAATACAACAGGAACACAATTAACTAGTTAATATTTAGTAGTATAACTATTCTGTAATTTCACAACCTTGAATTAGTCTTCAGCAATACTCTGATGAAAGGTCATTCAACTTTAATTTTTGTCCAAGGTTCTTCCCGATTTGAAATTGTATCATTAAAAGCAGTATTTTAAGGCGACGAGAGCAGTCAAATAAGGGAAAATATCAGATAACTTTACAGGAGTTGAGTGGATGATGTAGAGTAGTATTTTAGGGTGACCAGAGCAGTGAAATAAAGGAAAATATCAGATAGCTCTCCTAACCACAAAGAGTCCAGGCAGACATTTCATAAACACTCATGTAAAACAATATGAGTTTTACCTGGGCAGAATTGACGAGGTCCCTAGCGGACTATTATGGAATTGCTGCAAACCCTTACAAACATATAGTCGAAAATCTTTACACAAGTCTGATACTAAACTGCGACTGGCTTAAGAAAAATAAGGTTAAGATGTTCTTTTATTCATTATGTCGTTTAGATTATTTGATAAGTATTATAGTCTGGAGGAAGATGACCATATTTCATCAATAGTTAGGTTAACACAGAAAATTACATTAAAACACCAGCATCTGCATACATGCATAGCTTGTGCGTGTTTTAGAAATGGTCAAAGATTAGAATATGAGATGGTGCAAATAATAAGTCGATTCATTTGCAATCTTAGCAGAGTATCAATAGCTAATGTAGTGGTAAAGGTTAAAGGGTCTCGTAAGTTTCCGTTGCTTATAATGAACAACACCAACCAGTCACCTTGAGATGGGGCTGCCAAATAGCTAAGTGTAGTGTGAACAAAAGAATGAAATTCCTGAGAATAATTTGAAGGGAATAAAAGTACCTGAAGAATTCAAGTTGGAAGTTGATATGTTGCTGTAATATGATAGTCACAAAGAAGTATTGATGTATGATGCATTGAGTGCATGAACACATGTGGAGAAGGGTGTATTGCTAAAGCAACGAAATGATGGGGATAGGTGTGATTGAGTGATCGAATAGACCAGGGAGTTTTCTGATAGTGTTACTAGAAAAGAAGGATCATAGTAAAAGATTTTGTTGCTGAAACATAATAGAGATTTATTCATTATGGAGGATAAAGAATTCGGCAGAACTGATATGGTGGAGATGCGTATTGATACTGGAATGCATGAGTTCATATGGAGAAGTGCGCATTGAACACTGCTAAAGAAAATAAAGTTAGTAGACTTGGCAATAGGGGAAACGATGCGGGTAGGTGTAATTGAGAGATTGAATAGAGTTTTCTGATAAAAATATTACTAGATTTGATTTTAGGGCTTTAAATAAAGTCACAAAGAAATATGCCTGGAGATATGTATTGATACTGGAGTGCATGAACACATGCGAATAAGGGCATATTGAACACTGCTAAAGCAAAGAAATGATGGGGATTGGTGTGATCGAATAGACCAGGGAGTTTACTGATAGTTTTACTAGAAAAGAAGGATCTTAGTAAAAGATTTTGTTTAGATTTTAGGGCTTTAAATAAGGTCATAAAGTGTCCATTAAGAATTAATGCCCATAGTTCTACAGGGACAGGAAGATTATGCATTACCATATTTGGATGATATTTTAATATTCTAAGATACGATGGAAAGTCACTTGGATCACATAGATAGGGTACTACTAGCCATTTTACATAAGCACAACCTCAAGTTGAAAGTGATGTAGTGTGAGATAGCCTAAAAAACAAAGTTTGCATATATGCATATATACTGGTTTATCCCAGACGATTTACACTATCTTAATAAGTTGGATCACTATTTGCAAAGTTAACCATCTATACCGATTACAAACCCCTATTTATTAAACTCACCTTTACAGAATAGGAAAATACAGACGTTGGCTTTGAGTATGGCTGGCTATAACTGCACGATAAAGTACATGAAGGGGAAGGACAGTGTTTGTCAAGCACCGTGGATTCTAGCAAAGATAATGACGTTCTCTGGTAAAAATAGACGGGAGAAATTACTTGGTAGGTGCAAGAAACTCGAATCTTTTGAAACCCAAAAAGTTTGCGTCATAAGCAGGTTGAGGGCTCATCAGTATCGCACAAGAGTCCCTAGTTATCAAGTTTAGATTTAATTAGGGGACAAAACCCGACCACGAACAATTGATAAGGTGATATGTACTGTCGCAATTGTAGCAAAATTAAAATAATGATCACAGAGACGTGATCCTTCCATTAAATAATATATTAATGCCTTATAAAGCCTCACTATGTGGATGAGCAACAATAGATCGCTTTGATCACGGATAACATTTTGATAAAAAGAAACAAAATCTCTAGATGTTAAGATTAGAGATCTGGGTTATGCACATGCATGGCTCCATCCACTCATCCCCTGGTCCACATCTCCATGTCTTGCTGGGTGTACGCATATAAGGCAGTAAATAACAGAAAATATTTTTTATATCTTTATACAAAAACGAAGTGTACAAGTTTTTTTTTCTGGATGATGAAAAATCGACTGTGCAACATACGTTTCACTTGTAACAATGCATGAAAATTATAATAAAGGATTGGCTGTTTCCCCCTAACACACTCCCCAGTCCTTTTGGACGAATATCAAATTGAATAAATCTCTTCTGCCTTCCATCATTCTTGCTAAACTTAAGACACTGACACTCAAAACCTGCAATGGCAGACAACCAAGCTTTGCTCATTCATATTAACTAATCTGAATGCTATTGAGTTGGTTAAGAATATCAATAGCATATCCTATAAAATATTGGCCGATTTTAACATCAGCATCAACCTCCCCTTCCTCTCATGGCAGGGAAACTCTTCGTATATCTAAAATGTGATGAGTCAATCGCTACCTTGTTTTTGGAGAGTACTTCAGTCACTGTACCTTTTCCCCAGCGAGTTGTGCAATGAGAATTGAGTGGTTTCACCCACACCTCTTCACCAACTGCGATGTCCATGCAGGCCTGTTCTTCTCTCTGTGTTACAGTCATAAGAAAAAATAAACTGGTGCGGAACTGAATTTTCATCTTGACCAGTCTTTGGCATCATATTGTACCAAAAAAACTGCTTCTTGGGGCGAAATCTGACGTCTTGATGCCACAGCTTTTATAGTGCGATGGTGCCTCTTTATAATTCCATTTCCATTTGGATGGAATGCAGCTCTAAAATATAGCCCCACACTCCACTTCACATATAAGTCTCTAAAAACTTCTGAGCGGAAAGACGTACCATTATCCACCAACACCTCTTCTACTGGCCCCCTTTCCATAAAAACCTCCTCGACAACTCTCTTTACCTCTTCTGCTGTTTTGTTCTTGATTTTTCGCCATATCGCTACTCTCCCAAGCCCACAATCTATCATAGTTACATGCAGTGTATGTTGATAATGTGTAATGTCAATGGCCAATCTCCACCAATTCTCTTCAACATGCTGTTCCCCTTTTTCATGTCTAGCCGGTGCAGGGTCGATTGATTGGCATTCCCTACATTGTTCCACCACCTTTTGGACGTCTTGCATTGTGATGTGTGGGTTTACATTTCTTGCCAGGTGAAGGGTCCGTTCCTTTCCAAAATGATGCAGGTCTTTTAAATTCTCTACTGCACAACATGCTGGAGCCCTGTCTCTTTCCTTGTGTAACCAGGCTTTCTTGACTCTTGTCAGTCCATCTGCTTTATTTTTTGTGACGGAACTAAGGTAATAGTTACTTTCAGTTCGAATTCTCGAACCAAGTCTCCCAGCGCTCCAAGTCTATGCTTGATAAGCATCTCCACTGCTCCTTTTGTTTTGATCCGCTTATCACCAGACAGCTCTGATTTAATCCACGACACCACTATTGCAGAGTTTTAACGTTCACTATCTGTAAACCCCATTTTAGAGCCAGATTGATGCCTTTCATCACAGTATTGAGTTCCGCAACATTGATATGAGCGTTATCATCCTTTTTGCGTAGCCAAGCAGCATCTAAACAGCCACTTCTCTTATTTCCAATAATACCCATAATGCTACACTGCTAGCATCACTTCATATCACCCCTTCATGGCCCTCTTTACAGCCATTCTCCTCTCACAGGGTCCATTTTTTACACTTCTGCAATGACTTCGTCTATCATGAGAAGCACTTCTTGATCAACTGCATCTTCCCAACTGTCTGTCCCAGTCTGCCTTTAAATAAAACTGCACGCAGTTCGCAGCTATCCAGCTATTGGGTAGTGGCCAACCAGCTTTCAACATATAGAGAAAAGCTCTCTCTTAGCTAGGTCAACCTTGGCTTCAGGAGTCTCATTTCCTCGCCCAAACATCAATTTTCCTGCCTTATTGTTCTGTAGTCGAAATCCCAAAGCCATTCCGTTTTCCAGTGACTCAGGCGGTTTTGTCGTCAGTCCATATGCTTTGATATGCACTCTCACCCTTTCCACAGTCACCTCTGTTTCGTCCACTAGTACATCGTCGATGTAAGAGCAGGTGCCTCTCTTCACTGCATTGTCTTTGGCCAACACTGTCTTAAGAACTGCCGTCATTATCTTTGGTGCGGTGTTCAGACCAAATCCTAATCTGGTCAGACAATAAACTTGACCTTTGTACTCTACCAATTGATATTTCCACAATTTCTCATCCACATGAAGTTGGAGGTAGGCTGACTTCAGGTCCACAATTTTAGTTGCCTGCTTCATCCTCCTCCATTTCCTTATGACTTCTTCACACACGTCGATTCCGTCCTTTATGTGACAAGCGATAAACTTGTTCAGCTCACGGAAATCCAACACTGACCTAACTTTCTTCTTAATAGGTTGGACCACAACCATGAGTGGCAAAACTCCTTCAAAATTCCTCCAACTTTCCCTGACCACGGCATTAATATTCCTTCATCTATCCATATCTCAACTTCTTTTTCAAACTGCGGCTCAGCAGCTCCTTTCAGTGTGCTTTTGTAGCAGCTGACCCGATTCGCCAGTACAGGTTTCTCCGCGGTTCATCACCATTCTACCATCCATTTTTCACTATCGAAGCAGGCTTGAAAGTCATCATCCTCAATCACACACGGTCAGGGTTTCAATCAGATATGGTCGAGGTGTCGACGGTTGGTTGGTATCACCTCTGGTTACACTTCCTGTTATTCCCGGTGTACTCTGATTGCCAAATTTCACCTGGCCTTTAGCAACAGTAGCTCCTCCCAGTCGGTCTACCGCATCCAGGCCCAGCACCACATCAATTCCTGCAATCAGTCTATCCAGCACGATCACTCTCCACAGCATTCCGCTTCTCTGCCATCCACCGCTCTAACGTTGCTGGTTCCATTCCAAGAGTTGGCGATGCTCGTCGTAATAAGTGTTGTTGTACATCCAGTATCAACAAGAGCTCTAGCCCTTTTTCCATTGATTGTGATCACTAACTGTGGCAACAAACTCTCATACGCCTGGTCAGTATAAAAGGGGTGACTACTGGTGCAATAGCACCCTTTTACTCGTTTCCCAGAAGCGAAGGGAAATTCCTGCTAATGTGCCCTACTTGGCCACACTGAAAACAGATAATGTCTGGCCATGGCTCCCTACAGTCTCTCATCAGGTGTGGTCCTTGACATCGAAAGCATTTACCGGTAAATCCACAGCCTTGCTTCATCACTGTTCATTCCTTTCTGCTTGCCACAGCAGCCGCAACAGCCCCCAGCTCACTGGGCTGTTTTGCCAAAACTCTAGCATGCCTTAGAATCTCCTCCACCTCCATGGTTTTAATATCAGTAAGTCATTGCAGTTCCATGGAGATGCGATCAGGGAAACCAGTTACAAGCGCCAGCTTTACAGTCTTCTCAAGGCTGCGTCCCCCATATCCAGCCAATCCTGATAGTCACCTTATCTCTGCCACGTACACATCCACAGACTCCCCAGTCCAGGTAACTCTTTTGAGCTTGTTGTAAGCCTCAAACGCGCTCTTGGAAAATGCGGTCTTTAACCGGTTTTCAATGCTCTCAGCAATGGCCTGATCCGTCTTTCCCTAGATTTCTAGATAGACCGCTTGAGCACTTCCTTCCAAATACATTGGTATTAACGTGGCTACATCCTCGATCTTCTGCAGCCTTGCCACCAATTTCAGCTTGTTAAGCCACGCAACCACGTCACCTTCTCCAGTAAATGGCCTCAAGATATTGCTGCTCAATCTTGCTTGGTCACCCATTTTTGTCACTGTGCCGAAATTCTTTAAACAAACAGAAAATTTGATAACTGCAGTTCCAAAGAAGTTAACAGAAAAACTCTTTGGTATACTTATGCATGTACACTGCTTCTAATACATAGACCCCTCTTATTAAAACCACTAGACGAGAATACAAACTTTTAATTATAGAAAGGAGAAAACGACAACTAATATCAAAAAAGCTAAAAATAAAATCTAAACTCTCAAAATTGGTTAAAAAACTCGACGTTTCGAAAATGGGGAATTGATTTACTAAAACTTTGTATTAGAAACAAAGTACAACTTAAAATTGTAAATATTGACATTTTTTTGAAAATCTGATAGATTAGTGACAAGTACACAGGAGAATACCACTTTCATGCATGCGTCGAACATTTTTTCTTTACATTAGACCAGTGAAAATCATTTAAAATTTGTTTTTTTTTATCATAAACTATAAAGAAGTTGTACTGGTCAATGTCTAGAATCTTCCAACCCTCCCTCTCTCGTCATTTTTACGCTTATCACTTTTAAAAGTTTTCGGGGGTGCTGAAAATGAATATATGCTTAAACAGTGGCACAGAGAACTAGTTTTCATGATATGAAAAATGTACTTTTTTAAAAGTGGGGTATCTCTTTTCATTTTAAATTTAACGTAAAATGAGCACCCACTTTATGGCCACCTAGTGAGTGGAAATAATTTTTTTTTCTAATTTCATCTTTCAATAAAGACCGATGACAGTAAAGAACAGAAAAAAGAGAAAAATCTACATAGAGATAAATGTCATTCCTTATGTTATCAGTGATGATCATTTCTGCATTTGTAAACATATGTATATTTTTGCCGCAAAGTAGTTTTCTGATTATTAAGCAGTGTAATTCCTTATGTTATCATTGGTGGCCAATTCTTTACATTGTATAATCTTCGGAAAATGACTTCGTCGTGACAAAGTTTAATGGGATATTCGTTTTTAGCATAAAAAAACTCAAAAGTAAAAATTTACCAAAAGGGTTTCAGACAGCCCCCTCCCTCCAAAAAAATTATCACCGTGTGGCCTGAAAGTGAGTGCTCATTTAGTGCTAGTTCACTTATTGATCTGCACTATTTTTAAAATAATATTTTCAAGTTTAATTAAAGTTTATATCTTTTTTTGGTACTAGTGCACCTATTGATCCATGCTGAAATAATAACGTTATTATTTAAAAAGCCGTTCTTAACATGGCGATGAGAGGGTGTTTTGTAACTATTCTATACTTTAACCTTACAATTGAATAAAAAACATATCGGTACTCATGCAGAGAGTGATCCAGGCTGAAATAATAACGTTATTATTTAAAAAGCCATTCTTTACATGGGGAGGGGAGGGTGTTTTATACCTATTCTGTACTTTAACTTTACAATTGAATAAAAAACATATCATAAAACTTTAATTAAATGTGGAAATATGATTTAAAAAATAGCGCGGATTACTCTCTGCATTAGCACCAACATATCATAAAACATTAATTAAACTTGGAAATACGATTTAAAAAAATAGCGAGGATCAGTAAGTGCACTAGCACCCTTTTTTATTCAATTGTAAGGTTAAAATACAGAATAGGTACAAAACACCCTCCTCTCCTCATGTTAAGAATGGCTTTCTGAAAATAACATTATTATTTCAGCATGGATCAATAAGTGAACTAGTACCGCTCATTTTACATTAAATTTTTATAAAAAAAAGGTGATTACCACTTTTGGAAAAAGTAATTGCCTCATATCATGAAATCGAATTCTCTGCGTCACTTTTGAAGTATATATTCGTTTTCAGCACACCCGAAAAACCATAAAAGATTTTATTGTAAAGATTTTTTTTTTTGCTTCATGTCAGATTCTAGATATTGATCTTTTTTATGTTTAAGTATTGAAAATAAAAAATAGATTACTAATAATAATCCACTGAGAAAATTAAAAAAAAAAAGATGAAAACAAAAACCATTAAACAATGCAAAATATTTAAGATTTATAGTTTTTTTTCCTTTAGTAAACAAAAAACGGTAAATATGAAGAATTACTCCACCCTCGAAAATTCCTTTAAAATTACCACTCTATAGGGTTTCGGGGTTGCTGAAAACGAAAATAATGCTTAAAATTACGGCAAACGCAAACGAGTAGTTTCCAAGATATGAAAAAAAATGTTAGTTTTTAAAAAGTGGGGGATCACTTTTCTATAATAATTAAACGTAACATGAGCACCCATTTTTTTCGGTGGGGAGAGGGGCTTTCCATCCTCGGAAGATCCTTTAAAATTACCACTAACGTTTAAAATTCCAAGAAACAAGTAGTTTCCGATATGAAAAAATGCATTAACTTTATGGTCACTTTTTTTTAAGGCGGTTTGTTTTTCGTTCTTTGTTTGGATGGAGATATTTGATTATAGAACTTGTACAGTTTTTTTAATAGGCGCTTATGCAGTTTAATTAACAGTTTGGAGCAGAAGAACTGTTTAATATTTTACAAAAATTCTGTTTACATTTTAAACTTTAGTGGTAATTTTAAAGGACTTTCCGAGGGTGGAAAGTCCCCCCCTCCCCGAAAAGATCGTGGGCACATAGTGGGTGCTCATTTTACGTTAAATTATTATAGAAAAGTTAACCTCCACTTTTTTAAAACTAACATTTCTTCATATCTTAGAAACTACTCGTTTGCCGTAATTTTAAGCGTTATTTTCGTTTTCAGCAAGCCCGAAAACCTATAGAGTGGTAATTTTAAAGGAATTTTCGAAGGTGGAGTAATTTATGCAAAAACATCAGTTAAAAATATTTAAAATTAATAAAATTACTATTTTCTTTTGTAAACAATAAAGAAGTTGTCTTTTTTTTTTTACAT
Source organism: Euprymna scolopes (assembly GCF_053919585.1). NCBI lineage: Eukaryota > Metazoa > Mollusca > Cephalopoda > Sepiida > Sepiolidae > Euprymna > Euprymna scolopes. The sequence continues at coordinate 27,807,882 of NC_136527.1, forward strand.
TTAAGTCAATATTGAAAACAAAAAACAATCGACAGAGAAAAAAAATTTCAACAATGAATCAACATTTTCATTAGGATTATTCGCTTAGTAAATGTAGTTATTTTCCTTACATTTTTAACTTATTCTGCAAATGCGCAAAAATCGATACTAAATTCATGTAGTAATACTTACGTTTTTGTTTTATAATCTGCTTTCGATTAACTTTATCTGCTTTTATAAAGGAAACGATTTTTCAAATGTGATTGACTTTACAAACTCAACTTAACATTCAAGATGATGAACGGAAGAGCAAGTTCGCAGAAAACAAAATTGAAGAGGAAAAATAAAAAATAAATCATTTCGAAATAGAGCCGATTTATTTGGTGAATATCACGGATAAAATTAGTATTATTTTATTTAACATTTTAATATTTACATGAGAGAGAACAGATTACAAGTTTCATCTTTATTATTTCTCTCTTGTGCAATTTATTGGCGGAAACTGATAGTTTTTAAAGCCGCTTTTTTGTATTTTTATTTATTTATTAATTATTATTTTTTTAGATTCCTGTTTTTTTTTATTGTGTTTGAAACATTTAAGCCTAAAGTTAATCTGGTGCTTGTGCAGTTTACTAAACACATTAAAAATGAAGATATTGAAAAAGAACTATATTGTACGTACCTAAAATTAATATCTATACGGAAAGACATGCATGTGAAATGTTTTTACGGTGTCGTTAGAAACTTAAACAAAAATAAATTACTCATTATTAAAAATAATATCATTTTTTCAATAATTTTTCTTAATGGTCCTGGATTTAATTTTTTTTTTTTTTTTTTGAGGATTATAAAAAAATTCATACGCTGTCTACACCATCATTCATACAAAAAAAATATTATTATATCACATTTGAAATTTTTGTGATAATTTTTATCATTAAAACTACATTAAATATTTTTGAAATTATATTATTTTTTTGTGAAAATATTGAATGAATACTGCTTATTGTAATGTTGCTGAAATATTAAAAATAATTTTAAATTGCTAACATCTACAAAAAAGCAAACAGAAATTCATGAACATTTTTAGTTCTTAAATTTTAAATTTAGTAAAATTGTTTGGATTTACAAAAAATTATAAATTTTCACTAAAATTTTAAAAAATTGCGAGTTCAATATATTCTGTGATGGTTAATAAATACTGAAAATTTCATTAAAATCAGTTCATTTCCTGAATTTTGGTGAATTTTTAAATGAAGGGAGGAAACAAAATGTTTATACACTTTTGGTATCAGCTATTCATTTTGCACGTACCTGAGTTTAACTCATCTGAACTCATGATCGGATTACAATATTTGCTATTAAAAAAATAACGAGTTCAGCATATTCTGTGATGGTTAATGAATACTGAAAATTTCATTAAAATTGGTTGATTTCCTGAATTGAACTCATTTGGGCCCACCATCGGATACAATCTTTGCTAATAAAGCTCTCTTCACTTTTCCACACACTTCAATGAGCAAGCAAACGCTACATATAGAATGGTTCAGTCATGCCACTGTAGAAAAAAAAAAAAAAAAGAACTAAAAACAAAGGACATGTTTTGATGAATACTTTAAAATTCAAAGAAGATATTATGAAGTACGTAGCTATGGCTACAACAAAATACATAGCTGTGACTACAACCTCCTGCGAAACTATGTATGTAAAAAAGAGACTAGTTTTGCAGGCCACCATTTCAGGCAAAAAAGCTGCGGCATATTCTTAACTCAATATCAGCTTCGTGTTCTCTCTGCTTCTCGCTACTTAACATGGTGTCAGCGGGATTTCTCTTTTTGGAATGACCCATGTACACCCAGTGAACACTTCCAACACATGTTCGGCAAAAACCCACGCAGTATAATACTTTAGACTCTAGTCTTACATACACTCTCTTCTCCGTACAGAAGACATTCATCAGACCACGTGGATTTAAACAAGCTCGGAGTTTTGACAAAACCTATTCATCAATAAATATGGCATATGCAATTCCGCCACCAGCAAAAATGGAAATGGATTATGATTTGCGAAAACACTGGGCGCTTTTCAAACTAACAAATTACGAGTTTTTTTATATTTTACTCGCAGTTTCGTGTTAGGGGTGTCAAAAATATTGAATAAATAATTTGTGAAAATATTGAATGAATACTGCTGTTCGTAATGTTCCTGAAATATTAAAAAATATTTTTAGTGTTAACATCTACGATGCTTTATTTGTATATAAAAAAGCAAACAGAAAATCACGATTTTTTTTCAGTTCTTAAATTTTAAATTTTAAAGGTGTTTTGATTTACAAAAAATGATATATTTTCACTAAAATTATAAAAAAAATAACGAGTTCAGTATATTCTGTGATGGTTAATAAATACTGAAAATTTCATTAAAATTGGTTCATTTCCTGAATTGAACTCATTTGAGCCCACCATCAGACTGCAGTGTTTGCTAATAAAGCTCTCTTCACTTTTCCACACACTTTACCGATCAAGCAAACGCTACACATAGAATGGTTCAGTTACGCCACTGTGGTAAAAAAAAAGTGGAAAAACAAAAATAAAAAATAACTAAAAACAAAGGACATGTTTTGATGAATACTTTAAAATTCAAAGAAGATGTTATGAAGTACGTAGCTACGACTACAACAAATGCAACCTCTGTTGAAATTTTTAATGGAGAAATAATTTTTATTTATTTTTTTATTTATACCCATTCAACATCTCCGCATTTGGGTCAAGGAACGCATTCCTTGACCGGTAGGTCACTTCTATTATCATCATCAGCAGCTTAGGTATAGTTCGCTTTCTAGCAGCCAGCCCCTCACCTACCCTCTGGAAGGGGGAGGAGGAGGACGACGACGATGGGCCTTTTGCCCTTTTTTGTCAGTTCGAATCAAGCCGGCCAAGAAGAAGGACGCTATTCGGCTCCGTCAGATCAGAAAGGATTCTTGACGCTAAATTCCACAGATTTTTCTCTCCTCCTTTGGAGAAAGACGTTTGTTTAGAACTAAACTATTAACGTTCTTTTATTCTCAGTCATTATAAGACAACAAGGTCTTACGATTGGAAGATTAATACCGGTTATTAAAAGACAATCGATTCTTACAACTGGTAAATTATTACTCTCAAAGGAGTAACGAAGGAAACTACCGTGTGTTGATGAGTTCTTTTCTAAGAAGAACAAAATTTAATTTCGCCGACGAGATGAGCAGAATATCGCCCCTAGAAAGGAAATCATCTTTTGAAAGATTTTCAACCTTCAAATCTTCCATAATTCAAAATTTACCCCTCATAAAGCCTACCAAAACGGCTTTGTGGTCTTCTCTCCCCTTTGAATTAAAAGACACAAGAGCCTTAACAAAGGAAATTACTTCTTTCTCCCATTTTAGGTCAAAGAAACTTTTTGTTTGTTCTTTCGGAAAAGAAAAAAAGAACATTTTGTCAAAGAAAGACTGAACATTTCGTTAAAAGGACTGAATTCAAAACAAGGACTGTTTTCCGTTTTTTTATATATTCTTTCTTTCAGCCTTTCTTGCAAGTAAGGATTGACGCCTTTTTGGCATTTTTGGCATTTTTTTTTAATATGTATTTTAAATTTTTCTAAAGGGTTTTTTAAACCCGAGCCTTGGGAAATAAAGGTAATCGATAACTTTTTGTTTTAATAAACTTGGATCATTTTAAACTTATTCGGGTCTGTATTTCTTTTGCTCATTTCCACTAGTTACTCTTTCCGAGAAATTTGCCATAAATGTTTTTCCTCTTTTTTTTTCTTTTCTTTTTGTTACCATGAAAAGCGGATTTTGGTGACGCACCCAAAATTTCCTCACCTCCTCATAAACTATGCGTGTGAAAAAGAGACTAACTTTGCAGGCCACCATTTTTAGACAAAAAAAGCAGCGGCATATTCTTAATATCAGCTTCATCTTCTCTCTGCTTCTCGCTACTTAACATGGTGTCATCGAGATTGCTCTCTTCGGAATGACCCATATACACTCAGTGAACAATTCCAACACATGTTCGGCAAAATCCCATGCAGTATAATACTCTAGACTCTAGTCTTACATACACGCTTGTCTCCATATGGAAGAGAGATTTATCGGATTATGTGGATTTCAACAAGCTCAGAATTTTGACAAAACCTATTCATCAATAAACATGGCGTATGCAATTCCACCGCCAGCAAAAATGGAAATGGATGACAATTTGCGAGAAAACTGGGTGCTTTTCAAACTAACATGGGAGAACTATGCAGCCGCGACGAAAATTGGGGAAAAAGTAGCAAACGTACAGGTAGGTACACTTCTTTCACTAATATGCAAGGAATGTCTGCAAATATACAAAAAACCGCCGATGTCGGCAGAGGAATGAGCAAACAAAAAAAAATTTTAGGAAAGATTGACAGAGTACTTTAAACCAAAACAGAACTCATATACCAACAGTATATGTCTAATTTCTGTACACAAGAACAGAGTGGAAAATTTGATCAAACTAAGACACTTAATCAAAACATGTGACTATGGCGCCCTTGAGGATGAGCTACTGTGTGACCAGGCAACAGTAATAATAATATTCCAGCCAGGCTCCGCAGTGAATCTAGACAGGGCGATAGATATTTGGAGGAGCACTGAACAGGTTGAACAACAGCTCGGCAAACTGAACAACCCAACAGAAACTATCAATTACACCAAGGGAGATAAGAAAAAGCTATGATAATTCATAAAGGACTGCAAATTCTGTGGACAGAGCCATGACAAAGGAAAGTGACAGACTTATGGACTTATGTTCTATCTACTTAAAGCGCAAACATATTGCCAGAGATACCAATCACAGGCGCAACCCACCCCATCACAACGGCAAAATAAATCCTCAACACAGCAAACTGCAAAGGTGCTTCGTGGAAACAGAAGCAGCCAGCAGTGACGAAAGCATCTATGCCCTGAGAAGTCTCCACAGGTCGCAAAAACTATCAGGCAGACGTTTGTATATCCACCCCAAGAGACAGCACAAAAACCTAATGCAAATTCCAAATTGACACTGGGACCAGCTGCAGTACCTTGGCCTTTGCTGACTACAAACGCATTACTAAAGCACCGCTACAACCGTCTCTCACAAAGTTGAAGCTGTATGACAATGCGATACTTACACCCATTGGGCTCAATAACACTCCACTGTGAAGTGAAGGGAATAAAAAAAGTCACCTTCCAAGTCGTGAATAGCAACTCACCATCATTACTTTCTGGACGGAATAGCTCTGCACTGAAACTCATAGCTTTTAACACAGAATGTGTGCGACAGCTGAGTGAAGTAAAGGAGGCAAAACCAATCACAAAAGAAGAAATCCTCAGCAACTACAGCGACATTTTCTCTGAACTGCCAAGTCTCTATGCAAAATAGTCCTCGCCGAGTCCCTCGACCACTTAAACTGAGTTAAAAAAAAACTTGACGAATGGTCAACGAATAAATAATAGCCTGGATCACTGAGCCAACTTCATGGATCAAAACCTAGTCGTCATACCGAAACCTAATAAATTGCGAATATGCATCGACCCATATCACCTGAATAAAGCGATCAGGTGCAACCACTACCAACCCCCAAGAGTCGAGGAAATCGCAACGGAAATGAAAAATGCCAGACTCCTATTAGTTGTAGATGCTAAAGACGGCTACCTTCAGGACGTTCTAGACGAGCCATCCTCATATTTAACGACATGCTGAACCCCTTTGGGCAGGATACGATGGATTCGAATGCCATTTGGAATCAGCTCAGCCCCCGAAGAATGGCAGCGATGACTTGACTGCTGTTTTGAAGTGATAGCAGACGATAGCATACTTTACGGGTCCAGTGCTAATGATGCAGAACCTGAAAAAAGCCATGATGCTGCCCTTGTGGCGCCTCTAGAAAGGTGTCACAAAGAAGGAGTAAAGCTCAACCCTACTAAGTTCAACTTAAAAAAAAATCTGTCAGCTACATGGGACATACTTTCAGTGCACAAGGGTTGGCACCTGATCCGGATAAAGACAAAGCAATATCAGAGATGCAACGCTCTACGGACATCCAAGGCGTTCAGTGATTACTAGGAGTCGTAAACTACCTCACCTTCGCTAAGTTTGTACCCAAACTCAGTACAGTATGTGAACCACTGCGACGCTTTCTGGACAAAGAATCTGTCTTTGACTGGCTGTTACAACATGAAACAGCATTTATTCAGATTAAAAAGCTCATCACTGAAGCCCCTATTCTTCATTATTATGACTTCAATAAGGAGGTCTCACTTGAATGTGACAGCTCGGAAGTCAGTCTCTGGGCAGTTCTAACAAAGGAAGGACATCCTGTTGTATATGCATCCGAGTACTCACAAAAACTGAGCAAAACTATGTCCAAATTGAGAAAGAGTGTCTTGCCATCGTATTCGCCACAGAACGTTTTGAACAATGCATTCTTGGTAAAGAGAAATTCAAAATATTCTCCGACTATAAACCACTGGAGACAATACTCGACAAAAACCAGGTTTCAAAATTCATGTGAGCCCAAAGAGACTCCAGCGGATGCGGCTAAAGCTCCAAAAATACTGCTTCGACGTGAAATACACGCCAGGACTCCAAATGTACAATAGTGATACCCTATCTCGTGCGTCACTACCTACTCCTGAAGCCACAACAGAAGATAACTGCACCATATTCTAACAGCAAGAACAGGAACTTACAAGAGACTTGGCAAACATCAATATGGAAGATGGCCTCTTTGTCACAGACCACCGCCTCTCACATATTTGAGAAGAGACCAGTCATGACACAACACTACAGACACTAATAATAATCACAAAAAAGGGTTGACCTGAGGAAAAAAACGACAGCCCACCAAACATTAAAGAATACTGGCCATACCGCGATGAACTGTGTTCTGAAAATGGTTTAGCATACCGAGGCACATGGCTTATCATTCCAACCAAACTCAGACACGAGATGATTACCAGGGCACACAGATCTCACCTGGGTATTTAGTACACACTTAACACAGCCCGCAACATAATGTTCTGGCCACAAATACATGCAGCGATCATCGAGGCAGTCTGAAGGGTGAAACCTGTCAACTGACTCAACCTCAACAAAAGCGATAACCTCTGATGACCCATCTAATACAAGTACATCCCTGGAAGTGTGTGGCCAGTAACTAGGTGTATCAGAATTTTTGTAGGAATTTTTGACACCCCTAACACGAAACTGCGAATAAAATATAAAAATCTCGTAATTTCTCTGTTAAAGGTGAGTTGTTTATTTTCTTTATGGATTATACTTCAAAAAAAAAACTATTAAATTTGTTTTAAAAGTAATAGAAATATTTTTTTAAACAGTAAAATTTTCCGAACTCAATATTTTTCAATTTTTAAAATTTAAAAATCTATCAAAATTTTTCTAGTCATTCTATTTTTTACGATATTTTCAGGGTCAATGTGAAATTTTATGTTCTTTTCGAATAAACCGAATATATTTTAGACAAACTTTTTTTTAAAAATTCATGCCCCTCCCCATTTTCAAGTGTTTATTAAAAAGTAAATAATCAATTTACCTACCGAAAAGTAAATAATTAATTTACTCAGAAATTGAAGAGAAAAGGTCAATAAATAATATATTCAAATTTAAAACAAACAAAAAACTTAGTGCTTTTTTTAGAATTTTGCCTGTAAAGTTTGAAGCTTAAAACCTTTTTTAACCACTTTATTTGTTTTTTCTTTTTTTTAATGGAACCTTTGTCCTTGCTCCTTTAATTGAAAAAAAAATTAGGGCTTGAATTACATTTTTCGAGGAGTTATAAGTCTGGAAAGACAGAGGGTCGAATAATTCACGCCTCCCATTTTGAAATGTCTATTAAAAAGTAAATAATTAATTTATGTACCAAAGTCTTATATATCACAAATTGAAGAGAAAAGGTCAATAAATAATATATTCAAATTTAAAACAAAAAAGGTACTGTTTTTTAGAAATTTACCTGTAAAGTCCGCAGTTTAAAACCTTTTATTTTAAAAAACACGTTTTTTTTTGTTTTTTTTTTAAATGAAACCTTGGTCCTTGCTCCTTTAATTGAAAAAGAATAGGGCTTGAATTACATTTTTCGAGGAGTTATAAGCTTGGAAAGATGGGGTGGAATTATTCACTATTTTCACGAAATTTCTGACTCACCTAGCCAGTTACTGCTTTGAACTAAACGGTAATTACTTAGTGAAAATGTATTATTTTGTTAAAATACTTTTACTAACGGTATAGTTTTCTGTAGTAAAAAATGATTCAATTTATTTTTGCTTTTTTATGAAAATAAAGCATCGTAAATTATAACAATAAAAAATAGCATTCAAAGCTGGTGACGTTACCACTGTACAAATGTGACATGCATATGAAGTGATTGAAAATAAACTAATAAGTACGTGCAAAATGAATGCCGATGCTCAAGATCTTTAAATATTTTGACCCGTCCATTTACTTTAAAATTCACAAAAAATCAAGAAATTAACCAATGTCGATGGCATTTTCAGTATCTCTCGAGTATCATGAAATATAATGAACGCATTATTTTTTATTTTAATCTTAGTAGAAATATATTATTTTGTTTAAACAAAAAATACCTTTACTAAAGTTATGGTTTTCAGTAATAAAGAAATGCGTGAATTTATTTTTGCTTTTTTTTAATGAAAAATGAGCATCGTTTATTGCAACCAAAAGATTTCATTTTTTTAATGAAAAATGAGCATCGTTTATTGCAACCAAAAGATTTCATTTTTTTAATGAAAAATGAGCATCGTTTATTGCAACCAAAAGATTTCATTTTTTTTAATGAAAAATGAGCATCGTTTATTGCAACCAAAAGATTTCATTTTTTAATGAAAAATTAGCATCGTTTATTGCAACCAAAAGATTTCATTTTTCTTAATGAAAAATGAGCATCGTTTATTGCAACCAAAAGATTTCATTTTTTAATGAAAAATGAGCATCGTTTATTGCAACCAAAAGATTTCATTTTTTTAAATGAAAAATGAGCATCGTTTATTGCAACCAAAAGATTTCATTTTTTTAAATGAAAAATGAGCATCGTTTATTGCAACCAAAAGATTTCATTTTTTTAATGAAAAATGAGCATCGTTTATTGCAACCAAAAGATTTCATTTTTTTTAATGAAAAATGAGCATCGTTTATTGCAACCAAAAGATTTCATTTTTTTAATGAAAAATGAGCATCGTTTATTGCAACCAAAAGATTTCATTTTTGTTAATGAAAAATGAGAATCGTTTATTGCAACCAAAAGATTTCATTTTTTTAATGAAAAATTAGAATCGTTTATTGCAACCAAAAGATTTCATTTTTTTTAATGAAAAATGAGCATCGTTTATTGCAACCAAAAGATTTCATTTTTTAATGAAAAATGAGCATCGTTTATTGCAACCAAAAGATTTCATTTTTTAATGAAACATGAGCATCGTTTATTGCAACCAAAAGATTTCATTTTTTTAAATGAAAAATGAGCATCGTTTATTGCAACCAAAAGATTTCATTTTTTTTAATGAAAAATGAGCATCGTTTATTGCAACCAAAAGATTTCATTTTTTTAATGAAAAATGAGCATCGTTTATTGCAACCAAAAGATTTCATTTTTGTTAATGAAAAATGAGCATCGTTTATTGCAACCAAAAGATTTCATTTTTTTAATGAAAAATTAGAATCGTTTATTGCAACCAAAAGATTTCATTTTTTTTAATGAAAAATGAGCATCGTTTATTGCAACCAAAAGATTTCATTTTTTAATGAAAAATGAGCATCGTTTATTGCAACCAAAAGATTTCATTTTTTTAATGAAAAATTAGAATCGTTTATTGCAACCAAAAGATTTCATTTTTTTTAATGAAAAATGAGCATCGTTTATTGCAACCAAAAGATTTCATTTTTTAATGAAAAATGAGCATCGTTTATTGCAACCAAAAGATTTCATTTTTTAATGAAACATGAGCATCGTTTATTGCAACCAAAAGATTTCATTTTTTTAATGAAAAATGAGCATCGTTTATTGCAACCAAAAGATTTCATTTTTTTTAATGAAAAATGAGCATCGTTTATTGCAACCAAAAGATTTCATTTTTTTAATGAAAAATGAGCATCGTTTATTGCAACCAAAAGATTTCATTTTTTTAATGAAAAATGAGCATCGTTTATTGCAACCAAAAGATTTCATTTTTGTTAATGAAAAATGAGCATCGTTTATTGCAACCAAAAGATTTCATTTTTTTAATGAAAAATTAGAATCGTTTATTGCAACCAAAAGATTTCATTTTTTTTAATGAAAAATGAGCATCGTTTATTGCAACCAAAAGATTTCATTTTTTTAATGAAAAATGAGCATCGTTTATTGCAACCAAAAGATTTCATTTTTTTAAATGAAAAATGAGCATCGTTTATTGCAACCAAAAGATTTCATTTTTTTAAATGAAAAATGAGTATCGTTTATTGCAACCAAAAGATTTCATTTTTCTTAATGAAAAATGAGAATCGTTTATTGCAACCAAAAGATTTCATTTTTTTTAATGAAAAATTAGCATCGTTTATTGCAACCAAAAGATTTCATTTTTCTTAATGAAAAATGAGCATCGTTTATTGCAACCAAAAGATTTCATTTTTTAATGAAAAATGAGCATCGTTTATTGCAACCAAAAGATTTCATTTTTTAATGAAACATGAGCATCGTTTATTGCAACCAAAAGATTTCATTTTTTTAAATGAAAAATGAGCATCGTTTATTGCAACCAAAAGATTTCATTTTTTTAATGAAAAATGAGCATCGTTTATTGCAACCAAAAGATTTCATTTTTTTTAATGAAAAATGAGCATCGTTTATTGCAACCAAAAGATTTCATTTTTTTAATGAAAAATGAGCATCGTTTATTGCAACCAAAAGATTTCATTTTTGTTAATGAAAAATGAGAATCGTTTATTGCAACCAAAAGATTTCATTTTTTTAATGAAAAATTAGAATCGTTTATTGCAACCAAAAGATTTCATTTTTTTTAATGAAAAATGAGCATCGTTTATTGCAACCAAAAGATTTCATTTTTTAATGAAAAATGAGCATCGTTTATTGCAACCAAAAGATTTCATTTTTTAATGAAACATGAGCATCGTTTATTGCAACCAAAAGATTTCATTTTTTTAAATGAAAAATGAGCATCGTTTATTGCAACCAAAAGATTTCATTTTTTTAATGAAAAATGAGCATCGTTTATTGCAACCAAAAGATTTCATTTTTTTTAATGAAAAATGAGCATCGTTTATTGCAACCAAAAGATTTCATTTTTTTAATGAAAAATGAGCATCGTTTATTGCAACCAAAAGATTTCATTTTTGTTAATGAAAAATGAGAATCGTTTATTGCAACCAAAAGATTTCATTTTTTTAATGAAAAATTAGAATCGTTTATTGCAACCAAAAGATTTCATTTTTTTTAATGAAAAATGAGCATCGTTTATTGCAACCAAAAGATTTCATTTTTTAATGAAAAATGAGCATCGTTTATTGCAACCAAAAGATTTCATTTTTTAATGAAACATGAGCATCGTTTATTGCAACCAAAAGATTTCATTTTTTTAAATGAAAAATGAGCATCGTTTATTGCAACCAAAAGATTTCATTTTTTTAATGAAAAATGAGCATCGTTTATTGCAACCAAAAGATTTCATTTTTTTTAATGAAAAATGAGCATCGTTTATTGCAACCAAAAGATTTCATTTTTTTAATGAAAAATGAGCATCGTTTATTGCAACCAAAAGATTTCATTTTTGTTAATGAAAAATGAGCATCGTTTATTGCAACCAAAAGATTTCATTTTTTTAATGAAAAATTAGAATCGTTTATTGCAACCAAAAGATTTCATTTTTTTTAATGAAAAATGAGCATCGTTTATTGCAACCAAAAGATTTCATTTTTTTAATGAAAAATGAGCATCGTTTATTGCAACCAAAAGATTTCATTTTTTTAATGCAAAAATGAGCATCGTTTATTGCAACCAAAAGATGTCATTTTTTTAATGAAAAATTAGAATCGTTTATTGCAACCAAAAGATTTCATTTTTTTTAATGAAAAATGAGAATCGTTTATTGCAACCAAAAGATTTCATTTTTTTAAATGAAAAATGAGAATCGTTTATTGCAACCAAAAGATTTCATTTTTTTAATGAAAAATGAGCATCGTTTATTGCAACCAAAAGGTTTCATTTTTTAATGAAAAATGAGAATCGTTTATTGCAACCAAAAGGTTTCATTTTTTTAATGAAAAATGAGAATCGTTTATTGCAACCAAAAGATTTAATTTTTTTTAATGAAAAATGAGAATCGTTTATTGCAACGAAAGATTTCATTTTTATAGGAACATTACGAAAAAAACGCTTAATGTCCGTATTTATGAATTCGATATAACTCGAAGAAAATTAAATTTTTTGAACTACCGATATTATCAGGGAATTATGTTTATTTAATATTTTCACCAAAAATATGCAAAAAATGTTTCTACTTTTTTAAAAATAAATTACAGGTTGCGCTTATTTATATGTACTATTGTAATATTTTCTTTGCTTGCATTACTGTGAAGTTTTCGCCATAACATAATTTGTATATAATCTTGAAAAATAAAATAAAAATATTTTCATTTAAAAGCAATAATATGAAAAAAAAATTAAATTTAAAAATTGACAAATCATACAAACGCTCATGATAGGAATGTACGGCTGGAAAAAAGATAACTAGCATATTTACTTCTCTTTAACTACTTAGCATCATTTTCAAACAGCCTTTCGACTGTCTTATATTTTGAGCTTTTGTATAATCCATCTTTTGAGACTTCAGTTTTCTTGACATTCTGCAAATCGAGAATCTTTTACTTTTGTGAGCTGATTAATTACGTTTTTTTGTACAATGTGTGTTTTTATTTAATTAAATATCTTGTGACTTTGCTTTACTGATTATCATTGAAATAGACACAGAAATCTAATATTTATCTTTCAAAGGATTTTTACAATTAATTTATTTAACTTCAAAATTTAGCTGAATTGCTTAGCTCGCCATGAAAACATTTCTGATAACTTTTTTTCAGGTGTACAAATATTTATTTCCTTTAGGAAATTAATTTTCGTCATTATTCTTTCAAATCCAATTAAAATGTAGTAGGAAACCTAAAAAAAATATGATAAATCAGCTTCCAAAACTATGTCCCCATCTTTATTCCGCCATTGTTGTCCGTACCTAACTACATAAGAATGTTGTTTAAAGCATCGATAATGCAAACACATTTTTGGTCTCGCATTTTCATTATTTTCGTACACTGTAAAAATCTTATGAAAAATATTACTATTTTTTAAGCATCTTCTTTTAATCATTGTATTTTACTACACGTGTAATTTTTGTTTGTTAAGTTTATTTAAAGTGATTTTTGTTTGTTAAGTTTATTTAAAGTGTGGGCCAAGCCTCAACAACCAAGATTTGTGAAAACCTAATGTCATCATTTCCTCTGACGGGGATATACATATAACAGGAGACTGCTCGTGAATTTCATACGATCAAACTTTCTTTTTCGACTGAAGCCAGTTTAACACACCTGGAATGAATACTGCTTTGGTACTGTATATGGGTACGCGTTTTTGCTTCATCAATAACACATAAACGGCAACCAGATCTAGGTGCTACTGCTACAGATTTCATGACATATTGGAATTCAAAATGCAAACATTTTACAAGAATATGATGTGACATTGTTTCTTTTAATTTCATCAAAAGTTTCCTGTGGTGAGTGATTTTCAAACAAGACAAATGATCACGGCATGACACTTGACAGGCTCCATTTCACATTTAACTAATTTCAAAAACTTTCGAACATCAATTTGTTCAGAGTTGACATTCGTCATACGACCCATAGAGATATAAATCATCATATATGCAACATTTCTACTATATTAAACAAACGGAAGTTGGTCAGAACATTTCTTATTTAACGTCCCTCCTATCTAAAAAAATTGCACATTAAACATATTTAAGAAAAAATTTAAAAAGGCAAAGTGCTAACAGATATTTAGACATAAAAATACTCAATATAAATAGGTTTTATTGAAATCTAATTTAAAAAGTAAAAAACTTACGACGTGACCTTCGCATAAATGTATGTTTTTTTTCGATTTAAAGATTTAAAATAAATACCCAATATAAAATAGACGTTTTATTTAAACGCAATTTAAAAAGTAAAAACTTAAGACGTGACCCAGCATAAAAGTTGCATGTTTTTTCGTGTTTTAAATTTAATATATAAATACTCAATATAAAATAGACGTTTTATTGAAATGCAATTTAAAAAGTAAAATACTTAAGACGTGACCTCGGCATAAAAGTTGTATGTTTTTTTCGTTTTAACGATTTTAGACATAAATACTCAATATAAAATAGACGTTTTATTGAAATGTAGAAATTTAAAAAGTAAAAAACTTAAGTTGCGACCTCGGCATAAAAGTTGTGTTTTTTTCGTTTTAAAGATTAACATGAGAATAAAAAATTTGTTTAAAGAAAATTATTAACATCATCAAAGGATCATATTATTTTCTCTCATTAGAGGAAAGCCATATACATTACAAAAATATGGCTTTTTAATTTTTCTTATTTAATTTAGTACAGAAAATCGAAACTTACTTGGTTAACATGTGTGCGTGCTTCAAAAACGTCGGTATTGAATCAAAAACAGAAAAAAGATTAAAACAGTTACCCAATAGGTTTTATTATAAACAATCATTAGAGCGACTATAAAAAATAAAATTAAAAAACTCGCATTTCAATGCAAATGATAAGGTGAATAAAAACACATGTAAACAGAAGACGAGTTAGAAAAATAGTGTCGTATTTTGAATTTGTACGTTTCGACAACACAATGTCAAGTTTGGGAATTGGAAGTTTTCACAAGAGAGTGTTAAGTTTCCCTGTTAAATTGTTAGTAAAACCATATACGTTAGTTAGTTTGAAGAGATCCTCTTGGAACTTACACATGATTATAGTGGGATAGACCAGAAGAGAAGAAGACTAGTTAAATAACAGGTACTGGGGTTCTGTATAGAGGGTCTCAAAGATAGGAAGGTGGAGATGGCTGTGATGAGACACGAGCTACATGACCTTCAAGTGGCTTATCAGAAAGCCCTAGCAGAAGTTAAATGGAAGATCTGGCCTTATGCAAGCAAGGAGTACAAAAACTATCCCATGGACAGCAGATACTAGTTGAGCCAGTTCCCCAAGATACGGAGACAGATGTGAGGAAACCAAGTAGAGAGTAGGGGACTAGAATTTAAAACTAGAGACAAGGAAACAGGCAGGTAGATAATTAGGTCTTACTATTTTGCTTAGGTGGGCAACATCCAGAGATTCTGCAAGAAGCATATCCAGGGAAACAAGCAGAGCTGCATTCATGCAATGCCCGATGAATGGAATAACTAATATAATATGATAAAGTGTCTTACTTAAGGGGCCGATGAATGGAATAACTAATATAATATATATGATAAAGTGTCTTACTTAAGGGGGGCGGTTCATCAGAAATTTATTTATGTTGGACTTGAAGACATTCAAGTTGTAGTTAGATGGGAAACAGGCAAACAGAACAGAGTTGCACAAGCGTGCACTTCTAAGAAAGAAGCTTTGTTCATGGAATCTACATTTTGATTTGGGCACAGATAATGAATGGGGAAAATTATTTAGAATGGTTTTAGCTAGACGGGTGTCGATCGTGAAAGATTCACTAGAGGGGACCAGAAATTGGAACTCAGACGAGCATTTCCCAATGAAATAACGATAAAACAAAGACAGGCTCGCAATATCTCTTCTGTGGGGGAGAGGTTGCAGGGAAGAGAAAAAGGTATATCCGACTAAACCAGGAAGTCTATTTCGTACTCTGTCAAGACAGGATAGGCTGTTTTTAGCAGCTCCTGCCCAGACGTGGCAGCAGTACTCCATCCTTGGACGTACCTGGCTTTTATATAGATAGAGAATTACATCAACAGTGAGATATCTACTGGAGCGGTAGAAGGATCCCACCATTTTCCTAGCGACCTTGCAACAGACTTGATGTATGTGTTCCATTTCAGATCATGGGCAAAGGTCAAACCCAGAAGCTTATCAAAGCATGGAGCCTCCCCAAGACGAGAGACATCCATTTCAACTGATGCCAGATGAGGACGAAAGCGTTGAGGATCTAAAGATAGGAGTTTGGTTTTAGATGCATTAAAAGTAACCAGCCCCCTCTTCCCCCATTGTACCATGCGCTCAAGATCAGAGGAGAGAGAATCAAAAAGAACTTTGTTATTTACGGCCTTTGATGTGTTGCCATAGATGGTCATGTCATCAACATAGATGTCAACGAATGATTCAAGTATGTTTTGGGAGATCATTAATGTAGATCAGGAAGAGAGTTGGGCACAGGATGGACCCCTGAGGGACTCCAGCATTAAAACTCTGGGCCTCTGATTTCTGCCCATCAACCACTACTCTTATGAGCCTATCAGAGAGAAATGATTTAATGATTGAGAAAACATTTCCAGTTATACTCTAGCTGGAAATCTTGTGAAGTAGGCCTTTATGCCATACTTTATCGAAGGTCTTTGACATGTCAAGAGCAATTGCCCTAGAAAGAAGCCTTTGTCAAGAGATTCACTAATCCTACGATATAACCAGGAGCACATCTGCTGTAGATCTAGCAGAACAGAAACCATATTGCATCTCACTTAGAAGGTTATTTCTGCTGAAGTGGTTAACTACTTCTCTATTTAGTATGGATTCCAGCAGGAATGACACACAGGAGACTTATTGGTCTCTACTGAGGAGGAGATGATTCATCACCTGAATTCTTAAAAATAGGTCATACTGATGAGGTTTTCCAGGGTGTTAGGAAGCACTTCTCCTTAAGGCAATGCGTAAACTGTTTTGTAAGTATGAGGGCAAGTTCTGGTTGAAGCTTTTTCAACAACTATAATCGGAATGCCGTCAGGGCCAGTTGCTTTACTGGAATCAAAGTTATTGATTAGCTTGGCGACCTCATACACAGATATTAGTATGTTGCATAGTGTGTTGTCTGTTATAGGAGGAAATACGGGGAGTTGATGGTCTTCGTCGCATAGGGTAGAATTAGCTGAAAAGTTCTTGGCAAATAGTTTGGCCTTGTCTGATGCTGATGATATGACATCAGGTCAATTGATGATGGTTGCAATAGATGTGGTCAATTTTCTCAGATATACTCTTAAAGATAGTAACTCTGCTGTTGTGGGAGTGATAGAGGGTAAATATAAATGCGGTGGTGTAAACAAGTGGAACCCAGAAGCACATATAAGGTAAATTAGAGTATTTTCTGGAGATATCCTTACCACACAAAAAGCCATCTTTAATGTAGGCACATATTTCATGCCCATGGTGATCTTGGGGGTCAGATTTAGATGTTAAGTTAGAGTATGTATAGTGGTTAGCTGGAGACTTTTGCGGTTCCTAATAAGAACACAGACACGGTGATGCTACTGTTGTTCATGAAATTTTCCCAAGATTTGGAGCATGTGGCCAGAAAAAGGGTGCTTAGTTTACATTAAATTTATATAGAAAACTGATCCCCACTTTTTAAAAAAGCAATTTCCTCATATCATGAAAAATAATTCCCTGTGCCACTTTTGAAGTATATATTCGTTTTTAGCACACCCGAAAAAATATAAAATGATCCACTGCAAAAAAAAAATGAAAAAACAAAAGACATTTTTTTTTTTTTACTTTAAACTTGTGAAACAGTTTAAAACACATAAAATTCATAAAATTATGTTTTTTTTTTCTTTGGTCAACTCTAAAGAAGTTATTTTTTTACGTGTAAGTCAGTATTGAAAACAAAAAAGAAAAACAATCCACAGTGAAACATTTTCAATGATGAATAAACATTTTTATTAGAATTATTCGCTTAGTAAATGTAGTTATCTCCCTTACATTTTTAACGTATTCTGCAAATGCACAAAAATCGATACAAAATTCATGTAGTAATACTTACGTTTTTGTTTTATAATCTGCTTTCGATTAACTTTATCTGCTTTTATAAAGGAAACGGTTTTTCAAATGTGATTGACTTTACAAACTCAAGTTAACATTCAAGATGACGAACGGAAGAGCAAGTTCGCAGAAAACAAAAATAAAAACAAACCACGATAAAATATTTAGTTTAAAATACAAATAACGATTTACTAAACGACGTTTTATTTACTGGATTTTTTCCGGCATTCACCGGAAGTTACTATCTTCCCTTAAGTTCGATTTTTTATTTTTTTAATCCTTTTAATTAACACACGCGTACTGAGAGTAGATATGGTAAAAAATGAAGGAAAAAAACATTGTTGAGAACACAAAAAGAAAAATTTATAAAAGCGTTGAATGGGGAGTCGTATGCGTAAGGAAATGAACAACACAGCTAGAAGTAAGGGGGTCGGACATGTGGGTAAAGAAAATAAACAAAGTCCGTAGTTAAGATGAAATAAAAAAAACAAAAAAAAACGTTAAAATTATTAAAAAGTGTCTTTAAGAAGGAGATATATAATGTTTCTTACCGGAGATGACTTAAAACGACGAAGGACAACAGAAGATAACAGAGATATGTGCGGCTGATGGCTACAGTTAGGGAACAAAACACCGGTCAAGCTACCGGTGTCGAGTCAGAGGAAACTCTATAAGAAAAATGTCCGGGCAAGGGAGATAACTGTGTAACGGACTAAACTAAGAGACATAACACATGCATTGCAAGATAGACAACTATTTTTTTAAAAATAAAACAACTTTTTTAATTATTGTAATTTATTTATATTTAAAAAAAAATGTGTTTCTTATTATTGAAAAGATGGTTAAGTTAATCTTGGAACTCGACTGTTTTGTTTAGTAAACTGCTTTATTGAATCGATTTTGAACTTCAATTTCACTTTTAAAATATTCGTGTATTCATGATCATATATATATTACATAAAAAATGCGAGTAGGAAAAGTAATATATATATATATATATATATATATATATATATATATATATATATATATATATATATATATATATATATTAAGTAATGTGATTGATAATTTAAAATTTAAAAATCAAATTATAATTAAATCAAAAATCCGTTTCATAAGAAGGAACAACAACAAAATCAATTATCTGAACGATCGTTTCGAAAAACAATGCTTTTTATAGTGGTAGACATCAAGTTACGTACAATATGTAAATGTTGGTTCGTTCGGAATTAATTGTCTAAAAAACCACTGGATGGCTTCCACGTTTTGGTATAATATGTTTACTATATCCATGTGTGTTTTTATATATTTCTTTTTTATTATAACATTATACTTAATTTTTCTATGATAAATAGGTAGATTTCTTTGTATCGAGAGGCCATTTTTTTTATTTAGGGACAATTATTTATTACCGCTTCCTGTCACGTGACCAGTGTTACAATTTAGCGGTTTTCCTGCTATATCTGGAGATTTCGGTTACAATCTAGCGGGAAATTCTAGAAAATCTGGAGGTATTTGGCACCCACACACCCGCATTAGAAAAGCGCTTGAAAATATTCAATGTAAGTAAAAAAAAAAAGTAGCATTTATTGCCTTTGGTAACAATTATTTATTGATTATTTGTTTTGTTTTTCACCTTTTTTTCGACTAACCATTCTTAAATCTCACTATAAAATCGATTTTTCCAAGTACATTTTAGGTGGGGGTGGGGGGGATTCTAACCTCAGAAGTTTGGGTTTGTATTACTGTACACATAGATTCGAAAAAGTTGTCAAAAAACAAATACATAACAAATAAATGTTATCAAAGGCAAGATAAGTTACTTTTCTGCCAAACTGGATATTTAAATTAACCACACGTGGTCTCAAAATGAATGACGACACTCAGTGTATACACATTTTGACTCCTCCCTTTACTTAAAAATTCACCAAAAATCAGGAAATTAACCAATTTTAATGAAAATTGCAGTATTTTTCAAATAATGATCGCAGAATATAATGAACTAATTATTTTTACTTAACTCTTAGTGAAAATGTTTTATTTTGTTTAAACAAAAAATACCTTTACTAAAGTTATGGTTTTCAGTAGTAAATAAAAAACGCAAGAATTTATTTTTGCTTTTTTTAAAGCATCGTAATTTGTAACAATAAAAAATATTTTTTACAGTAACATTACGAAAAAAGCCCCTAAAGTCCGTATTAATGTATTCGATATAACTCGAAGAAAAATGAATTATCGGATACTATTCAGGAAATTAAAGATTCAATTAGATTCCTATTTCAGTCACCTAAATTATTTAAGGTGAAATAAGTTTAGGAATTTATAGCCAAACCTAAATATATTTTTTTGGTAAATATCCAGATACGCTACTACAGAACACCGACCACTCTAATTTGTTTGGGGAGGGGGGGAACAAATATATAACAAATAAATGTTATCAAAGGCAAGATAAGTTACTTTTCTGCCAAACTGGATATATTTTTCGTGTTTTTATTCAATGTAACATATTTATTCAGCTCGAAAAACATACAGTGTTTACCGATGTATTCGAAAATTCAAGATGGCGTCTCATACCCTCTTTAACACCGTAAGTTTAGAAAAAGGTGTTATAAATAAAAAACTATACAAAATACTATTAAAAACCCGCCGAATATATGTCAACCTATGTCACAGTAACATGTATTGAGCGAGTTTTTAACAGTATTTTATCCGTTTTTTTATTTATAACATCTTTTCCCAAACTTACCGTGTTAAAGAGAGAATCAGACTCCATCTTGAATGTTCCAATACATTACATCGGTAAACACTGTATGGTTTTCGAGGTGAATAAAACTGTTACATTGAATAAAAACACGAAAAATATATCCAGTTAGGTAGAAAAGTAACTTATCTTGCCTTTGATAACATTATTTTGTTATATATTTGTTTTTTGACAACTTCGAATCTATGTATACAGTAATACAAACCCAACATTCAGCTCGAAAAACATACAGTGTTTACCGATGACTTGGAAAATTCAAGATGGCGTCTGATTCTCTCTTTAACACGGTAAGTTTGGGAAAAGGTGTTATAAACAAAAAACTATACAAAATACTATTAAAAACCCGCCAAATATAAGTCAACCTATGTCACGGTAACATATATTGAGCGAGTTTTTAACAGTATTTTATCTGGGTTTTTATTTATAACACCTTTTCCCAAACTTACTGTGTTAAAGAGAGAATCAGACACCATCTTGAATTTTCCAATACATCGGTAAACACTGTATGTTTTTCGAGCTGAATAAACATGTTACATTGAATAAAAACACGAAAAATATATCCAGTTTGGTAGAAAAGTAACTTATCTTGCTTTTGATAACATTTATTTGTTATATATTTGTTTTTTGACAACGTTTTCGAATCTATGTGTACAGTAATACAAACCCAATATGTTACATTGAATAAAAACACGAAAAATATATCCAGTTATTTAGAAAAGTAACTTATCTTGCCTTTGATAACATTTATTTGTTATATATTTGTTTTTTGATAACTTTTTCGAATCTATGTGTACAGTAATACAAACCCCACCGACCACTCTAATTTGTTTGGGGGGGGGGATCTGATGTTGGGGCGCGCGCGCCCCAACATCACATCCGCCCCCCCCCCATGTACAAAGTAAAATCTTCGGAAAATGTTAAATAGTGTTCTAATTGGTAAATGTCGGTGCGTTACTTACGGAAAATTTGAAAATTCGATGTTGCAGGTAAAAATAAAAACAAACAGATAAATTAAACCCCCCCACTCCAACTTGGTGTGATTTCCTTTTCTTATTTTATTTCTTTTTCAGCTAATTTTAAATATTCCACCCAAAAAGCGCTATAATGTATTTTTGAAAATTAGAAAATTCTATTTCCTGGAAAAAAAAATCCCCTCCCCCCAACATAGTTTGCTTGGTGAAGCCGTCGTTTATGCTACAGCATGCATGCACGTAGCATAAACGGAAGCTTCAAAATGGTGGAAAAAAGTTCGTGGGTTCAGGGGTAAATACCATGCAAACGGTAAATTTGCCCCAAGTTTGACTATCAGATTCGTTGTCAGCGACCTCAATTCCCTATACAAAAACAAATTAGAGTGGTCGGTGTTCTGTAGTATCTGGATATTTACCTTTTTTTCTTGCTTAAAAAAATAGCATTAATACAGTAAGTTAGGTAAACTGACTTTTTCGTTTAAAAATAGAATTATTTCCCTTTCGTTATTAACTTTTTTAAAAAAAATTTTTATTAATAAATATTTTGTGTTTTATATACAGAAAGTACAATTGTTTAATGTTACTGTTTTGATTATAATCGTTTAAGGGGGGCACAATTAAAAAATTAAGAAAGATTAAAATGAAGTGAAATTTAAGTTTCCATTCCATTTTTACAACAACCATAAAACAGTGCATACTCAGCAAGTTTTATCGTAATTTATAAGCATATTGAAACACTACATCAACATTTTATTTATTTTTTTGCATAGTTAATGATGGAAGTATTTTTCTGTTTATTTTCTTAACATCTGTTAAAAAAAAGATAATTTGTACATTCTCTTCAAAAAAAGAATAACACTTTTCTCTACTTTCACATGTGTTCCATTTTTACAAACTGAGCCACAGCAACGCGTGGCCGGGTACAGCTCGTTACATATAGTTTTTTAATAAGCAAGGTCTCCTCGTCAGCAAATTTTGAAGGGTTTTTATTAAATTTAAAAGACACCATAAATAAACCTAACATTAAAAGTAAGGCAGATGTATCTGAAAAAAATTGAAATAAAAGGTCTGGATTTAAAATTTATAAGAAAATTAATATGGGTTAGAGATAGAAAAGAAATAGAGTAAAATATAGATTTGAATTTAAATTATAAGTTTGCTTTAAGTACCACATTTCAAATATATACATGCATATATATGAAAAAATAGACACACATATATACATATACATAGATATACAGGTATATATATAAAAATATATAGAGAAATTTACCTTTTAATTTTTCGCTTTTTGAAATCAGGAACTATGGTTAAAATACTCATTTAGATGTTTGCTATAGCTTTTTACCTTATTGAATGATGAATTTTAAAAGGGGGGGACGCCAGTGCAATAAATTATTTCCTTTAGCGTACTTTTGATTTAAAGACGCTACGGTTTATATTTCGAATGTTGTTTGTGTAATTACATGTTGTAAGGGGAGATAATTGTCATATTTTCTTTACTTTTTTATTTAAAGGGTGTAAGGGGGGATAATTAGTCTAACTTAATTTATTAAAAAAAAAATTGTAATCTATTTTTACTAATAAGTAATTTTTAATGATTTAAGGTGGTTTATATTTATTAAATTTAAACCAACGTTTATGACTGCATGTAAATATTAGTCCCTGTCTTGAATTTGATAGTGTGGTTGTATTTTTTATATCTTCATATTTTAAATTTTTAGGGTCTCTTTTGTACATAGTGCATAAAATTTATCTCCTGGTTTATATGATTTGCAAGTCTCAATTATTCGCCATTTTAATATAAACCGTAGCGTCTTTAAACTATTGTTCTAATCTCCTTTAAATTATAAGCTCCCTATAACAGGTCGAATTTATATACGTAATTGTAGATATGTTTCATAAGAAAAACTTACAACTATCAGCCAAATGTATCCCCATACCCCCTAAAGACACCTTTATAACCAGCTTAATTACAAGTATAAATATATTTATAAGGAACTTGAGATGGAAAGCCTACCATTTTGATAATCACCAAAATGAAGCCACAGAACCAATACACCACCAACCTGGAGAAATGAAAGAAACCAACCTCAGATAAGACAATGAACAGAGAAAAGCAGCCAAATACTACAGACTAAAAACATACAAAAACCCTAAAAGAAACAAAGACACTGAAAAATTTAAAAATGACTTAATCAACCTGATTAAAAATATTAAATTTAAGAAAAATAAAAAATATATCACTCCAACATTTAAAAAAATAAATAAATTTTCAAAATCTATTTCTAAAAGCAACCAAAATAAACTGATAGTACCGGCAGATAAAACTGGGAATTTCTACACAATGGACTATATACAATATAAAAATCTAATATATAAGGAACTTAATAAAAATTATAAAACAACAAATAAATCAGCACTAAATAAAGTAAATAATGATGCAAAAAACATTTTAACTAAACTTAAAATAGATAAATACACAGAAATAACGGTACCAGGTACCCCAAGATTTAGTTTAAAAGACCACAAACACAGCTTTAATATTAACCCTACTAACTATTAGACTCATTTGCCCCTCGAAATCAGATATAGGACTGGTTAGTAAAAACATATTAGATAGAATTATCACCAAAATTAAATCCATAATAAAATACCCACTATGGCAATCTTCCAACCAAGTAATCGACTGGTTTTCTAACATTCAAAATAAGAATAACGTTAAATTTCTTTCTTTTGACATTGAATCATATTACCAATCTATATCACCTATCCTACTAAATAAATCTCTATTAATGGCACGAAAATTAACTAATATAACTCAAGACGAAATTAAACTAATACTTATAGCTAGAGAGTCTTTAATAACCTTTGATAATTAGTATTGGACCAGGAAAAATACCCCTAACCACTTCAACATTTTAATGGGCTCGACGGATTTGACTCAGGTCACTGATCTAGTTGGGCTTTTCCTTTTAAATGAAATACATTGTATACTCAATAAACAGTTCAAACTTGAAGGAGGACTATACAGAGATGATGCACTTTTCGTAACTAACTCTACAAATAAAAATTATGAAAAAGCAATTAAAGCTCTACATAAATTATTTAAAAATTATGGACTTAGTATAAAAATCGACCCTAATTAAAAAAATTGTTAATTTCTTAGACATAACTTTAAATCTTGAGAATTCTTCCTTTGAACCCTATCATAAACCTAACCAATCACTACTATATGTCCACAATCAATCAAACCACCCTAAATCAATATTAAAATCAATAGTTCCCAATATCGCTTTAAGAATTTCTAGACTGTCTTCTACTAAATCCATATTTATCAAAAATGAAAAATATTACAATGAGGCCCTTAAAAACTCGGGATATAATTCACAAATTAAATTCATAAATAAAAACGATAGAAACATAAACTGCATTGAAAATAAACCTATTAAGAGCGTAATAACATATAATATGACAATGTCTTCCCGTATGCGAGTTTAGAAAAATAACCAAGAGACAAAAAAGATAAAACCAAACCACAAATATTAGATAATAATACAAATAAACAGCAAACCAAACCCCGTAAACGTAAGAATAGACATAAAGAGACCCTATGGTTCAACCCCCCATATTCCAAAAACCTAGAGACAAACATAGCCAGAGAATTTTTTAAAATATTAGATAAGAACTTTAAAGTCCCCCATAGATATAATAAAATTTTCAATAAGAACACAATTAAAGTCTCTTACTCTACTATGCCTAACCTTCATCAAAAAATAATTAGATCTAATAATAAGAAAATTAATAAGCTACAAAATACAAATATACAAAATATATCGGACTGTAACTGTAAAAGAAAAAATAAATGTCCCCTACAAGGCTCATGTAAAATTAAAAATGTTATCTATAACTGCCCAGCATCAAAAACTCCAAATCTACATGAACCTATTAACAGCCATAACTCAACTACCAGATTAAATAATAACACCAACTTAAACCAATCTACCGATCAATTACAAACCAACCCACCAGACCTAACGGAAAATAATCACAATAAGCAAGAGGTAATATATTTTGGTTCCACATCTGGCCTAATAAAACATAGAATTTCAACGCACAAACATTCTTTTAAAAATAACTCTCTGCCAAACCAAACTACTCTATCCAACTATATTTGGCAACTAAAAATAGCAATATTTCTTTCAACTTAAAATGGCGAATAATTGAGACTTGCAAATCATATAAACCAGGAGATAAATTTTGTGCATTATGTACAAAAGAGACCCTAAAAATGTAAAAATATGAAGATATAAAAAATACAACCACACTATTAAATTCAAGACAGGAACTAATATTTACATGCAGTCATAAACGTTGGTTTAAATTTAATAAATATAAACCACCTTAAATCATTAAAAATTACTTATTAGTAAAAATAGATTACAATTTTTTTTTTAATAAATTAAGTTAGACTAATTATCCCCCCTTACACCCTTTAAATAAAAAAGTAAAGAAAATATGACAATTATCTCCCCTTACAACATGTAATTACACAAACAACATTCGAAATATAAACCGTAGCGTCTTTAAATCAAAAGTACGCTAACGGAAATAATTTATTGCACGGGCGTCCCCCCCTTTTAAAATTCATCATTCAATAAGGTAAAAAGCTATAGCAAACATCTAAATGAGTATTTTAACCATAGTTCCTGATTTCAAAAAGCGAAAAATTAAAAGGTAAATTTCTCTCTCTATTTTTATATATATACCTGTATATCTATGTATATGTATATATGTGTGTCTATTTTTTCATATATATGCATGTATATATTTGAAATGTGGTACTTAAAGCAAACTTATAATTTAAATTCAAATCTATATTTTACTCTATTTCTTTTCTATCTCTAACCCATATTAATTTTCTTATAAATTTTAAATCCAGACCTTTTATTTCAATTTTTTTCAGATACATCTGCCTTACTTTTAATGCTAGGTTTATTTATGGTGTCTTTTAAATTTAATAAAAACCCTTCAAAATTTGCTGACGAGGAGACCTTGCTTATTAAAAAACTATATGCAATTATTGTACGTAACTTGATGTCTACCACTATAAAAGTATTGTTTTCCGAAACGATCGTACAGATAATTGATTTTGTTGTTGTTCCTTCTTATGAAACGGATTTTTAATTTAATTATAATTTGATTTTTAAATTTTAAATTATCAATCACATTACTTAATATTGAATTAGCTCTAGGATATTTACCTATCGAGCTTATTATATACCTAAATTACGACGAGCACTTTCTCTTTCCTGTATTTAAATTAAACTAGTAATTTCACTGTTACATTGAAATAAACTCAGCTCTTTAGACTATTGTTCTAATCTCCTTTAAATTATATATATATATATATATATATATATATATATATATATATATATATATATATATATATAAATGTAAAGTTGGTTCGTTCTAAACAAATAAAACTATGTTTATACGTTACCAATTTATTTGAAATTTTCAGACAACCCATTTTTAGAGTCGAGGTGTGTTTTTATGTTATTAACATAAATTTACCTAATTAAAATTAAAATATTAAATAAAATAAATATATTTATTTTATCGTTTCTGCGAATCTGTTCTGTTGATAAAACTGAACTTCCGGTTCGATTCATTTCACAGCCACGAATTGACGAAAGGTTTCATTTTCTCTTAACTCGATAAGTAAAAAAAAAACAAAAAAAAACATATTTCATTTGTTTATCTTCCAAATTTTTTAATTTACACATCTTTTCTTTATTATATAAGGCCAAAAAAAAAAGTTTGTTGCTTGCTTTTGAGTTTTTTTTTGTTTTTCTATATAAGATTACTCATGCAGAGAGTGATCCGTGCTGAAATAATGTTATTATTTAAAAAGTCATTCTTAACATGGGGAGGTAAGGATGTTTTGTACCTATTCTGTACTTTAACCTTACAATTGAATAAATAAAAAACATATCGTAAAACGTTATTTAAACGTGGAAATATGATTTAAAAAATAGCGCGGATCGCTCTCTGCATTAGCACCATTTTTATTTCTTTATTAGTTGTTGTTTCACGAATTTTCGGCCAACTATTCCTCTGGCCTTCATGAAAAGAAGTCCTTTTATAAATGTTCAGTAACTTTTTCCTTTTATTATTCTTAAAGAGTAAAACTTTTCTTATTCATGAAAGGAGTTAAGCCTACGTAAATAAATAAATGTTTGTACACGTGACAAATTATCAATAAATGGTTTAGTTACTTTAAAAAAAATGTTTGTAAAAGTGTGAAAGGCGACGTTGTTACAACCATTACTCCCATGCTTAATTTCTATACTTATAGGTTTTTGGAATTTTTTTTCACTGGATTATTATTGATTGGACACTAATTAAATAGATTATAAAAAAAAAATGTAAAAAAGAAATCATTATTTCGACATTTGAAAGTGGTGCTCACTTTTTAGTTACAACGTTCTGATAAATCAGTCACCCATTTTGTAAGCAATAAAAACGCGGTATATCAAAACCATAGAAAGTAAAAATAATGAGTCTCTACCGCATTTGTAAGTCAGAAATATATTTGTTTCTCAAAGAAAAAAAAATAGAGAGAACAGGACTTTTTTTTATTGTTTTCATGAAAATAAAGTTTCGAGATTTTTAATTTTTTTTTTTACTTATTTAGTCAGTTTGTGTTTTTTTAAAATTGTTTTTGTGAAAGGTGAGTTTTTTTTCAAAACTTTTGTTTTGTTTCTTTTTAATTTTTTTAAAGTATTATAAATTTCACTAACATGCTGGAGAAATGTTTAATAATTTGGTATTTTTTTAGATTAGGTCCACCTCCACAATTTTCCTTTCAATGACGACATTTATAGGTTTCCGAGTGTGCTGGATTGCTGGACACGCAAATTGCATTGAATTTTTGCGGAAATAAATAGTTGTATTATGCATTGTATTCTTCGGTGGCCATCTTTATACGTGCACACGCGCCATAAACAAATACACACACGTAAAAAAGATGGCCGCCAAAGATTACAATGCATAATACAACTTTTTATATCTTGATAACTACTTATTTCTGCAAAATTTCGATGCGATTTTCGTATTCAGCATAGTCGAAAACCATTTCAAGTCGTCATTTAAAAGAAAATTGAGGAGGTGGAGGTGGACCTAATCTAAATATTTACCAATAATTTTTAATCCCGTACGCCTCCCGATACATTGCTTCGTCAACATGCGACCATTTTATATCTCCCGAAGACACTTCCGTATTTAGAAAAAAAAAATAAATAAATAAAAAGTGACCGATTTACCAGAACGTGGTAACTAAAAAGTGAGTATCCCTTTCAAATGTTGAAATGATTTTTTTTTTCAATTTTTTTTCATAATCTGGTTAGTGTTCAATTAATAATAATCCAGTGAAAAAATTTCAAAAAACCTATCAGTATAAAAACTCCACCACGTAAGTAAATAAATAAAAAATGTTACGTGCGCATGCGTTAGCCTTGACTAGGGGGGGTACTAAGGGAACGACCATTAAATAATTTTGCGGGTCGCCATGGAACTCAACGCCCAAGGAGTATCACAATAGTTTTCATGATCTGGAGAAATTTTTTTTCAAAAAAGTGGGTGATCACTTTTCCATGTAAATTTAACTTAAAATGAGCACCCACTTTCTAGCCACCTGAGGAAGGGGCATTTATTTTCGTGTTTATTGGCTGAAAGGTTTTTTTGACAAGGCAGTTTGGTACGTGAATGCATATTTAACAGTTTTCGTTTATGCTCACGCATAGAATAAACAAAGGCTACGTCTGTGAAATGGAAAATAGTCCCAGAGTTCAGGGGTTAATACCGTGCAAAAGAAATCAAACAAAAAGACTTTAGCCAAGAAACACACAGAAAGAAAAAAAATAGCATCCATTTTTTTCTATCGAATTCATTTGCTGTTTTTATTAAAACTATTTTCCCCCGGATTTTTGATATAATTTTCCATTAAGGGCTGTGCGTTTCACGTTCGTAAATAACAAAAAAATATTTTGTAGATTTTGGTGTGCTAAAAACGAATCTGCAAACCGTTTCCGTCGCAAAAAAATAGTTTTTATGATATGAAGAAATTACTTTTTCGAAAAAGTGGCGATCACTTTTCCATGTAAATTTAACTTAAAATGAGCACCCACTTTCTAGCCACCTGAGAGAGGGGGGATTTTTTCCCATGTTTATTGGCTAAACAGCTTTCGTTTATGCTTACACATAGCGTAAACGAAGGCTACGGCTGTTAAATGGAAAATAGTCCCAGAGTTCAGGGGTTATTACCATGCAAAAGAAATCAAACAAAAAACTTTTTAGCCAAGAAACAGAAAAATGCCCCTCTCTCAGGTGGCCAGAAAGTGGGTGCTCATTCTAAGTTAAATTTACATTGAAAAGTGATCACCCGCTTTTCGAAAAAGTAATTTCATGAATGTCATGAAAACTTTTTTTTTGCTACGTAAACGGTTTGCAGATTCGTTTTTAGCACACCGAAATCTACAATAAAATATTTCGTTATATATGAACGTGAAACGGGCCTTAAAGTAAAATAATACCGGATTTTTTGAGCAGATTTGCCGTTTAGTTGTACAAATATCATCAAACCAGGTAATCACTAAAAGGGATTTTTAAAAGTCGTCACCTGTATCGAGCAA
The DNA here is from genome assembly GCF_053919585.1 of Euprymna scolopes. NCBI lineage: Eukaryota > Metazoa > Mollusca > Cephalopoda > Sepiida > Sepiolidae > Euprymna > Euprymna scolopes. The sequence continues at coordinate 27,838,398 of NC_136527.1, forward strand.
AAGTTTAAAACCACCGATTATATGCCAGCCTACATCATGGTAACATATATTGAGTGAGTTCCTAACAGTATTTTTAGTTTAAACTCATTTTCCCAAAATTTCCCCAAACTTAACGTGTTCGATACAGTCTGCCGCCATTTGTATTTTTCAGATATACCGATAAACATTGAATGTTTTTGAACCGATTATACATTACATAAAAACACTAAAATCTTATCGAGTTAGGTAGAACACTTACTTTTCTTTCCTTTGATAACATTTATTTGTTATACATTTATTTTTTAACAACTTCTTTGTATCTGTGTTTAGTAATATAAACCCTTTTCATTTAATGTAACGTTTAGTCGGCTCGAAAAACAGTGTTTATTGGTGTATTTGAAAGCTACAAATGGTGGTGGACACTGTTGATTACTTTGTTAGAGAAAGTGAGTTAAAACTAAAAAAAACTATACAAAATACTGTCAGAAACCTATCCATTATGCCAGCCTATGTCATGGTAACATATGTTCGGTGAGTTTCAGACACTGTTTTGTATAGTTTTTAGTTTTCAACTTACTTTCCCAAACTTAACGTATTCAACAGAATTCGCGACCATTTCTATTTTTTGAGCCAATTAAACATTTTACATTACATAAAAACACTAAACAATTATCCAATTAGGTAGAAACGTAAATTACCTTACCTTTCCTTTCATTTATTTGTTTTGGGACGACTTTTTCGAATCTGTGTATAGTAACCCCCCCTCTCCCCACCATCAACCAAATATTAATTACTAAATCACATTTTTTAAAACAACAACAAAAAAGCATTTAGCGTTTCAACATTTTTGCTACGTTCGGCTTCATCCACTGATTGTTGGTCAAGTCCAAAACATGAATGATTAACAGAAACTCTCGAGGATCCAGATCAAATTCTGCAAGAGTACCATTTTTTTCAGTTTCGCTTTCTTTTTCACTTTTTGCAGTGGATTGCTGTACTAATATAAGAAACATACATTTTCTCTTTTATTAAATTTTTCCATTACACCAAATTGAGCCACTGCAACGCGTGGCAGGGTACAGCTAGTATATATATATATATATATATATATATATATATATATATATATATATTGTACTACGCTGATGAGAGGTAATGACCTTGAAACACGCGTGCACGTACATTACTTTTTTAAATCAATAAATAAATAAAAATGTTATATACGTCCAAATTAAAAAAAGGGCGACTTTCTAAGTAAATAAAAAAAATGAGCTCCGAGGCGGAGCCAATATTAACCGTATGTATCGCTTGAAAAATGACAACAATAACAAAATCTAAATTTATAAACGATAAAAATAAACAGTAAAATTAATCAAGGGATTATGGCCTAACGGTTAAGGCACCGGACTGTGGTAAACATGGTCTGAGGTTCGTCGGTTCGATCCTTAGAAACAGTTAAACTACGCTGATGAGAGGTAATGACGTTGAAACACGCGTGTATGTAGATTACTGTTTTAAAAATTAGATATATATATATATATATATATATATATATATATATATATATATATATATTACATAGCATTGTAGGGGACTAAAAATTAGAGGACACCCGGGAGGAATAGTCTGCCCCTTATATAGCTCTTGTGTTTTTCCCTCTTTGGTTACAGGCAGCCGGTGAGTTTTATTGAACTGTCTCCATTGTACTATGTTGTGTTGTTCTTTAAATGTTTGTCAGTGTACAATAAAGGTGTAAATGTAATTGTTTTATTTGTGTTTTATTTGTATTTTTCTGTTTAGTTTAAACTAACATGTTCAAAAAAATCACCGTTAAAATAACACTTGACAAAATTTCAAGAGACTCTTTTTTCGTCTACTTCTTTTAAAAATTTTCTTTATGAAATAAACACAGATTCCTCAGTATTGTTCATTTGTTGGTTTTTTATCGTAAAATAATATCGTAAAAATATCTCTCATGAAGAAAATCACAATTCACACACACACACACACACACACACACACGTTATATAACGTCAACTCTTTGGGAGTTTAAAAAGAGAAAAACGGAGTTTAACTCGTCAATAATATAAAAATTATTTTTGTGGCAGACACCAGTCTTTCGCGTTCTCAGAAGCTTTTTCTTCAATTAAAAGTGAACTTTGTGAACAACAATTTTCAGAATGTTCTCGGTTACCACGTGTTTTTTTGTTTTTTTTTATAGATGAATTTACAGTTCGTATCTCATCCTCGTCGCCAGTTGATATATCCTGCGGTGGGTGGCTGTAATAAAAGGATATTCAAGAAAGGTATTCCACCAGGGAAATAAATGGATAAAGTGGTTCTGAAGTAATAAAGAAATAGAGAAGTTTATTGAGAATATTTACAGAGACAGCATGTTACGTTTTTAAGTGTTCCCGCCCACGGAAGGCTCTCAAAACCGGTGACCGGTGATAACGTTCTTTCGATAAAAAGTTCCGGAGGTGAATTGCTCATCTCGCCATAACAAGTATGTACATGAAGGATTTGTTTGTATTTTTTAAATAGTAAAATAAATAAATAAAAGCATTAACCCCCGCCACACACACACCAACATATACCATATCCTTTAAGTACCCAGAATAAATCAGTAGGTCTGCTCGTTTTTCCTTTTTCGATAAGACCTCAAGAAGGAAGGGTCAGACTCTTCAGACCCCAAGCTAAGCTAAGTTAAACAATTTTTTATCTATAACTTTTGAAATCTATTTTATCTTAATACAGATAACATTTGCAGTTTTGACTTACACTCGGAACATCTTAACTTTCTCTTGTTTTTTTTTGTTTTTCTTAAATCTTTCTGTCAAATATGCCTAGTATTACTCTAACCCAGTGTAGGGGACTAAAAATTAGAGGACACCGGGAAGGAGTAATCTGCCCCTTATATATTCCTTGTGTCTTTGGTCACGGGCAGACGTGTTGATTTTCCCTCTCAAGGAGAGGAAACCTTTTCCACCACGAGGAGGAGGTGAGCTCTAAGGCCTTATTCCACCAGCCGGTGAGTCTTATTGTACTACATTGTATTATGTTGTGTTGTTCTTTAAATGTTTGTCAGTGTACAATGTGTAAATGTAATTGTTTTATTTGTGCTTTATTTGTATTTTTCTGTTTAGTTTAATCTAGCAGCATTAAGAAAAATACGATATTTTAGTAAAACAAATATAATAAATTTATAACTTAAAATATTGATTTTGTAAAAATTAAATTTAAAATTATATAATCAATTCCTAATGCTGCAATATTTTAAATCATAAATTTATTATATTTTTACTAGAATATGTTTTTTAGTTATAACAACTAGTCCTTTTACTGTTCCAATTTTAATCTTAACATTATATAATCTTAACCATATTACTTTTCATGCTCGAATTTTCTATGTAATCCATGATTTTTCCAGGCTTAGCTTTGAAATAATTTTTTTCCCTGTTTCACTTATTAACCCCCTCTCTTTCTCTTCCTCTCTCTCCCCCCCTCTCTCTCTCTCACTGTGGATTGTGCCGTTTATTCAGCAGGTAGTTTTTGCAAAGGCAAAAGATCAGTTATCATTTTAGCAAAATTAAGCGACAACAATTAATTATTAGCAACTTTTTTTAAAAAATATCTTGTTACGTCATCATCGCCGCCATTGGAAGCCGATTTTAGGTAGCGAAACAGATTTGGTTGCTATGGTAACCAACTGTCAATCAGAAAATAAAAACTGTTTCTTCATTCCTTACAAATTCTGAGAATTTTGGAACAGTAATTTTATTTGTAGTAACTTTTGTTTTACTGGACGAAAATTGAATCATTTTTTTTATTTTTTCTTTCAAAATATAGCTTAGAAGGTGCCCTATGAACTGTAAAAATTGTTTAAAATTGGGTCGGAAAATGAATAAGCAGTAAAGCTTGTGAGAAATTCTGCAGAAATAAGCAGGATCCTCATTGGTCAGTTTGTCCACCCACGATTTTGTTTGAACCATTCAGATTGCTTGCTATTACTATAATTTAACGTTGCAGTTTTATGCCTTTTTTATTCCCATGTGAGAACGGCCATTTTGATTTTTCACTAATTGGGTTATCGGTAGCGTCAAAGCATCATGGCTAATTCGATTTTCTTTCTCAAATAGAAGCAAAAATATTTCGAATAACAATGACCCTAGCTTAAATATGAGAAAAGCTAGATGGGGAATCTAGAAGGAATTTTTCACCAGATATACAGAAAATGGGATCCGAGCTGAATGATCTTTTTAACCAGTTAATTATCAATTTCTCTGTGGAGAAGATATTGAATATTGTCAAGATTTGGCGCAGTTTATGGCGGAAGTTACAAGGAAATTGGCAAGTTTGGGATCTGACCCGGGAAAATCTAATGCTATTCTTCCTATGAAAATAGAGTTAGAGTGTCCTCAATTCAGTGGGAATCTGTTGTCAAATAAATTCAAATTCCTTAGAAAATTCGAATTTTGCACATTTAATTTAGATGATGCAGATAAACTCCTTTTACTAAAATCTAAATTGGCGAGAAAGGCATCCGATCTTGCTTCCAATTGTATATTGATTAGTGCAATTTTTTGCCAATTAAAAACCTAAAAATTCTTCTCGGGCACGTTAAGTTAAAATTGACTGAGATGGACAAGTCATTTAATAAAGATTTTTTTCTGATAATTCTACATTAGGAATTATGATTGCTCACTTTCGGTTCACTAAATTTCCGAACAACGTGCGTCGAAAGTTAATGAATAAATCTAATGAACGTTTCCCCTCTCTGTCTTCCATCATGTCGTATACTTTCGACATTTTGGATATTATGATGGCATCACCATTAATTGTGCGAGGCGGGAAAATAGCCCGCCAAAAATGTTAGCTTCTTCATCAGATCCAAACTCTAATATGGCGATGAGTAATAAGTCTAATTCTCTCACTAATAATGGCGAGATTCAATATATTGTCGATTATTCCGTTCTGATTTACTGTGTGTAAACTACAAGAACTCATTGGTTTAATTAACTTTTAGAAACGATTCTTACCAAACTGCACCGATTTCGGAATAGAAAAAAAAACGTGAACATGAATTTCAATTTTTCTCAGTTTTAAAAAAAGACCTTAGCAAACGCTGCATTGTTGGTTTTTCCCAATACAGAGGAGCCACTTTAGTTATTTGCGGATTCTTATAATGTGGGCATCGGTGGAGTGTTACAACAATTCGTTGGTGATTTATGACAACCATTATCTTTCTTTTCTAGAAAACTTTATGATGCTGGAAGAAAATTCAGTACTTTCGGTAAGCGAATTGCTTGCTGTTTATTCCGCTGTAAACATTTTCAGATTTATGTTGGAAGTTTCAAATTTCATTATTTTAACTGATAACAAACGACTGTCACATGTCTTATTTGCTAAGCCCGGTAAACATTCGTTTAAGAAAGCTTGTCACTTGGATTACATCTCACAATTTACTTCGGACATAAAATACATCAAAGGTACCGAAAATATGGTCGCTGACACACTATCACGTCTGCACATGGACACCATACAACCTGTTCACGATATGGATCTTCATCAGCAACGAAGAATTAAACAACTTAAGACGGACTACCTTTTTCAACTTTCAACAAGTCCCCTTGTCTTTCTCAAACGATTTTATTTTGTGCGACACTTTGACTGGACATGAACGTCCATACGTACCTCTCCAGTATAGATGATCAGTTTTTTCGAGGTGACACAATTTATGTTCACATCGATATAGTGGGTCCGTTACAAGTTTCTGAAGAACTTTCCAAATCTCCTCACTTGTGTCGACAAATTCTCTAGATGGCTGAAGCCTCACCTTATTCATCACAGAAGTCTCTGCTGAGAAGGTTGGCAAAGCACTTGTTACATATCGGATATCAAGATTTGGTGTCCCAGAAATTATTACCACCGAGACAGGTAAACAGGTCATTTCCTATCTTTTCACTGAACTTTCATGTTTACTTTGATGCAAGCAGATACGGAGTACACCATATAACCCGTTCTCGAACGGTTTGGTTGAACGCTTTCATCACATACATCATGTTCAGATCCCAATAATTGGATGGCATTCCTTTCTCTCGTACTTCTTGGTATCTTATTTGACCTTGATTGCACCGACAACCTAGCCGGCTAAACTCGCCTAGCAATAAGTTTTGCTGAAATAAGTACATGCCGAGACCATTACACGTAAAGAGGTGTCTCAAAAACCACAATTTAACTTTCCCAAGACATTCACACATGGCACGTGTTTTTGTAATAAATGAGGCAGTATTCATGCACCTGCAGCAGCCCTACTCTGGCCCTTACAAAATGCTTAGAAAATATCCGAAACATTTCGTGATAAGAATGACAAACATGTCTTCATCAACTGAAGAAAGCATTTTTCGAAAAAACAGGCTGAAGTATCACATGATACGGATGCAAAAAACTCAGACACATATTTTACCTAGTGAAATTTTTTTGTATCCTTTTTTGAACTTTATATATATATATATATATATATATTACGTTTTTGTTTAGATCAATTTTTGTTTTAGGAGAGTCATGTAGCAATATATACATACGGTTGGAACAAATCTTCAGCAGAGACTTTTTCATAGCATCGTTTCAACGTTCATATGTACCATTATGTGCAAAGAGACAATGTCATGATTTGGTCACTGTCGTTAGTTTACGTTTGTTATGATAAGTAATTTATAACAAAGTTGTGGTTTTATTTGATATAGAACTTTATTAGATATTTACATAGGAAGAGAGATTGAAGGTACGTGTGTAGAGGTCTACGCCATGTTGTCGAATACGATATGTATTAGGTTGTTTACATCAATATTCATACGCATATGAAAGTAGTTCTATGATAACACTACATCCCCCTTACCAGAAGGAAGAAAAGTAGTACACATTGTTCAGATGTTTATTGTTTAAATCTGTTTGGCCTATGGATTTCACGACCATGTCTTGTTATATTTGGTACGTGTTTCTTAGTGTTTATTTAGTTTGAGATGCTTGTGTTAGGGAGTCCAGATTGAGATTGGGTTTCGTCACTGAAGTGAACATGTTTATGGGTTGCTTTTCCATCTGCTCTGATATGGACTCTGTTACGTCTTTTTGACGATCCATCTGGCAATTCGAGGATGTACGATCTAGGTTCTGTACATTTGCTTTGAATTGTTGCTGGTTTCCATTTTCCAGTTTGGTTATCCCACATACGTACGTGTTGTCCAGGGACAAGTGCTGGTAAGTCATGGGCTGTTTTATCGTGATAGGTTTTTTGTATATCCTGTCTGTGCTTTAGTTCTTCGTGGATATGGTCACGGTTGGGAAATCTGTGATTCGTGATTTTTGCAATCAGGTTCGATTTCATGATGCGACTGTTTAGAAGTTCAGCTGGGCTTGGAAGTTTGTGGCTGATAGGCGTTGTTCTTAAACACAGCATTGCAAGGTTAATATCTCTTCCTGTTTGCTTTGCTTTGACTATTGTTCTTTTAATTGTTTGAATCTGTCGTTCAATGAAACCATTTGATTTAGGAAACCTTGGAGATGATGTGATATGATCGAATTGCCATTGTTGAGCAAATTCTTTAAATGCTTCACTGGAGTACTGTGGTCCGTTGTCACTAATAACTCTGGTGGGAATACCATGTTCTGAAAATATCTGCTTCATTGTTGAAATGACCATGTGGCCATGCCATCCATTTTCCGTATGATTGGGAATTTACTATAATAATCAGCAATTATGAGGTATTCCTGGTCGTTACAGTGGAACAATCAGTGCCAACAACTTCCCATGCTCTGCTAGGGATGTCGTGTGGTTGTAACGTTTCTTTTGTTTGTGCTGGGAGGTTTTCCTGGCATATTGAACACTTTTTGATCATGTTCTCAATATCAGTGTTAATTCGCTCCCAGTAGACAGTATCTCTAGCTTGCAGACGTGTCTTTTCGATACCTTGATGGCTGTAATGTAGTTGGTCCAGGATAGTTTTCTGCTGATTTTCAGGGATAATAATCCTTGAGCCTTTCATGATTATGCCATCACTGACAGATAACTCATCTCTGTATTACCAGTATGACCGAATTGTCGGTGGTACTTCCTTAATTGAGTCTGGCTATCCTGTTGTTATGGTTTCATGTAATTGGTTGAGTATTGGATCAGACTTTGTTTCCTTTTTTATTTCATTCAGGCGTTTGCTCCTGAATCTCACCAAGTCAACTCGAATATCTAAGTCGATCATGTAAGTGTTTTGAGTACTGGGGAGACGACTATGTGTATCAGCTATAGTCATTTCTTTGCCTGGTATGTATTCTGTTTGTATCTGGTATCCCTGTAATTTGGTCATCATTCGTTGTAGCCTAGGAGGTGCACTGGTCAGTGGTTTCTGTAGTATCATGACCAAGGGTTTATGGTCGGTGTGTACCTTGAACTTCCGTCCATATAGGTAGACATGATACCTGTGCACACCAAATACAATTGCTAGAAGTTCCCTTTCTATGCACGAATACCGTTGCTCGGCGTCTGTTAAAGATTTTGACGCGTATGCAATAGGTTTTTGTTTTGCATTAATGCTGCTCCAAGTCCTTTTAAACTCGCATCAGTTTGCAGTATTGGTACTTTATTCGTGTCGAAGTATGTTAGTGTGGAGTCTTTGGTGATTATTGTTTTAAGCATCTCAAAGCATACCTTGTGATGCTCTTCCCAGAGAAAAGGTACGTCTTTTTTCAACAAGCCTCTTAATGTATGTGTCTTGTCAGCTAAATTTGGTATGAATGGTGATAAATATGTGACAAGGCCTAATAATTCTTGTAGTTCTTTTTTGCATGTTGGATATGGCATGTCTTGTAAGCCTTTAAGTTTTTCTGGGTCTGGGCTAACACCATTTTCACTATATAGCATTCCAAAGAAAGATATATTTTTTGATTTTATTTTGCATTTTGCTGAATTAAACACAAGACCATTTTTTGCAGCTACTTGCATGAACCTGTATAAGATCTTATCATGCTCTTTTTCCGTTTTACTATAGACAACAATGTCGTCTGTAATTCCAATTGCTCCGTCAACTTGTTCGAGTATCTGGTCCATTTTCATTTGGAAAATGTCCTGGGATACACTTAACCCAAATGGTAATCTCTGGAAACAGTATCTGCCAAAAGGGGATTGGAAATTCGTTAACAGCTGAGATTCCTGATCCAAATGTATGGACCAATAACCAGCTTTGGCATCAAGTTTAGAGAACAGCTTGGCACCTGCAAAGTGGTGTGTTAGCTCCTCCACTGTAGGGGTTGCATGGTGTGGTCTCTTTAGCGCAATGTTAAGGCGTCTTCGGTCTAGACAGATTCTCAGGCTTCCATCTTTCTTGTGTGAATAAGCTAGGCTGGAAATCCAATCTGTTGGCTCTGTGACTTTTCTAATGATCTTGTTGCTGACCATTTTGTCTAGTTCCTGTTTTATGTTGTCCTTTAGGGCAATTGAGGTTTTTCTTGGTGGGTCAATGTGAGGTTGTACGTTTTTGCTCGTTGTTAACTTGACATGTCCAGGCATAGAGCCTATTTTGTCGAATTGATCTGGATAGATCTGTACCAAGTCCTCGATTTTGTTGATTGGTTTGACTATATTTTGTTCTTTCACCGTGCAGTGAAGAGTGACCATTTTTAGTATTTCCAGTGATGGTAATCCTAGAATTGCTGGTCCATTTACATCTACTATATAGAAGGTGCTTTCGTGCGAATCAGGGGTTTGGTAGTTGCATGGTATACTGATATTGCCATAGCACTTTATCGATGTTCCATTGTAGGCTATTAATTTTTTGTCCTTACTTTGTTTTTTTTAGTTTTGGGCAGCCATCAGTAGTTAATTTCTCAGGAAACATTCTACGGAATGTAGAAATTGGTAATGTATTACCTTGGGCTCCAGTATCGACTTTAATTCGTAGTCTATGAGTCCCGTTTCGATTAGGTAATTTTATATTTATATAAGCGAAGGCTTCATCTCTCTGTGTTTGAGAGGGTGTGTTAATGGTGGAAAAAGTTAAATTTTCGAATTGTTCATTTAGTTCCTGGCTGTTGTTCCTGGATAATATATCAGTTTGGATGAAGTGTTTTTTCTTGGTCTGGTTCATGTTTAATGGTTTTTGTTTTCCACGGTCTCTGTTTTGCGATCTTGACCTTGATCTTCTGTTATATAAACATACTGTTGCCCAGTGGTTATATTTTCCACACGTTTTGCATTTGGAACCAAATGCTGGGCATGCTTCACGTCGACGTTCGTGACTTTTTCCGCAATTAAGGCAGTTGTTTGTCTTTCTATTTTGTTTATATTTTTTAATTGCTTGTATGTCAGTATTGGCGCTATTGTCCTCCCCGTTATTGGTGTTTAAGTGAGCATTTTAACGTAAGTTGACGACATCTATTGACGAAGTCGTCTATTGTCTCATTTTGTTTTTGTTTATAAGACATTAGTTTTAGTCTATTAATCCTAAAGTTTTCTTTAGGTTCTAAATGCTCCAAGAATTTATTAAAAATAGTGTCGGGAGAACGTTTTTCCTTATCTGTTAATTTCCAAGTGTTACATTTTTTGAGACCTTCACCTTCGTTGCCGGTCTTTAGCAGTATGTAATTAACATGTTGGTCGGTTTTTATTTTGTTTATAGCAAAATATAGTTCTAACCTCTTTAAAAAGTTTAAATGTTTCCGCTGGATTTGGCATTTCCCAGTCCATAAACGGAATAATGTCATTATTGGTAGACATTATTATTAACGGCTATGTATTTTTTCAATAAACAGAAAATTCAATATGTCTGCCAATGTACGAAAATCCACACGTGTTTATGGGAACACATACGATAACAACAGTTGACAAAAATTCAAAATGTCTGCTATTGTGCGAAAATCCACACATGTTTACGGGAACACATACGATAACAACAGTTGACAAAAATTCAAAATGTCTGCTATTGTGCAAAAATTCACATGTGTTTATAGCATATACGAGAATGACAGCAAAGTTTTATAAAATGCACATTAATGGTAAATTAATGAAAATTGGTTTACATGCCTTGTTTTGTCTTCTGTAAACGTATTTTTCTTCTCGTATCTGTTGCCGAAGTTTTTTTTTTCCAACTGTTATAAATGTTCGGTATCCATTTCACTGCCACCATGTCGTTGGTTTACGTTTGACACATCCCTGTTTCACTCCCGTGTCAACCCTGAAAGGTTCTGTTTCATCTCCACTACTACTGAGGACTGTAGCTGACATATTGTCATGTAGCAGTCTCAGTACCCGAATGTACCTCTCTGTGCATCCAAACCTTGCAAGAACCAGCCAAAGGGCTTGACGGTTCACAGAGTCAAAGGCTTCAGTAAGGTCTATAAAAGCCATGTATAATGGTAAATTTTGCTCCCTGCACTTTTCTTGGAGTTGACGAGCAGTGAAGATCATGTCCATCGTGCCTCTATTTGGTCGAAAACCACTTTGGGACTCGGGAAGGATGGTTTCTGCAAGGGGTGTAAGCCTGTTGGCCAAAAACCCGAGCTAGGACTTTCCCTGTGGTAGAGAGGAGAGAAATGCCCCGGTAGTTCCCACAGTTTGCTTTGTCTCCCTTCTTAAAGATGGAGACAACTAGGGCATCTCTAAGTTGTGCAGGGATTTTCTCTTGTTCCCATATTTTGAGCAGCAGGGCATGGATGTGCCTGAGAAGACCAGGCCCGCCTTTCTTCAGGATTTCTGCTGGCATGCCGTCAGAACCAGCCGCCTTATTGTTTTTCATCTTCCTAATTGCATCCCGCACCTCTTCCAGACTGGGTGGTTCTCCCATGCTCTCAATTATGGGCTGTTGGGGGAGTTTTTCAAGGGCCTCCATCTCTGGAGTGGTGTCCCTGTTCAGAAGATCCTCGTAATGCTCTTTCCATCTATTTGTTATTTCTCCCTTTCCTTTCAGCAGCGTGAGCCCATCCTTAGACCGAAGGGGGGTCAGAGAACGGTAGCTGGGGCCGTATACCACTTTTGTGGCTTCAAAAAATCTTCTAGTGTCCCCAGAGTCAGCAAACTGCTGGATCTCCTGAGCCTTCTTCATCCACCAGAGGTTCTTCAGCTTCCTGAATGTCGATTGGACAGCCGCTTTAGCCTTGGCATGGGCAGCTCTTTTAACCTTGCAATTGATGTTATTCTGCCAGGTGATAAAAGTTTGCCTCTTGGTGTCTATAAGCTGTTGGATTTCGGTATCGTTTTCATCGTACCAATCCTGATGTTTCCGCTTTTTCTGCCCTAGGATGCTTATACTGGAGTCCATGATGGCAGAAGACAGCTTGTCCCAGTGCTCTTCAGCGTCATGCGGATACTGCTTGGGCAGGTCCGCACTAAGAGCCGTCTGGAGGTGTTGTTGGTAGGTGATATCGCCCAGCTGCTCGATGTTGAGCTTTGGTCGGCTCTGTCTTTTTTGCATCCTTTGCTTCCGCATTAAATGGATAGACATGATGGAGCGAATAAGACGGTGGTCGGTCCAACAATTGTCTGTACTGGTCATTGCCCTGGTGTTCAGCACATCACAGCGGTCTTTGGCACGGACAATGACATAGTCAATGAGGTGCCTGATTTTACTTCGAGGGTGCATCCATGATGTTTTGAATGCGTTTTTTGTCGGAAAAGTGTGTTCGTGATAATCAGGTTATGTTCTGAGCACTTTGTCAGTAGGAGTGTACCATTTGAGTTAATGTTCCCAACTCCTTCTCTTCCAAGCGTTCCTCTCCAGTGCTGATGGTCTCGTCCCACTCTAGCATTGAAATCCCCAAGTAGGATTATCTTGTCCCCCTTGGGGGCCCCGGATAAAATGGTGTCAAGGTCAGCATAAAAGGGCTCCTTTATTTCATCATGTGCATCAAGTGTTGGAGCATACGCACTAATCACAGTGGCCATTTGGCTGCCCGCAAGCATCAGGCGCATGGTCATTAGCCGTTCGTTGATGCCAACAGGGGGCTCATTGAGGTGGCGGATGAGGCTGTTCTTTATAGCAAAGCCCACGCCATGGATACGTGGCTCTTCTGCAGGCCTTCCTTTCCAAAAGAAGGAATACCCGCCTTTCTCCTCCCTCAGCTGCCCGTCGTCAGCCAGTCGGGTTTCAGAGAGCGCAGCTATGTCAATCTGGAACCTCCTTAGCTCTCTTGAGATAATGGCAGTTCTTCTTTCGGGTCGATCACTTGTTTTGTTGTCCATGAGGGTCCTCACATTCCAGGTTCCAAAATATAGGCATAAATTTTCTTTCTTTTTCCGACCGCGTGGTGGTGATCCCTCTGGATGCGGTAGTCCAGACGGGTTTTTTTGAGGCAGGCTATTTTTAGGGGTACCTTTTCTAACCCCCCTCCCCTACTGGGGTGAGCAGAGTGGATCCTAAACAGGGCTGCTCAGTCATGGATGCAGCTGCCGAAAAACTCTTTCTGCCTCGGTCCGTGGGGTTAGCGACTGAATCTGGCACCCACCGCCTATGTGCCAGGTTGCAGCTAGGAGCTGCCAGACTACACTGTCCTGCTCCCGTCACCACTTCCTGGTCGCCACAGGACTTTTTCTATCCGGGAATTAAGGGAAAGCTCTCTCTGCCTCAGTCCGGGAGCTTAATGATTAAGACTGTCACAAGACTTTTCCATCCATGATGTAGAGTAGGATGTGTTCCCTTTTGGGAGAACGCCTGCGCGTGATGTCTTTTAACGTGGGGAGACTGATGCGCCTGCAGCCACCACACGGCCCCTTGGCAGAGGAGGGCCTGATACCAATGGCATTGAGAACCACGACGACTGGAGACTCTCTTCTGTTGCAGCCTTCATCCGCCTTCAGTGCCGTTGTGTCATTATTGTCATCATCCGCCGCATCAGCCGTTGAGGTCTTTTGGATCACTCTTTGTCTGGAACCTCCCCTTCAACCTTACCGCCATGGGTGGCCCTACCAGGAGCCTAGGCTCCGGACGGCATCGCTCTCAGGTTCATCGGAACACACAAGGTTCTCCACCACGACAAGGTGGCGATCCAGGGAGAACAAGTGTGAATAAGCTAGGCTGGAAAATCAAGTGTGAATAAGCTAGGCTGGAAATCCAATCTGTTGGCTCTGTGACTTTTCTAATTGTCTTGTTGCTGACCCTTTTTGTCTAGTTCCTGTTTTATGTTGTCCTTTAGGGCAATTGAGGTTTTTCTTGGTGGGTCAACAGAGCCTTTCAGGGTTGACACGGGAGTGAAACAGGGATGTGTCATTGCCCCAACCCTGTTCTCCATCTTCATTACTGCTATCCTCCATCTCACGGACAAACATCTTCCCCATGGAGTTCGGATTATGTACAGAACTGACGGGCGACTTTTTAACATCAACAGATTTAGGGCCAAAGGTCGAACGAACACCATATCCATTATGGAGCTACAGTATGCAGACGATAACGCCCTTGTAGCTCTCTCAGAAGAGGACCTACAGTGTACACTGGTTGCCTTCACGAGGGCGTACAAACAGCTAGGATTAACAATTAATATAAAAAAAACCCAAATCCTCCATCAATCACCTCCAAACAGTACTCCAGTCTCACCCCCAAACATCTCCATTGACAACGCTAGACTGGAAAATGTGGACCACTTCCCATACCTAGGCAGCATCCTATCATTAAAAGCCAACATAGATGATGAAATACAACACCGTCTCAGCTGTGCCAGTGGGGCTTTCTCAAGGCTAAGGAAGAGAGTATTTGAGAACCGTGACCTTCTGGCAAAGACCAAAATCATGGTATATAAAGCTGTCTTGCTGCCCACTCTTCTCTATGGATCGGAGACCTGGACCACATACAGGAGGCACGTAAAAACCCTGGAGACGTACCACCAAAGATGCCTCCGAAAAATCCTCAGAATTAGTTGGAAGGACCGACGCACCAACACCAGCGTCCTGAGTGAGGCTGACATTCCCACTATCACCGCTACTGTTGCTCAACGCCAGCTCAGATGGACTGGTCATGTTGTCCGAATGCCGGATATCCGCCTCCCAAAACAGATTTTCTACTCTCAGCTTGTTGAGGGAAAGCGTGCCCAGGGTGGCCAAAAGATGAGGTATAAGGACAACATCAAAGCAAATCTAAAGCGGTTTCACATGGACCTTGAGACATGGGAGGACGTGGCTGGGAGCAGGTTGGCATGGAGGAGCGCTGTCCACAAAGGTGCTGCGCTTTATAGTAGTGACCTAAATCAAGCTGCTGAGGATAAACGCAAGCACAGAAAGGACAGATTATTAACCAGACACACCCAACCCCACCCCACCACCACTACCTTTATCTGCCCAAATTGCACAAGACAAATTTGGTCTAGGATTGGGCTCTATGCTCACCTGAGGACCCACAGAAGCCACAACGGAGGACAGTCTTACTCGGACACGAGTGACCGCCGATGATGATGGTTTACGTTTGTTATTATAAGTAATTTATAACCAAGTTGTGGTTTTATTTGATATAGAACTTTATTACATATTTACATAGGAAGAGAGATTGAAGGTACGTGTGTAGAGGTCTACGCCATGTTGTCGAATACGATATGTATTAGGCGGTTTACATCAATATTCATACGCCATGATTTCCTTGTTACGCGTATGAAAGTAGTTCTATGATAACACTACAGTCACCTGTACAAATAGAGCAAACACAAATTAATTTAAAAACATAGAAATGGAATGTTCAAGAAAATCAAATCAGTTTAGTTTTGTATAATTTATTTCCCTTGTCTTCCCCGAGACTGGTTCTAAAAATAACTCTGCAGTTGGAAATTAAAGTTAAAATTCCCCGTTTTGAATTTGTGCGCCAAACACATGATCCTTAAATTCTCACGATGGAAAATTATCACATCGAACGGGAATTTAAA
The DNA here is from genome assembly GCF_053919585.1 of Euprymna scolopes. Taxonomy (NCBI): domain Eukaryota; kingdom Metazoa; phylum Mollusca; class Cephalopoda; order Sepiida; family Sepiolidae; genus Euprymna; species Euprymna scolopes. The sequence goes on from NC_136527.1 coordinate 27,854,259, forward strand.
TCTTCTTTTCAACAATGTGTTTAACCACTGTTTTCATATGTGATGAACACACATGCACACAGATGCATTTCTCTTAAATGCTTTAATAACTGTTTTCCTCTCGGATAAATACCCACACCCAAGCCATGTATGAGAATCTGTTCATAAAAATTAGTAATCTTAAGCTACATCCCATTTTTACGAGATGCTCATTTAGTTACGTTTGCAGACTAAACATTCTTTACAAGAAAACACCAACATTGAAACGATTTTAATCACTCTTAGTCTAACATCTAAATAAATGTTATTTCATATCTCGAGTTTTTTGTCATTCCGGAATTATTCATTTTTTTATTTTATGTTTTTGATTTGGTGGAAATCAGAAGTCTCATTAAATTTACTACTTTTGACTTCTAGAGATTTTTGCACCTAAAATCTATGTCTTAAAAATTGATAGATCCCAATTATGAATTGGTGGACACAGACTCACACTCTTATTATTGGTGACTCCACACCGAGTCATCCTACACACATGAACTACCAACTTCAAAGCATTTATACACTGAATTCTTCTCTTTTTCAACAAGTCTGTTTAATATTTCATCTACGTTTCCACACAAGAACATTTTCAGCTACTAACCCGTTTCTCTCCTATATTCTTACTAACGAAGATAACCAATAAAGTTGATTTCAAATGTTAGAATGAGTTTTCTTATCTTGTCTTCATTTTATAATTAAAAATGCATGTTCGTGGCAAATTAGCTATACACTAACAAAACCTGGGAGATTGGATTTCCTAGAATTGAATAAGACCAGAGAAACACCTTATTAAACAGGAAACAAGCCACCTCAACAATGGACTCAACTCTGTTGGATTTGATGATAAAGCAAACCACATGTGCTTCCATACATGCGGAAGTTACATATGGCAGTTTTAAGTTAAACATGAGGAAAACTTGATGAAATATTTGTGATGACAAAAAATATGAGTGTACATCAACATTTATGGAATATAATCCAGCTTTTTTATTTTTATTTGTGGTATTCGACTTTTATTAGCAGATAATCAACACCGTTGTTTTTAGATATTCAAGGGAGACAATCCAAACTTTTTTAATAATTCACTTTGTAAAAAAACTATTCAGAACGACAACACAATATAAAAACGAATAAGGTTAAAACATAAGTATTTATTGAGCCTTATGTAGTCGTAAACTAAAATTACAGTTAGAATGATGATTATTTATTTTTTTTGTAAACTATAAAGAAGTTGTTCTGGTCATTGTCTAGAATCTTTCAGCCCCCCACCCCAAGAAAAACCTTTTGCGATTACCACTTTTATAAGCATTTGGAGGTGCTGAAAACGAATATATGCTTTAACAGTGGTGCAAAGAAATAGTTTTCATGATATGAAAAATGTACTTTTTGAAAAGTGAGGTATAACTTTTCATTATAAATTTAACGCAAAATGAGCACCTGTTTTATGGCAACCTAGTGAGTGGAGCTAAAAGTTTTTATTTCTAATTTCATCTTTCACTAAAGCCCAACGACATTAAAGAACAGAAAAAGAGAAAACCCTGTATACAGATACGTGTCATTCATTATTCGCAGATAACACCGTAGTTTTAGCTATTCAAGCGAAAAAATCCAAATTTTTTTGATAATTTACTTTTTAAAGAAAATATTCAGAACGACAAAATATAATCTAAGAATAAGATAAAACCATATGAATTTATTGAGCTTTATCCCTATATATATATATATATATATATATATATATATATATATATTTAATGAACACATTTTCCCCCTGTGATTTTGACCTTAATAGGATTAAAAATCAAGACATTTCATGCAAATGTAAGATGCACAAACTGCAGCACAATATCTGAGGTGTGTTATTGGCATATTACCTCTCCGCTTCCTCGATAATCGTAGATTCCTATATTTTTTTGTTAAGAGTTCACTGCCAAAATCAGTTACAATCAATGAAGTAGTAAAATCTTTTCTCTCTAACAAATTCCTCCTACCATCGCCACCACTTACACCGTTTCTGAGATCGTTCACAAGGGATAGTTACTAAGAAACGTCGGGGGTTTCTTTACTTCGTAGTTGCTTAAAAAAACTGGAATGGAATTTTAAGATGACTTTCCGTTCTATGCTTTCTACTGGGTGAAATGGACTTAAACGATTCGAATGGTTATTTATGCCATTTTTTTTCTTTTCGCTGTATTGTATTTGTTTCTCTGAACGTCATTTTTCCCCATAACTTTTTGCCTTTTGTTTTTCCGACTTCTTTTTTAAAAAGGTTTACCTTTGTTCGCTGTTTTTTTGTTTGTTTTGGTTTTTCAATTTTTTTTATTTTTATTTAAACAGGGTTATTTGCTTATTATTTACTTTGCCTCCCCCTCTCCCTACTGAAGTAATAAGTAATTATAGTTAGAATAATGATGATGATGATGATTTTGATGAAAATAAATTAGTTTTTTTTTAAATCCAACAAGACTTAATTTCATTCTTTCTCGTTATGTTTCTTTGATTTCAATAACTAATCAACATAGACCAACCAGGATCCTAGAGGCACACTTGGAAAAAGCAAAGGATGATAAGATACAAACCATAGTTTTTTTAACAGAATTTCGGTTAAAACCTTTTGACCAGATTTAGTTCATATTCTTCCTAGGTCGCCATTTCAACAATCATGGAAAGTTAAAAGAAAGGAATCTGGAAAGTTAACAAACAATAAAGAAATCCTGTCTCGTTCCAAAATGCACGAACAATATAAAATTGACATCTGTCATTTTTACACACATATGCATACAGAAAGACTGGAAAGAAATAAGCATTAATTATGATAAAAATATTATAAACATTTATTTTGTATAAAACATCAAATTTAAAGTCAGAAATAAAATATATTTGAATTATAAAAAGTGATAAATTTTCAATTGCTAAAATCAACCAATACCACAAATGCTTCCCCCCCCCCGACGTTCGATATTTCAACCAAAATAACAAATAAATGATATTCTCCGATGTTCGGCATACCCAAATAATATACAGTCCTGCAGCATATGTGAATTGATTCAGCTTTTTGAAGGATATGTACAGAGAAACAAGATTTTTGAGGGCGATATTTATGTTTTTAGAAACTGCGTTAGTTGCTCTGGAAGCTAAGATATTTGGTAGTCTTTGTCTTCCATGTTCTTAAGCTGTATTTTCTCTACAGTATTACAAAGAATTGTCTCCTGTATGTGTTTTCATATACAAATGTGACTTCTATGGAAAACAACATACTTCACAAGAATGTTGTTTTCTTTGTATGTGTTTTAATATGATTAAATAAAGTTGACTTCCGTGCAAAAGAAGTACCACATACTTCACAAGGATGTGGTTTCTCTCCTGTATGTGTTATCATATGACGCAACAAAGTTATCTTCTGTGCAAAAGAAGAGCCACATACTTCACATAAATGTGGTTTCTCTCCTGTATGTGTTTTCATATGACGCAATAAACTTGATTTCCGTGCAGAGGAATAACCACATACATCACAAAAATGTAGTTTCTCTCCCGTATGTATTTTCATATGATTCAACAAATTTGATTTCTGTGCAAAAGAAGAATCACATACTTCACAAGAATGTGGTTTGTCTCTTGCATGTGTTTTTACATGACTCAACAAATTTGACTTCTGTGCATAAGAAGAGCCACATATGTCACAAGAATGTGGTTTCTCTCCTGTATGTGTTTTAATATGATTCAACAAATGTGACTTTCGTGCAAATGAAGAACCACATATTTCACAAGAATATGGTTTCTCGCCCGTATGTGTTTTCATATGACTCAACAAATTTGGCTTCCATGCAAAAGAAAAACCACATACTTCACAAGAATATGGTTTCTCTCCCGTATGTATTTTTATATGACTCAACAAATTTGACTTCCATGCAAAAGAAAAACCACAGACTTCACAATAATGCGGTTTATCTCCCATATGTGTGTTCATATGACTCACCAAAGTTGACTTCTGTGCAAAAGAAGAACCACATAATTTACAAGAATGTGGTTGGTCTCCCATGTTTGCTTGCATCTTATTCCACAAGAAGTATATTTAAAACATGATGAAAGGTCATATTTATCCATTAATCAATTTCTTTTCATTGTTGAAAATTCTGGAAATATAAATAAATATAAAAAATATATTTCATATGGTAAAAATTAATTTATTTTGTTTATATTTATAAACTTATTAATAATGAAATTCAAAATAAAATGATTATGATTCTATGCACTACTGGTTAAGAAAATTAGTGAATTTAGTTTTATGCAATACTGGATTTTGAAATAATGGTTACTTAACAAACTTGATCTGTTTCTATTATGAAATATTTAACAAAAAATCTTTATGTTTCTTCATTTTCGAGATAAGGATCAATTATTCATATTATTTGATTCTTCAGAATACTGTTCTTATATTGGCTTTTATTTTCACAACATTTCAATGTTAACTCAAATCTTATTCAGGTGTATTTTGTCGAACTTAGGAACCTTTCCCTTTAATTCACAGATCTTTCCATAATTCTGAATGAAGTTTTTATTTATTTTACATTATACTAACATGCCACTCTATTGTTAGCGATTAGTGAGTAAAAGTTCGACATAATTTGAAATTCTATTTTAAATCTCACTGACGTTCAGAGAATGTAACATGCAATTGAATTTTACTAAGAACCCAAACCACAGGTTCTAGCAGACAATTCTGGTAGGAAATGAAGGAACTACTTGTGTTTCGAGATGTTATCACTATTATATCATATCATATATATATATATATATATATATATATATATATATATATATATATATATATGGATGTATAGACAGGTTATATATATACATTATTATTTATAATATTTATAATTAATTCTTTACATATAGTGATAATCAACCGAAATATGAACTTTTTCTTTAAGTCATCTTACTTTCCACTATTCTTCTGCATCTATAATTTTTACTACTATATATATTCCGACAGAACTGATTTTTTAAATCTCTCCACATATTTAAGGTTTTCAATGTTTTTCTAAATTTACTGTAAGTGAATGACATGTCAAACATTTGTATAACTTTTTCACATTTATATGGAATATCTTAATCATGATTTTTCCTGTTCATATTGATTTTTACTTTCTTTACATAATATTGTAAGAAATGAAGATTAGATACTGGTACATGTTTAAAGATATTAAGAAATATTTAGGTTTTATGAGACTTTTTTATTGGTGTTATCCCCACGTGGACTCAATTTAAAGAAACAGGAGGTTAATTTTTTGTCATGTGTTGAAGGTGCAAATACGCAAATGCACGCATAACAGCTGGTAGCAAATGCAATGAATGAAGTGGTCAGGTTGTCAGAGTTGATATGTTCAGTAGTGAAAGGTCAACTATTTGATGCGCACAGCTGTCGAATGTGAGGGCATCTGCAAAAATCAGGTCACATATAGAGTCCAGAGAAAAAGACAAAATACAAAAGAGCAACAGTTAGCCAGCAATCAACGTCACACAACCTCTGAAGCAAAGGTGCATGCTGAACATCCACGAGCTACGTCGATCAAGGAATGAGAAAGACGGCTCTGAGAGAGTTCTATGAGTCAAATAACAATTTAGCCACGGAACAATTTGATATCCCAATACAGATGAGACGGCATTAATTTGAAAGGTCAGATGAGGAGTCTGTATCACTTGTGTCAAAGACGATAGTATGATTCATTGTGAAAGGCCTAAAGAAGGTTTTGAGTTTGGAAGCTGGTAAAAGGAACAAGTGAGAGGGAATTACGGTTGGGTAAGACCTATATTTTGTTTTTTAAAGAATATTCCTTTCTTGGTGTTTGTTCCATGCATGACATTTTGGAAGATGATTACAACTGACTGTTTCGACAGAGTTTATGAAACATTAATAATAAGTTATGAAAAAGATTATGGAAATGAATATTTTTATTAACTCAATGCACAGAAGTCATCGGGTGTCATCTACTAATTTCAATTTTAAATTACCACATGGCTACTGTCAGATCGTTTTCATCATTTATTGGGTGTTCCATGTATTTAGATTTAACGAAAGGGAAAAACTTATTTTTGGAAAGAAAAAAATATTGATGATAAAACTTGAATGCCATGAGTTAACAAGACAAAACGAGTCGAAAAATTTATTTACAATTGATATAATAATATATAATAATGTATATACAACTGATATTTGTACAGAGTTCAGCGTGCACAAAAAAGGAGATATTTTTAATCAAAAATCTACAAATATGGTTATGTTGATGTAAATAAAAATAAAGAAGAAAATAAAGAAAAAAATGAAAAAGAAACAAATAATATATGCATATCATACTGCACTGATTTTAAATGTACAATGGTCGTTGTTGCTTTTTTGTGTTATAATTGTTTTGTTGATATATAAAAATTGTATAATCACATGGCCGTTATAAGGTTAGTTATTTCCCAACATTTTATTCAAATTCATGCGGTATTTACAAGCTTATGACATTTAATTCTTTATTAAGGGGTTTCCACTGTCCATCGCTTTATTGTAGGTCTCTTAAAATGTTGTATTAGGGCAAAAATATGTCTAATCATGAAAACTTTACTTTTTATCATATTTTCTGTTAAAGAATAATAAACAAAAGCAGATCCTACATGCTAAGACTCAAATAAATAAATTATCTATCGCCATATAACTTTAAACAACCTTTTGAAAATATGAAAAATATGTTAAAACACCAGCATCTGCACACATGCTTTTAGAAATGGTCAAATATTAGAATATGAACAAATAAGGAGTGGATTAAGAATTTTTTTAAATAACTTGAAACAATCTTTTGTCCACCAGAGATTAAAAGATTATTTTCCTTTTTTTCATGTTTTTTAACAAAAATAATTTTGAGTTTTGTTATCTTTCGTCAGTTGCAGCAACTATTGTTCTGATGGAGTAGCAACTATTTTCAAATGTCGAAACGGTGGATATAGTAGGTGGGCGGATGTACAGCAGTATTTTAGGATGCCTGGAGCAGTGGATGAGGAAAAAAAGTCAGATAGCTCTCCTAACTACAAGGAGTCCGAAAATTCATAAATAGACTCATTTTAAACAATGAGTTTTACATTAACATGGGCAGAAGAGGACTACTATGAAATTGTTGCACAAACCCTAACAAACATATAGTCGAATTAGCAAACGTGAGACAAATTAGGTTAGAAGTGATAAAGGACTATATACTAAGGATAATTAAATTAACAGACTGCACTTATAGAAGATAATAAGGATAATAAAATGCACTTAGACCAGAGAAGCAGACTAATCAGAAAACACATACTGGGATTCTGTATAGAGGGTCTCGGGGATAGGAAAGTGCAGATGGTGGTGATGACACACAAGCTACAGGGCCTTCAATAGTTCAGTAAGCACAGAAAATTACGTTAAAACACTAGCCTCTGCATACATGCATGGCTCGTGTGGGTTTTAGAAATAGTTAAGGATTAAAATAAGAAATATTCAAACACAGCTTAAGCTAAGAAAGCTAGTAGACTTTACAATAGAGGAAATGATGAAGGCAGGTGTACTTTTTAGGGCTTTAAATAAAGTCATGAAGAAGTATGCCTGGGCATTACCGGTCATTGATGATATATTAGCCTTAGTTGGGTCAGCAAAGACTTCTAAAAATTAGATTACAAGTAAAACAGGCAGGTTAAATTAAGGATGATAAAGAGAAGACTGTGTTCATCTGCCACCGAGGTTTGTTTCACTTTTATGTGATATCGTTCAGACTCATAAATGCCCCTGGGATCTTCTAGGAATTAACTAGTTCATAGTTCAAATATTACACCATAAAGACTCATAAATGCCCCTGGGGTCTTCTAGTCTAAATATTGCACCATAAATTGCAAAACTTGGTAATTATCACGGACGGAATTGAAAACAGCCCACGTGACAAAGGTGTTGACTTTTCGTCCAATCGGTGTTTTAAGTATTAAGTGAATTTCAAAAATATTTTTCTGACATATTTTGCTGTCTGTCACTTGTAAAAAGGCACTGCACAAAACCCAACCAGTCGAGTAACTGCTTAAAACAACAAACTTTGTTTTGCTTTTCGTAAAGAAAAAAGGAACATTTTTCTGTAAAAATGACATTCTGCCTCAGTCCTCGAAAGATTTCTCTTGCTTTTCATTACACATTTTAATTCAAATCCTATCAGACTACTTTTAAACACCATTATTGTGAGGAAAAACAAGTTTTCGACATGTAAAAATATTTGCACAATAAATAACACTCAAGATGAGAACAGTAGTCTTAATAATCTAAATAATACAAAGAATCATTCCTCATCTAAAAAATTCAGAACCATATTATTGTAATTTGTTTAAAAATCATGACTATTTTTTAATTTAGTCAAAATTATTTGTAAGGTTTGTTAAATGTATTTTTGAGAAAACTCAAAAATACAACAAAATAAATTTCTTTAACTATCAGCATTATTTAAACAAACAAGCAGAAAATTTGATAACTGCATTTCCAAATAAATTAACAGGTAAACTCTTTGGTATATACTTACGTGTGTACACAGTTTCTAATACATTGATCCCTCATATTGAAACCAATCGATGAGAATACAAACATTTAATTAAAGAAATGAGAAAACAACAACTGAATGTCAAAAAGGCGATTCACGAAATTTGGCTGAAAAAGTCGATGTTTCCAAAATGAGGGGATCGATTTATTAGAACGCTGTATTAGAAACAGAGCACATCTTAAAAAATGGTAAATATTTCATTTTTTATGAAAAAAAAAAAGAAAATGAAAAATACACGAGGAGGATGTATCGCTTCCATACATGACCCGAGCATTTCTTTTACTTATAAATCAATGAAAAACATTTAAAAAAATGTTCATTAGTAAACGATAAATAAGTTGTTTTGGTCAACGTCTAGAATCTTTCCAAACCCACAAAAAGATTTTATAAGTTTTTGGGGTATGCTGAAAACGAATATAAATTTTAAAAGTGGCACAGACAAATAGTTTTCATTATATGAAAACTTTTCTTTTTCAAAAAGTGGGGTCACTTTTCATTAGAAATTTCATGCAAAATGAGCACCCATATAATGGCCACCTAGGGAGGGGGGCATTTTTTGTATTTTTGTTTTTGTATCTAATTTTTTTTATTTTTATTTCTAGTTTCATATTTCAATAAAGACACGAGGAAAACGTTAAAGAACAGAAATAAGGAAAAATCTGTATGTAGATACGTGTCATTCCTTATGTTATCAGTGGTGACCATTTCTGTACGTGCTTCTTCAGCATACAAAATTGGCCACCATTGATAACATAAAGAAATACACAGCTTAAACCCGGACAACTACGTGTTTTGAGCAATTTAAATGCGATATTCGTTCTCAGCACACCCAAAAACATACAGAAGTCGTCATGTTAAAGGTGATTTATCAAACGGCTTTCACAATTTACACTTTTTTACAAACTTAACTTTCAGATTAAAAAAAAACGAAAATAAAGATAGATATGTGCGCCGAGCATTTTTTTACTTTAAATTTTGAAACAGTGAAAAGCATTTAAAATTAATAAAATTATTTTTTTCTTAAACGATAAAGAAATTGTTTTTTAATGCTTAAGTCAGTATTGAAAAAAGAAAAAAAAGGATATCGACAAACCTTTCAACGATAAATAAACATTTTCATTAGGATTATTCGTTTAATAAATGTAGTTATCTCCCTTACATTTTTAACGTATTCTGCAAATGCGCAAAAATCGATACTAAATTCATGTAGTAATACTTACGTTTTTGTTTTATAATCTTCTTTTGATTAACTTTATCTGCTTTAATAAAGGAAACGATTTTTCAAATGTGATTGACTTTACAAGCTCAATTTAAAATTCAAGATGATGAACGGAAGAGCAAGTTCGCAGAAAACAAAATTGAAAAAAGTAATTATTTCGAAATAGAGCCGATCTATTTGGTGAATATTACGGATAAAATTAATATTATTTTATTTAACATTTTAATATTTACATGAACAGATTACAAGTTTCATCTTTATTAATTCTCTGATTTGCACGTGCAAATTAATAGCGGAAACTGATAGTTTTTAAAGCCGCCTTTTCGTATTTTTATTTATTTATTCATTTTAGATTCTTGCTTATTTTTTATTGTGTTTGAAAGATTAAAGCCTAAAGTTAATCTGTATTCATATTTTTTTTTATTTATTCATTTTAGATTCTTGCTTATTTTTTATTGTGTTTGAAAGATTAAAGCCAAAAGTTAATCTGTATTCATATTTTTATTTATTTATTCATTTTAGATTCTTGCTTATTTTTTATTGTGTTTGAAAGATTAAAGCCTAAAGTTAATCTGTATTCATATTTTTTTATTTATTCATTTTAGATTCTTGCTTATTTTTTATTGTGTTTGAAAGATTAAAGCCTAAAGTTAATCTGTATTCATATTTTTTTTTATTTATTCATTTTAGATTCTTGCTTATTTTTTATTGTGTTTGAAAGATTAAAGCCTAAAGTTAATCTGTATTCATATTTTTTTTTATTTATTCATTTTAGATTCTTGCTTATTTTTTATGGTGTTTGAAAGATTAAAGCCTAAAGTTAATCTGTATTCATATTTTTTTTTATTTATTCATTTTAGATTCTTGCTTATTTTTTATGGTGTTTGAAAGATTAAAGCCTAAAGTTAATCTGTATTCATATTTTTATTTATTTATTCATTTTAGATTCTTGCTTATTTTTTATGGTGTTTGAAAGATTAAAGCCTAAAGTTAATCTGTATTCATATTTTTTTTTATTTATTCATTTTAGATTCTTGCTTATTTTTTATGGTGTTTGAAAGATTAAAGCCTAAAGTTAATCTGTATTCATATTTTTATTTATTTATTCATTTTAGATTCTTGCTTATTTTTTATGGTGTTTGAAAGATTAAAGCCTAAAGTTAATCTGTATTCATATTTTTTTTTATTTATTCATTTTAGATTCTTGCTTATTTTTTATGGTGTTTGAAAGATTAAAGCCTAAAGTTAATCTGTATTCATATTTTTATTTATTTATTCATTTTAGATTCTTGCTTATTTTTTTATGGTGTTTGAAAGATTAAAGCCTAAAGTTAATCTGTATTCATATTTTTTTTTATTTATTCATTTTAGATTCTTGCTTATTTTTTATGGTGTTTGAAAGATTAAAGCCTAAAGTTAATCTGTATTCATATTTTTATTTATTTATTCATTTTAGATTCTTGCTTATTTTTTATGGTGTTTGAAAGATTAAAGCCTAAAGTTAATCTGTATTCATATTTTTTTTATTTATTCATTTTAGATTCTTGCTTATTTTTTATGGTGTTTGAAAGATTAAAGCCTAAAGTTAATCTGTATTCATATTTTTATTTATTTATTCATTTTAGATTCTTGCTTATTTTTTATTGTGTTTGAAAGATTAAAGCCTAAAGTTAATCTGTATTCATATTTTTTTTTATTTATTCATTTTAGATTCTTGCTTATTTTTTATTGTGTTTGAAAGATTAAAGCCTAAAGTTAATCTGTATTCATATTTTTTTTTATTTATTCATTTTAGATTCTTGCTTATTTTTTATGGTGTTTGAAAGATTAAAGCCTAAAGTTAATCTGTATTCATATTTTTTTTTATTTATTCATTTTAGATTCTTGCTTATTTTTTATGGTGTTTGAAAGATTAAAGCCTAAAGTTAATCTGTATTCATATTTTTTTTTATTTATTCATTTTAGATTCTTGCTTATTTTTTATTGTGTTTGAAAGATTAAAGCCTAAAGTTAATCTGTATTCATATTTTTTTTTATTTATTCATTTTAGATTCTTGCTTATTTTTTATGGTGTTTGAAAGATTAAAGCCTAAAGTTAATCTGTATTCATATTTTTATTTATTTATTCATTTTAGATTCTTGCTTATTTTTTATGGTGTTTGAAAGATTAAAGTCTAAAGTTAATCTGTATTCATATTTTTTTTTATTTATTCATTTTAGATTCTTGCTTATTTTTTATGGTGTTTGAAAGATTAAAGCCTAAAGTTAATCTGTATTCATATTTTTATTTATTTATTCATTTTAGATTCTTGCTTATTTTTTATTGTGTTTGAAAGATTAAAGCCTAAAGTTAATCTGTATTCATATTTTTTTTTATTTATTCATTTTAGATTCTTGCTTATTTTTTATTGTGTTTGAAAGATTAAAGCCTAAAGTTAATCTGTATTCATATTTTTATTTATTTATTCATTTTAGATTCTTGCTTATTTTTTATGGTGTTTGAAAGATTAAAGCCTAAAGTTAATCTGTATTCATATTTTTTTTTATTTATTCATTTTAGATTCTTGCTTATTTTTTATGGTGTTTGAAAGATTAAAGCCTAAAGTTAATCTGTATTCATATTTTTTTTTATTTATTCATTTTAGATTCTTGCTTATTTTTTATGGTGTTTGAAAGATTAAAGCCTAAAGTTAATCTGTATTCATATTTTTTTTTATTTATTCATTTTAGATTCTTGCTTATTTTTTATGGTGTTTGAAAGATTAAAGCCTAAAGTTAATCTGTATTCATATTTTTATTTATTTATTCATTTTAGATTCTTGCTTATTTTTTATGGTGTTTGAAAGATTAAAGCCTAAAGTTAATCTGTATTCATATTTTTATTTATTTATTCATTTTAGATTCTTGCTTATTTTTTATGGTGTTTGAAAGATTAAAGCCTAAAGTTAATCTGTATTCATATTTTTTTTTATTTATTCATTTTAGATTCTTGCTTATTTTTTATTGTGTTTGAAAGATTAAAGCCTAAAGTTAATCTGTATTCATATTTTTATTTATTTATTCATTTTAGATTCTTGCTTATTTTTTATTGTGTTTGAAAGATTAAAGCCTAAAGTTAATCTGTATTCATATTTTTATTTATTTATTCATTTTAGATTCTTGCTTATTTTTTATTGTGTTTGAAAGATTAAAGCCTAAAGTTAATCTGTATTCATATTTTTTTATTTATTCATTTTAGATTCTTGCTTATTTTTTATTGTGTTTGAAAGATTAAAGCCTAAAGTTAATCTGTATTCATATTTTTTTTTATTTATTCATTTTAGATTCTTGCTTATTTTTTATTGTGTTTGAAAGATTAAAGCCTAAAGTTAATCTGTATTCATATTTTTTTTTATTTATTCATTTTAGATTCTTGCTTATTTTTTATGGTGTTTGAAAGATTAAAGCCTAAAGTTAATCTGTATTCGTATTTTTATTTTTTTATTTTATAGATGATTGGTGAACTTATATATTTTTAAAAACTTTTTTTTTTTATAGATTCCTGATTATTGTTTATTGAAAGTCGTTTATCATATTTAATTTTTTTATTATTGTTTGTTTAAAACCTAAAGTTAATCTGACGCTTGTGCACTTTACGGTGCCCAGAAAACTCGTCTCGGGGAAAACTCGTCTCCGGAAAACCCGTACCCGGAAAACTCGTACCCGACCACCCCCTTTTTGCTAGGTAGGAAAACTGGTCTCTTATTGAATAAATATCGATTGAAAACACTTTTATGACCATTCTTGAAGGAGATATTGTTTTTAAAAGAGACTATGCAGCAATTGCAGCACCCCCATAATATATTTAAAAATCATTTATAACTCTTGCTTTAAAAAAAATAAACTTGATCACGGAGTCAGGACACGAAAAACGAAACCATATATTTCGTTTTAAAAGTGCTCTAGTGTTAAGACTTTTTGTGTCATTACGAAAACAAATAAAAGACAGAAAACACGCATTATCAAAGAAAGCAATTATTTTATTTAGAAGAATTAATGTAGTTTAAATAATTCTTATGTTATTACAAAACAACAAAAAAGAAAACACGGTTTTGTGTAATTTTGGTACCGCGCTGAAATAATAACGTTATTATTTCGAAAGCCATTCTTAATATGGGGAGTGAAGGGTATCGTTTAAAGGTCATTTCGAGGGCACTTGTGCAGGATGCAAACGGCGGCTATTGGTAGGGGGAGATAACTCCAATTTCTTCTTGGTCAAATAACGCGGCAAATAAGTAACAAATATGATTTTTATTTCGAACAGAAAAATATTTGAAACCCAAAACATTTATTGTATCAAAATCTATCAATATATATATATATATATATATATATATATATATATATATATATATATATATATATATATATATATATATATATATATATATATACAGTTTTCATGATGAAATAAACCAAAGAAACCCTTTTGCGCTTTGCGCATGTTCTTTGGAGGAGCAATCATGAAATAAAAACATTGTTTATGCAGATTGCAGGGTCCACGTTCCCCGTGAAGTACCAATTTTTCGTTTTAAAACTATATCTACATCAGTATTTTTTTTTAATTTTCGGACATTTTTTGTTCAAAATTATGTACAATGTAATGTCGAGTGCGCTGCTGCATTACTTGTTATTTCTTTTTAACTAAATAAACTCTTTAAAAGAAGTTTAAACACCAAAAACTTACAAAGCTAGGTAGAAAACGAAAACTTAGAAAAATGAATTTAATTTTTTTAAAGCAGTAAACCAGTAAAAATATTATTATTTTTTTTAAATATTATGGGATGATGTGCATTTACCTAAAAATATACAAAGTTAGTTTCTTTTGGAGGTGGGGGGGCTCGTTTTAAAACTATATCTACCTTAGTATTTTCTTTAATTTTCTATTTTGGAGCAATTATCGAGAATCTTAAGACGTGATCTTCTTATGTCGGACATTTTTTGTTCATAAGTAACACTTGACATTATTTTTTTTTTTAACTAAATAAACTCATTAAAATAAGTTGACGGACCAAAAACTTTCAAAGCTAGGTAGAAAACGAAAACTTAGAAAAATTAATTAAACAATAAACAAGTAAAAATATTAATTAAACAGTAAACAAGTAAAAATATTTTTTTTTTTAAATATTATGGGATGTGTATTCTCTTTTAAAGATACATCTTTTCAAGAATGGTCATAAAATGTGTTTTCAATCGATATTTATTCAATAAGGGACCAGTTTTCCTACCTACCAAAAGGGGACGAGTTTTCCGGAGACGAGTTTTCTGAAGACGAATTTTCCGGAGACTAGTTTTCTGAGAAAGAGTTTTCCTAAATTCGCAGTTTACACATTAAAAATAAAGATATTGAAAAAGAACGATATTTTCTTTTTTTGGTCTCTGTAAAGTTTGTTTCCAACTCCCCCCAAAACTTTAAATGACGTCTTTTAAAAGTTTTTGGTGGTGCTGAAAACAAATATCACATTTAAATTCGGGCCAGATAAGTAGTTTTCATGATATGAAGAAATTAATTTTTACCAAAAGTGAGGGACTTTTCTATATAAGTTTAACCTATAATTAGCACCCACTTTCTGGCCACCACCTAGTAATTTCTCATATCATAAAACAAATTTAACTGATATTCGTTTTCAGCATCCCCGAAAATCGGCGCTGTGTGTTTTACTAAGAGATTCGTTCATTTTTTCATCTAATACATTAGGACGCTAATTATGCTGTCAGTAAGTTTACAAAAATATACTTTTGTTTTTCGTTCTTTTTTTTTATTATAGAACTTTTCTTTTTTCCTTATAGAACCTGTATAGTTGTTTACAGGTGGTTCTGCAGTTTAATATTTCACAAAAATTCTCTTTACGTTAGATTGCAATGGATGGCTGGTGGTTTTGTAGCCCCCCCCCATATAAACAGAATTTGTATGAAATATAAAACGATTCTTCTCCTCGGTTTATGTTACTTACCGAAAATAGGGTAAGTGAACTACAGAAGCACCTGTTAAAAACTATACAAGTTCTATAATTGACACAAAACAAAAAAAACGAAAAACAAAAGTATATTTTTGTAAACCGCTAATGTAAACTTACTGACAACATAATTAGCGTCCTGAATTACGAAAAAAATGAACGAATCTCTTAGTAAAAAAGACGTCGGTTTTCGGGGGTTCTGAAAACGAATATCACAGTCAAATGTGTTTTTGGTGGTTAGAAGTGGGTGCTCATTTTACGTTGAGTTTTTATAGGAAAGTGATCTCCGCCTTTTTGAAAAAGTAATTCTTCATATCATGAAAACTACTCATCTGCCCCAAATTTAACTGTGATATTCGTTTTCAGCACCACCGAAAACCTATGGAAGTCGTCATTTTAAAGTGTTTTGCGAAATTGGAAAGAAACTTGACATTGACCTTTTTTATATATAGATTTCTGATTATTTTGTGTTTGTGTTTGTTAATCTATGCGGAAAAAATTACACGTGAAAAAAAAAGTTATAATGAAAAATGTATTCACAGCCGCTTCAGAAATTGAGAAATTCAACTACATTGAGAAGTTAAATAAATTCCTTGTAAAAATCGTTTGAAAGATAAATATTAGTTTTCTTGAAATATTTCAAAGATAATTAGTAAAGTCTTAAGATAATGAATTAAAAAAATACAACTTGCTTGTACCAAAAATTAGCCCCCAGCCCCCGCCCCCGTAACAAAGCAAGAAATTAGTACAATCAAACAACGCATCCGTATTTGTCTAAATTAATAAGTCTTCAAAATAAATTAATCATTATTAAAAATAATACCAGTTTTCAGTTATTTTTCTTAATAAACCTGATTTTAAATTTATATATATATATATATATATATATATATATATATATATATATATATATATATATATATATATATATAATAAAAATTACAATTAAATTTGTCAAAATGGATTTTGACCTTTTGTTGCGAGCCAGGATATAAATATCTTAATGAATGGAAAGAAGGAAACAAAAACTCAATTGCTGGATAAAATAAATATGTCGTTTATTTACTGTTGAAAAATGAATGTTTTAGGTGTAACTCGTGTTCATGTCCGCGCGTGGAAAAAGGAGTGAGTAATGTAGTGGAAATGGGAATGACAGCCATGCGTGTGTAGACAAAGAAAAAATAGAGGGTTGACATCAGTAAAGATGCGCGCACATGTCTGGTTGATTGATCAAAGCAAAAGGGAAAAAAGAGTGAGAAAGTCAATCACATTCATGGAAAGAGAAAGCGTATAAAGTGTACGTACTGTCTGTTAGCTCTTGTCCCACACAGTACCAGGTGGCGGAGGCGCGCAGGCGCGCGCGCCCCAAAAAGGGCGAATGGTTCATCGACCACTCAACTCGGAAGGCCAGTTGATAAAGGAAAGAAACGTTTTGTCTCTTGCTTTTATAGTTGTTTCTGGTGGTCATTTGCGCATGTGTGGATTTCTTTGATAGGGGAAGTGACGTTGCCCATGTGTTCGTATGCGTGCGCATATATGTGCACGTTAGCATGTGTGTGTATGCACGTGAATGTGAGTGTATGTACGTGAACATGAATATATCTACGTGTGTGTACATGTTTATGTGCGCGTATGTGTATGACAAGAAAAATCGCTTAAGTTGTGAACGCGTGTTTTTGTGCATGACTAGAAGGCCTCGTACACTTTGGATTATTTTGGACTATCTTCAAATTACGGGATTTCCTTGCATTTTACTTGTGCAAATGGAAATTCAATTAACTTTCTTGAAGTTATATTTTTGGATTTTACCGTCATTGGATTATTTACCTTTCACCAGACTAGCAATTCAGGTGTAATCACCTTTTTCTTCACCATATTCCCTCTGCTTCACTTTTTTTGTTATCACGTAAGATCTTTGACTTACTTGCTGTTTCATCAAATACTTTTGTATGCAAAATCCGATCCCGCATTGTGCTAATTCCTACCCTCTGATGAGAAGGAAAGTATTTCTTCGAAACTCCGCGGATTAAGGACTATCCACTTATTAAGTGTTTCCTTTTCATATTAAATATGTTTTTAACTCTTTTTCAAAGTGTTTTATAACATGTTTTATTAACTGTTAGCTCGTATATATATATATATATATATATATATATATATATATATATATATATATATACTGTTTCAGGATTATAAAAAATATATATATATACTGTTTCAGGATTATAAAAAAATCTTACCCTGATGTTTACACCAGCATTCATACAAGAAAATATTATAATATTACATTTTATATTTTTGTTATAATTTTATCATTAAAACCACATTAAACATTTTTATAATTACATTGTTTTTTTATATTGAATGAATACTGTCTGTTGTAATGTTCCTGAAATATTTAAAACATTTTTTATTGTTATCTATAATGCTTTATTTTTATATAAAAAGCAAACTGGTGTACATGAGTTATTTTTTGTTTTTAGTTCTAAAAACTTTAGCTTTAGTAAAAGTGTTTTGGTTTACAAAAAATAATACATTTACACTAAAATTTAAAAAAAATGACGAGTTCAGTATATTCTGTGATGGTTAATAAATACTGGAAATTTTATAAAAATTTCTTTATTTTTATGAATTTTCTAATGAAGGGAGGGGTCAGAATGTTTATGTATTTTGGGGATCGGTCATTCATTTTGCACGTACTTCAGTTTAACTCATGTGAGCCCACCATCGAATTACAGACTTCTGCTGATAAAGCTTTCTCCATTTTTCCACATACTTTTCGTTGTACCCCCTCCCGTATCAACCAGTATACCAATCACACAATGATTATCGTACAATACTCTATTGCAGATTGTGAATATAAAATGGCCGACTTGGATGCTGTTATGGTTGCAGAGCACCTGATGACACATGCGATCATTCACAGTGCAGCTGCCACCATCGGAGCAGTTGCTGCAAGTGTAGATTTAGAGACTTTGTCGCTGCAACCAAAATAACAGCAAATGACCTGTCGTTCAACTGCTAGATGAATCCCTACACAAGATCCTGACTCACACTGCGGGCAGCTCAAAATCATGCACTAAACATGAAGCAGCTGTTTTGACACAGTGTGTGTAATTCAGCTATATCGGACAGTGCAACAAATTTGAACCTGGACCATCATCTCTACAGTCAGCTATCCGACGTGTGAACCAAACAAACCTCACGATCACCATCCAACCAGTGCTCCTCACCCCCCATATAAATGCCGTTCTTTGACGACATCACATCTGTTTCCAGTCATGAGGAACACATTCCTCATCTGCCACCATTATCTGATCTCAGCCGCACCATCATCTCCTCCATACAACACCAATGTGCAAGAGTCTCTTCAGAACTGTTCTATCATCCATCAACCCGATACTATCGATCACTTGGGACAGAGTTCGGGTCGCGATCAACAGAGATGAAAACATGATGACGCTTGTTGAGATTATCGAATCTGGAATGCTAGAATCGCGCAGTGCATTACCCTTGTCCTTGTTTTTGTGTTGACCAGCAGTTTCGTGAGGACCAGCACTTTCGTGAGGACTTTTACACGGTTGACAGTGTCGTATACAAGCAGCATATTGTTATCTCTGAGACAGGACGCCATTCTGCGATGTTGAGAGCTGAAACTTCCATCTCCTGGCCTCGGTCACCTCGGCTGCCATGGCCATCTGAAACAACTGCAATCACTACAAGCAGCTCACCACCGACACCACCTGCCTCTCCAGCATATGCATTTCAGTGTGTATGTGCTGACTTCTTCCACTACAAAGGTATCAACTACTTGGTCATTGTTGACAGATACTCCAATTGGCCCATAGTTGGAAGAACCTCATGTGGGGCATCTGCTCTAATAGACGCTCCCCGCTATAAAGAATGTCCACCCTATTTTTTGTTAACAGCTTTTCAAGGCAAATCTTATTTTAAAATTTTCGAAAGTGTTTCTACATGTTTTTAAAATGTTTGTACTTATGATCCTCTGTTCTTTCCTATCCCTTCCCTGCTTCGAAACTTATGATCATCTGTTCTTTCCTACCCCTTCCCTGCTACCAAACTTATGATCCTCTGTTCTTTCCTACCCCTTCCCTGCTACCAAACTTATGATCCTCTGTTCTTTCCTACCCCTTTCCTGCTACCAAACTTATGATCCTCTGTTCCTTCCCTGTTACCAAACTTGAAAAAGTATTTACGATTTCCTGTCTAATTGATCACTCTCGGGTGTGAAAACTAACACGCTCTCTATCAGCTCTGTCTTCTTCATTGCAATAACGTCCAATAACCCATACCAGACCTTATTATACTCCTACCGAGAGTTGACAAAACTTTTGTGGTAAGCAAACCCACGCACACAGCATCGAAACAACCTGTGCACTTGTGTTCTGTCCTGCTTGTATTCTTCATTGCAGCGTCCAATAACCCGTACCAGACCTTATTACACTCCTACCGAGAGTTGACAAAAAGTTTGTGGTAAGCAAACCCATACACACCACAAAATACCACATCGAAACCACAAGCTCTCCTGTGTTCTCACGCCCACAGCGCCTCCCTGCTAATAAACTTAAGGGAGTGAAGGCAGAATTCAACCATATACCGAAAAACATATATGGGAAGATTAAATGAAGTATATGTTTCGTTTCATGAATTCATTATCCCAGGCATTATCAACTTATTTCCGATCACAAATTTTATATTACTTATTGTGTGAAGTATGGCGAGGGTAGTAAGAAGTCTTTTTACAACTTGATTAATTTGACATTGTTAGGAGCTTAGTTCTGAATAAGAATTGATTGTGTTTTATTTATGCCGTAGAATGCATATAAACAAATCATCATTTTGTGGTAGCATTTCAGTGTAGTGTGTGTTCTGTCGTTTTTTGAAAGCTAGAAGGTTTTAACTATATATTAGCTATAAACATGAATCACATTCAACTACAAAATTATTACCAAGGAGTTTCTTACGGTGATTAAATTTTATTTGGTGTATGGATGAACGTGCTATATTTGAGGATTGCAGAATAAACTTAGCACAATACCTACATATACTTTGTAGGGGTGATTAATTCCATTTGTCATTTCCAAAAGGAAGTTACTTCTCACAGGAACGTGTTAACTCAAAATATTTCTAAAACTGCTTTAAAAAGGGAAAATATCACCCTTAATGCTATACATTTGAACAGTACGCCCATAACAATTTTGTTAATTTGTATGAATTTTAGCGAGGGTTAGAGTCGTACATCTCAGGATTACATGTCGGCAAATAGAAATATGCCGCGCTGCAGATTGAATAATTGGAAGTTCTGTGCCCTAGATAAATGCATGAGAAATTCAAGTGTCGGCAAACGGAAATGAGGGGATAAAAGTTTTCAAGCTGAAATCTGAATTGGCAAGCAAGACAGGCAAAATGCCTGGTTGTCTGCGTCTCTTACTTATCATCCTTAAGACTAAGAAAGGAAAACTGATTAAGAAGTAATTAGTTAATTATATATTAGTCTCTCCTCTCATGAACAATTTCTTTTTAAATAAAATTTTTAAAACTAGCAAATATTTATTGTATTATACTACAGTGAGGGCCAGAGGTCAAGAACCACAAGAATATAACGGCAAGTCAGGGACAGTATTTAAATCGACTATAAAACAAAGACCTTGATCACTTCAAGACAAAAACGCAAGAGAGAAAAATAAAACGTTCATGAAAAGACTGTGTACAAAGTTTGGTTGAATATTAACATGTTACATTAAGTGTAGTTAAAAAAGTATATACAACAAATCTGGTTGGGCTGAAATTACCCAAAAAGTGTATATCATAACATAGCTATACACAAACTAAAAAATAAGGTAAATCAACACACATACACAGTGCCATGCACTCATATACATGTATTGCTTACATGTGCATATTTTTCACACGATGAACATATTGACTCACACATCTACAAAGCTTTGTAATTACTTACTTTGTTTTCTGTACCAAACACGACTTTTAATAAACAATCCTTACTGAGTGAAAATAATTGTCCTAAAAATGTTCGCAAAAAATATAAAATTGTTATGACAGGCGTTCAGTACGTAATGCCGTGGTCTAATTTTTCATATAAGTAAAACAACGAAAACTGGCACAGTTGTTAGTTTGTTTTCTAGATAAGAACATCATAGAGTTTAGAGTTACACATTTCTTGCATCTTTTAAATCAGAAATCAAGCTGCATCATCTGGCAAAGGCGTTCCTTTCAAAAACAACTTTCAGACTTCAAAATATGAAAATCGTATTGGGCAAGGTGAGAAAAAGTGTATGGCAAAGGATTTCATAGACATCTGCACTTCTGATCTAAAGCAATGTGTGTTGTGGATTGGAGTCATATCTTGCAGTGAAGATATTTCTTGATCTGGCCCTGCTCTGGATTTTGATAGCTTTAATATATTTTCTGAAATTTGAAGCGTAATAAGCTCCTGTAAATTGTAAATACCGGTTTAAGACACCTAGATTTAATACTTTTTCATACAGTATGGTAATCAACGTGGTCTTGCTTTTGGAAATTTGTCAGCAACCTATAAATCCATGAGATAATTTCCACAGACCCTGCACTAGTAATGAGCTTTTTAGCGATCTGACAAATAGTCCAGCATATATCTTCAAAAAAGGTTCACAATGGCTAACAGTTGTCTCATTAATGACAGATGGAGGGCAATAATACCTAGGTACTGCTGTTACAGATTTCATGACATATTGGAATTCACAATGTCAACGTTTTACAAGAATATGATGTGACATGGTTTCTTTTAATTTCATCAAATTTTCTATAGTATGTCCTGTGGTGTGACTGATTGCAAAAAGAGAACTGATCACTGCATGACACTTGACATGCTCCATTTCACACTTAATTTCAAACACTTGTAAATCAGGAACAACTAGTTCAGAGTTGTAGTTTGCCACATATGTGGCAAAGTACAACTCTGAACAGAAATATAAATCATTGCATATGCAACATTTCTACGAGATCAAACAGAAGTGAGTCAGGGGCATTACTTATTGAACTTGAATCGTATTCAAAAATCTTGCACAATAAAGATTTGTATGAAAATAACAATGATAAAAGGTTAAAACATGAATTAGATATTTAAACATGAAAACTTGGTATAAAATAGATGTCTTATTGAAATATATTAAATTTAAAAATAAAGGTAAAAAACTAGTAAGACATGACCTCAGTTCTTTTGGGTGATTTTAAAGATTTACATGAGAATAAAACTTTTTTTAAGAAAATTATTAACAAAATCAAAGTATCATATTTGTTTCTCATGTTTTTGCGTGAATGAATAACAGTTTTTTTAGAATACAAACGCATGTAACAAGAATATGGTTTTAATCTTTTTCAACATTTTATCATTTTAGTTCTCATTGTGGATGGATGTGTAAGAAGAAAGCATGCTATATACGTTGTCGTGTGCAACTCAACTTGAAAGAGTGTTGAGTTTTTGAGTTTGAAGTTTGGAAACAAGTGTCAAGTATTGGAATTGGAAATTTTGGCAACAAATTGTCGAATTTATCTGATAAATAGTTAGCTTACATTTTAGTTAGTCTGAAGAGATCCTCACATAATTTTTTTAGAATATATAGATATTTATAGACAGTTATTATCCCCGTTATCACTTCATTGCAAACGTTCGCTATTCTAGAAATTGTGTAAATATTCCTTAGGATTTTTCATTAAACCAGTTAGTATATGTCATACATTTTCCCCTTTCTTTCAATTTTCATCAGTCGAAGTTCTCAGAAATCAACAAACTCCCTACATGGGTCTCACATTTAACTCTATATGAAATGCATAGATATTGAATGTTCTTTTAAAGTTCTTTTGTCTTGTGTATGTTTTTGATATGGCACAACAAATGTTCCTTCTATGCAAAGAACCACATGCGTAAAAAGAATGTGGTTTGGCTAATATTAATTAAAATTTTTCATTAAAGCTGGTGATATCGCACCCTAGCGGATGCCAGGCATTCACCCTTTGTCTCATACATTTTAAGCAAACAATCATTTTAAGATTCTACCTCAGTTTTTGAGCAACTGTTTGAATCTCTCTTGCACTTGGTTCACCAGGTAAATTTGTTATGTAGTTTTTAAATTTTTTTGTTTAATTTCAGTTGCTCCTATAATTACTGAAATAGAGATTGTTGAAAAATTCCAGTGTTTCACGTCGTACATAAACCTGGTATTCTGTTATTTTTATTCTGACTCTTTTTAACCCAGTGTTGTTGAAGACATTAACTTCTAAGGTTGTGCCTTCTTGTCTCATCTAGTTATGTCAGGTTTAACAGCTCCGTTTCAAGGCACATAGCTTTAGGAATCACAGTCATAGCGGATGGTGTATAACATGTCCAACTTCTGTTCCCATGACTTGCTGCAGCATTCAATATTCAACATGCTATAGATCGTCATGTGGATATATTTACACATTCCATTGTATAATAGCCATCCTCTTGAAGAACCTAACAGCTCCATAGCAAATCACTCATCCTCAATATTTCTGTGTATTTCAAACTTATATAGTTTTTGTAAAGTAGACCTGATTAAAATGGTTGGCACTTGCGTAAAAGAGGTTGTTCTTCTGGTTCGTTTCATAATGCTGCAATACAATGTTGAGATATGGATATTGGAAGACATCAGATACTGTTTCTTGTATGTGTTTTCATATAATGCATCAAATCTCACATCTGTGCAAACAATTTTCTTATCATTTTAGCATCAATGCTTTAAATTTTACCTCCCTTCAAAAGAAGAAACATAAAATTAAAAAGAATGTGTTTTTTTCTGTTTTAATTTTCTTATCACTTTGTTTTTTTTGGGGATGCAGCATTCTACTGGATGCCAAACATTCTCCCATTAATAAAGTTGCTCCAACCGAAACATCTTTTAAGATGCTAACCTCCCTTCAAGTGCAATTGTTTGTATTTATTTTGCAAGGGGTTCACTGAGTATGTTTGCCAGATAGTTTTTGAAAATTTTTCATTAGCTTGGGTGAAAGGTATGACTGCTACATTCATAAGATTGCAGTTTCTTTTATTTCGTACATAAATTCTTGGTATTTTGTTATTTTCTCCTTCTCTGCTCTGTTAAGACCAGCATCATTAGTAATGCATTCTTCAACTAAGGTTTCCATATTCTTCTTCTTGTCCCATATCACTATGTCTGGCTTAATAGCCACATTTTCTAGCTATGTAGGACGTTCGTACTAATAGTGGGGGGTGTATGACTTATTTCAAACTGTTTTTGCTACTACATTAGATATTAAGGATTTTATAGTTTTTCTAGTAGAGATATTTTTATACCGTGTGTGTATTCATGTGAATCAACAAAGTTGACTTCTGTGCAAAAGAAGAACCACATACTTCACAAGAATGTGATCCTTCTCCAATATGTATTTTCACATGACGCAACAAAGCTGACTTCCATGCAAAAAAAGAGCCACATACTTCACAAGAATGTGGTTTCTCTCCTGTATGTGTTTTCATATGACTCAACAAGTATGACTTTTGTGCAAAAGAAGAACCACATACTTTACAAGAATGTGGTTTCTCTCCTGTATGTGTTTTCATATGATTCAACAAAGTTGACTTCTGTACAAAAGAATAACCACATACTTCACAAGAATGTGGTTTCTCTCCTGTATGTGTTTTCATATGATTCAACAAAGCTGACTTCCATGCAAAAGAAGAACCACATACTTCACAAGTATGTGGTTTCTCTCCTGTATGTGTTTTCATATGACTCAACAAGTATGACTTCTGTGCAAAACTAGAACCACATACTTCACAAGAATGTGGTTTGTCCCCGGTATGTGTTTTCATATGACTCAACAAAGTTGACTTCCGTGCAAAAGAGGAACCACATACTTTACAAGAATGTGGTTTTAATCCCGTATGTCTTGTCATATGACTTATCAAATGTGACTTCTGTGCAAAAGAAGAACCACATACGTCACAAGAATGTGGTTTCTCTCCCGTATGTGTTTTCATATGACGCAACAAATTTGACTTCAATGCAAAAGAAGAACCACATACTTCACATGAATGTGGTTTCTTTCCCGTATGTGTTTTCATATGACTCAACAAATTTGACTTCCATGCAAAAATAGAACCACATACTTTACAAGAATGTTGTTTATTTCCTGTATGTGTTTTCATATGATACAACAAATATGATTTCCGTGTAAAAGAAGAACCACATACTTCACAAAGATGTGATCTCTCTCCCATATGTACTTTCACATGACGCAACAAAGCTGACTTCCATGCAAAAGAAGAGCCACATACTTCACAAGAATGTGGTTTCTCTCCTGTATGTGTTTTCATATGACTCAACAAATATGACTTCTGTGCAAAAGAAGAACCACATACTTCACAAGAATGTGATCTCTCTCCCGTATGTATTTTCACATGACACAACAAAGCCGACTTCCATGCAAAAGAAGAACCACATACTTCACAAGTATGTGGTTTCTCTCCTGTATGTGTTTTCATATGACTTAACAAGTGTGACTTCTGTGCAAAAGAAGAACCACATACCTCACAATAATGTGGTTTCTCTCCTGTATGTGTTTTCATATGATTCAACAAAGTTGACTTCTGTACAAAAGAATAACCACATACTTCACAAGAATGTGGTTTCTCTCCTGTATGTTTTTTCACATGATGCAACAAAGCTGATTTCCATGCAAAAGAAGAACCACATACTTTACACGTATGTTGTTTCTCTCCTGTATGTGTTTTCATATGACTCAACAAGTATGACTTCTGTGCAAAACTAGAACCACATACTTCACAAGAATGTGGTTTGTCCCCGGTATGTGTTTTCATATGACTCAACAAAGTTGACTTCCGTGCAAAAGAGGAACCACATACTTTACAAGAATGTGGTTTTAATCCCGTATGTCTTGTCATATGACTTATCAAATGTGACTTCTGTGCAAAAGAAGAACCACATACTTCACATGAATGTGGTTTCTCTCCCGTATGCGTTTTCATATGACGCAACAAATTTGACTTTAATGCAAAAGAAGAACCACATACTTCACATGAATGTTGTTTCTTTCCCGCATGTGTTTTCATATGACTCAACAAATTTGACTTCCATGCAAAAATAGAACCAGATACTTTACAAGAATGTGGTTTATTTCCTGTATGTGTTTTCATATGATACAACAAATATGATTTCCGTGCAAAAGAAGAACCACATACTTCACAAGAATGTGGTTTTAATCCTGTATGTGTTGTCGTATGATTCAACAAAGTTGACTTCTGTGTGCAAGAAGAACCACATACCTCACATGAATGTGGTTTCTCTCCCGTATGTGTTTTCATATGACGCAACAAATGTGACTTCTGTGCAATAGAGGAACCACATACTTCACATGAATGTTGTTTGTCAGCCATGTTAGATATATTACATAAAATATATATGTAATGTAGTGTATGATGATAACCAGGCTAGTATATTTTTACTTAAGAAAATTTATGTAAAGAAATGAATAATTATAAATTTAAATCACCAATGAAGAAAGCTCTTTCTTATCCATTAATTTCTTTTCATTGTTGCAAATTCTGAAAATATAAAATAAATTTGATACATTATATTTCATGTGGTAATCTTGAATTTCTCATGTTGATTTTATTAAAAATATCCAAAATATCTATTATTAATGAAATTAAAAAAAGAAAATTAGTATAGTTTTATGTGATACTGGTCAGTTAACAAAATTAATGCGTTTTTAATATCAAATATTTAATTAAAAATCTTTACGTTTCTTTAATTTAGAGATTAGGATTAATTATTCATATTATTTGAATTCTTCAAAATACTGTTCTCATATTGGGTGTTATTTTCACAACGTTTCTATCTTACTTCCGATCTTGCGTAGGTGTATTTTGCCGAACCTGGGAACCTTTCTCTTGAACTAAGAAATATGTACAGAATTCTCAATGTAACCCTTTATTTAGTACATGAGTGCAGCCTGCTCGAGTCTTGGACTTCTGTTTCGTTGACTTTCATGGCTCTTGTGGGCTTTGATGTTGTTTGGCTGTGGAATTTATTATATATATATATATATATATATATATATATATATATATATACAGTGGGGAAAATAAGTGTTGGACACATCCCATTATTCTTTATTTAACACACTTTTTATGCAGCGAATGACGCGAAAATTTAACAAAAAAATAGTTACTAACTTAACAATAACAAATAACTTTAGAAATTGGAACCTTTTAATGCATAACAAGAATTATATAATAAAAACGAGAATAGCCTGGAAAAAAAGTATTGGACACATTGTTTTAAATGATATTTTATTATTATTTTTTGTTAATAATGCTGGAAATTGTTATTTGCATTTTAATTTGTTGACACTATTATACATTTTAGAAGTTTCTCAATTGTTGTAGACCATACTCTAGGTCGTTGGAAAGTATTGAAACACGTTAGTCACCAGTAAGCCATCACACGTGAAGGTTCTCAGGATGAGTAAATGTAAAGAACTCTCTCAAGTCGTCCGTGATAAGATTATTGCCGAACACAAGAATGGAATTGGTTATCGGCGTATATCTGCTCAATTCAAAATCCCTGTAAGCACCATAGGAAACCTTATAAGGAAATGGAAGGTGCATGGCTCCATCATGAACCGTCTGCACACCGGAGCTCCTCGCAAGATGTTGGATCGAGCAGTGAGAAAAATTGTATAAAAAGTTCAGCAGCAACCGAGAACCACACGAGGCGAACTTCAGAAAGATTTGGAAGAAGCAGGGATAGTAGTAACGAAACATATGATTAGTAATGTACTCTGATGCAACAGTCTTAAATCGCGTACACCTCAAAAGACACCATTACTAAAAAATGTCATGTTAATGCTCATCTGGAGTTTTCAAGAGACCACTTATTGAAAACAGATGATTACTGGAAGAATGTGATCTGGTCCGATGAGACGAAAGTGGAACTTTTCAGCATTAACTCTGTACGTCGAGTATGGAGAAGAGATGGCACAGCACACGATCCCAAGGACACCCTCCCCACTGTAAAGTTTGGTGGTAGAAATGTCATGCTCTGGGGATGCTTCTCTTCAAATGGTACTGGGCCACTTCATATTATAGATGAAAAGATGAATGCAGCCAAATATCGAGAAATTCTTGAAAATAATCTCTTGCCTGCTTCCAATGCGTTAGGTATACAACAAGGATGGATCTTTCAACAATATAATGATCCCAAATATACTGCTAAAATAACCTCCGATTGGTTCGTACAGAACAAAATAGATGTTCTTAAATGGCCCAGTCAGTCCCCAAACTTAAATCCTATAGAAAATCTATGGAGAGAGCTCAAAATCATGGTCCACAAGCGAGATCCACATAATATTCAGGATTTGAAGAAAGTATGTGTTGAAGAGTGGGCAAAAATCTCGCCTGAACGTTGTCACAAATTAGTTTCGTCATATAGAAAACGTCTCGAAACTGTAATAGCCAATAAGGGGTTTTCAACTAAATGTTAGATGAAATTGTGTTAGTGTGTCCAATACTTTTTTCCGGCTATTCTCGTTTTTATTATATAATTTGTGTTATGCATTAAAAGGTTCCAATTTCTAAAGTTATTTGTTATTGCTAAATTAGTAACTACTTCTTGTTAAATTTTCGCGTCATTCGCTGCATAAAAAATGTGTTAAATAAAGAATAATGGGATGTGTCCAACACTTATTTTCCCCACTGTATATAGTCCTGGTCAAAATCCTAAGCCCACGTAAGAAAATAAGCGTTTATGCATATTATCGAATTTTTAATCCAACAAATGGTTGAAACCATTGCCAAAAAGGAAAATATGATAGAAAAATAAAGAAATCTGCTTAATTCGAACCCTTAACCCTGATCTAATAATTATTTTTTAAAAAACAAACATTGCTTTCTTAAGTGGTCTTATGATTTTGACCAGGACTATATATATATATATATATATATATATATATATATATATATATATATATATATATAATGGCATAAAATAGTTCGCACTTATCATTTTTTCAAATACTACAAATTACAACTAAATTCAATGTAACAGTTTAAAAGTCCAATACCTCATTTGAGTCATATTTTAGTCCTCTATAACTTTACCTGTTCATATTTGATTTTTTACTGAAGTATCCTTGTGTTCACATCAATTTAAAAAATAACTTCAAATTAAGAAGTCATAAAGAAACTCTGCACTATGGAAAATTGTATTTTAATATAATTTTAGAACATTACTGCAACACAAATACATAATGAACACAATGAACTAGTTAATATTTAGTGGTATAGCCCTTCTGCAATTTGACAACTGCAATCTTTTGGGCATTCCTTGAATTAGTCTTCAGCAGAAACTCCAATGAAAAAACATCGCATTTCGCAGTGAGTTGCGTGAATGGAAGCATTATCTTACATAAAGTTTGGATTATCATCCAAATTTCGGCTAAATTAGGGTAGAAAATGCTCAGTCAACAATTAATGTATTTGGTCGAGTGAATTCAACCTTGCAAGCGAACTATAGGCACTAATTCTGAACCTCAACCACCTTGTAGCGTTGAAACTGTGCACCTAGGATTAAATTCTTCATTCTCTCTTCGATTGCCGTAGTGTCTTCAATCAGTGCCTTGCATATTGGATTTTCGTTCATTGCTAAAAATCACTATCAAGTGATATGAAGTGT
This sequence comes from Euprymna scolopes, assembly GCF_053919585.1. NCBI lineage: Eukaryota > Metazoa > Mollusca > Cephalopoda > Sepiida > Sepiolidae > Euprymna > Euprymna scolopes. Next base: position 27,884,839 of record NC_136527.1, read on the forward strand.
CATGATCTTCAATGCATCTGACAGAATCCAACGGCACATTCTGTTCTTTACAGTAATTATTTCTTTCTGTTTGGTTTAATCTTTCCACATATTACAGCTTTTCAATATTTTTCTAACCTTACTCTGAGTGAATGACATGGCTCACATTTTTATAATTTTCCACATTTACATGGAATCTCTTAGTCATGATTTTCCATAAGCATCTGTACATGAACATATTCCTGGAGACTCAAATGACGCTTGAATACTCTCGTGTCTAGCTCTATGGTCGAAGGTTTCTCTTAAATTTTCCAGCTCATTTTGATATGTATTTTTATTAATACAGATTGATTTTGCTTGATGTTGTAGGAAACAAACTATTACATTGTTTAGATTATATAGATTGTAAGAATTGACTGGCTACATACTTAAAGATATTAAGAAATATTTGGCTGTTATGAAAATCTTTTTATGATGTTAACCCCACGTGGCATCACATGACTTGAAAAGTAAAAGAGAAAAGAATTTAATTCTTGATACAGCGTGAAGGTGCACACATGCAAACGCACGCATTACAGTCGAGGGTGAGCACAAAAAGCAGATCCTATATATAGCCAATGACAGCGGAACATATATTTCATTTACTGCAGTTTTTTACCACTTATTCTAACAAATATTAAGGGAGCCTGGACGAATTGTAAGCATACGACAAAGAAGAGTCCTGTAAGCTTGAGTAAAGCAAAAAATAAAACAATAATTTCTTACCCCTCCTGTTTCTGCTCGAAAAAAAACAACAAATATATATATATATATATAAAAATATGTGATGCACATAAGATAAAAAATACCAACGAGTCACATTGAGAACGGGTTGCCAAATCGCTAAGTGTAGAGTATCTTGCAAAATTACTGTGATTATCATGCTTGATGAACAAAAGAATTAAATCCCCGAGAGGGTAGGCAGCTTAAAAATGAAGCTTGCAGATATTGTTATACTGGCTTATCCCAATCCTGAGAAAGGCTACAGACTGTACACGATCAGAGGCAGTATAGAGGTTTTAAAACCAATTTACTTCTTATGCCATAAACTTAATGATATGCAGACAAGATTACCGACTATACAAAAAGAAGCATACACAATACACTTAATAATTACACAATGGTCTTAATAAGTTGAATGAATGTTTTCATAATATGAAGGTCACCATCTAGAATAGTACAATACAGAGGTGGGCTTTGAAGGAGAAGGAAAATGTTTGTGTGGATCTCTTGTTATGCACCATGGATTTGAGCAGAGACAATGAAGTTCCCTACTCAGATAAACTCAGATCAATAGAATTTGCATCATATAAGAAGGTTAAAGGCTCACCAGTATCGCACGAACATCATACGTTATTGGGTTTTGATTTAATTAGAGAATAAGAGGCAGATAAGGAAATTTTTAGATTTAAAGATGCAGATGATGAATGGTAAATCGTCAAAAATGAAACAAAAACGTTTATGTCTAAAAGATAGTTTATTACTTATTGCAACCCGATGATGAACAATTGTTAACGTTATATGTACCACAGCATATGGTCACAAAACATATATATATATATATATATATATATATATATATATATATATATATATATATATATATATAATTTACATTACATAAGCAAAAATATTTCTGACCGTGTTTATGAATATGTAGGCAAATGTATTCCATGCCAAACTAGAAATATAAACAAGCAAAAACCTTGAATGAATTTGCTTCATTTTACTTTTGCAAAACTGGCAATGGATATTTCCGGCCCCTACCTTACAGTTTTGCGTAACAATATATATTGATGTTCATCGATATGTATAGTGGTTTGCGGGAGGTTTTTTCAATCTTTTACAAGAAGGCTGAAACAGTGGATTATCTGCTGTTGGGTGAAATTTTTCCCAGATTCGGGGCACCACTTTAGTTGTTAACAGAAAACGTAAACAAATTGATGAAGAAGGCATTGTAGGATCTCAACATACATCATTTGAGCACATCATTTTATCACCCCAAACTAACGGCAAAGTAGAACGTTTTAGTGAAAAGTTGGGAACAATGAACTCTCATGGGATATATACATTAACTAAATGTTGGCGGTTGTCAGATTCAATGTGAGTGAAATGACGAAATTCTCATCAGGCTCTCCAATAGATACATGATATTGTCAGTACATAATAACACGAGATCACTCTACAAGAGATTCGAATGTACACAGTTTTTAATACATCGATCCCTCTTATTGAAACTACTAGGCGAGAATAAAAACATTTAAAGAAAGGAAAAAATGAAAATTAATATTAAAAAAGCTAAAAATAAAAAAGGCTACATTCTCAAAATTGGCTGAAAAAGTCGATGTTTTCAAAATGGGGGATCGATTTACTAGAACTTTGTATTAGAAACAGAGCACAACTTAAAAATTGAAAGTATTGAATTTTGGGGGGATTATCTGGTTGATTAGTTACAAGTACACAGGAGCATACTACTTCCATGCATGTGTCGAGCGTTTTGTTTTTTACTTTAGACCAGTGAAAATCATTTAAAATTCATAATTTTTTTTTCATTGTAAACCATAAAGAAGTTGTACTGGGCAATGTCTAGAATCTTTCAACCCCCCCAACCTTTCCTCCCCCCCCCCAAAAAATTTTTTTTATGATTACCATTTTATAAGTTTTCGGGGGGTGATGAAACCGAATATATGCTTTAATAGTGGCACAGAAAAATAATATGAAAAATGTACTTTTTTTAAAAAGTACGGTATCACTTTTCATTAAAAATTTAACGCAAAATAAGCACCCATTTTATGGCCACCTAGTGAGTTGAGGTAAAAGTTATTTTTCTAATTTCATATTTTAATAAAGCCAGAGGACATTAAAGAACAGAAAAAAAAGAAAAATATGTATACAGATATGTGTCATTCCTTATGTTATCAGTGGTGACCATTTCTGTATGTGCAAGCATATGCATATTTTTGCACAAAGTAGTTTTCTGATCAGGCAGTGTTATTTCTTATGTTATCAGTAGTGGCCAATTGTTTACATTGTGAAATATTTGAAAAACGATTTGTTTGCGATAAAGTTTAATGGGATATTCGTTTTCGGCATACAAAAAAACAATAGAAGTCTTCATGTTAAAGGTAATTGTTAAGGTCGAAAGTAAGTAAAAACTTTATCGCAAACAAGTCGTGGAAAGTAAGTAAAAATGAAAAAAAACGGCTTTCAGGCAGCACCCCCCACAAAAAAATTATCACCGTGTGGCCTGAAAGTGGGTGCTATTTGGTGCTAGTGCACTTACTGATCTGCACTATTTTTTAAATAGTATTTCCAAGTTTAATTAAAGTTTTATGATATCTGTTTTTATTAAATTGTAATGTTAAATTACAGCATAGGTACAAGACACCCTCCTCTCCCCATGTTAAGAATGGCTTTCTTAAAATAACATTATTTCAGCATGGACCAATAAGTGCACTAGTACCGCTCATTTTACATTAAATTTATATATAGAAAAAAGTGATCCCCACTTTTGGAAAAAGTAATTTCCTCATATCATGAAATCTAATTCACTTTTGAAGCATATATTCGTTTTCAGCACATCCGAAAAACTATAAAAGTTTTTATTGTAAAGATTTTTTGGATTTTTTTTTATCGTTGTTTTTTGTTTAAGTATTGAAAATAAAATAACAGATTAATGATAATAATCCACTGAAACAATGAAAAACATTTAATATTTATATTTGTTGTTTTTTTCGAGCAGAAACAGGAGGGGTAAGAAATTATTGTTTTATTTTTTGCTTTCCTCAAGCTTACAGGACTCTTCTTTGTCGTATGCTTACAATTCGTCCAGGTTCCCTTAATATTTGTTAGAATAAGTGGTAAAAAAACTGCAGTAAATTATAAAATTATTTTTTCTTTAGTAAACAAAAAAAAACATTAGTTAAAACTATTTAAAAATTATAAAATTATTTTTTCTTTAGTAAACGATAAAGAAGTTATTTCTTATGTTCAAGTAAATATTGAAAACAAAAAAACAATCAACAGCGAAAAACTTTCAACAAAAAATCAACATTTTCATTAGGATTATTCGTTTAGTAAATGTAGTTATCTCCCTTACATTTTTAACGTATTCTGCAAATGCGCAAAAATCGATACTAAATTCATGTAGTAATACTTACGTTTTTGTTTTATAATCTGCTTTCGATTAACTTTATCTGCTTTTATAAAGGAAACGATTTTACAAATGTGATTGACTTTACAAGCTCAAGATAACATTCAAGATGACGAACGAAAGAGCAAGTTCGCAGAAAACAAAATTGATGAGGAAAAAGAAAAAAAGAAATCATTTCGAAATAGAGCCGATCTATTTGGTGAATATCACGGATAAAATTTGTATTATTTTATTTAATATTTACATGAGAAAGAACAGATTACAAGTTTCATCTTTATTAATTCTCAAATTCGTTGCACGTACAATTTAATGGCGGAAACTGATAGTTTTTTAAGTCGTCTTTTCGTATTTTTATTTATTTATTTATTTATTTATTAGATTCCTGTTTTTTTTTAATTATGTTTGAAACATTTAAGCTTAAATTTAATTTGATGCTTGTGCAGTTTACTAAACACATTAAAAATGAAGATATTAAAAAAAAAAACATACTTAATATCTATACGAGAAAAAAAGAAAATACATTGAAAAAGAACAAAAGTTAATATATATACGGGGGGGGGGATGCACGTGAAATATTTTTACGGCGTCGTTAGAAACTTAAACTTAACTTGAAAGATTAATATTAGTTTTTTGGGACTATTTCAGAGATAATAAGTAAAGTAAAGTCTTAAAATATTGATTAAAAAATACACCTTGTTTAGGCAAAAAAAATAATAATAATTAGACAACCCCCTGTTAGTACAATCAATCAACGCATCCGTATTTCTCTAAATCAATAATTAAAAAAAATAATAAATTACTCCTTATTAAAACTATTACCATTTTTCAATTATTTTTCTTAATGGTCCTGACTTTAAATTCTTCTTTTTTTGTTGTTTTTGTTTTCAGGATTATAAAAAAGATTCTTGCGCTGATGTTTACACCATCATTCACACAAGAAAAATATTATAATATTACATTTTAAATGCTTGTGATACGGAAAAGAAAAAAAAAAAAAAAAAACTATGACAACGAACGTCAGTCAGCCATAACTGTCCCTTGCAACCAAATGCTTTTCTTTCATGAGTACAAAAATTTACACTACTGATATTAACAATATTTCAAATATGTACTGTCTACTGGATAGTTTTCTGTTGACGACAGGAATTTTAAAACTTTTTTATATATCAGACCAAGCGTAATGTCTCCCCCCCCCCGTCTATTACACGGTACTACCACAAGAAAGCCACATGCTTAGAAAAGTTAAACTACCACACAAAAAAAAAAAAACTTAACAAAATGGCAACCCGTCTACCTGAAATGCAATGGACTGACCCCGACCTTAGCATTATCACTATTTAAACAAAAAATGACGTTATATTTAGACGACGTGGAAATAACGGACACAGTGAAGCAAGCCAGAAAAATCTAGTTTGACAGACGAAGAAAAACGGACACCAAAAAAAACTATGGAAGTTTTATGAAGCACAAGTAAACACTAATGCGCACTTCCGAATACACAGACTGCATTTAATGCAGTATAAACAAAAACCTGAGGAAAGTTTAGACGACTTTGTCACCAGAGCCAGAACGCTTGCACTAAAGTGCGACTTCTCTGAAGAACTGCATGAGAGAATCATCGAGCTAATAATTTCCTCCACACCTTATGAAGCCTTCAGGAATGAACTATACTGTAGAAAAATGTGTAAGGAAAATCCTTTAAAAAGAATTACTGCACCCTCTGTAGATGTATAAGGAAAATCCTTTAAAAGTATTGCACCCTCTGTAAATGTATAAGGAAAATCCTTTAAAAGTACTGCACCCTCTGTAGATGTATAAGGAAAATCCTTTAAAAAGAATTACTGCACCCTCTGTAGATGTATAAGGAAAATCCTATAAAAGTACTGCACCCTCTGTAGATGTATAAGGAAAATCCTTTAAAAAGAATTACTGCACCCTCTGTAGATGTATAAGGAAAATCCTTTAAAAGTACTGCACCCTCTGTAGATGTATAAGGAAAATCCTTTAAAAAGAATTACTGCACCCTCTGTAGATGTATAAGGAAAATCCTATAAAAGTACTGCACCCTCTGTAGATGTATAAGGAAAATCCTTTAAAAAGAATTACTGCACCCTCTGTAGATGTATAAGGAAAATCCTTTAAAAGTACTGCACCCTCTGTAGATGTATAAGGAAAATCCTTTAAAAAGAATTACTGCACCCTCTGTAGATGTATAAGGAAAATCCTTTAAAAGTACTGCACCCTCTGTAGATGTATAAGGAAAATCCTTTTAAAGTACTGCACCCTCTGTAGATGTATAATGTTGCAGCAATGTAGAGCAATTCAATAACCAGTAAACACCGGTTCTGCACGGAATCCAACTAGCAAGGTGCCTAGACGGACGCGAACGGTTACTCAGACCGGACCCAACAACGGTAAGATATCCTCACACGGCACGAAAGCAACAGCAACACAATTCCCGACCAAGTCAATCATCGCTCTCCCAACGTCTTTCAATCACCCGCTTTTATGGTCGTTGTAGGCCGGCTAAATTTGCATATTGTGAGAATTTGTGTGACTTTGCGACATATCATCCTTTACAAAAGACGGCGGCCACCATCTTGATCCTTCTTTATCTATTTTCGGTCGGCGACGCCGAGCCGGTCCCGAGGTAAGTCTTTCCTTTTCGTCCGTCTCTCTTACGCACCCACACAACACACAAATACGCGGGCGCTTGTCTCCTGGGTGCACATTACACTCCCCCCTGATCTGATGATCACATAGAGAGCACTGTGGGGTGGCCTTTTAGTGCATGTGCTTCTGCGAAGAGGTACATTCACTGTTTCAGATTTGGGATCTGGATCTGGTTCCGCCTCATCAGATGAAGTATCGCTATCAGTCTCTGGAGGGGGCTCACTGAATCCGTGCATCAGCAGCTCATTACTAGACGCTTCACTGCTTTCTTCTGTAGTTGTGTGATGCACCTCGGTAGCTGGGCGAAGATCTCGCACATGTCGTGGGGTTCCATCGACCAAAACAGACTGCTGGCTAATCACTTCAGATATTTGTCCTCACTTAAACTTGTCGGTGCACCGATTTCCTGGGGGCCGCACCCACACTGGATCTCCCACTTCATATCTGTTACATGTTCCCTTGTCGGCTGGCTGCGTAGTGTTGATTCCCTTCACTCCAACTCGGTACGTGTAAATAGCATTCGCGTAATGTTGTACCAATATGTGGCGTCCCTAATAGTACATCGCTTCCTGGCAGCAATTCTCTTGATGCTGCGATGGCTTCTTTCAGCAATGCCATTTCCTGACGGCACATGCGCACATCGCAACCGTAGTCGGACGCCCCACTCATCTAACAACTGCCGGACTTGCTGGCTACAAAACGCTGCATCATTGTCAGTCAGGAGCTCTTCCGCCACACCTCGCTCAGAAAAAATGGATGATAGGTGGCGAACAGCATTTGCTAAATCCTGTCTGGTCATCTGCCGCCACACCGCAAATCTCGTAGGTCCGCAATCAATGAGAGTTGGAAAGGGCTTGCCACTGTAATGGGTAATATCCATGGCCAGCCACTGCCAAACACTCTCAACTTCCAATCGACTCTTCTGCCATCGCTCTGGTGCAGGATCAATAGACTGGCAAGCCTCACAATTTCTGATGATCTGTCTGACATCCATCTTGGTCACCGCTGGGTATACACGCCTCACAAAATAAAGGGTCCTCTTGATACCCGGATGTCCGCTCTGTGCATGAATTTTTTGTATTTGACATGGGTCGATTGCAACTGCACAACATTGAGCAGTAATCTCCATTCCCATCTTCGTGGCTTCATACCATTTGTGAGGTTCTCGGGTCAGTTGGTCAGCACGATTACAACGTGATGGCACCAGAGTTACGCTCAGTGATAGCCCGTACTCAGATACCAGGTTTTTTAGCGTGTCTAGCCTTCTCCGTATTAACATTTCGTTTGCTGCCTTGGTACGGATTTGTGTCTGTCCTGAAAGTGTGTCAGACACCCAGTGGTAGACACAGAGAGAATCTGTGTACAAGGTCAACTTCTTAGACTGCCACTACAGGGCCAGATTTATCCCCTTTACAACAGCGTCCAGCTCTGCCAGATTGATATGCTGAGAATCTGTTACAGGCCGCAGCCAACATGCATCCTCGAACACGTTTCCTCCTTACTCCAACGATACTCCCAACGCCAAAGAACTGGCATCAACCCACACACCTACGTTGTCTCCGTGTACACACCACCGCCCACAGGCAGGGTCCTTCTTGTTCACTCTCTCCAGTGTCTCTTTAATCATCAGAGTTAGTAGGACATCATCGGATATGTCATCCCAACCCGTGGTTGTTAAATTTGCTCTGCGTTTAATTACACCAACAGCTGCGCGGAGCCAGCCACAGACCGGTAAGTGACCAACAAGTTTTCCACACCATGAAAAAACGGTCCGCCTTGTAACGATGTTGGGGATGCTTGGAATTTCACTGCCACACCTCCATTGTAGGGTGCCATCTTCTTCATAAACATCCAATCCCAATACATGTGCTCCTTCCCTCAAACGTTCGGGATTCTTGCATTCCAGATCAAACTGAGCCAACTTTTCTTTGACACACGATGCAAACTGCACATCTTCATTGACGTATACGTCATCAATGTAAGCTGACGTTGAGTCCCTCATGGGCTTTTCTTGGGACAATACTGTGTTGACAATAGTCTTCATGATCTGTGGTGCCACATTTAGGCCAAAGCCGAGGCGTGTAAGACAGTACCTCTGCCCTTGGAACCAAACTGTCTGGAACGGCCACAACGTCTCATCAACTCGCACCTGTAAATAGGCTTTTTGCAAATCCAATATCGAGACATTAGTGCCTTTCTGACGCCATTCCCTCAACTTGCTGGCGCATACGTCAGCATCGGCAGTGTAGGCTTCAATATACTTGTTAAGCTCCCTATAGTCCAGCACGGGCCGTACTTTCGACTTGTTATGCTGGACTACTGCCATCAAGGGTATTAGACCCTTGGGAGGCCCAAGCTTGTCCTCAGGGTAGGGGATTAACCAGCCATCTTGGATCCACGCCTTTAGTTCCCTTCATATTCTGCTCAGGCCTCACTGAGTATAGGGAACTCTGCAACCCCATTCTTGAGTTTAGTCGGTGCCATTCCCTTGGTCCACTTCCAAGATGCAATCTAGGCCCTCTTGCGAGAGTCGTAGTCCACTGTAAAATCCGGCCGATCAATGTGGAGCGCTGCACACACTGGGGCCCCCAAGAATCGCACTTTTCCATCCCGATGAATTGCGACTCCCCCCAGCGCCTTGATGGCATCGTATCCGAGCAACAGGTCAAACCCCAGGAGATTTCCTTGGCTCACAAGCACATTGATCTTAGTGGCTGCACCGGTGTCCATGTAGATCTCGACAGTTCCAGCTCCACAGCATGTCTGGGTCTCGCCTTTTATCGTGGTGACTTTGATTTTTCTCTTAGTCCAACTTGGACACAGCCTGGCGCTCACTATAGTATGCGAACAGCCTGAGTCGAGAAGTGCTGAGCAGGGTATCCTGTTTACGTAGACGGTCATCACTGGTTGCGCCTTGTTCAAATTTTGCTCGGGGAGCATGGTGGTGCTGACGTCCTCTCCCCTGATACGTTTCCCGCACAGTTTTGGGCTAGATGCCCCAAACTGGCACAATTAAAACAGCGCACACGCCCCCTGTAGGTGCAATTCCTTGCAAAATGTCCGCATCGGCCGCAGCGAAAATATTTCCCATTGCTTGCAGGGTTCTGATTTGGAATCTCCCAAGCGCCAATCTGGCCTGTCTGTGTCGCCATCACAACTGGTTTGCCCAGGTCCTCCTCATCTTTGACGATGGCTCGAGCACGTTCCATCAAGTGTTCCATGGTCGTTGTTGAAACGCTGGTTGAGGCTCTCAGTAGCTGCCTCACCCGAGTGGGAAGGCCCGCCACAAACGCGTACGCGAGCGTCCGCTATAACACCCCTCCACCGAATAGGACTGTGAGTTTCTTTAACTCCGCGAAGAAAACGTCCACGCTTTCCTCCGGTAGAAGTCTTCGGGAAGCAAATTTTTCATAGGCCGTACAAGGATCCATGGCAAATGCCTTGTACAGCGCAGCTTTAATTGCTGTGACATCTTACTTTTCGGCAGCACTGAGTTGCTGATATACACTCAAGGCACCCCCAGCCAATCTCAGGGGAATCACAGTGTGTACCCTTTTTACCTCACAAAGGTCGCACGTCAGCTCGACCCTTTCAACCCAGTCGACAATGGACGTGGACCCGTCAAACTCGGGTATGAGCTTTAAGTCAAATTTCGACTCGGTCATAGTCCCAGAGGCCAAATAGCCGAGATAGCTTGTAGAAAAATGTGTAAGGAAAGTCCTTTAAAAAGAATTACTGCGCCCTCTGTAGATGTATAAGGAAAATCCTTTAAAAGTACTGCGCCCTCTGTAGATGTATAATGTTGCAGCAACATAGAGCAATTCAATAACCAGTAAACACCGGTTCTGCACGGAATCCAACTAGCAAGGTGCCTAGACGGACACGAACAGTTACTCAGACCGGACCCAACAACGGTAAGATATCCTCACACGGCACGAAAAGCAACAGCAACACGATTCCCGACCAAGTCAATCATCGCTCTCCCAACGTCTTTCAATCACCCGCTTTTATGGCCATTGTAGGCCGGCTAAATTTGCATATTGCGAGAATTCGTGTGACTTTGCGAGATATCATCCTTTACAAAAGACGGCGGCCGCCATCTTTATCTTTCTTTATCTATATTCGGTCGGCGACACCGAGCCGGTCCCGAAGTAAGTCTTTCCTTTTCGTCCATCTCTCTTACGCACTCACACAACACACAAACACGCGGCCGCTTGTCTCCTGGATGCACATTACATATACAGCAAACCCAAAGGACACAGGATCACTGATGTCCTCACCGAAGGCAGAAAATTCAAAGCCCTCACAGCTGGAAACGACCAACTTCAACAAATCCGCGAGTCGCAAAAAGAGAATATCCATAGCATACACATGGACAGGAAATGCAAGAACTGTGACACATGCCACAAACCACGGCAGTGCCCTGCATATCACGATGAATGTTCCGCATGTGGGAACAAGGGTCACTGGGCCAAATGCTGTATGTCCACAAAACAGCACAGAGAGGCCAGGAAAGTCAACCTCACCATTACCGGCATCATAATCAGAAAAGAAGACCGGAACGTGGAAGAACAAACCAAAATGTGGAAACACTTTTATGCGATCACAATCAGTGACAAATGTATGGAAGGCATCGACAAGGAACCCAGGAATGCGGCATACACAACCCTAACCGTCAAGCCTCCCCACATACCTAACTCACCACATACACTCCGGTTGAAGATTAACTCTGGGGCATTAAGAACACTCTCCCAATGAGAACGTTCCGACAAATGTACAGAACACACAAAGCCGCCCTAAACATGCTATGACCATCACCACACATAAGACTCACATCTTATAGCGGCGACACAATCACCTGCGCAGGAACCATCAACATTCCATGACAACACAAGAATTCCAAATGGATAAACACCATATTCGATGTGGTAGATTTTCCAGGACCAGCCATTGTAGGCCTGCCTACAAGTGAACAGCTCAACCTCATCACGATAAATGTTGACGCTATAAAGAGTGATGTCGTGCAACTTAAGGAAGCATACCCATCTCAAGGACAAATCAAACAAGAAATTGAGAGATTGATAGAAGAGGATGTGCTAAGAAAAGTAGAGGAGCACACAGACTGGTGTTGCAGCCTGGCTTTTAGCACAAAAAAGGATGGATCTCTCGGGATATGCATCGACCCTCAGAAACTTAACTCAAGTTTTAAAAGGTATCCGTTCAAAATACCCACGGTTGAAGAACTGAACCCGAAATTTGCGAAAGCAAAATATTCAGTAAGCTAGATGCCAAAGCACGATATTGGTCGATTCACCTGGATGAACAATCCCAGCTACTGACAACTTGTAGGACACCATTTGGAAGGGTCTGTTGGAAACGATTACCATTTGGTCTAAGTGTCCCGCAAGACATATTCCAAACAAAGATGGACCAGATCCTTGAAGGGTTGGAAGGTGTAGCTAGCATAGCTGACGATGTGGCAGTATATGGAGAAGGTGACGAGAAACATGACAGAAATCTGCGAAACCTAATGGAAAGAGCAGCATAAACTTGGCTTGTGTTTAACAGTAAGAATTGTGCCATCAGACAAAGCAGCATCACATTTTTCGGAAACATATACACACCCACCGGCATCAAGCCAAACCCTACCAAATACATGACGTCCAACAGATGCCACAGCCGCAAAGCAAGGACAAATTACAGTGCTTCTTAGGAATGTTGAACTATCTTTCCCAATATATACCAAACTTCGCTGAGAAAGCACACCTCTGCGCAATCTTCTGAGATCACAAACACCCTGGAGATGGGATCCAGACCACCAAAAAATGCTATGATGACCTAAAACAAATGATCACCACCGACGCCCTTTTATCCTACTGGATGCATCGCAGAAGGGTCTGGGGGTAGCACTGACACAGGAAGACAAGCCAATCGCATTTGGTTCTAAAACGCTGACCGAATGCCAATCGAGATACAGCAACATCGAGCGCAAAATGTTCGCAATTGTGCACGGTATCCAGCGTTATCATATGTACGTTTATGCGAGTATGTTCACCGTAGTGACCGACCACAAACCATTAGTCACTATATGTTCAAAGCCACTATACTCAGCACCACCGTGTCTACAACGTATGCTTTTAAATATACAAGGCTACAACTTCAGGCAAAGACATGATCCTTGCAGACACACTTAGCCAACTGCCCAACCCAGAAAACAACAGTGTCGTCGCACTAGATGAAAAAATTGATGGCATAGACACAGAAGTCGATGATGGACACCTCACCATTGCAACCATCAATTTCTCGGCGGAGAAGAGAGCCTTGCTCTGTAGCGAGACAAGGGACAGAACTCTAAACCTCCTGAAAGAGATCGTATTCCAGGGAAGGCCAGAAACTATCCGGGATGTCCCAACTGACATCAGAATATACTGGTCATTCCGTGAAGAACTAGCCCTCGAGGGTGGAATACTCTTCAAAGGAAGGCAGGTTCTGATCTCAGAATCTACGAGGAGTGACATCCTGCGCCAACTCCACGAGGCCCATCAAGGCAAAGAAAAAACCCATCGCCAGACGAGAGAGAGAGAGAGAGAGAGAGAGAGAGAGAGAGAGAGAGAGAGAGCATATACTGGCCTAACATCAACAAGGATGTCGAAAAAATGTGCCAGTCGTGCTCACTCTGCCAGGAACACCAGGATGCCAACAGACGGGAACTACTCAAGCCACACAATATTCCATCACAACCGTGGCAATACATTACATCGGGCCTGTTCGAAATAAATGGACGACAATATCTCATCACCGTGGACAGGTACTCAAAATACCCAGTGCTTGACGAAATGCCCATACCCATTACCAGCAAAGCAGTAGCTGACAAAATCAAGAGCTACGCATCCCTATTCGGGCGACCTGACCAAATCATGACGGACAATGGCCCACAATTCACTGGGCAAGCCTTCCAGAACTTCAATACATCGTGGGGTATTAAACATATCACCAGCTCACCACGCTTTGCTAGAAGCAACGGATTTATTGAGAGACATGTGCGACATGTCAAATCAGTAATGAAAAAATGCCTTAAAGGCAAGGGTGACATACAACTAGCACTACTGCAGATCAGAGCAACCCCAATAGATAGCAACCTACCATCACCCGCTGAACTACTATTCGGAAGAGCTATACCCACGACACTTCCCAGCTGAGTAGAGCCAAGAAAGGAAGAGCACCAGCAGCAACTAGAAGAAAGGTCAGACGAAATGAAGAGAAACCACGACGGTATGATGCAAACCAGAGACCCACCACCACTATACCCAGGTCAACATGTGACCATAGCAAACCAAGATGACAAGCTATCGTACCCCGGGAAAATTGTTCGGAAGGATGAGGATAACCCAAAGAGTTACATTGTACAGACTCCAAACGGGACCAGACTCCACCGCAACAGAGCCCACCTTCCTGCTGTACCAATATAGACGACAATGAAGAGAGTCCGCTTTGACGACCCAGCACAACAACAATGCAGAACACAGGACAAACCCATGTAGACAATGGACAAAAACAAACTAACGTACACTGCAACAATACAAAAGGCACACAGGAAGAACCAGTCCAAGAAAGTTCAACCCATAATCGATCTGGACGAGTCATAAAAACCCCAACAAGGTCCAAGGACTAAACAAAACAAAAAAAAAAACACACATACTAACACATAACTAGACATAGGGGATGTTATGATACGAAACTAATACCAACTACATGCAAACAAACTTAGTACGAAACTAATAATAGCTTTACTCTCTATGTAATTATCCTGAATAAAACACACGTGTTCTGTTCCCTCCTTACCCATCTTCGCCTATGTATCACATCATTTTTGAGCAATTATCGAGAACACTAAGACGTGATCCTCTTATGTCGGACATTTTTTTGTTCAAAAGTAACACTCGACATTTTTTTAACTAAATAAACTCTTTAAAATAAGTGGAAAGACCAAAAGCTTTCAAAGCTAGGTAGAAAATGAAAACTTAGAAAAAATAATTTAATTTTTTTTAAACAACAGTAAACAAATAAAAATATTTTAAAAAATATTATGGGATGTGTATTCTCTTGTAAAAACAATATCTCATTCAAGAATGGTCATAAAATGTGTCTTCAATCGATATTCATTCAATAAGGGACCAGTTTTCCTATTTAGCAAAAGGGGGCGGGTTTTCATAAATTCATATATATATATGCATATCTTAGAATATAACACGCCAAATATAGCCTTCCGCTTAAACTGATCAATAATACCCTAAATAACCAAATACCCCAACTGAGAACAATAACTACAGTACTCAATCCCCATATAAACTACCTCAAACTCCTCACCAAAAATCTATAAGCATGGCTACCTAGGATCACTATCCCAGGTACGCATGCGAATGTTAATATATGTGTGCGGAACCTGTGCCCATATTTAAGGCACATCACGCTACATATCTGTATGTACTGCATGCGCGGATATCGGTGCATGAGTGAGTGTGGCTGTGTATCTCTGCAGATGTATATATTAGTGCATGTATGGTTGCGCACATGTGTGCGTGTATGCATGCGTATCTGTGTGCATGCATACGTGTGGGTACGTGCATCTGTTGCTATGTATATACTCACAGGGGTATCCGTCGGCGCTCCTGTGTACACCAACATCTAACCATTAAAACCCCATAATGAAAATATTAAGTATATGAGCCTCGGAATGAGTTTATGCTCATACCTATGTATAATCATGTCCACATCGAACGAAAAGACTACGTCTATGTACCCACGAATGAACTTAGATTAACATCTATGTAGACGAATATGTCTATACAAATAACTGTCTGTATGTCTGGGTATGTATGTGTGTGTATGCGCGCACATGTGCATCCATGTCTGTATCCGTGTATGCATCGGGCACCAATGTACACACATATGTACCTATGTATACGTGTGTAGATGTGAGAGTATATGTGCCCGCTGCCTGTGGGAGCATGCAGCCGTGTATATGTCGATATATGTATTCATGAGTATTAATATCTGTACGTGCGCGTGTGCTTGCATGTATATGTAGGGATGCAAATATACCTGAATCAATATGTGCATGTAAGCCCATAGATGCGCCTGCCTGGGTGTTGTCGATGTGTATGTATCTATGTATGTATGGATCCATGCTTACGAACACATACTCAATTTACCACCTTAAGGAAAATTTGGGTCAGCAAGAGCAGTGCGGGTGTATATATATGCATGCACGCCTATGTGCACGTACTTACACGCCAGAGCGGAGATGAATGTAGATATGTGTATGTACGCATATGTGCGGCAGCTAGCTAACCCTCTCCAAGCACTTAACAACAAATAAATAAAAAATAAAAAACAAAATAAATAAACCGAATCATAGCCCTCCCCCCGCCTCCTAACCAAAGCGAACACCCAACAGGTCAAGACATATTTACCAAGAAATCATCTCACCAACGAGACACCAAACAAATTAAACATTAAGACTCGAATCTTAAAGTAACCCCCCTCCTCATACGCCCACATATCCCCCTCCCTCTCCATATATCCCTATGCCCTCAGCCACACAAGAAATGAACTCCCCAGACTCCCCACAACCACAAAACGCCTTTAAACCCCAAAACTAAAACATTACTGACATACCAAGCACCCTCCTACCATCTTCCCCCTTGTTCCCTCCTTCTTTTTTCCGCTTTTCTCGCACCCCTCCCCTGACATCATTCATCCACTCTTTCATTCAGGGAACATTCCAAAAGCGAACATTTCTGTAAAAGTCTGAAGATGCTACAGACGGCCAAAAAATCGGCTGGGTAGCTGAAACAATAATGTAACTTAACAGAAAAATACGGTAATAAAAAGAATATATATATATATATATATATATATATATATATATATATATATATAAAGCTGAATGCATCTATGTGTGTGTGTGTGTGTGTGTGTGTGTGTGTGTGTGTGTGTGTGTGTGTGTGTGTGTGTGTGTGTGTGTCTGGTCACGAATAGGCCCCTATATGGTTTACTATTTTAAAAAACTGATTACATATAATGATAGAAGATTATCGCGACACAGGAATGGGTATATTTGATCTGGCAGAAAGGTGGTTCATTAAAATTGTGGGGTCTGCATTCGCGCCTGGTCCACAAAGTATGGAAATAAGAAATTGAAAAGTGAAAAAAAAACGTTTACAAGTGTTTTTGATATAGATGTACATAAGAATACTTTGATAAGTATCTTTCAACTTAAATAGGGATGGTATAAAAAAAATTGTGGGGTCTGCGTTCACGCCTGATCTCCATAGAATGGAAATAGGCACAAACTTTAATAAAGACTTTTCATATCTATCTGCGTAAGTATACTTTGATAATTATGTTTCACTTTGAAGAAATATGGTATAATAAAATTATGGGGAGTTCGTTTGCACCTGACCTCCATAGAATGAAAATATGTCACAAAGTTTAACAAGGTTTTTTAATATAGATCCACAGTATATTGTGATAAGTGTTTCACTAAAACACTGTTTCAGTGTGAACAGGTATGGTATAATAAATTATGGAGTTTATCTATTTTATTTTTACTTTCACCATATTTTGCTTTGGTTTTGATACCCTCAAATTCCCCAAATTCGCTTTTGCTAGTGTATATATATATATATATATATATATATATATATATATATATATATATATATATATATATATATATATATATATATGCACGAATATTTTTAATTCCTTTAACAGTTATTTCCCTTGGCCAGACATGTTTCTTGCGGAGTTTCCTCTGACTTGACACCGGTAGGTTGACCGGTGTTTTGTTCCTTAATTGTAGTCAGCAGCCTTTTTATCCACACATGCCTTTGTCTTTTATCTTCTGTTGTCCTTCGCCGTTTTAAGCCATCTCCGGTAAGAAACATTCTCCTTCTTAAAGACACATTATAATATTTTTAACGTTATTTTTTTAAATATTATTTCATCTTAAGTACGAACTTTGTTTATTTTCTTTACCCACATGTCCGACCCCCTTACTTCTAGTTCAGTTGTGCTGTTCATTCATTACGCATACGACTCCCCATTCAGCCTTTTATAACTTCTCGATTCTTATCTTTTCTCTTTGTGTTCTCAACATTTATTTCTTTTGTTTGTTTTTTCCTTCAGTTTTTTTACCATATCTACTCTCAATATGCGCGTGTTAATTAATAGTGTTAAAAATATAAACACATCGAACTATCCAGGGGAAATAATAACTTCCGGTGAATGCCGAAAAAATATCCAGTAAATAAAAAGTCGTTTAATAAATCGTTATTTTTATTTTAAACTAAATATTTTATCGTGGTTTATTTATTTATTTTGTGTGTGTGTGTCGTCATTTCATTTAACTTAATATGAAAATGAAAATATTTAACTTAATATGAAAATCGATAATAAACTTTAAAATATCAATTATTGAATGGATTTTATTATTCCCTTTTCTTTAAAGACTCGGTTTTATTTTTATGGATACATGTGTCCAGTGACACCGATATGATGACTAAAATCGCAAATTATGGTCTGTTTAGATAAAAATTAACGCATGACCTGTTGATGTTAACAATTAAAAATTCTTTTAATATTTCAGGAACATTACAATAAGTAGTATTCATTCAATATTTTCACATACACGTAAAAGAGCGTAAAAAGAGTCGATTCTTACCTTATTGTTTTCGAACAACTTAACATGGCCTTTCTTTATCATTTGTTCATCCAGGTTTCTTTCTTCTTTGTTAGAATAACTAGTAAAAAAAAAAAAAATTTTTTTTGAAAAACGGCACCAAATGAAGCTACTGTGCCGTGGATTTTTCGTCAGCCATAAAAAAAATTGTACACCACTGACAATACCAATTCTGACAACCTGAACCCATCGTTCAGTGCATTTGCTACCAGCTGTCATGCGTGTGTGCACCTTCAACCTATGACACAAAGGAATTAAACTCTTGTCGCTTTTACTTTTCAAGTCATGTGATGCCACATAGGGTTAACATCATTGAAAGGGCCCTCTTGCACTTTTGGCAAATAGGAAGATAGAAAAGGAACAGCAGTCGTCTGACACCGGTTGAAAGAATGCCATTGATCGGATAGAGAAATTATGACGTCATTTTATAAATAAACAATTTCTTAAACAATTTTTTATGCATAATTTTAATTAATTAGAAACGATAAAAAGATACGATATTGAAATTGACAGTATTAGAAAACAATTTTTTTAAAAATAAATGATAGTTTTAGAAATAAATAAATACATGCATGATACAAAAGTACGTTTTTTTATTTAGTATAAAACATTTTTTTTAACCAACCAAAGATAATTATAACTGATATTGTTCTCTGATGCATATTATTATACGCGGAAATATTTAATTTAATATAAAATATAATTTAAAATAAAAGTAAAATAGTTCACTATAAGTCAGCGATCGAATTGCTTCTACATTAATTATTTTTATTATTAAATACTTATTTACAATACTTTCAATTCTTAAATTCTATCTGAACTTTAAAAAAAAATTTTCACTGGAGAGCTAATTAACGTTTTTAAATTTAAAATAAAAATAAAATAGTTCACTATAAATCAGCGATCGAATTGTTACTTAAACTTAAATGACTAACTTTTAAAAATACTTCT
Source organism: Euprymna scolopes (assembly GCF_053919585.1). Lineage (NCBI taxonomy): Eukaryota > Metazoa > Mollusca > Cephalopoda > Sepiida > Sepiolidae > Euprymna > Euprymna scolopes. The sequence goes on from NC_136527.1 coordinate 27,904,380, forward strand.
ACATTAATTATTTTTATACTATTATTAAATTCTTATTAAATTCTTTTACAATAATTTCAATTCTTAAATTCTATCTTAACTTAATTTTTTTTTAATTCTAAAAAATACTATTAATTATTAAATACTTAGTTATTAAATTCTTTTCCAATTCTTTTTCAACAATTTCAATTTTTATCAATATTTCATAGTAATGACGTCATAATTTCTTTATCCAATCAATGGCATTCTTTCAACCGGTGTCAAACAGCTGCTGTTCCTTTTCTATCTTCCTAATTTCCATTTGCCCAAAGTGCAAGAGGGTCATTAAAAGACTCTCATAACACAACAATAATAATATATAATATCTTTAAATATGTAACCAGCATCAAAACTTCAATTCTCACAATGTATATTATGTAAAGAAAGTAACAATCTGTTTCCTACAACATTGAACAAAATCAGTATGTATTAATAACAATGCATATCAAAAATCACTCCTGAATGCTGCTGTCATGTTATGTGGATAACAGTTTGTACACCATACATGAAGGAGTTGTCAGAAAAAATTGAAAGAATCTTTAATTTATAAAACGTCATGAATACTACTACAAGGCCACAAACTTATGAGAAAAAACTATTCAAAATTTCTTAAAAAGAACAAACCTTTACCATAAAATATAAATGCCATCAAATAAACTATTCCAAAACATTACCCGAATATATCCAGCGAAAATCGACTCTGAGAGTCTCAAAAAGTTTAAAACCTCATAGACAGCATTAAATGACCTAAAACGGTCGATATGCTTGTCAAACACACAAATAAACATCAGAATTTTGTATAGATTAATGCGTTGAAGAGAAAGATTCCGACAAAATACACCTGAATAAAATCGCAGGTAACATAGAAACGTTGTGAAAATAAAACCTTAAAGCCGTCAACACTACTACAATGCCCCAAAGTTAAAAGAACTCTTCGATAATGAAAACTCTTAAACCATTGTAAATTTTCTAAAAAGTGCAAGCTTTTACCATAAAATATAAATGCGATCAAAAAACAAAGTATTCCAAAACATTACCTGAATATACCCAGCGAAAATCGACTCCAGAAGTATCAACATTTTTTAACACAATTAATTGACCCAAAGAATGTTGATATGCTGGTTAAAAAAACAAACATCAGAATTTTGTATATATTTGTTCGTTAGAAAGATTCCCAAGTTCGAGAAAATACATCCAAATAAGATATTCAGAGGTAACATAGAAACGTTTTGAAACTAACACCTAAGATGAGAACAGTATTCTGAAGAATTCAAATAATATGAATAATCAATCCTCATCTCTACAATAAATGAATGTAACATTTTTAATTAAATATTTGAAAAAAGAAACCATTTTCTTAACAAACCAGTATTGATTAAAACTATACTTATTTTATTTTGTATTTTATTAATAATAAATTTATATTTATAAAAATAAACATAATAAATTCAATTTAACTAAACGCTATTTCTTCCAAATTTATTATTTATTTTCAGAATTTGCAACACTGAAAAGAAATATATTAATGAAAATGAAGGATCTTACATCATTGGTGACGTAAATAAGTTTATAATAATATAATTTATTCAGATAAATTTTCTAAAGTTGAAATTTATTAGCATATCTTATCATACGTTCCATTGCATATAATTTTTGTGGAATTTGATGCGAGCAAACATGGGAGACAAACCTCATTCTTGTGAAAGATGTGATTATTCATTTGCCCGTAAGTCACATTTGTTGAGTCATATGAAAATACACACGGGAGAAAAACCACATTCTTGTGAAATATGTGGTTCTTCTTTTGCATGGAAGTCAAATTTAATGACTCATATTAAAAGACATATAGGAGACAAACAACATTCTTGTGAAGTATGTTGTTCTTCTTTTGCAGAGAAGTCAACTTTGTTGAGTCATATGAAAAGACATACGGAAGACAAGTCACATTCTTGTGAAGTATGTGGCTCTTCTTTTGCACGGAAGTTAACTTTGTTGAATCATATGAAAACACATACAGGAGAGAAACCACATTTTTGTGAAATATGTGGTTTTTCTTTTGCATGGAAGTCAAGTTTGTTGAGTCATATGAAAACACATACGGGAGAAAAACCACATTATTGTGAAGTATGTGGTTTTTCTTTTGCATGGAAGTCAAGTTTGTCGAATCATATGAAAACACACACCGGAGACAAACCACATTCTTGTGAAGTATGTGGTTCTTCTTTTGCACGGAAGTCAGGTTTGTTGAGACACGGAAAAACACATACAAGAGAGAAACCATATACTTGTGAAGTATGTGGTTCTCCTTTTGCATGTAAGTCAAATTTATTGACTCATATGCGAACACATACGGGAGAGAAACCAAATACTTGTGATGTATGTGATTCCTCTTTTGCACACAAGTCAAGTTTGGTACGTCATATGAAAAAACATATGGAAGACTGACATAGTGATATTGGACAAGAGGGAGAAAGTGGCAACCCTAGTTGAAGTAAGCGTCTCTAATTTTGTTCACCTTAACAGAGCATAGAGGGGGAAATAACAAAATACCAAGGACTTATGTACGACATGAAAAGAAAATGGAATTTTAAGAAGATATCAATCATACCAGTCACTGTAGGAGCAATCGGGCTAATGGGATGGAATTTCAAAAACTATCTAGCGAATATACCTGGTGAACCAAGTGCAAAAGAAATACAAATAATGGCACTTAAAGGGACGGTTAGAATCTTTAAAAGATCTCTTGGTTGGAGTTACTAAACTAATGGGATAATATTTGGCATCCGGTAGAATGCCCCATCCCCAGGAAAAACAAAGTGATAATAAAATTAAAACGAAAGAGAAAAACCACATTCTTGTGAAGTACGTGGTTCCTTTGGACGGAAGTCAGATTTATTGCATCATATGCTAAAGCATATGGGAAACAATATCTGATGATCTTCCAAATTCCATATCTCAAAATTGTATACCAGCATCATGAAGCAAGAGCCAGTAGTACAACCTCTATCACATAGCCAGCCAACTATTTTGCACAAGACCATTTTACAAATATTACAAGTCTGCTACAGAAATCACCAAAACGAGTCTTTAAAAATACTCCAGAATTTTCATTACAGAAAATAGGACAAGTGAGCCAAACAATAGCATGACAAATATTTTCTGGATTTGTTCATGCACGACTTTATGAATAACGAAGGTTTTATAGACTGGCTTAAAAGAGGATAGTGTCACTATTATAAGGAAAGAATTCAACACATTTGAAGTTTACTTGCACGTGCCTACATACGCAGCACATTTTCCTTTTAACTCGTCCTCTATTCTGTATGCGTGTTTTTTTAATTCACCTGTTTCTTTTGCATATAAATGGCAACATTCTGCATCATGGTCATAACCGTTACTAATAAAATAAATTTGATGTAACCACTTATAGCTACTTTCTATATTTTTGTTACAAAATCGATCCTTGAAGCACGCACACATGCAAAGCCAGTAAGTTTTTATTTTCCCTACAAAGTAAAATAAGACAAACTGAAAATATTTTTTGTCATGTAGCTCTTCTGTTTATATGAAATCACTTTAGACAAATATGCGAACACACAATTGTACAGTTCTGGTAGTATGTTCTATTCACAAAAAATAAAGTTTTAAAAAGGTAAAACCATATGTTGGTATTCTTGTTATGTGTGTGTGTTGGTATTCTTATTATATGTGTGTGTTGGTATTCTTTTTATATGTATGTGTTGGTATTATTGTGTTAAACATTTTTGTCATTTTCTCATGCAAAACGATAGAAAGGAATATGAGACTTTGATTATGTTAATAATTTACTTTTAAAAACAAAGTTCTTATTCTGTAAATCTTTAAAACCACCAAAAGAACATAAGCCTTTATGCTGAGTTCACGTTTTAACAGTTTTCTTATTTTTTTAAATGTAATACATATGAATAAAACATTTTTTTATTTAATACATCTCAATAAAACGTTTTAAAAGTGTTTTATTTTTTAAAAATTTAATATATCTCAATAAAACGTTTTAAAAGTGTTTTATTTTTTTAAAATTTAATACATCTCAATAAAATTATTTTATACCAAGTTTTTATGTCTAAATATCTACTTAAGGTTTTAGCCTTTTATCATTGTTGTTTTCATATATATGTTTATTGTGCATGATTTTTTAAATACAAGGAACGTTCAATAATTAATGACCTTCGCAAATTTCCGTCTTTTTTTTATTACTTTTTCACCCCAAATAAGGCGCATTACCACTTTGGTGTAGGGGGCTACTATCAGGGGCAGCAACTACTGGGCCGCTATGTTGGGATTTGGGCAGGAAGATGTCGGTTCATCTTGCACTTGAACTTCTGCATGTCAGTACAGTTGGGGAAGCAGGAACTTGGAATGGAATTCCAGAGTCTAGCGGTTCTAGGGAAGAAACTACTGGAGTAGAAAGATCGTTTGCATCTAGGGATCTCTACTGTGTGGGGTGGGATTTAGCTGCATGTCGGGTTTGTCGAGGGTGTCTATGTCGTGGGGGCACAAGTGTCTGCAGTTCGTCAGAGCATTCACCATTAAAGTACTTGTAGAACAGGCAGAGGGATGCAATGTTTCGTCGATGGGACAGAGGCTGAAGCTTAGATGCCAGTTCAGGGCCTATCAGATTCGCGACTCTTTTCTGAACCTTGTCTAGGAGTGAGAGACTAGTAGCAGATGCATCAGCCCAAATGTGACAACAATACTCCATACATGGGCGAATTGTAGCCTTGTAGAGGTACAGGATACTTTCAGGTGTCAGTAATTTTCTAGCACGGTAGAGAGAGCCTACCTTTTTTGCAGCGGCCCTGGCAATGTTTTCAATATAATTGTTCCAACTCATGTTTCCTGTGAACGTTAGGCCAAGGAGTTTGAAAGATGTACTCTTGAACAGGGAGTCACTGGCCATTGCTATTGGTGGCAGAGAAGGTTTCTTGTAATTATTAAAGGAAACGAGTTTAGTCTTGGCAGCATTGAAAGTGACCATCCATTTATGTCCACATTCCACTACAGATTGGAGGTCATCCTCTAGTGTTTTTGCCATTTCTTTAAATATGTGTTCATTTGTTTTCCTGTCATGCCTGTTATAGAGTGTAGTGTCATCAGCATATATACCTATCTCAGAGCAGTTTTGTCGGGGAGGTCATTAATAAATATTAGGAACAATAGAAGTCCAAGGATAGACCCCTGAGGCAGTTCCGTATTTATATCCCACTGTTGAGACGTACAACCGTTGAGGACAACCTGGATTTTTCTCTTATCTAAGAAGGACCTAATTATGTTAAGTATTCTACCAGTGATACCGTATGATTTAATTTTCCTGAGGAGACCCTTGTGCCATACCCTAACAAAAGCCTTAGATATATCTAGAGCTACCGCTCTGCCCTCCCCCGCTTTGTCCAGTGAATGGTATATACGTTCAGAGATTACAGTGAGGATGTCAGCTGTGGAGCGGGCATGTCTAAATCCATATTGTTTGTCAGTCAGAAGTTTAGCATCTGTAAGGTGCCGGACTAGAGCCTGGTTAATTATGGTATCAAAGTTTTGGCGAAAAGTGGGAGGAGGCTAATGGGGCGATAATTTGATGGGTCAGTTCCTTCGCCAGAATGCTTGAATATTGGTACCACAGAAGCAGTTTTCCGGCGGCCTGGAAAGCATGATTCATTAAGGCAGTTGTTGTAGATTTTGTAGAGAACTGAGGCTACTTCGGCTGAGCACTTTTTTAATAACAGCTGGGATGAGATCAGGTTCACATGCTTTTGAAGTGTCAAGGTTTTTTATGATAGCGTGTACCTGAGTAGGGGTGATTTTTAGATCGTCTAGCGTGGCGTCTGTCCGCAAAGGAAAGTCAGTGTGGAGTTCGAGGCACACCGGCTGGAAAGCATATTAGGCTTGTCGGTTGCTGAGCAAACAACCTCGTCTCACTTAGTAGAAATTTTGCATATGCATAGATATCTATTGTATTGGTCATGTGGCAAATTACAACTCTGAATTAATTCTTGTTCCTTATTTACAAGCGTTTTAAATTAGTTAAGTGTGAAAGTAAGCCTGTCAAATGTCATGCAGTGATCAGTTGTCTTATTTGAAATCATGCACACTACAGGAAACTTTTGATAAAATTAAAAGAAACAATGCCACATAATATTATTCTGGTAAAATGTTGTCATTGTGAATTCCAATATGTCATTTTGTGAAGATCCATGCTTGATTATTCACCAAATCGATCATGATTAGTACAGGGTCTGTGGAAATTATCTAATGAATTTCTAGGTTGCTCACAATTTTACAGAAGCAAAAACGCGTCGATTACCATACTATATTGACGCAATATTCACTCTAGATGTGTTAAAACGGTATCCACATTTACAGGAGTTTATTATGTTTCAATTTTCAGGGAATATATGTAAACTAATAAAATCATGAGCTTGGATCAGACCAGCAAATATCCCTCTGCAAAATATCACACCAAGGCACAACACAATCTTCTGCCATGCACTTACTCTGTATCACCTTGTACCATCTGATTTTCAGATTTTGAAGCCAGGATATTGTTTGTTGAAAGGAAAGCGTTTTCCAGATTATGCAGCTTGAATTCTGAATTTTCACATCGTCTCCAAAAACTATCTCCAGTGATGCATTAAACGATGCAAGAAATGTGTAACTCTGTGATGTTCTTGTCTAGAAAAACAAACTAATAACTGTTGCAATTATTTTGTTCTACTTATGTTAGAAATTAGACTGTGGCATTATCATTTACTGTCGCAGCATCAGGATATCGATAAAAAGTCAACAATTATAAACTGATTAGCCATATACAACCTCGACCTAGATAATAAGTTGTGTAGAAGTAATTTGTGGAGTTGTTTTATATTTATGTGAAATAAAAATAAAATTCTACTTAGAATTATTGATCGATTATTATTGGATTAAAATACGTTGTATAGGTAATACTTCTACTTAGTTATTTACAACTTCTCTCATGTCTAAATCATTTAAACGTGCCCACCCAAGTCATCAGCGATAAAACATTTGGTATTAAATCATTTTGTAAACTCTTGTTAAATGAGGGAAAACACGAAATAAGATTAAGAAAATGTTAAAATAGACATTTTCATTATTTTAACTACAGTTAAAAAAAATGTGTTTTTTCAATGACTACTGCTAGATTAGTTTAGGAAAAAATAAATTATGATGTGCATTTTTATTATAAAGGAAATAAATTTAGCATTAATGAATATTACGGTCACCAATTAGCAACTGCAACTTAAAACATAATCAGAAATTTATATAAAAATTTGAGGAAAACATGTTCATATCTACAATTTTTTAAGGATATAATATTTATTTTCAAACAGTGAGGTTTTTTTTATTAAAAGTCGTGTTTGATGCAGAAAGCAAAATAATCACAAAGCTTAGATATGTGTGAGTACATATGTTCATAGTATGAATAATATTCACATGTAAGTAATGTATGTGTGTATGTGACAAACTAATAACTGTGGCAATTTTTGTTGTTATTAGCAATTAGATTGTGGCATTATCATTTACTGTTGCAGCATCAGGATATCGATAAAAATCAACAATTATAAACTGATTCGTCATATACAACTTCGGTGTAGATAATAAGTTGTGTACAAGTTATAGTTTGTGGGATTGGTTTATATTTATATTTCTACTTAGAATTATTGATCGATTATTATTGGATTAAAATATTTTGTATGGGATGTACTTCTACTTAGTTACAACTTCTCGCATGTCTAAATCATTTAAACGTGCCAACCCAAGTCACCAGCGATATAACATTTGGGGGTAAATCATTTTTCAGCTGTTTCTCGTGTTAAAGGAGCGAAAACATGAAATAAAATTAACAAAATGTTAGAATAGTTAGTTTAGGAAGAATACATTGTGACGTGTATATTTATTATAAAATATTACGGTCACCAGTTAGCAAGTGCTAATTAATACATAAACAGAATTTTTTTTCGAACAGTGAGCGTTCTTTATTAAAAGACGTGTTTGATACAGAAAGCAAAGTAATCACAAAGCTTGGATATGTATAAGTCAATATGTTCATAGTGTGAATAATATGCACATGTAAATAATATATGTGTGTAAGTGCATGACATTGTGTATGTGTGTTGATTTACCTTGTTCTTTTTAGTTCGTGTATAGCTGTGTGTTACAATTTGTTTCTGTTCCCCAGACTCTCGCTAATGTGTAAAAATATGTGCATGAGATGAAGGCGTGTATGTGAGTTATTGAGGATTTCTTTGCCTCCTCCGACCAAGTGAAAAGAGCGGGTTGTCGTTTGGCACAAAATCTTGGGTATTTTGTCCAAGAAGCTCGAGAAATTTGCAGAAATCTGATTGTTTTATCCAACTTACGGAATGTTGCATCTCTTTGCCAGTTTTGTAACTTCTTTAGTTGAATGTGCTCTGATGAAATAGCACTTGTGAATCCTCGACGTACAAATTCCAGAATGATGGGAAAAGCAGAAATTTTTTTTAAATATACATGAATAATTGTAAATTTGCTTTCGTTCCTTATATTATGGCCGATACTGTGTGTATATATATATATATATATATATATATATATATATATATGAGACGAGTATTGCCTGAAGAGAGTTTGATATGAATGTCTTAAACGGTCCTAACTATTGGGTTTGAAACAGACTGTACCAATGACTTGTCTCATCTAACAACTTTCTGTACACAAAATACAAATACGCTCTTATATTTCGGATTTTCCTTTTTATTGAGCATTCTGGTGATTTCTTTTTCTCAAAAAACTAATTATCTATCTCTCTCTCTCTCTCTCTCTCTCTCTATATATATATATATATATATATATATATATTTATTTATATATATAGAGAGAGAGAGAGAGACTTATATGTAATATACTGAGTTCGTGTAATTCAGTAAATTTTCACCTGCCAATAGGTTTTAAGCCAAAAATGCTTGACTTAAGGAGTAAGCTACAAAATTATCGCATTTCATAATTGAGCATTAATATACTGTGTATGCAAAATGAAGACTTCAAAACAAGGTATTGATGGCAACAAAAAATGTATTTCATTTTACGTTAAAATTGTTTCAATGCCCAGTTCGACAATTTCAAGCATTATATCGTTTGAAAATTTTCAAAAACCAGCATTTTTTCCGACTTTATGAATAAATACACTTTTGGCAATGGAGCATTTTTGAAGAGAAAGAAAAAGGGGGAAATCCCTAACGGGAAAAGTATACGATAAACATTTACCTTGGTTGTGGTTACGGAAAAGCCCATTAAAATATTAATATATCGCCTGATTTTCGTATCCTTGTTTAAGAACAGAGTCATAGGAAGTTTCTACAGATAACCCTAAACCATTTAAAAAAAAATTGATATAAATTTTTTTATATATATCCCATTTGTTAGGTTCCTAAATTATATCCTGCTAATTTTTTTTAAATTTTTGTTTCTATATTTATATTATGGCCGTAACAACCTTGTAAAAACGTTACGGTTAGTTTTAGTTTCGTATTAGTGGCAAGTAATGTTTATAGATTATCGTTATATTGGGACATAAAATAAGACCCTTTTAGGTTTAAAATTTAATATAATATGAGAATAAAATAAAATGGGTGTATTAAGTATATATAAAACCTTGTACAACATTTCGGGTGAAGTGTTCTAATCTATTTACTGTCTAAAATTTATTGTTATTCTACTTGAAAATTGTTTTATATCGTTACTTAGGATAATTATGAAGGGAGATAATCCAATTATGTTGTTAAGTACTGCTAGTTAATTTTGTTTGAAACTGGGTTTATTTCGTTTTTATAAAAGGGAGGTAATTCAGGCCGTTTGTGTTTTCGGTTGATTGATTACTAGAAGGCGACTATGATTTAATAATTAATTTAATCAGATAGGCACAGAACGTGCTACGATGGCTTATTTAACAAATTAAGTATATAAATTATGTTTTTGATCTAAAGGAATTGGTTTATTACCCATGTGTTTAACCCGCATTCTGTTATTAATCACTTATGCTGCTCATGTCATATAATTCTTGCGTTGTGTTCTTGGATGCCTAAATAAATAAAATGTTATATGTCCTCTAATTATTATTCTGACAGCAAAACCACCTGTGACTCCAAGTGTGTTTCACTCCGGTGGAAGATGTCTACTGCATTTATGAATAAAAAACACTTTGATCATGGAGTGAAGTAGGAGAATAAGTAAGTCAGCATGGATTCTAGCAACTTAGACAAAATCCATTAAATTAACATTTAAATAGATTTACAGCACCCCGCAAAATTGCTAATTTTATTTTTAATAATAACTAGTTTAATTGCTAAGAGGGATATATATAAAAAAAATTTTTTTTAATGGCTTAAGGTTATCTGTCCTTTTTAACCCACTTTTAACAGAGAAATTACGAGATTTTTATATTTTATTCGCAGTTTCGTGTTAGGGGTGTCAAAAATTCCTACAAAAATTCTGATACACCTAGTCCTGCAGTCCTGTACTTTACGATCCGAGCTATTTTTTAACGCTATTATTTAGAAACATATTATTTAACATGGGGAAGGGAGGGTGTATTGTAACTATTCTGTACTTTCACCTAACAATTCAATTAAAAAAAATGTAAATATGAAGAATTACTCCACCCTCGAAAATTCCTTTAAAATTACCAGTCCTATAGGTTTTCGGGGTCTCTGAAAACGAAAATAACGTTTAAAATTACGGCAAACGAGTAGTTTCTAAGATATGAAGAAATGTTAGTTTTAAAAAATGGGGATCACTTTTCTATAATAATTTAACGTAAAATGATCACCCACTTTGTGGCCACGATTATTTGGGGGCTTCCTTTTTACCATCGGAAAATTCTTCAAAATTACCTGTTTACCAGTGGCGGCTCGTGTCTTAGATTAGTGGGGGTGCTGCTTAAAAAATTTTACGTATTTTTTTAATATCGTGTAAAGAAATTCGAATATATAAATAAATATTTAATCAAATAATAAACAAACATTCAAATAAATATTCAAATAACAAAGACCAATAATCAATCAGAAATAGATAATACGCAAACACTTTTTTATTAAAAAGAGTTTTTTTTAATTATGTACACTTTACAGAATAAAAATAATATATATATATTTATTCCTTTTAAACTTTTCAGATTAAATAAAAGTTTGCGTTTTTTTTTTGCAAACAAACGAAAAACATTTTAAAAATAACTTATTTATCATAAAAACAAAAAAGAAAAACTTTGAAATTTACCTGCCTCCCTGCGAGGGTTAATTTAGGAGTTTACTATTTGAAAATAGCGTTTTATTTAATAACAGTTTTATTTACAAAATTTATTTTTAAAGATGTATTTATAACAAAACTTATTTGTAAATAAAATGCAAAATAAAAAAGTTTACATTTTTATATAGTGACCAAACAAACAAAAATATTTAAAGATACAAAATTTTATTTACAAATCTTTTAACAACTTACTTTTTATATAAAAAGAACAAACTTAGCTATTTACTGACCTTCCCATGCCGGTAAAGATCGACACAAAGTGGAGATTTATTATAAGAAAATAGGATGTCATATATAAGCATTATAAAACATCGAATTTTAATGTAGCTTTCTTCCCCAAAAAACAAAAAATTAAAATTGTCTCGGTCCAGAAGGATTTCTAATTACTTTTTTAATGCGTATTATCTGACCCATCTACTAACAAATTCAATGTAAAGTTTAATAATGCATAATTATAAAAAAAACTGTGTTTTTTTTTTACTTACAAACACATTTTAATTTAAGTCGGAGGCAAATAAATGCTATTTTTTTTGTATCTAAAACATACACGTTAAAAAGATTTCTAACTAAAATGTATTTTCAACATAAACTGTTTCTTCGCTTTTTTGCTTCTAGGAAAAAATGTAAGCAGTTTTTTTTTTGTAAAGTTTAGTTGTTGCAAAATAAATAGCATTTAAAACTACTTTAAAGAAACAAACAAAAAGGCATGTAGATGGAAAAGTAACTTTATTTTTATGGTAAGATTTATTTATTGTATATTTGGTTTTTACCCTTGGCCGCGTGTTAGCTTCACTGCTAAATTCCCGAATACTTTTAATAAATAAAAATAAACAGTTTCTGCATATTATATATTTCCGTCTGCTACCGACTTAAATCACAGCGCTAAACGTGTTCTTATTTTTTAAAAAAATAGCACAATATTTTATGTACAAGAACACGTTATGTGCAGATTTTAATAATAATTTAAAAAAATATAAGTAAACCTACTTTTTTTTTCAATAACAATGTTATCATATCTATACAGGCGCACACTCTAAGCAAACAACGAATTTCACGACACGGAGCTGCGCAAAGCAACAGTTCCTCAAGAGGCTTTCATCGGCTGCCTAAAGCGTCTAATCCGCGCATGTGTACAAGAGAATTTCATTAAGAAAGTGTAACTGTGAATTTCACAGCTCCAAGCAAGTTTTATTTTTGTTATTATATGAATTTCGAGATACCGACATTAAAGTTAATGATTTTATAATGTACACACAGAAAAAATAAAATAATAATAATAATAATAATAATAATAATAATAATAATAATAATAATAATAAACAAACATATTATTTTTAATTTTATCATTAATATTGTGTAGAAATAACTTGGGGGTGCTGCAGTCCCACAGCTCCATGCATGAGCCGCCACTGCTGTTTACATTTGGTGGGAAGCGGTGTAAAATAATAAACAGTTCTTCTGCTTAGTTAATGTCAGGCACGTTATTTTATGTTAAAACGGTTAATTAAACTGCATAAGCACCTGTTAAAAAACTATACAAGTAAAACAAATTATTTTTTACTTGTAAACTGGTTTATTCATTGTAGAAAACAAAAACAAACGGGAGAAAAAAGGAGCTCAAAATGAAAGAAAAATAAAACAAATTATTTTTACAATTGTAGCCATCCGTATTATAAGATTTGTGTGACGTCACTTCCAAGGTAAACAAAGAAGTGCGGAGCGTCAGGATAACCAAAATTAGTATTATTTTATTTAACATTTTAATATTTTCATGAGAGAGAATAGATTACAAGTTTCATCTTTATTAATTCTCCAATTCGTTGCACGTGCAATTTAATGGCGGAAACTGATAGTTTTTAAAGCCGCCTTTTCGTATATTTATTTATTTATTTGATCCTAATCCGCGCTATTTTTTTTAAATGTTATTTCCAAGTTTAATTAAAGTTTGGGGTTTGTATTACTGTACACACAGATTCGAAAAAGTTGTCAAAAAAAACAAATATATAACAAATAAATATTATCAAAGGAGTTACTTTTCTACCAAACTGGATACATTTTAGATAGAAAGCCACCTTATCGTTTTGGATGTTTGTTTTGTTTTTTTTAGATTTCCGATTACTTTTTTATTGTGTTGAAAGATTAAATTTAAAAAAGTACACGTGTAAAAAAAAGTTTTCATGAAAAATGTTTTTAGAGCGCGATTAGAGACTGACAAATACAGTTAAATTTAGAAGTTAAATAATTCTAGGACTCAAATTTCAAAGATAATGTAAAGTGTTAAGATATTGATACCAATAAAAAAAGGAGCTTAACAGATCAAAACGAGAGACAACATAATTTCTCCAAACTGACAGAAAGTTATTTTATAACTAGCGAGGAGGAGGGGGGTCTGACCAGGCTTTGCTCATTCGTAAAATACGCTTAAATATAATATTTTAATTTATTCAGATTTCGTATATATTATTATAGAGTCGTGATGTCAGAAGTAATAAAAGAAAAGTATTAATTATATAAATATATATATATATATATATATATTTAGCAAAATAGACAATTATTTAAAAAAGAAAATTTTTTATAATTATTGTAATTTGTTTTTATTTTAAAAAGTGAAAAGACGATTTAAGAGTTACTCTTGGAACTTAACTCTACTGTGTGTTAAGTAAATTTTATTTCATGAATTTACCACTTCATTTTGAATTTTCTTTAAAAAAATACAAACATATCAATAAATAATCCTGGATCCTCAGATTAAGAAACTTCTCAACTACAAAAGCAAGATACCTGAGCTGTTTCCTTCTTTTGATTCAGCTCCCGAGCTGAGCGGTCGATGGACTAACCGCTTCCTTTTTGGGGCGTGCGTCCGCATGCTTCAAGTCCCCTGCTACTATGTGTGGGGCAAGAGCCAACAGATAGTACGTACACCTTACACGCTTTCTCTCTCCATGGCCTGGATTGACTTTCTCACTCTCTCTCTTTCTCTCTCTCTCTCTCTCTCTCTCTCTCTCTCTCTACAACAATAGACTTTCCCTCTTACCAGCCAACAGCGAGAGATGCACGCTAAACTAAACACGTGATGTACCCTTTCTTTTATTTGTTTCTTCACGAAATAAATTCTTGTTCGTTTATTTCAATGAATGCGTTGTTCATTTCTTTCTCAACTCAATTCATTTTTCCTATTTTGTACGACTGGGGGATATATATATAATATATCCACCAGTCCGCTACAATCTATATGGATAAATCATATAACCTTTCAACCAGACTTGCCAATCCTTTCCTCTTGGATTTGATGGTCATGTGTACTAACCTAATATAGGTATAAAATATCTATATGGATAAATGCAAAATTGATAGAGCGAAAGCTAAAATAAAAAGAAATTCTATGAAAAACAAAATGAAAATGTGGAGAATCTTCTTTGTATTGGAGTAGATGGGAGGACAAAGACACACGACTTTTATTTCTGGAATAAGAATCTATGCGTTTATGAAACGAACTTTTGTTGAACATTAAAATCGTACATAAAGTATAATTAACCAAGCCTATGAGATTGGGAAGGATAATAAGATTTTTTTATATTTCCGAAGCTGGTTGGACCGAAATCGCCAAGAATTTTTGCCAAACAACAACCCTCTCTATGCCTCGGTGAACAGATATGAATTGTTATACACAACTATACACAAACTAAAAAAACAAGGTAAATCAACACACATACACAGTGCCATGCACTCACATACATATATTATGTACATGTGCAAACTATTCACACTATGAACACATTTACTCACACATCTGTAAGCTTTGAGATTACTTTGTTTTCTGTACCTTAGAAAATTATAGATATAAACATGTTTTCTTATAAAATTGTAGATATAAATATGTTTTGTTGTAAAATTTCGTTTTCCTCAATTTTTCATTTAAAAAAGTATGTTTATGTTTTAATTAGCACTTGCTAACTGGTGACCATAATATGCATTACTGTTTAATTTATTTCCTTTATAATAAATAAGCACTTCACAATGTATTCTTCCATGAAAAAAATACTGGAGAATAAAACTATTTATTCTAACTTCAAAAAATATATTTCACGTTTTCGCTCCTCTAAGACAGAAGTACAAAAATGATGTTATGTCATAGTGCTTGTGATTTGGATGGGAACTTTACATGACCGTTGTTGTTAATGTTTGCAAGCCAATTGATTTAGACACGATCAGTTTTGTAGATATTTCCAAGCCAACTTATTTCGACACAAGAGAAGTAGTTCAGTAGAATCACACCTCACACAAAGTATTTTCATCCGATAATAATACATCAATTATTCTAAGTAGAAAGATTCGTTCACATAAATATAAAACAACTCCACAAAATATAACTGCAACACAACTTACTATCTACATCGATTCTGTATATGGCTAATCAGTTTATAATTGTTGAATTTTTCTCGATATCCTGATGTTGCAACAGTAAATCATAATCGAATATCGTTCAACGCTCTTGCTTTATCGTATGATTGGACGGAGAATCTGAAGTAAAAATGTAAAATTAATATTACGACAATACGTAATGTCCTCGTCTAATTTCTCGTATAAGTAGAAAAACGACAATTGACACAATTATTGTTTTTTTCTAGATAAGAACATCACAGAGTGACACATTTCTCCCATCATTTAATGCATCTCTGGAGACGATGCGGACATTTAAAAGCTGCATCATCTATGGATCAGGAGGATATTTGCTGATTTGGCATCGCATCTTGATTTGGATAGCTTTATTCCATTTTCTAAAAAATAAAGCGTAATAAGCTCCTATAATTGAGGTAAACTTTACCAGGAAATCTCTCATCTCCATTCTGGTCATAAAAGAATGCGAGCATGACGTTGAAAACAATGGCTGCAGCCTTACATTTTTAGATGTGTTCAATCTACGTGCTTCCAATGCATTAACTGGGTTTTAGTCTCTGAATCGCAGATTTCATCATATGTAATCAGTCTTTTGAAAACTTTTGACTCATATTCTTAGCACATTTCTAAATTCATCCTAGAGCAATCGACTCATACATGTCATAATCACGTTGCATATCAGTTCTCATTATACAAGTAAAGCAACATTGAGCCTGATCAGTCACAGATCAGTGACTATGTCATAATCACGTTGCATATCAGTTCTCAAGATTTTCCAAAACCTAATGTTATCATTTCCTCTGACGGGGATATACATACAATGGGAGACTGTTTGTAATTTCATAATACCATGAACTTTTCTATTTCAACTGAATCCAGTTAAACACATCTAGAACAGAGAGTGCTTCGGTACAGTATGGTAATCGACATATTTTTGCTTCTGAAAACTTTTTCAGCAACCTTAGCATCCATCAGATAGTTTTTACAGACCCTGCACTTATCATGTCTTTTTAGATGATTTGGCAAATAGTCAAGCATGGATCTTAAAAAAAAAAGTTGCCTCATCATGACCGACAGTTGCCTCATCAATGACAGACGAAGGTCGACCAAGTTAAAGTGCGTTTCAGTTTTTCTTAGCATGTGTGTGTGCTTCAAAAGGTCAGTATTGTTACAATTAATTCAAATAATACATGTGAATAAACACAGACGTGTAGGAATGGAAATTCCAAGGCTAACTCGATTGTCGCCCTTTACCTTAGATAAATGAAAAGCGACAGCCATGTGACTTCCTGTCTCTCATATTTCTCCCTCTTTTCCGCTGAACTCTCGAGCAGTCAACATGTAATGAAGAGTCGCTCCTGTTGGTTGGCCGATGCCACCAACAGCGCTCCTGACTATCCCGTCAGCTTCTCGCAGCTATTAATTGCAAGTAACGAACTCTTATTCTCAACGCACTCTTATTCTTTCTGTATTCTTAATATTTCTCATGTAAATAAATCTGCAATCTTTCACTGATATATGCCAGTGTGTTTCCGTCGTCATTATGCCACCTTTTTCGTTTATATCTTTCTACCATTCAATTCATTTAACTACACACATGGGGATGGGATCGTCGATAACACAAGCAGACCATCCGCTCCCCTCTACAAAGTGGTGACCCCGACTTGATTTTTCAAGAATGGTGACCTAGCGAACATTTCTCATTAACGCTGAATATTCTACGTTCTAAAACAACATTTTCAAACGTTCTTACTGTCGCCGATGAAACACATACCGATATATCGTTAAATAATCAGCAAAATATATAAAAAAGAAAGAAAGGACAAATAAAAAACGCAATAAAAAATCAACCTCGAAAGAAAAAAAAAATTCCGTCGCAGAAAAAATAAAAAGAACAAGAAGTTTTATCTATATTCACGCACATATAAAAAATGTAGACATTTTATTCTCTTAACATTTGATTTATGAAGCGTATCTTTGAACAACGATGTCCGTTAAAAGCTTCAACGATACCAACGGACTACTATCTTTACGAACATTTCGATTTTTGTCGTTATCGAAGCACTTCGCCGTTACAATCCAAACAGGAAAATAATTTTAATTACGTCCTGAATACAACGTGCACTCTGAAATATTCTTACCTGTCGTTTTCTGGCCATTTAACTCAAACTTTCTTTATTCTGTTCATCATCATAATCAAAGCCAAATATGACCTCGCAAACAAATTCTTATACGGTTTTTTTATCTCTCGCCGTTTAACTCAAACTTTTTATTCTGTTCTCCATCATAATCGAAGCAAAATATGACCTCGCGAACCTGAAAGGTCAATTTGATCTGTTGCATTCCTTCTTATAAACCAGTTTGTTGAACTAAGCTATTTTCTGAGGACCAGTTCTTGTTTACTTCAGCCAGGAAACACTTTGCCCGAACAAGACATGATTACGCACATGTGAAACGAGCACCTGCAACGAATGAACATCACACTACGACGCAGACGTAATTCCAGTGACATACGTCCACCGCTACAACGAACATGTTCTTTATTTGAACGAGAATCCAAACAACTTTAATATCAATCTCAACGTATTTTCAACGCCAGAAATTATATGAATATATATGAATTTTGCTGTGGATGACGAAGTCTAACAAACATTCCATCACGCGTTTTATATATAGATTTCTCCATGGCATATCAACCATTTCCAGCAACACCCTACAACCTTTTTTAGCAACAAATGCGACACCCAACTCAAAGATGTTCAATAAACATTGTACACTTCTGGATCTCACAAAGACTTACCTCACCTCACTGAAGTTCCCCAGTTAACATAAGCTGCATCATGCACACTGATACACTCATCCCTGAACGTTCAGACCGTACTGACCCACTGAGTATGACGATCACCTGAACAACGTTGACACAGCTCTTTACGGACGGACTAATTTCCTTGCAGACCCACTTGTGACCGTAAGCACATAGTCGACACATTCGCAGCTAATGCAAAACAACTTCAATCCACCATGCTAACCCTTACACATGCTTCATAGACTCTGTTACAATACAGTCTATTACCGCAACACACACACTCAAACTTACATCTCACAGTTGTACAAGTTTTGAACACTTTTTCCTGATATCGTTTAATGTTGCAACTTCTTCTTTTCACCTTGGTACTTAATAAATAAAATTTATTTCTCGTTCCCTATACAGTTGAGACACACATATATATGCATGTTTTTCTCCAATTATCTTTTCTTTTCTCTAGCTTCCAGCTAAATAGGAAGGGGGTATTGTGGGAATGGAAATTCCCAGGCTAACTCAATTGTCGCCCTTTAACTCTGATAACCTGAGAGCGACACAGCCATGTGACTTCTTGTTTCTTTCTTTTCTCTTCCTCTTTTCCGCTGAACTTTTTCCCAGTCAACATGTAACGAAGAGTCACTTATCTGATTAACCGTTCAGCCTCCCATCAATCGCAAGAAACGTTACTCATCTCTCAACAAACTTTTATTCTTTCTATCTATATTCTTAATATTTCTCATCTAAATTTATGTGAATAAATCTGCATTCTTTTGCTTATATACACCAGTATGTTTTCACCGTTATGTAACCTTTTGCTTTTCAACAGCCCCACAAACTATAACTTCTACACAACTTACTATTTACGCCAAGGCTGTATATGGCTAATCAGTTTATAATTGTTGAATTTTTCTCGATATCCTGATGCTGCAACAGTAAATGATGCCACAGTCTAATGTCTAATATAAGTAGAAAAACAAAAATTGCCACAGTTATTAGTTCGTTTTTTAGATAAAAACATCACAGAGTTACACATTTCTTGCATCGTTTAATGCATCTCTGGAGACAGTTTTTGTAGAAGATTCAGAAATTCAGAAATCAAGCTCCATCATCTGATTATTAGAGTGCTATTTTCCAGAGAGATATTTGCTGATCTGACTTAGCCTCTTAATGCTGATAACTTTATTTATTTTCCTATAAAATAAAGTACAATAACTCCTGTAATTGAGTTAAAGATTGCCAGGAAATCTCTCATCTTCATTCTGATCATTATTGAACGCTGTTCGTACTTAAAAATCTTGCACCATAAACATTTTTATGAAAACAACAATGAAAAAAAAGACAAAACGCTTAAATAGATATTTAAACATGAATACTCGATATGAAATAGACGTTTTATTGAGATGTAGTAAATTTAAAAAGTAAAAAAAAATGTTAAGATGTGACCTTGGCATAAAAGTTGTATGCTCTTTCGTTTTAAATATTTACTTGAGAATCAACACTTTTTTTATGTAAATAAAGTTATCAACATAATCAAAGGATTATATTATTTTCTCTTTTTAGAAAAGTGCCGCATACATTGCAAAAATATGGCGTTCTAGTTTTTATCTTACTTTGTAGGAAAAATCGCTAACATGTGTGAATGCTTTAAAAGGTCTTGTAACAAAAAAGAAAAAAGACTAAAATAGTTACCAAGTTTGTTTTATCATAGGCGATCACTATGCAAATGATAAAAAGGTGAATAAAAATAGACGTAAACAGAAGACAAGTTAGAAGAAGACGTGCTACATACGTAGTTGTCTGCAGGTAAACTTGAAATAGTGTCATTTTTTTTTAGATTTGGACGTTTTGACAACAGAATGTCAAGTTTTGGAATTGGAAATTTTGACAACATAGTGTCAAGTTTGGGAGTTGGAAATTTTGACAAGAGCGTGTCAAGTTTGGGAGTTGGAAGTTTTAAGATTCTAACCGTCTCTCTTGCACTTGGTTCACCAGATATGTTTATCAGGTACTTTCTTAAATTTTTAAAACTAATTTTAGTTGCTCCTATGATTACTGGAATAGAGATTTCCCAAAAATTCCAGCTTCTTTTATATCTACTAAAAAGCATTGGTAAACAAAGTTTGATCATGAGCAGTCATTAGAATTCTGTCTTGATCATAGTGAAGACATCCTCTTTAAAGTCAGTCTATAAAGTCTTCTTTGTCTTCTTATAATAATCAATCCATAAAAGATTATTATTATTATTATTATTATTATTATTAATATTATTATTATGATTATTATTATTATTTTATCTTTATAATAATAAATCCATAAAAGACTGGTCATACTCTTGTTTGGCTCATTTTTCTGAAATGCAATTTGTGAAGTATTTTTAACTAGTTTTTGTGTGATTTTTGTAGCAAATTTGTCTTCTGATTCTGTAATATTTTTAAGAAAGCCATGTGCAAAATGGTTGGTCAGTTTCCAATATGACTTCACAGCAAAAAAAGTCACTTCACAAGAACATGGTTTGTCTCCTGTAAATCACTGCAAAAGAAGAACCATATACAACACGTGAATGTGCTGTCTCTCGTATGTTTTCATATGACTCAACAAAGTGACTCCCGTGCAAAAGAACCACATACTTCGCAAGTATATGGTTTGTCCCCATTTTTAAAAAATTTTCCTTCTTTGAAGATTGTAAACCAGCCGCCAACATTTCCCTCCTTTTTATTGAAACGAACCGGGTGTTCTTTTTGATATCCTCTTTGTTCCCTTAAGTGCAATTGTCTGGATATATTTTGCACTTGGTTCACCAGGAAGATTAGCTAGGTAGGACTTAAGGTTCTTCTTCATAAGCCCTATGGCACCTATAATAAATGGTATGATTGATATCTCCCTAAGATTCCAGTTTCTTTTCATATCATACATGAGACATTGGTATTTGGTTTGTTTCTCCCTTTCAGCTCTGTTCAGACCTCCATCATTAATGACACTCACTTCAACCAAGGTTGTCACTCTCTGACTTATTCCGTATAACTATGTAAGGTATGAAAACAGCATTTTCAAGGTAGATGACTGTAGGGATTACATCGTCGTAATGTATGGTATTTCCAACTGTTCTTTCAGGTTGATGTTACCAGAACTTGCTGCTACACTGCATGTTTTTTTTACAGATGGTCCAGTGGAGGTACTTACATACCAGCTGCCAACATTGCACTACTTTTTATTGAAAACAACCTAAAGCTCTTTTTAGTATCCTCGTTGTTCCCTTAAGTGCTATTGTCTGGATCTCTATTGCGCTTGGTTCACCCAGAATATTACTTAGGTAGGACTTCATGTTCTTCTTCATAAGCCCTGTGGCACCTATAACTAGTATGATTGTCTCCTGCATGTTTTCTTATTATACAACAAATCTGATTTGATACAAACGAACCAAATATTAAACAAGAATATTTTTCTCTCCTGTATGTGTTTTCACGAAATAAAGAATTCCATGCAAAAGAACCACATACTCAACAATAATTGGGTTTGTCTATTTTAATTTTATTTGTTGTTGATGGGATAGGGCATTCTGCTAAATGTCAAGCATTCTCCCATTAATTAAGTTACTCCAACCGATGGATCTTTTAAAGATTCTAACTGTCCCTTAAGGATCAATTTATTTAATTTCTTGTACTTAGTTCACAACGTCTAATCACTAGATAGTTTAAGAAATTCTTTTTTATTAGCACGGTTGCTTCTATAACGACTGGAATGATTGATATCTTCTTACGTTTATGTCGTACATACGTCCTTGCTATTTTGTAATCTTGTTAGCACTACTAAGGACGCCTCGTATGTGTTTTCATATGATTCAACAAAGTTGACGTCCATGCAAAAAAAGAACCACAGAACGTGGTTTCTCTCTATTTTTTCATTTTTCTTATCATTTTGTTTAAGTCAGGGATGGGGCATCCTACCAGATGCCAAACATACACCTGCTATTTTAGACACTCCAACCGAGAGATCTTTTTAAGATTCTAACCGTCCCTTTAAGTGCAATTGTTTCTCTCCCGTATGTATTTTCATATGCCTCATCAAATGTGACTTCCGTGCAAAAGAAGAACCACATACTTCACAAGAATGTGGCCTATCTCCCGTATGTATTTTCATATGACGCAACAAAGTTGACTTCTGTGCAAAAGAAGAACCACATACTTCACAAGAATGTGGTTCCTCTCCTGTATGTGTTTTCATATGACGCAACAAATGTGACTTATGTGCAAAAGAAGAACCACATATTTCACAAGAATGTGGTTTCTCTCCCGTATGTGTTTTCATATGACTCCACAAATATGACGTCCGTGCAAAAGAAGAACCACATATTTCACAAGAATGTGGTTTCTCCCCTGTATGTGTTTTTATATGACGCAACAAATGTGACTTCTGTGCAAAAGAAGAACCACATATTTCACAAGAATGTGGTTTCTCTCCCGTATGTGTTTTAATATGAGTCAACAAATGTGACTTCCGTGCAAAAGAAGAACCACATACTTCACAAGAATGTGGTTTATCTCCTGTATGTATTTTCATATGACGCAACAAATGTGATTTCTGTGCAAAGGAAGAACCACATACTTCACAAGAATGTAGTTTGTCTCTCATGTTTGCTTGCATCTGATTCCACAAAAAGTAAAAATGCAATGAAGTGTATGATGATAGGCACGCTAATAAATTTTAACTTAAAAAAAATTAATGAAGAAATTTATAATTATTTAAAACCTTTTTAAATCACCAATGCAGACAAGTTCTTCTTATTCATTAATGAATATCTTTTCATTGTTGTAAATTCTGGAAATATAAAATGAATTTTTAAAAGTACATTTCATGTGGTAAAATTATATTATGTTGATTTTTATTAAAAATATCCAAAACATTTATTGTTAATGAATTAAAAAACAAATGAGTATAGTTTTATTAAATACTGGTTAGTTAACAAAATTTTTGTTTTTAATTTAACTAAAAATAATTACTTTTTCTTTTCATTTTTTAGGTGAAGTTTGATTATTCATATTATTTGGATTTTTCAGAATACTGTTCTCATCTTGAGTGTTATTTTCAAAACGTTTCTATATTACCTCCAATCTTATTCAGGTGTTTTGTCGAACTTGGGAACCTTTCTCTTGAACTAAGACATCTTTACATAATTCTGAATCAAACCCTTTATTTAGTATATGGGATTAGCATGCTCTTGCATAGTTAGTAATGACTGGGTAAAAATTCCTAAGTAATTTTAAATTCTATTTTAAATCTCACTGAGGATTGAAACTTCAACATTCAGGAGTATGTAACTTACAACTGAATTTACCTAGAACTCTAACAATAGCACTATGGTCCTAGCAGAAAATCCTAGTATGAATTTGCAGAACTATTTTGTTTCTAGACGCTTTTTATTACTTATTATATATATATATATATATATACATATATATATATATATATATATATATATATATTATCATTATTTATAATTAATGGTTCCTATATCGTGTTAAATACTATACTAGGTACGCTTAGTAGTTGATCATCACCCGGAATATGCACTGTTCCCTATAGCATATTACGCTTCATTGTTCACCTCCATCTATAATTTCTTCTTTATCACATAACTAGCCTGGGTAACGAGCGTTTTCCGGGTGTTTGTAGGTGTGTGTGCGTTGAGCAAAAAAAATGAAGGTGAGAGCACCTGCAAAAAGCATGTCACATATATAAACCATAGAAAAAGGATGAGAGGCCTACAGTCAGCGAGGAATGAGCATTGCACAAGCATTGTTTACTCTACCAACCTCCCGGTTCACACTCTTCATCTTTAGCTCGGCACACACATATGATGCAGTATGAGAAAGAGAAAATAAAATTATTTATATTTTTATACAAAAACAAATCAACATCGCAGTCCACACTCTCCATCTTAACAAAAATTGATTGTAAGTTGTATTGTTATCTTATTCTTTCATCAGTAGCATTTGCTATTGTTATAATGGAGTAGCAGCTATTTTCAAATAGATAAGACGGTTGTTACAGGAGGTGGATGGATGATATAGAGAATTGAAAAAGGCAGTGTGGTCAGTAAGAAGATTGATAAGAGAGAAATCTTTTCTAAGGAAAACAATGCTGTTGGAAAATAGAAAAAAACGGTGGCTACAGGGGGGAGGGCATGTAGAGCAGTATTTAAAGGTGACCAGAGCACTGGATGAGGAAAAATATCGGATAGCTCTCTTAACCACATGGGGCCTGATCGAACAATTCATGACCCATCTTAGACGATGAAAGTTTAACATGGGTTGATTTGAAGAGGTCTTTAGAGAACTACTATGGAATTGTCACAAAACCTAACAAAGTCGAATTAGCAAACGTGAGACAGGGTAGGTTAGAAGGGGTACATGACTATATGCACAGGATAGTTAGATTAGAATAAGGCGCTTATAGTACGATAGACCAGAGACGCAGACTAGTTAAATAACAGGTACTGGGATTCTGTATAGAGGGTCTCAAGGATCGGAAGGTGGAGATGCTTGTGATGAGACACAAGCCAAATGATCTTCAAGTGGCTTATCAGAAAGCCTTAGAAGAAGTTAAATGGAGAATCTGGCCTAATGCATACAATGAGTATAAAAACTATCGCATGGAGGTTTGTAGAAGATACTAGTTGTTGCTATGGGTCTAGCCAGTTCCTGAAGATATGGAGACAGACGTAAAAGAGGAAACCAAGTACAGAGTAGGGGACTAGGATTTAAAACTAGAGAGAAAGAAAGAGGCAGATAATTAGGTGTTACTATTTTGTTGAGGTGGGCAACATACAGAAATTCTGCAAGAACCATATCCAGGGAAACCAGGAGAGCTCCATTCATACAATGCCACCCAGCTGAAAAAGGGTATACCGATGTCATAGTTGATAACATGGGTGCATCATATTCTGTTTTGATTAGAATTGAGGGAAAGAATTATAGAAGTCCGGTGGATAGGGGCTCAGAGTTGTCAGTAATAAGTACCAGTCTTTTTAAAGCACTTTGACAGGAACCTGAATTATGTGATAACAAATTTAAGAACAGCTAATAGGCTCCATTAATTGTAGAAGGACTTACTCGATTAAGAGTAGAGATAGAAAGTCAGCCTTTCCACCATGACTTGTTTATTGTAGAGAATCTCAACATAAGTGTGATAAAAACTGCGAGTACTTAAGAAAAATGGGGTGAGGATGTACTTCGATTAAGCTGAAATGATGCAGGCAGATGTAATTGAAAGATTGAATAGCCCATAGAGTATTTTGATTGTGTAAGTAGAAAAGAAGGATGGTAGTTTTAAAGTGTTGAAACATAATGTTGAACAAAGATGGCGGTAGTAAATCAAATCAGCAAAGAATCAATGTAGTCAATGTTTCAACACTTAACAGGTTATGTGCCATCGACTTTGCTTTGACGGATCTAAATTTGAATTGTGGCAGGTGAAATTCCTGGGGTATTTAAGATACGAAAACTACACAAACTTATTCAATCTTCACAAGAGAATCCTAATGACACTGAATTTATCAAAAATATGTGACTATTTTTGCAGAACTGATTCAATGCTTAGGCGACAGAAGTCTGTCTCTGATTATAAGAGATGCCTTGGATGATGGGAAACCTCATCAAATGCACTAAACCTCTTAAATCAAATATTTTGCCAAATTCTCACCAATGACAATTTTTTTTATTCAATTTTCACCCCGAACAAGGCACAGTGCCACTTTGAAGTAGGGGGCTACTATCAGGGACATAATTTGCAGGGGCATTATGAAGGGAGATGAGTAGGAAGATGTTTGTTCACATAAACGTTAGACCGAGGAGTTTAAAAGAAGTACTTTTAGGCAATGTGTACTTGGCCATTGCTATTGGTGGTAGAGAAGGTTTCTTGTAGTCATTGAAGGAAACAAGCTTTAACAAGAATTAGAATTTTATTGAAACTTGCCGCTCAATACAATTTAAAAATACATCAAATGGATGTAAAAAATGCTTATTTAAATGCTCTGATTAGCTTTGAGATATATATTCTCTCCAGAGGGATTTAAAATGAAAGATAAAAATTTTGTATGGAAACTGAATAAACTACTGTACAGTCTAAAAAATAGCGCTCACAATTAAAAGTCTACAATTAAAATTTAACAATTAAAATTTACCACTCCATAATTATTTAATAGAAAAAGAATTCAGGCAGTGTCCCGTAGAGGTGTGCATGCATACCAAAAATATGTGTAATAAATCCTTGATTTTGGTGTTTTGGGTTGACGATATATTGCTCACAATTTTGAGACAACACTTTAAAAGATGTTAAAAAATAAGTTCAAAGAAAAATTTAAAATGACGAATCTTCGACAATTGTCATAGTTCCTCGGTATAAAGTTTACCTGTGAAAATGAAACTATAACAATGAACCAATCATGGTTCATTGAAAAAATCCTGAAGTTTGGAATGTGAGATTGCCAACCACCACTATTGAGATTGATATAAATAAGAATATAGAGATCGAAACTAAATTAAGAGACGATCGATTATACAGAGAAATTATTGGAAATCTAATTTATTTGATGACTGTCACTATGCCTGATATATTTTACACTGTAACAAAGCTATCCAAAAACTTATCAAAACTGACAATTAAGGACTTAACTCATGCAAAACAAGTCCTTCATTATCTAAAAGGAACAAGCTTATCAGTCATTGATGCCATAAAAGCCCTACTTGGGTCAGCCAAATACTTGCTAAACTTTAATCTGAAATCAGGGTACAGACAGGTAAAATTACTGTATTTGGATGATATTTTAATATTACTAGCCAGTTTACATAAGTACAAGCTCAGGATGAACGCTATCAGTGTGGGGTTTAAGGAGAAGTACAGAATCTGGGGTTCAAATTGTTGAATGGGGTGTATAGCCAGAACTGGACAAAGTCAAATTGATAAAATCCAAATCCAACTTGTGTGAGAAAAATCAGATCTTGGATTGGTATGTCATATTATTGATTATTTATAAAATATATTTCTGAGATTGTCGAGCAGTTAGTTCATCTAATGATGAAATATGTGGAGTTTTAATGTGACATTACTTTGATAGCCTAAAACCAAAGCTCATAGATATGGTTATACTGGCTTATCTTGATCCTGAGAAGAATTACAGAATGTACACAGATGCCCCAATCATGCGATTGGGGCATGTTTGTAACAGATTTTGTGTCACAGATTTTATCGATTTGACTTTGTCCAGTTCTGGCTATATACTCCATTCTCAGGGGAGACGTTGCGAGCCGGTCTTCATTTTATCATTACTTCCATAGCAAGTGCTCGTCTGAGCTCCAATCCCTGGTGCCCCCTCACAGATCTTTCAAGAAAAAACACCTGTCTATCTGAAACCACTGTCAAAAATTTTCCCCACTCTTTATCTGTGCCAAAACCAAAATGTAGATTCCATGAACAAAGCTTCTTTCTTAGAAGTGCATGCCTGTGTAACTCTGTTCCATCTGCCTGTTTCCCACCTAACTACAACCTGGATGTCTTCAAGTCCAACATAAACAAATTCCTGATGAAGCGTCCTCTTAACTAAAACACTTTATCAAATCTCAACACTAATGTACTGTACACACTATAACCCTTACCACTGAGTGGCTTCCAGTCCTTGATAAGTGGTGACCACCTTGTAAAAAAAAATGATCTATGATCTGAGCGAGGGTAATGATGTTAAAAACAAATTTACTTCTCATCTCATAAACTTAGTGATATGCAGAAGAGATGGTACTTGAAAAGGAAGGACGCTGTTTGTGTGGACCTCTAGTCGAGACAATGAGGATCCTGGTAGAAATAGATGATAGCAATTAATTCAATCATTTTGTTTGAGCCAAAATAGTTTTCAACATATCAGAAGCTTGAGGGTTCATCAGTATCGCACGACACTCCTACGTTGTTGGGTTTTTATTAAATTAGGGAACCAGAGAAAGATAATTAAATTTTTAGATTCAAAGATGCAGAACAAAAAAGTTCCTAGAGATGGAAAAAATAGTGTATTACTTGTCCCAACCCGACACCAAACTATTGATGAGGTTATATGTACCGTCGCATCTTAAAAAAAAATACTGGTAGTATAATACCAGGACAATAATGGTCATGGAAAAGACGTTTTATGCAATTTAGCAAAAATATTTCTGGTGGTGTTTATTTAAGGAGCTGAATAAATACGAAGGAAATGTATCAAATGTACCAAACCAGAGATCTGATGAAGCAACAACCTCAAATGCAGAAGTGCAATCAGCCTCCGTTTCCTTTCATAAAACTGGCATTGGATATTTTCAGGCCCAAAGACACTTTTGGGTAACCAGTACATAGTGACTTTCATTGATATCATATACTGGTTGGCTGGAGGCTTTTGCAGTTCCTAATAAGTCAGAAATGGTGGTGCATCTGTTGTTGGATGAAATTCTCCTCAGATTTGGGCACCAACCCAGCTGTTTATCACACAAAGAAAGAAATAGAAAGATTTCATAGGATGATGCATGACTGTAAAGCCTATATATATATATATATATATATATATATATATATATATATAAAGTGAAAGTACCTGTCTGTGTGTGTGTCTGTGTACATTTCCCTATGCAACAACTCTGTCAATTTTAAGCCTACAGATTTGGAATTTGATATACAGGGTACTGAGATTTGGGAAAACCGATGTCATTGGTTTTCAGACAGAAATTTGGCGATAAAGGGGTCAAAGTTCAACGATTTAACCTTTGAGAACTCTACCAAACTCCTCCTACAATTTTGGGTCCAAACACGTCAAATTTTAGATATAGATTTCTTGGACATGGATCTAACTTAATAACTTCATTTGAGCCCTAAACAATAAATTTTAAGGGATCATAATAGGGGTTAAAGTTAAAAAAAATTGACCTTTTTTTCTTTTTTGCTCAGCATACACCTCAAAACACCCGCGCAATGCCGGGCACCCATGCTAGTATATATATATATATATATATATATATATATATATATATATATATATATATATATATATAAACCAAATGTTGGCAGCTGTCAGATTTCATGTGAGCTAAACTACAAATAACGAAATTATCACCATACTATTTGCTCTACAACAGAGACGTGATTCTGCCATTAGATAATATATTAATGCCTTGTAGAGTATACTATGCTGAGGAGTAAAACTGGATCACTCAAAAAGTGATGCATCGATGTTTTTGGTAAGGAATAACATTCAGGAAGTTAGGAAAAAACTGATAGAGAACAAGAATAAGAAAATAAAGTCAGTAGATTTTAAGATTGGAGATCTGGTTTTTTATAAGAACCACCAAAAGGCGCATGTGGAACATCTGTGGGCAACGTTGATTGAGGAAAGTTCAATGAGTTGGATAGTGATTGAGCTACAGAATAAACTGATATCCCAATATGGAGAAGTCAACATCAATGGGAAAGGCTATTGATGGAACGGAGAGTCATGACACATAGCATGACATCAAAAATTGCAAATATTTTGAACACGAGTTATCTCCCATTTGCATCAATTGTGTTGTCAACCACAATAATAGGATCCATTTGGAAAGGCCTAGAGTTGGCTCGGAGTTTGGAAGTGGGGAAGAGGAACAAGTGAGAGGGAATTGTTTAGGTTGGGTAAGATCTATATTCTATTTTAAAAAAATATTCTTTTCTCAGGGTTTGTTCTATATGTGACAATTTGGAAGATGATTTCAGCTAACAATTTTGTCAGAGTATGTGAAGTGTTATTAATGAGTTATGAAAGAAAAGATTATGAGAAAAACAAAAGAAATGATATTTTTTCTTGTTTCTAAACTCGAGCATCAAAGTCATCAAGTGTCATCTACCGATGTTAATTTTAAATTATCAGATGGTATTCATCATGCATCGCGATTTCCTCATATTAAGACATTTAACAAAAGAAAAAAGAAACTTATTCTTGAAAAGAAAAAATTCAGTTAACAAGACAATAACGAGTTTTTCAAATATTAAGCAATGTAATTCCTTATGTTATGAATGGTGGCCACCATGATAACATAAAGAATTACTTAGCTTAAGATCCATAAAACTACGTGTTTGCGGCAATTTTAAATGTGATATTCGTTTTCAGCATACCCGAAAACCTATAGAATTCGTCATGGTAAAGATGACTGTTAAGGTTGAAAGTAAGTAACAATTTACCAAAACGGCTTTAAGGCAGCCCCTCCCCCAAATATTACCGCGTGGCCAGAAAGTGGGTGCTTATTTTACATTAAATTTATATAGAAAAGTGATTCTCACTTTTAGAAAAAATACTTTCTTCATGTCATCGAAACTAATTCTCTGCGCCTCTTTTGAAATATTTATTCATTTTCAGCATCCTTGAAAACCTATAAAAGTCGTCATTCTAAAGAATATTTGTAATTTTGAAAGATTTTAGAAATTTACCTTTTTTTATGTTCAAGTCATTAGTGAAAACAAAATCTGATTTTTTTTAAACTTGGGAAACAGTTAAAAACATACAATTTATATAATTATTATTATTTTTTGTTTTGTTTTGCTAAACGATAAAGAAGTTATTTTTTTGTTTAAGTATTAAATCTAGTATTGAAAACAAAAACAATCGACAGCGAAAGATATTCAACGATAAATCAACATTTTCATTGGGATTATTCGCTTTTTCTTTCTGATTTCATGTTTCAATAAAGACACAGGGAAATTAAAGAACAAAATTCGAGAAAAATGTTATCAATTCTGTACGTGAAAACGCATACAGAATTGGCCACCAATGATAACATAAAGAATTACGTATTGACCTTTTTTTATGTTTAAGTCAGTATTGAAAACAAAATTTGATAGATTAGTAACCATTCGATAATAATCCAATGAAAAAAATAAAAAAAAGCTGAAAAAAAAATACACATACGTGCGCCATGTAGTAATACTTACGTTTTTGTTTTATAATCTGCTTTCGATTAACTTTATCTGCTTTTATAAAGGAAACGATTTTTCAAATGATTGACTTTACAAGCTCAACTTAACATTCAAGATGACGAACGGAAGAGCAATTTCGCAGAAAACAAAATTGAAGAGGAAAAATAAAAAATAAAAACAACAAATCATTTCGAAATAGAGCCGATCTATTTGGTGAATATCACGGATAAAATTAGTATTATTTTATTTAACATTTTAATATTTACATGAGAGAGAACAGATTACAAGTTTCATCTTTATTAATTCTATAATTCGTTGCATGTGCAATTTAATGGCGGAAACTGATAGTTTTAAAGCCGTATTTTCGTATTTTTATTTATTTATTTTTTTAATATAGATTTCTGATTATTTCTTGATTGTGTTTAAAAGAATAATCTAAAGTAAATTTATACGAGCAAAAAATGAATTAAAGAGATTAAATGTAAAAAAATTACACGTGAAAAAAAAAAATTATAATGAAAATTGGGTGCACTTACTTATCCGCCCTATTTTTTAAATCGTATTCCAAGTTTTATTAGTTTTATATGTTTTTTTAATATTCACTTGTACTGCAATAATTACTTTAATTATTTTCTTTTATATCTTCACTTTTCACTGCAACAAAAAATTAAGTAGAAAAATATTTTGTAAAAAAAAAAAAAAATATTAGGTGCATTCAAAATAATTAAAATAACAATTCACCTTTTTGGGGAGTTTTGTTAAGAGAAACCAGCAAATAAAGTGACAAAGCAAAATAAGTTACTCGTCTACCTACCTGGATAAGTTATGTGTTTTATAATGCTTTTATTCACTTCGATAAGTTACTCTTCTACCTACCTGGATAAGTTATGTATTTTAATACTTTATTTGGTTCGATAAGTTACTCTTCTACCTACCTGGGTAAGTTATGTATTTTAATACTTTTATTTGGTTCAATAAGTTCTGTCGGAATTTTATCTTGCTTCCAGATAAATTCGATGCTAAACCTGAAAAAAAAAATGACCGCATGGGATAAAAGGGGGAGGGGGTAAAGAATAAAATATAAAGGTCTTGCTTTGAAAAGAAGAAGAGATTTTATTCACAATAAAATTAGCTGCAAATTTTTCTCTTTGTGGGCATTAAATTTATGAAATGCCAAGGTAACATATAATAATAATAAAAAAACACTGGTTCTTATAATGAAGATGTTGTATCCATGAACGAATACAATAATGAGATTCAAAATAGTATTTCTTAATAGCACTCTCATATGAAATACATTTGTGGAGTGTATCTACAAATTGAAAGCCAGTCAGGCACGTGCCTTTTTCCTTTTTTTCCTTTTTCGTTTAAAGTCCTTTTAGAATTTTCTCTCCTCCATTTGCGTGCAAACTGTAGACACACAGATGGATTTCAGAAGTATGGCTGCGTCGCATAACTGTGGTTTTCTTGTCAGATTTTCTTCTTTGTAGGAGGTTCCAAAATTCCTTGTCACAGAAAATAAAGTCTTTTTCTAAAAATAATTGCCCTCCTTCAAATTATGTGCAAAACCATAGCCACATAGATAGTTTTCAGAAGTATGCCTCGTCGCATACCCGGGTATTCTTGCCGGGTTTTCTTCTTTGAAGGAGGCTCGTCAAAATTCTATTTTCAGCGCCGGGCAATGAAACAAACGTCTAATCTCCACGTCGGCGGAATTTCAAAAGAGGCCGAAATTGGCGCTGGGCTCGTGACGTCATCACGGAGCTAGCATTTCTCTTCTCTCCAAATTAAAGGGAGTTTCGTACAAACCCAAAATATACGAAACTAAAAATCATAAAGGATACGAAATACAAAAAATCATATATAAGAACCAGATAAAGTAATAAATGTAAACGGGGGGGAGGGATGCACCATTATTGGTACAAAAAAATTCCAACATTCTCTCCCAACAGGAAATGGCAGTCAACCTACAGTTAGATGACACCTGTAAAATTTACAATACAAAATATTTTCTTTATATATACATATATCACACAATGTATGGTCAGAAGAACTCTAGGCAACAAATATCAGAACAAAAAAAGAAAAATTCAAATAGGCTTATTCTATAAAAATTCACATGAAAACCTTCATGTTTTAGGTTTGAACAGAGAAGTACCTAACCGGATTCATAAATTTAAAACGAATGATCAGATGCAGGTTTGCAACAGAACTTAGAACTGAGAATATTTTGCCAGATAATTAATTATTTGCATATAAAAGAGTATAAAGGCTTGAGGAGTTCACATAATTTATCATCCAACCTCCTCATCCCTATAGCATCTCTAGCGAACACCAAAATATATCAGCTCCCTCGTAACCACAAAGCCCAGTGAGATCAACACTTGTGCTACAAGAGGGACGAATCCAATCAACCCTATGCTTTTAAAAGTTCTTCAACTTAGTGGAATGAAATAAAACTTCAACCCAAATTCTGCAAGGCAATTACAGTTTTAAACGTTTGCATAGCCATATACATATAGCAAAACAAACAAAGTTGAGTATAGGTGTCAGAAACTCCTAGGCAACTGGAGTTGTAATACTTATGGAAGACCCCTGTCAAGGAGAGATCCAATCTTTTTGTGTTCAGCACTGAAACAAACATCTCAGCATTAGAAAACTCACTTCTAAGTATAAGATGACCCTAAGCGCCTCAGAAACACCCCAGAACAAATCGAGCTTGACTTCGATAGCTCTTGCAATACTGCAGTAAGCTATGTGAAGACAGATCTTCACAAAAAATTTAAAAACAATGACACCTGCATGTGACTCCAAAGCAGGAAATGTTATGCCTAAAGGAGCAACTTCATAGAATTAAGGTTCTGCAAGTAATGTCTGCACAACATATCCTACATTCTCGTAGGAACTCGGAGAAGCTGAACTACACACCATGTAGTCAGCAAATTTGATAGGATCCCTCATGGGATTCTTTATCGAATTACACTCAACCTGAATCTGGACGCCCCAGTCCAACTTGAGTTCACGTAACTCTTAAAAAACATTCTTCTCTTGGTTTTTACACGTTCACAGGTGGATATAGTGCTTTCTGTCCTATACCCTTGATGGAGAATTTCTCTCCCAGTGCTAACATTAGCACTTAAAGAAGTGCACAAAATTTGCACTTTCACACAGGATAGACTCCTGTCCTTTAACTACTGGCTATTGTCAGAACTACATGACCTGAGTAATATCTCACGGTCATGACTAAGTTGCTTAGTATTCTGACAAGGTTTTGGAAGATAACCACACATGCAAGTTTTCGAACTCACATGGTTAGAGGGTAAAACAATTCCAACATTCCATGGAAATCCCTCCATGAATTTCACAATATTCATGCCTACGCTTAACAAGTCATGGACACGAGTGGTATCATTCATGATACCTGGGAATCTCACTCCCAATACATTTATCTTTAAAATATTACTGGCAAACTGCCTGCCAGAAAAATCAAACTTCAGCACCTGACTACGCAGATCCTCTGAAGTGGAACTTACAACACTGCTTTCAGACTGAGATGCAATATTTTCCAAGCCAAACTTGCCAGCACTCAGCAAATCGTCTTCCTAGTCTGGACATTTGGGCCTAGTAGTCGGTAACTCGCCAAGCATCTCCCTAGGGGTTTCGAATATCACAGGGTTGCACAAGGAATCACACTCCACACAATCTGCCAACCTCCAGAGAATGAATCCAACCTGGGACGAGCACACTACAACATTAACAGCATCCGCTTCTAGAAACGAACAGTCCACGTCCTCACGCAAGGAACGCCTGACAACTCAGTTATATTATCTACCGATGCTAACCATTCATCAACATCGGCTTTCATTGTCATAAAATAAGGCTTAGGTAATTCCTTCTGCAACCGCAACAAATCTAGGACAACGGTAATCTTCCCTACAAAAAACTTTCGTTTCCTTACAAGGAATCTGGAAGAACGAGTGACCAACATCGTGCAGCGTTTGTTTTTTTGTTTTTCAAAAATATAAACTAAATCAAAACAAATACAAAAAAATAGGCGTTTAAATATTTTACACAAAAAAATGCACACACAAAGGTTACAAAGATATTTGCATAAAATTCCTTCTTCATAGCACAAACAAAACAAGACGAATACAGCATACTGAGCCGTGAAAATATCAAGGGCTACAATCCCCAGTTACAAATTAAAAGGGTCACTATGATTCAAAATTAAAATTAAGTGGATTTAAAATGCAAATTTCTATATGGAAGTTAATTGACTAGAAAATGAATAACGTTTAACACTTTTATAGCAATATCCTCACTGAAATTTAACCTAGGAAAAAAGTGGGAAGAGAGTTTAAATATACTACGTCGGGGGAGGGTACATGCCACTTATG
The DNA here is from genome assembly GCF_053919585.1 of Euprymna scolopes. Taxonomy (NCBI): domain Eukaryota; kingdom Metazoa; phylum Mollusca; class Cephalopoda; order Sepiida; family Sepiolidae; genus Euprymna; species Euprymna scolopes. The sequence continues at coordinate 27,940,287 of NC_136527.1, forward strand.
TCACATGTGTATCTTCAAACGAATTCAAATAACCAAATGCAAATACGGGCCAAGGTAAAGAAAGGGGAATTGTTTTTTCACAAACTCTTTGAATAACACAGTCCGCAAAACAAATCGGTATGAACTCGCTATTGAAAATTTTAAATATCTTCAACATATAAGAAATCGTTTTCTACAATAAAATACGAAAGTAATCGCACATATGCGAATGCAACATGTTTTAGGTAAAGTAGACTTCAACACATAATACAATATCTGTGATACTATCGTCCGGTTTCGGACACAGCATCTCTATTTACTAGGCACCCCACGAGGGTATATTTAGATAAAAGTCGTTTCTTAAAGTGGGGAAAATCCAGCTTCAAAAAAATATCGAACACGCTGAATTAGGACGAAAAATAAAATTACCTCAGTCTAGCAGGATTTTCTATTCGCTGACTAGTGAAGACAATGCTATAGTTTCTCCCAACATAAATCGCAATACCCCTGGAATTTCAACTAATGTAATTAAAATGTAGATTATATTTCGAAAGATGGTTACGAAAGTTACAACTTCAATTTTAAAAAGTAGTAAAAGGAAAGTATATATGTATTGCTTAATCTCTTTTTATAAGGAAAAATATGTGCAAAACTGTGTGCTAAGCGTACGTAAAATATATTAGACAGATATAAATAAAGACATTAGACGTACATAAAAATGCTAAATTCAGGAATAAACTAAATATAACATTGCAGTCCCTGTATAGACGTACTATGTTAAGTTCAGGAATTTTTGTTAAGCTAATGTCGAATATTCGAAACATACAAAATTACATTACACGTTTTCTAAACTAAGGACATAGTAGGCGTCGTGTCTTTTAATGGGACGTTGAGATACGTGCCAAGTTACAACTTAAGTGGGAAGGGAATTTAGTTGTTGAAATATCTATACAGACCGTTTCTCAATACAGGCGTGGGGTTCGGGGGGGCAACAGAAAGAGTCAACAAGTTGGCCAGTGTATTAACCCTAGCTAAGTAACGCATTGACAGAATGAGAATAAAACGGGTCTCGACATAGGAAAGATATACTTAATTTGAAAAGTAATTTGAAATAAGGGACATGAATTTACAAAATGCCTTCAAATAAAAGCAGTAAACTTACAAAATGCTTCTAAATAAAGGAAAATAAATTTGAAAAATGCCTTTAAATAACGGAAGAAATTCACAGTAGTCGAACGAATCTAAGAGACAAATTGATAGTGTCAGGTAGTGGAGATAGTAGAAATTTCAAGAGGTTAAATTTAATCCTAACTTGAAAGAAAAAGAATTAAAACGTATCTCGATTAGAAAAGGGTACACTTAATATTAAAAGTGTCATAAATAAGGGACAAAAATTTGCTAAATGTGTTTAATAGGGGGGAAAAATTGCAAAATGCATTAAATATAGGGAAAAAATTTGCCAAATGCTTTCAAATAAAAGCAGAAATTTCCCAAACCACTTTTACATAAAGGGACAAACTTTTGCAAAATGCATTTACAGAAAGGGAATTAAAACGTATCTCGATAAAAAAAGAATACACTTTATTTTCAAAGTGTTCCGAAAAAGGGAACAAAAAAAATTTGCAAAATGTCGGAAATTTATCTTGTTTCCAGATTAATTTGACGCGAAACTAACTAGCCTGAAAAAAAAAGCATGGAATAAGAAAGGGGGTAAAGAATAAAATATAAAGGTCTTGTTTGAAACGAAGAAGAGATGTTATTCACAATAAAATTAGTTGCAAAGTTTTCCCTTTGCGGCCATTAAATTAAAAAAAAAAACGCCAAGGTAACATATAATGAAAAAAATAACACTGGTTCTTATAATGAAGATGTTGTATCCATGAACGAATACAATAATAAGATTCAAAATAGTAGTTTCTAATCACACTCTCATATGTAATAAATTTTAGGAGCGTACTCACAAATAAAAAGCTAGTCAGGCATGTGCCTTTTTCTTTTTTTTGTTTAAAGTCCTTTTAGAAATTTCTTTCCTTCCATTTACGTGCAAACCGTAACCACACAAAATAGAAACCTTTTAAAAAATTATACTCCTTCCAAATACGTGCAGACCATAGTCACGTAGATAGTTTTCAGAAGCATGCCTCGTCGCATATCTGGGGTATTCTTGCCGGGTTTTCTTCTTTGAAGGAGGCTCCAAAATTCCTTGTCTGCGCCGGGCAATGAACCTGCATCCACTCTTCACGCCGCTGCAACCAAAAAAGAGGCCGAAATCCTTGCTGGGCTCATCAAACCCAAAATGTATGAAACTAAGAATCATTACAGATACGAAATACAAAAAATCAAATAGAAGAACCAGATAAAATATAATAAATGTAAACGGGGGGGGATGCACTATTATTGGTACAAAAAAATTCCAACAATAGAGTGATGTGGTTCTCGGTTGATTAACTGTTTCGGATATATACTCGAGAGTCAAAACAATGATAAAAATGTTCTCTTGTCACAGCCCTAGTTATAAAATAAAATGGACTTCCTGACTTTTTTTGGGGGGAGGGAGCTTTTGTAGAACTTTTGAGCGACGCGTTATCTTTTGTTTTGATTATGCAAAGCTGGATCTGTTACGAACTTCTTATTTGATGGGTGGGGAGTAATTAAGCTTTTTTCTAAAAACAATGTCTTCTTTTTTTTTTTTTTTACAAGCAATGTTTTTTTTGTACAAACAATGTCATTGTTTTAAAAATCCAATAAATATCTTAAGACTTTATTTTATTAATTATCTTTGAAATAGTACCAGAAAACTAATATTTATAATTCAAGGGATGTTTTACAAGAAATTTAATTTCTAAATTTGAATTTGTCAGTTTCTGACGCCACCAGGAAAACATTTTTCATTACAACTTTTTTTTTCATGTATAATTTTTAAACATTTTTTACGTTAAATTAATATAGAAAAGTAATCTCCAGTAATTTTAAATTTGAGTGTGGAATCGTTACTTAAATAGAAGCCCCCCCCCAAAAAAAACTAATAAAAATGAAATAAAAATAAAAGGAAAACAGAAACAAATTTCATTTCGATAAAAAAGAAAGAGACAAAAAACAAATAAAGCTGTTTCATTTCATTCCATTAATAAAAACTGAAAAAGTGTATAATTTTTTTAAAAACATTTTTTTGTTATAACTAGTGGTCGTTATTGTAAGCACAAACGCTTATTTTTGCTGGTTGGTTGGTCACAATTACCAAATAAACACCCCCTTCAAAAAAATTATCCCCCCTCCCGCAAAAGGTGGCCGTAAAGAGGGTGCTTATTTTACGTTACATTAATATAAAAAGGTGATCCCCCTCATTTTGACACGATAATTTTTTCATGTCTGAAAAAATATTTGTTTCCTGAAATTTTAAACGTTGTTTTCGTTTTCAGCAGCCAGAAAAACCTTAGTAGTAATAATTTTAAAATTGAGGGTGGAACCTTTATATATATAGAAGACCCCCCCCACACAAAAAAAAACTAATAATGTGAAAAAAAATTAATTTTTCCTTAAAATCCAATGACTGCTCAGTCGAGGAAAGGAAGCAATGTGCACCTATCTTAAGTTGCAGAAGAATTGCCCACTTCCGCGACGTGACAGTCAGTTAAAAATTTCACAATAAAAATAAAATAAAATAAAAGGAAAACAAAAACAAATTTCATTTCAATAAAAAAAGAGACAAAAACAAAAAAAAAATAAATAAATAAAGCTGTTTCGTTTCATTTCGATAATAAAAAACTGAGAAAATTGGGGGTGGGGGAGAAATGAACCGTTTCGATTCATATTTACATTTCCGGTTCGATGTTTTGCTGTCTTAATTGGAATTCGGGATAAATTATTTCCTTGAGCTGAATTACACCCATGGTAAGTAACCAGTCAAGATTATCGATTAACTTTAAGCTTTAATTTTTAAAACACGATTAAAAAATATGATAAGCTTTCAGAAACATGTTTAATTATCTGTTCCCGCCATTAAATTGTACGTGCAACGAATTATAGATTTAACACGATAAAGGAAATATATATAAAAAAAAAATATGATAAACTAATGTTCACCAATATCTTCATTTTTAATGAGTTTGGTAAACTGCACAAACATCAGATTAACTTTAGGCTTAAATGTTTCAAACACAATTTTAAAAAATCAGGAATCTAAAATAAATAAATAAATAAATAAAGATACGAAAAGGCGGCTTTAAATCAGTGTCAGCCATTAAATTGCACGTGCAACGAATTAGAGAATTAATAAAGATGAAACTATAATAATACTAATTTTATCCGTGATATTCACCAAATAGATCGGCTCTATTTCGAAATGATTTCTTTTTTATTTTTCCTCTTCAATTTTGTTTTCTGTGAACAACTTGCTCTTCCGTTCGTCATCTTCAATGTTAACTTGAACTTGTAAAGTCAATCACATTTGAAAAATCGTTTCCTTTATAAAAGCAGATAAAGTTAATCGAAAGCAGATTATAAAACAAAAACGTAAGTATTACTGCATGGCGTACGTATGTGTATTTTTTATTTTCATCTTTTTTTCATCGGATTATTATCGAATGGTCACTAATCTATCAGATTTTGTTTTCAATACTGACTTAAACATAAAAAAAACGGTCAATACGTAATTCTTTATGTTATCAGTGATGCCCAATTCTGTATGCGTTTTCACGTACAGAATTGATAACATTTTTCTTGTTTTTTGTTCTTTAATATCCTTTTGTCTTTATCGAAACATGAAATCAGAAAAAAAATGGCCGCCTTACTAGGTGGCTATAAAGTAGGTGCTCATTTTACATTACATTTATAATGAAAAGTTATCCCCCACTTTTTGAAAAAGTAATTTTTTTATATCATGAAAACTATTTCTCTGCGCCACTTTTAATGTATATATTCGTTTTCAGAACTCCTGAAAACCTTAAAAAGTCGTCATTGTAAAATATTTTTTGAGGATTGCAAAGCTTTTAGATGTGGACTAAAACAACCTATTTATTTATAAATTTTCTTTTTTCAATTTTTTAAATTTATATGTTTTTCACTGATTCATATGTTTAAAGTAAAGTGTATTTTTTATTTTCATCTTTTTTTTTCATCGGATTATTATCGAATGATCACTAATTTATCAGATTTTGTTTTCAATACATAAAAAAAAAACGGTCAATACGTAATTCAATTCTTTATGTTATCAGTGGTGGCCAATTCTGTATGTGTTTTCACGTACAGAATTGATAAAAAATTTTCTTGATTTTTGTTCTTTAATTTCCCTGTCTTTATTGAAACATGAAATCAGGAAAAAAACCAAAAAAACAAAAGGTGTCCGCTTTGCGCTGTACTAGGTGGCCATAAAGTGGATGCTCATTTGACATTAAATTTTTAATGAAAAGTGATCCCCCACTTTTAGAACAATAATTTTGTTATATCATGAAAAATATTTCTCTGCGCCACTTTTAAAGTATATAACTCCTGAAAACCTTTAAAAAAGTCGTCATTGTAAAGATTTTTTGGAGGATTGTAAAGATTTTTGACGTGGACTAAAACAACTTATAATTATATTTTTTTCTTTTTTTTAATTTTTTGAATTTAAATGTTTTTCACTGATTCATATGTTTAAAGTAAAAAAAAAAAATGCTCGATGCACGTATGGAAGCGATACCCTCCCACTGTGTATATTTTTTTATTGTCATCTTTTTTTATTTTATCTTTTTTCAACGAAGTCTAATACTCAGTAATCTACCAGATTATATATAAAAAAAAGAATTCAGTATTTACTATTTTTAGGTGTACTGTGTTTCTAATACAACACTCTAGTAAATCGAACCCCCATTTTGGAAACATCGACTTTTTTAGCCAAATTTCACAAATTAAGTAATGCAGTTATTGTTTTCTCATTTTTTAAAATTAAATGTTTGTATTCTTGTTGAGTTTTTCTGTTAATTTATTTGGAAATGCAGTTATTAAATTTTCTGTTCGTTTGTTTAAAGAATGCTGATAATTAAAGAAACTTATTATTATGTATGTTTAAGTTTTCTCAAAAATACATTCAACAAACCTTACAAATAACTTTGATTAAATTAAAAATAATCATGATTTTAAACAAATTACAATATTACGGTTCTGAATTTCTTTAGATGAGGAATGATTCTTTGTCTTATTTAGATTATTAAGACTACTGTTCTCATCTTGAGTGTTATTTATTGTGCAAAAATTGTAAAAATAACATTTAAGATGAGAACAATAGTCCAAATGATACGTACCAATAACATTTTTCTTTCTTTACATTTTTTACATGTTGAAAACTTGTTTTTGTTTTTCATCACAATAATGGAAATTTCATATTTACTTACCAGATTGTGATAGTACCCTTTAACGTTTTGAAAAGTGATGATGACATAAAATTAAACTATTTTGTATTTTATGAAACATTAACTGTGATAGATGAAAAGGTTGGAGTTATTATTAATGGGACTTTCATAAGTGGATGTTCTGAATTTGTGTAAGGAAAATCATAACTTACTTAGCTAGCATGTGTGTGTGCTTCAAAGTGTTAGTTGTGTAACAAAAAAAGAAAGGTTAAAATATCAGTTGGTTTTATTGTTGACGTGTTACTATGTATGTTGTGTTGTTTGTGTAACGGACTATTGTCATCAGATCTTTAATGTCTATTGTAGATGCCCCTGATTCTTCTAGGTGTTTGTGTGTGACTGCATGTCAACATATATAACATAACATGACGTCATACCTGTCTGCTACTTCTGATAGGTTTGTCATACGTCCTTGAGGAGCTCCAATCTGTTTAAAGGAACGCTTCAAGACAGGACCAAAGACGATGTAGGATTTTATATCTTTGGATTGGGGATTTCTTCTATGCTTCCATTTTGAGACTTCTCCTTCACAGGAGTGACACATTTAATCCCATCTGTCTTTATCGGCGTCTCTAATCCAACTTCAGCTATGCTTGCACAAACTGGAACACAAAACATGTCATTGAAAATGACTTTAAATCTCTGTTGTCAACTCATCGCAAGATAGGTAATTATATAGACAGATAGATAGATACAGAGATAATTAGATAAACAGATAGATCAACAGACAATTTTCTGCTTCTGCCTTGTTATTCTCTAACAGACGGCCACTTGTGCAACACAGACTCATTATTTCTATGCAAATGAAATGGGTGAATAAAAACGTTTGTGAAACAAACAGTAGAACAAGTTGGATAAAGTTAACTTGAAAGAATGTTGAATTTTGAGTTGGAAGTTTTCACAATAGAGTGTCGAGTTTTGGAGTGTGATGTTTTGACAACAGTTTCAAGTTTTAAAGTTGGAAGTTTTTGACATCTGTATTGAATTCACCCGAGAAATTGTTAGTTTAAGAATAAATTGCTAATTTATATTGATCTGCTGAATGTGGCTCTTACACTCGAACAGTGTTATTACATTTCAAAACCCAGACCTGCACATTTTCTGGTACCATCGCAGAAACAAAAAAGGAAGGACATTGAAATATAACTCAGCATTTTTTAAGTGGATACACAAGAATTTATTCCAGTAATTTCCAACAATGCACTTTACTGTGTTTCAAAATATAACTTTGGTGTCGAACATGTTTCTCAGAAATGCCCTTTCATGCATGTGTCTTTTTCATCACCTTCCTTTCCATTTTTTGACCACTGCAGATGAGTCCAAACTTGTCCAATTGCTTTCTGTTTGTGTCAACTTAAAAATTGATTTCTTTTGTCTTTCTCATAATCACTTTCAATTACTTTTTTAATCATGCATCGAACATTCTTTTAATCATGCATGGAATATTCTACTTTAGGCCTTTTCAAATGGATCCTAATATCATATTTGATGAAAATAGGGGATAATTCGTGTCTAAAATATATGCAAATTTCGACGTTATGCTCTGTGTTATGACCCTCCTCTTCATCATTGGTACATCAGACTCCTGGTCCGATCTTTCCTGTTAATGTTAACACCTCCATATTAAGATAACAGCCTGTACTATGCCTGAATTGCTATCCAACTCATACGCTCTTTCATAACGGTCTTTCCATGCTGGGAATTTCCCATTCCTTGATTGAAGTTGTCCACAGATGTTACACATGCACGTTTGTCATGGAGTCCATCAAATGCTACTTAATCTTATATCACCACATAATATGTTTTCTAACATAATAAACCAGATCTTCAATCTTAAAATCCATTGACTTTGTTTTCTTATCAGAGTTCTCTACCAGTTTTTTCCTAGCTTCCTGAATGTTATCCCTTACTAAAGTAAAAGATCGATGCATATCTTTTAGAGCGATCTAGTGTTGCCCGTCCCCATAGCATACTCTACAAGGCATTAATATATTATCCAATGGCAGGATCACGTCTCTGTTGTAGACCAAGAAGTATGGTGAGAATTTCATTATTTCGCTCACATGAAATCTGACAATCGCCAACATTTGGTTTATGTATAAATGCCATGACTGTTCATTGTTCGCTAAAATGTCATACATCATCCTATGAAATCTTTCTATTTTCTGTTACTTTAGGGGAAATAAAATGATGTGGTCACATGATGTATGTTGAGGTCCTCCCATGCCTTCTTCATCACTTTGTTAACATTTTTAACCCATTGTCTGTTAACAACTGGAGTTGTACCTTGAATCTTGAGGAAATCTCATCCAACAACAGATGCACCACCATTTCTGCCTTCTTATTAGGGATCACAAAAGCCTTTGGCCAAGCACTATACATATCGATGAACGTCACTATGTACTAGTTACCTGAAAGTGTTGGGTAGGGCCTGGAAATATCCAATATCAGTTTTGCAAAGGGAAAACGAGGCAAACAACACTTCTGCATTTGTAGTTGTTGCTTTCTCAGGTTTCTGGTTTGGCATGAAATATATTTGCCTACGTATTCATTCACCTCCTTATATGAACATGAACAGAAATACTTTTGCTTATTCGCGTGAAATGTCTTTTACACACCCATGTGACCATTATTATCATCGTACTGCACAAACAGTCTTTTTCTATGATGCAACGGTACATATAACCTTATTAATAGTTTGTCGTTGAGTTTCGACATCATCTCGTCTTTCACTATGAATTATTTTTGTTCCATTATAGGTGATTTACCATTCTTCATCCGCATCTTTAAATCTAAAAATTTCCCTATCTGTTTCTTAAATCTACACTCGAAATCATAGAACATTCAGACGATACTGATGAACACTCAACCCTTTTATATGACGCAAACTTTTTTGGCTCCAAATGATTCGATTTTATCATTAACTTTATGTGATAACTAGTAAATTGGTTGTTCAGCCTCTTTGCTTTTCCTTAGATCATATGACAATTTGCGACAGATATTCCCCAAATACATGATTGGATGCATCTGTGTACAGCCGGTTGTCCTTTTCAGGATCAAAATATGCCAATATAACCATATCTGCAAACTTCGTTTTTAGGCAAACATTAAAGGAAAACTAGCATGTGTTGTCCCATTGGAACCTTTCATATTTCCTCATCAAGTAAACTAACGATTCACTTGTCTCACAAAATTTTTTTATAAATCATTGATAATATGACGTGATATTGAAGACATCTCTAATTTTATCGATTTCACTTTGTTAAGGTCTGGCTCTATACCCTGTTCACTTACTTTGAACCACAGATACTGTACTTCTCTCCTAGAAATCTCACACATTATGGCTTTTAACCTAAGGTTGTGCTTATGTAAATTGGCTTGTACCCTATCTATGTGATCTAAGTGACTTTCCATCGTATCTGATAAAATTAAATAAATTGCATAAACTGGCTAGTACCCTATTTATATGTTCGTATCTGAGAATCTTAAAATATCATCCAAATACGGTAATGTATAATCTTGCTGTACCTGTATAACTATGGGCATGATTTCCAGAAAGACCCTGGATACATTTGCAAGTCTGAGTAGCATCAGGTTAAACTGAAATAAACCCTGGTGGTAGGTGAACACAGCTTTCATTTTATTGTCCTTACTTAATTTAAGCTGCTATTACCCTGACTTTAGGTCTATTTTTGAGGAATGTTTTGCTGGCCCGAGCAAGGCTAGTATATCGTCAATAACCAGTAATGCTCAGGCATACTTCTTGGTGATTTTGTTTAAAGCCCGAAAATATACACCAAATCTTTTCTACTAACACTAATAGAAAACTCCACGGGGTATTCAATGCCTCAATGACACCTGTCCGCATCATTTTGTCTATTCTGTAAGTCTACCAACTTTTATTGCTTTTCAATACGGGCGTCTCAGTATGAGTTAATGCCTTCCAGTATTAATATGCTTCTCCAGCGTATCCGTTCTGTCCAAGAAAAATCTCTATTCTACTTCAACAACATATCAACTTCCAACTTGAATTCTTGAGGTATTTTTATTCCCTTCAATTTTTTTTCTCTTTTGTCCATCATTCATGGTAATCTCGATAATGTTACCAGTCACACTACACTTAGTTTTTTTGCAGCTCGCTCTCAAGTATGTATGCAGATGCTGGTGTTTTAATGTAATTTTCTGTGCTAACTGAACTATTGATGAAATATGGGCAAAATCTTCCAGAGCGATATACTCATCAAATAGTCTCATTGCTTCTAAATCAAAGTACACCCTAACCCATTTTGCTTAAGTTGTGGTATAGTATGACACTAGTACTGAGATTCTCTGTAACAAAGAAGTCCTCGTGGATAGACTGACTTCCTATTCTTAATCTTAATCGAAGGATCCCTTCTACAATTAATTGGCACCTATTAGCTGTTCTTAAACTAATGTTTTTATCGCATAGTTATGTCTCTGAGTGCTTTAAAAAATTTATTACTGACACCTCTATAATTCTTTCCCTGAATTCTTATTGAAAATGAATTTGATGCGCCCATATTACCAACTATGTGCATTGATGCCCTTGTTCCGTTTATAAGGCATCAAAGGAATGGAGCGCCCTTGTTTCCTTGGATATGCTTCCTGCAGAATCTCTGTATATGGCCCAGCTCGCCACAATAACTAATATCTAATTATCTACCTGCCTATTTACTTCTCTTTACTTCATGTACTAGTCCCTTACTCTTCTTTTATGTCTCCATATCTGTGGGGACTGGCTGGACCCATAGCCTCAACTAGAATCAACTGTCTCATGTGAAAAACCTCCATGGGATTTTACTTCATACTCCTTCCTTATGTCGAGCCAGATCTTCCATTTAACTTTTGCTAGGGCCTTCTGACATTTTCCCTCATCCACTACTCCGGTCACCCTGAAATATTACAAGGTATCAATAATACACCTCCTTTTTTCCACTGTCTCTTTTATTTCCCAACAGCACTATTTTCCTAAAAAGAGATTTCCCTCTTTTTATATTGTTACTGACACCACTGCCTTTTTTTCAATAGTGAAGTCAATCCTTGCACAAAATTTGAAAATAGTTACTACTCCATTATAACAACAAAGTGCTACTGACGAAAGAACAAAATAATAATACCACTCCAAATCAAACCCTTGTCTCTTATTTTCCAAGTCATCTCATGCCACATGGGGTTTACATCATTAAAAGACTCTTATAACACTCTATATATCTTTAAATATGTAGCCAGTATAACAGTTCAATCCTAGCAATCTATATAATGTAAAGAAACTGTCTGTTTCCTAAAACACCGTGCAAAATCAATACATACTAATAAAAATATACTAATATACTAATAACAATACATATTAAAATGAGGTAGAAAGCTTAAGAAAAACTCTCCACCAGAAAGCAAGATAGTCAAATCTCTTCTGAATACTGCCATTATGTTATACGAATAAAAGTTTGTATATCATATACAAAGGACAATATACTAATAACAATACATATTAAAATGAGGTAGAAAAAATGAAAGAATTTGTAATTTTTAAAACGTCAGGTTAGTATTAAAGAGTGCATGTCAAATGGTTTATGGAAAAATCATGACAAAGAGATTCCATGTAAATGTGTAAAGTTATACAAATGTGAGCCATGTCACTCACTTACAGTAATATTAAAAAAACATTGGAGAGATTGAAAAACCAGTTATGGCAGAATATATGATTTAAATGGCAAACCATCTACCCTTATGGGATGAAATAAAAATTATAAATGGAGAAGAACATTAAAGAGTAATCTGGCTTAAGGAATCGATATATATTCTGGGTGATGATCAATTACTAAGCCTAGTATAATATTTAACACGATATGGGAACAATTAATTATAAATAATATAGTAATAAGCAGTAAAAAGTTTCCATAAACTCTTCCGATACTACAATCTAAAAGGTTATGGAAACAAAAGCTACACTCTAAAGATTTTTTTTTAAATTTACATTTTATGAAATTAGGCTTTTTACACATGATCAAAATTATAAGACCAGAGACAAAAATTCTATTAAATTGTAAAAAAATGTACGAAAAGTGTGTGAAAACATTCAACAATAAAACTTAATAATGAGTTCTACCTCCACTGCTTTTGATGACTTCCAAAATTTTGGGGGTCATGTTAAAAATAAGGATTTTCATTAAAGTGCGAGGGATCCTGCTCCAGTTTCTGACGATGGCTTCATGAAGTTCATTTTTCTTGAATATTGTTTGCCGTTTCGATAAACCTCTTTTTTCATCCATCCTTAAACATTTTCAATTGGGTTCAAGTCTGGTGAGCATGAAGGATGTCCCAAGAGATGGACTCCATTTTCTTGTAGAAAGCTCAAGGTCCGTCTTGCATTGTGGACTGCAGCATTAACCTCTTGGAATAACCATCCATCCCCACACAAACGATGTCCCTCCATCATCAAAGATGCTTTTTGTAGCACGCTAATATAACCAGCTGTTGTCTGACGACCCTGCACCATCTGGAGTTCCATCTTACAATCTGTAGAAAAGGCACCTCATACCATTATGGACCCTCTACCACTATGATGTGTGGAAAAAATTTCAAAGGACATGCTTTTGTCATGTCAATATCGCTGTAACTCATAAGGACCATCTAAATTGAATTTTTCTCATTAGTAAACATGACTGCCTTCCACTTCTCAACGTCCCAGATTTGGTATTCACAACCAAATCTTAAGCGTCCCACTTTGTGACGTGGAAGCAATAGAGGAATTTGTTTACACTTTTTATTTACCATGCCTTTTTGTTGTAAGGGTCGTCTGACTGGACTGTAATCAGCATCTGTAACCGACTTAATTTGACTAGAAGAAAGTCCTCTGTCATTCATAACAACCTGTCTGATTTTCCTACTCAATGCAGAAAATTTGGGGGCCAACCAAAGGATTTTGCTTTTCCATAATTCTCAATGTTCTTTAGAAAGTTGACAATAACAGTTGCACTGCGATATACATTAACTGCTATCACTCGCTGTGACAAAATTTGCTTATGGAATCCTAGAATTCGAGGGCAGTCAACTTCGGTGAGTTTTCTTGGTTTAGGCATGGTAACACCTTTACACAGTGATTGCTAATCTCTAACTGAACTAAAAACATTAGACGTACCATAAATCTAAGAATTTAAACCCTTGGTCTTATAATTTTGATCATGTGTAAAAAGCCCAATTTAATGAAACTGCAGATTTTTAAATAACATTTTTGGAATGAACCTTTTTGTTTCCACAACCTTTTATATTGTAGTATTAGTAACATTAAGTAAGAAGAGTTTAATCTATCCTTAAAAAAGTGCTATGGTTAGAGTACTTGGTAAAAATTAGTTGTAAGTTAAATACTCCTGAATGCTAAAGTTTCAATCTTTAGTGATATTGAAAATAAAATTTCAAATTACATAGGATGCTACTTAAAATTACATAGGACGCTATATATATTTTAATAAAAATAAAATTTTATCACAAAAATTTTATTTTTTCAAATTTATTGTATATTTTCAGAATTTGCAACACTGAAAAGAAATCCATTAAGAGATCAGAATACCTTTTCTTCCTTGGTGATGTAACAGTTTTGATTCCTTCAAATAAATTTTTAGAATTATTAGCGTGCTTATTCTCATATACTCAACTCAATATACTTTTTTGTGGAATGCAATCAAACATGGGAGATAAACTACATTCTTGTGAAGTATGTGGTTCTTCTTTTGCAAGGAAGTTAACTTTATTGAATCATATGAAAACACATATGGGAGAGAAACCACATTCTTGTGAAGTATGTGGTTCTTCATTTGCACATGAATTAACTTTGTTGAATCATATGAAAACACATACGGGAGAGAAACCACATTGTTGTGAAGTATGTGGTTCTTCTTTTGTGCAGAAGTCACATTTGTTGAGTCATATGACAACACATACAGGAGAGAAACCACATTCTTGTGAAGTATGTGGTTGTTCTTTTGTGCAGAAATCAAGTTTGTTGAGACATATGAAAACACATACGAGAGAGAAACCACATTCTTGTGAAATATGTGATTCTTCATTTGCATATAAATTAACTTTGTTGAATCATATGAAAACACATACGGGAGAGAAACCACATTCTTGTGAAGTATGTGGTTCTTCTTTTACAAGGAAGTCATATTTGTTGAGTCATATGACAACACATACGGGAGAGAAACCTCATTCCTGTGAAGTATGTGGTTCTTCATTTGTATGGAAGTCAAGTTTTTTGACTCATATGAAAATACATACGGGAGAGAAAACACATTCTTGTGAAGTATGTGGTTCTTCTTTTGCGTGGAAGTCACGTTTGTTGAGTCATATGAAAACACATACGGGAGAGAAACCACATTCTTGTGAAATATGTGGTTCTTCTTTTGCATGGAAGTCTTGTTTGTTGAGTCATATGAAAACACATACGGGAGAGAAACCTCATTCCTGTGAAGTATGTGGTTCTTCATTTGGATGGAAGTCAACTTTTTTGGCTCATATGAAAACACATACGGGAGAGAAACCACATTCTTGTGAAGTATGTGGTTCTTCATTTGCACAGAAATCAACTTTGTTGGATCATATGAAAACACATACGGGAGAGAAACCACATTCTTGTGAAGTATGTGGTTCTTCATTTGCATGGAAGTCAACTTTTTTGACTCATGTGAAAACACATACAGGAGAGAAACCACATTCTTGTGAAGTATGTGCTTCAGGTTTTGCACGGAAGTCAACTTTGTTGCGTCATATGACAACACATACGGGAGAGAAACCACATTCTTGTGGAATATGTGGTTCTTCTTTTGCACAGAAATCAAATTTGTTGACTCATATAAAAAATCATACGGGAGAAAAACCACATTCTTGTGAAATATGTGGTTCTTCTTTTGCACAGAAATCAAATTTGTTGACTCATATAAAAACACATACGGGAGAAAAACCACATTCTTGTGAAATATGTGGTTCTTCTTTTGCACAGAAATCAACTTTGTTTAATCATATGAAAACACATACGGGAGACAAACCACATTTTTGTTAAGTATGTGGTTCTTATTTTCCTTGGAAGTCAACATTGTTGAATTGTAGGAAAACACATATAGGAGAGAAAGCACATTCATGTGAAGTATCTGGTTCTTTGTCAAGTTTGTTTACTCATGAAAACACATACGGGAAAAATATTAAGCATTCAATGTAGCAGCAATTCCTGGGAACATTAACCGGAAGAAAAGTCGGAAATGACTTATATACCATATATTACTATCATGTAATCCCTACAACCACCTATCTTAGAAATGCTGTTGTGAAACCTTACATACTTATCTATATAAATAAAATAGTATATGTGTGTAATTTCTAACAGGTAAACCCTTAAACTACTGGTCACATAACACTGAAATTCTCAGGAAATAATATTCATGCACCAAGGATGGTTTATAGTGAGTTATATCTTTGTTTACATACATGACTAACATGTAGACATTGGCAGAATTTACACTTATAAAATGTACATTAACCACTAGCCGACATTATTTGCGTTTATGCACACAATACAGAAAACAATATTAAACTGGAACGCTAGATATTTTGACTTGATTCTAGCTGATGACAACTCCTTTTTTTATGTCTTTGTATTAAAAAATGAAATAATATGTACATTTTACTCACGGTTTTGAATTTGTAAGTACAAAGACAAACCTATATTTCTTCTTTTTAAGATTTCATATTTATTTTATTTCAAATATATTTGTAAGGCAGAGGGGATGGAAAATAACACACGGAATACGGACTGTGCTGAAATAATATTCTTTAGGAAGCCATTCTTAATATGTGGAGGGAAGGTATTTTTTAACTATTCTGTACTTTCATCTAACAATTTATTAAATAAGAAACATGTATACGGAATATAAACTGTGTTGAAGTAATAATGTTATTATTTAGAAAGCCATTCTTTATATGGGGAGGGTAGGGTATGTTTTTTACTATCCTTTATTTTCTCCTAACAATTTAAAATAATTGTCTCCGTCATGAAGAACTTCTCCACCAACTGAAAAAATGAAGCGAAGCATCACAACAGATACTACTCTTTAATCTTAGCCAAGTAACCAAGTAGTTTTTTTACCAGGCATTATTTCCTCCTTGAAAAACAAATGTGGAGGTGAGATCTCTGAACTGCTTAGAAAAAGCCAGGTAGATTCCTTTCATGTTTATCTCTATTTTTGTTTTATTATTGTTTTCATGTCAACAATAAGTATCTATTTCTCAATCTAATTTCATACAAAATACAAAGTCTTGAGTCTCAATGCTATTATTAAGAAAGTCATTTTTATATGGGAGGTATATGTTTTTAACTATTCTATACGTTCACCTTACAATTTAATAAATAAAAAACTGACATGCGTATTACAGACCGTGCTTAAATAATAACGCTATTATTTAGAAAGCCATTCTTAATATGGGGAAGATATGTTTAAACTAATCTCTACTTCCACCTTACAGTTTCATTAAAAAAACTGGCATATGGAAACGAACCGTGCTGAAGTAATAACATTATTAGAAAGCCATTTTTAATATGGGGAAAGTATCTTTTAAATATTTTATGCTTTCATATGGATTTGAAATAATAACGTTAATATTTAGAGCTATTCCTTATATGGGAAGCGTGTGTCTTTAACTATTCTTATAATTTAATAAATAAAAAACTGAAATATGGATTAAGGACCGTGCTGAAATAATACCATTATTATTTAGATAGTCACTCTTAATATGAGGAGCATATGTTTTTAACTATTATGTACTTTCACCTTCCAACTTAATAAATAAAAAATGACATATGTAATAAGGAGTGCACTGCAATAATGACGTTATTATTTAGAAAGCCATTCTTAATATGGGGAGAGTATATTTTTACTAATCTGCACTGTCCTTTAAGAATTTATTAAATGAAAAAAAAACCATACAGGATACGGACCGTGCTGAAATAATAACATTATTATTTACAAAGGCATCCTTAAGATGGTGAGCGTATGTTTTTAACTATTCTGTACTTAAACCTAAGAATTTAATAAATGAAAATATGGCATGTGGGATACAGACCGTGCTGAAATAATAACGCTATTCTTTAGAAAGCCAGTCATATGGAGAAAGGAAGGTATTTTTGTAAACTATTCCATACTTTCACCTAATATTAGAAGTAAAAATTTAACATGGAATACGAACTGTGCTGAAGTATTAACGTTATTTAGAATGCCATTGTTGATACGAGGAGAACAAGGTATTTTAAAAACTATTCTGTGCTTTCACCTAAAAAGTTAAGAAACTAACATACGGAATACTGGCCATGCTGAAATAATAACGTCATCTAATATATTAAATGAGACTGATGGAAATATATACTAGCATACGGCCCAGAATCGCCGGTGATTGAATGAAATAAATGGAAATATATACTAGCAGAAGGCTCGGCATGGCCTGGGATTGAATGAGGTAGATGGAAGTATATACTAAGGCAGAAGGCAGAGCGTTGCCACTTGAAAGTTTTATGAAAATCGATCAAGACAAGGCATGAAACCACTTGATATGTTTTTATAGAAATTGCTCCAGACAAGGCATAAAGCAGCTTGAAATGTTTTTTTTATGGAAATCGCTCCACACAAGTCATGATGTCACATAAATTTTTTTTTATTAAAATCGCTCCAGACAAGTGATGAAGCCACATAAAGTTTTTTTATTAAAATCGCTCCAGACACAGTGTGAAGCCACTTGAAATGTTATATGAAATTCGCTCCAGATAAGGCATAAAGCCACTTAATTTTTATTGTGAAATTTGCTCCAGACAAGACATGAAGCAACTTGAAACGTTTTATGGGAAGTGCTCCAGACAAGGTAAAAAGCCTCTAGACTTTTTATGGAAATCGCTCTAGGCAAAGCATAAAGCTACTGGAAATTGCTCAGGAAGCCGCTTGCAATGTTTTTTAAAAATCGCTCAAGTCAAGGCATGAAACCACTTGGAAGTTTTTGTTGAAATTACTCTAAACAAAGTATGAATCCACTTGAAAGCTTTTATTGAAATCACTCCAGACAAGGCACAAAGCCTCTTGAAATGTCTTATGGAAATCGTTCCAGACAAGACATCATGCAACTGAAAATGTTTTATAATAATCGCTTCAGTCAGGGCTTGGAGCCACTAGAATTTTTTTTATGAATATCAGTTGTCTAATCATTAACCAAGGCAATGTATTTATGTATTAATTTGGAAATCATAACGATCAATCTAAAAATGACTTCATTTTTTTTAAATTATAGTTGCCTTGGTGGGAAGTGAAATTATTTCATATATGTTGTACAATACCTGTGGAGAGTACGTTAAATTGTTTCATATATGTATTTAAATTTCCCGTCTGAGGATAGGAAAACTTATTTTAAATATGTGTTGTACATTACCTGTCCTCACGAAGGTAAAATTATTTTATATACATGCTGTAAATTACCTATTCTATGGAGGGTATAATTATTTCACACATGTTCTAGGTAGGTAAAAATTCTTTTGCTCGAAATAGCAAATTATACATGGATATTAAAAATTCCTCTATCCTACGAATAACAGATGTTCAAAATCAACTTCAATTTTGTAATAGTTTATATGATCCCAAGCAACGCTGGGTATCCCTGCTAGTGTAAAATAAGCACCCACTTTCTGGCCACGTGATAATTTTTTTATTTGTTTTGTTGGCCTGCCTGAAAGCCGATTTGGTAAATTGTTATTTACTTTGCACCTTAACAATCATCTTTAACATTACAACTTCGATAGGTTTTCGGGTATGCTGACAACGAATATCGCATTTAAATTTGGTACAAACAAGAAAGTATCTGGATATTAAACAATGCAATTGTTTGTTATCAGTGGTGGCCAATTCAGTATTCACTTGCACATACAGAATTGGCTACCACCGATAACATAATGAATTACATTGCTTATTATTTGGAAAACTACTTGTTTGTGACAAATATATGTGCGCACTTGCAAATAAAAATGGTCACCACTGAAAACATAAGGAATGATACGTATCTGTATAGAGATTATACTTTATTTTTGTTCTTAAATATCCTCGTGGCTTTATTGAGATAAAAAACGCAAAATTTACTTTTTGCCCAAAAACAAAGGCAAAAATTAACCCCCCCTACGTAGGTGGCCATAAAGTTGGTGCTTATTTTACGTTTAATTTATATTCAAATGTGATTCTTCACATTTTGAAAAAGTACATTTTTCATATCATGAAAACTATTTCTCGTCACCATTTTTGAAGCATATATATGCTTTCATCACCCTCGAAAACTTATAAAAGTCGTCATTGTAAAGAGTTTTGGGGGGTTTGGAAAGATTCTAGACGAAGCAACAAACCTTACAAATTAATGAATTAAAAAATCATGATTCTTAAATGTTATGGTGTTAAATGGTAATAAAACGAAAGGAACACAGGACTTTTAGAAACAAACATGTATTCACATATATTACAGGCAAGGCAGGTTGAGCAATACCATTCCTCAACTGTTGGGCGTTTGCACACAACCTCCTTGACCACGTACCAATCTCTGCTAGGCACCGGTACTCGTCTCCAACATTAAACCAATTATAATATTACGATTCTAAATCTTTTCCATGAAGAATGATTCTTTGTATTACTTAGATTCTTAAGACTACTGTTCTCATCTTGAGTGTTATTTATTGTGCAAACATTGTAAAAATAATACTTATCGAATATTTACTTACCGGATTGTGATAGTACACTTTAATTTTGTTTTGTAAAGTAAAGGCGACATAAAATTAAACTATTTCGTAGTTTGGAGACATTAATTGTCATAGTTGACTTCTAGCTGCAATCATCACAACTTACAAACGAAATATTCAAAATCTCAAACCGTGAGGTGTCGCTACTTTTGCTATAGAAATAATGATTTCCATATAGCCTTGAGGTGCTGCTTTTGTATAAAAATAACTGAATAATTTCAATTATCACAAATTAAATAAAAATGTGATTAATCCCTCAGTGTTAATAGTAGAGTGTATGGCTCATTAATAGATTTTGATTTCGAATCTCACTGATCTGTTTTAGAGAGGAGAGTATGTAATGTAGCTCTCGCATTCAAACCATGCATTTAAAAAAAAAACTCGGATCTGCACATTGTCTGATTCCATCGCAGGAACAAAGTAAGATGGAAAGACATTAAAACGCACTCCCCTGCATTTAAAAAAATCACTCCCGCGTTGTACATGCCTGTCAGAAATGCCCTTTTTGTATGTATTATTTTCCTCACCTGCGTTTCCACGTTTTCTCACTGCATATGAGTCAAAACACATCTGATTGCTGTCGTTTCTCATCATGTGATGTCATTTTTTCTGTCTTTTTCTCTTCTCCTTCCTGTGACATCAGTGTGCACACAGTTGTTTTATTTTCATATGTGCTAAGATGGCGGCTTCTCATATTTTAACTAGTCAGCTATCCTACAGCTGCTGCTGATTTTCTCACATGAGCATCATACACGTTATGCAAGTTAAATTATATATATATGCAGCATTTAAATAAAATCTGAGTATTATATATCTAATTTCTTTCATAATTTACCCGTCTGGAAAGTTGTTTAATCAAGGTATTTTTAAAAGTGGTGTAAAAATCTGATATTATTTTTTTTAATAAGTGTGATACATTATTAATTTTTATTGTATTGGCCATGAAAATTAAGTAAGGAACCGTTATCTCCCTCCTGTTATTTGTATATTATTTTCTTTTTCTTTCGGCTATGAGTAAAATAACTTGTGTATCTATCTCTTAGATCCCTAGCCATGTGTTTGTTATGAAATTTGGATACGTTTCAAATGTTACCTGTGATAATCATCTAGGAGGATGTAAGCAAGTAAACTTTTAATCGCCTTCCTAATCTCGAGGTCAGAAGGGATAAACTCTTAATGATTGTCACATCTTGAGGTCAAAGAGGATAAACTGCTAGTGATTCTGTTTGGATATAGGACACCTTATTTTCATCGGTTGCTGAAAGGACATTATTTCTTAGAGTAGCATGAAAAAAGCAGATCATTTCCTGATATATTTCACCTACAATCATATAAAACTAATAAAAATTCCTACTCGACCTGAATGAATGTGGAAAGTGTGCCGTGCTTGTCCTTTCACTATTTAGTTTCCTTGTTTAGACAATGAACAGGCATTTTACAGTTTTGTGCTTCACCACCTAAGCGGCTGTGTTGCGCTCAGTTTCGGTTTGTTTGGTAGTGGCTTGAAGATAAGGAGTCGGCGCCTGTTAGACTGCGGAACCAGCTTGCCAAGATTTTTTTTAATAAGCAAATTTTATTTGTCACTTTCGTTAATAACTTTGATAGAGGAGAGAAACGTGTTAGTAAGAGAGTTCAGTGAAAGCGAGAAAAGTGTTCAATGTTTTTTAATATAAAATTAACATCATGCCGGCTGGTTGAAGAAAAGAATAGTTCAGTGTTTGTGCATGCACGTGTTTATAGCTAGTAGTTGCTGGAACAAAGAAAGCCGGTTAAAAGAGAAAGAAAGGGCGAAGTCTTCAGTGTGGTTTCGTGCTTGATTGTGATATATGTTCTTTAGCGTGGTAAAGAATGTTCGTTTGGCGCATGTGGAAACAAACAGGAGTTGAAAAGACCCATAGCTAGCTTGTAGTACCCAGGCGATTTGTGCTTCAGGGCAAAGCAACGAGAAAGAGAATTAATGGTTACAGATTTCGCTTTTTATATACTCTGTCACGTGAAAGAGCTTGTGATTGGACAAGCCAGGGAGAAATTGCTTTCAAATCTTGAAGTTGTGAGAAGTTGTTTATTGCTTGTTTGTAGCGACTGCTACAAATGTCTCCTTTTTTACTTTCAAAACGAAATATTTAGAAGTTATCATGAAAAAAGATTTTTTTCGAGACAGCTTGTCCCCGTGTTTGAGTGCGTCATGTCATCATTTTTAGGAATTTTAATGTTTTACTCCTAATAACATATATTTAGTAAATACAATACAAAATGAACAAAATAATTCTTTTTAACAATAACGACGTAGAATATGATTTTATTGCGAGCAGACACTTGAAGGTCAAACGGAGATAAAGGAAGAATGTTCATTTTGAGGTCGTTATCGGTCAATCAGTACATTTCCTTTGTCGCCCTCAGCTAATAGCAGTTGTCTCCAGTGGAAACCGTTAATGCTATATGAAGATGTCCGGTGGACAGGGGATGAAAGAGGAGAGGTGTTGCTAGGCTGAAAGCCCGGTCCTTCCTGACTGACGTCCCCTTAAGTCTTTAAGGATCAGATAGAATCAATGCGCCCTGTTAGCTGATAGGTCAGTCTGTGGCCGAAGTCAGAGGGGGCATTGATTTACTAGAGAAAAAATTCTCTGTAACTTTTATTAAAGCAAAAGATCCATGCTGCAAAAGATGCATCATCTTCAACTATCTGCCACTTTGGGCTGGTAATGTCTCCGAAGGGTTAATAGCTCATCTTCGATAAATACTGGGTTTCAAAACTCCGTTGTTGAAGAGTTGAGAGATATCTTCTAAGATCGATACTGCAAGTTGGGTGAAGGTTAGATCGATACTGCAAGTCGGGTTAGGGTTAGATCGATACTGCAAGTCGGGTTAGGGTTAGATCGATACTGCAAGTCGCGTGGTGCCTCTAGGAGTAGATTCAGTCCAATGGCGGACAACTGACAACAGTCTAACAGTAGATCTTAATTTCGTCTTTAACAGACATTATATTAAAGTGAAAAACGTCAATTAATTCAGTACAAAAGTTTGCAAAAAATATAAAATTCGCCCAACATATGGGCATGCGTGTTTGTAAATGGTATTATCATTTCGCCTCACAGTTGGGAATTAAAATATATCATAAGGACAAATTAATTTCGAAGCTTTGAGCTGCAAGTGAGAATTCAATGTCCGTTCAAGCCTGCGTCTTGTTAATTCTGGGGATCTGAAAAGATAATTTTGGCGCCAAGAAATCTTCGGCAGTTAGTCATAACATGCAATCTGAATGGTTAAAAAAATCCGTAAGCGGACAAACCGTCCAATAAAGAGGAATTTCTTAAACACTGCCAAGGAAAGGAAGAAAAAGTAATGGATGATCATTATTTTTTAAAACAAGATAATGATGTACTTTAAAAAAGAACTGTCAATAAGTTACAAGTAACTTAATTCGATGACCCTGATAATAGAATACAAGGATTTATTTCAACATTTTGTCTGTACAACTCGTACAAACCCCCTCTCCTGTGGTGTCCCACTGGTCAATCCCAACACAACTGCAATGATAGCAATTATCGCATGAGTCGCAACACACCATATCATGGGCAATCGAACATGTAGGACAGAAGCATGGGACTCCTTCTGCAAATTCAGCTACTGCAGATTCTGAATCGCGTTTTACTTCTAAGGGATAAATATTTTTTTATAGAATGAACTTAGACATACTAGTCCTTCACTTAATTAATTAATTTAATTAATTTGCCCGAACCTGGGAAGGGTCGGGACTTATTTGCTGATTTGATGAGAACAATTTCGCCCTCTGAGACCTTCGGAGAGGAGGGGGCCGTCATCTTTAATGTTGGCATCTACTTCTCTAATTGAGAGCAAATAGTCATTGTGCCAAATATGTCTAAATTTACTGATAATTTTATCCATCAGTTCAATGGGATGCAAGAGGTTTTCCGAACTATAATTATTGATATCAATTAAGTATGAATAGCATGCAGATAGTGTTGTAATAATCTGATCAAAGGCCGGTAACTCTTCTTCAAAAATTTAAACCCCTGGCCGAAGGGAATTATGTACTTGGGGAGTTTTTAATTTAGAGTATCCAGGAAAAAGACGAAACCCCTCTTTAGTCAATTTTGACGTGGTCCCGTTAAATTTGTCCATTGAAATTTTAATCTTAAATCCTTTGCCAACAAAGCAGAAAAAGGAAAGGGACGCTGATGTCTCAATTTAAAAGACACTTCCAGGTCCTCAAGTTTTAATGAATTAGTCCCCGCAAGCGTATTAACAGGCATTTCCACCGTCCCTGGTTTTAATTTATTCCCGGGACTTAAACGCTTTAATATTTCCTCACAAAAGAAGGACTTCTTGCTACCGTATCCAAAAGATAGTAAAAATAGACCGGACACTTTTCACCTTCATTGATATTTTGAATACAGGAAATATACATTTTTCCTGTCCCAATAATGATGGACGTCCAACAAAGTATGTGGGACACATAATAGAAAAATGTTTCTTAAAGCAACAAACGGCGTAAGGATCATCCGGCTCGGATATCCATTTTATGTATATCTGCAGAAAAATTCCTTTTAATTTCCTCATTTTTATGCACTTGCAATCAGTCTCAGAGTGCTCACCAAGGCAGCTGATCCATAATTTAAGTTTTTTGGTTCTTATAATTTTCGAGTCAAAGTCCCGATATTTGGAACAAATTTTATTAGTGAGAGATTTAGAGTTATTACTAGTCTTTTTTGAATTAATTAATTAGAACTCAGGCAGCTGATCCATAATTTGAGTCAAAGTCCCGATGTTTGCAAAATTTATTAATCTCATCATTATTAGTGAGAGACTTGTAGTTATTACTACTCTTCTTTGAATTAATGTGTTTAGGCTCGGAACTCTCATCGCCAAATCAGATTTTGGATCTGATGAAGAAGCTGACATTTTTGGCGGGCTATTTTCCCGCCTCGCACAACTTATGGTGATGCCATCATAATATCCAAAATGTCAAAAGTATACGACATGATGGAAGAAAGAGAGGGGAAACGTTCATTAGATTTATTCATTAACTTTCTGCGCACGTTGTTCGGGAATTTAACGAACAGCATGTGAGCAATCATAATCGCTGATGTAGAATTATCAGAAAAAAATCTTTATTAAATGACTTGTCCATCTGAGTCAATTTTTACTTAACTCTACGATCTAGAAGAATTTTCAGGTCTTTAATTGGCAAAATTGCACTAATCAAGGAATAATGTCCTCGAAAATTTGGTTTATAATCTAAGATGAATTTAAAAATTTTCCCTTCAAATAAGCTAAAACCTGCTCATAATTTTCGAGGTTTATATCAAAATTGAATAAAAGATCGGATGCCTTTCCCGCCAATTTAGATTTTAGTAAAAACAGTTTATCTGCGTCATCTAAATCAGATGTGTAAAATTCGAATTTTCTAAGGAAGCTTCGAAATTCGAATTCATTTGACAACAGATTCCCACTGAATTGAGGACATTTTAACTACATTTTACATATGAACATTAGACTTTTCCAAGTCAGGTCCAAAACTTGCTATTTTCCTTCTAACTTCCGCCATAAACTGCGCCGAATCTTGACAATATTCAATCTCTCCTCCACTGAGGATTTTATAATAAACTGGTCGCAAAGATCATCCAGCTCGAATATCTATTTTTATGTATATCTGGAGAAAAATTCCTTTTAAATTCCTCATCTAGCTTTTCTCCTATCCAAGCTAGGGTCGTTGTTATTCGAAATTATTTTGCTTCTATTCGAGAAAAAAAATTTGAATTAGCCATTATTCTTCGACACTACCAATAACCCAATTAATGAAAGATCAAAATATTCGTTTTCACATCGAAATAAAAAAAAAGAGGTGAAATTTTTAATTTTCCGACATTAAATTATAGTTGTTGAAAAGGAAAAAAGGAAGAATTTGGGGACCCAAATCACCAGCCAAATAAAATATTTATTAAAGCAACGATATAAATTTAATAGTGCAAGGGAGATAACCAATACCTTCGCTAAGCTGAATATAATTTCGACCAGATGGTGGACCAAATTTATATAAAAACAAAATTCGCCAACACAATATTTAAGCAACAGACAAACAACATCAATAAAATTATAATTAATATTTTTTATATTTCTTCTGATCAATAAATATCAATATCTTCACTTGATAAATTTGGCACCAATTAGTAATAACAAGCAATCTGAATGGTTCAAACAAAATCGGGGCAGACAAACTGACCAATGAGGAGCCTGCTTATTTCTGCAGAATTTCTGACAAGCTTTAGTGCTTATTCATTTTCTGACTAAATTTCAAACAATTTTTACAGTTCATAGATCACCTTCTCAGCTATATTTTGAAAAAACAAACAAACAATGCAATTTTCGTTCAGTAAAACAAAAGTTACTAAAAAGGAATTTTATTTTAAATTACTGTTCCAAAATTCTCAGGATTAGTAAGGAATGGGGAAACAGTTCTTCCTTTCTGGTTGGTTGTTGGTTACCATAGCAACCAAATCATTTTTTGTTACCTCAAATCGGCTTGGAACGGCGGAGATGATGGCGTAACAAGATACAAAAGGTCGATTAGTTTTTTTTATATTGGCAACAACTAACTGTTGATTGAACGGCACAATCCAGAGAGAGAGAGAACAGAGAGAGAGAGAAAAGAGAGAGAGAGAGATAAAAGAGAGAGAGAGAGAGAGGGGAGAGAGGGGGGTAATAAGTGAAACAGGAAGAAAATTTTATTTCAAAGCTAAGCCTGGAAAAATCATGGATTACATAGAAAATGCGAGACTGAAAAGTAATATGGTTAAGATTAAAATTGGAAAAGTGAAAGGACTAGTTGTTAAAACCTAAAAAAATAGATATTCAAGTAAAAATATAATACATTTATGACTTAAAATATTGTAGCACTAGGAATTGATTATATTATAATATGGAATTGAATGTAAAAAAATCCTTAATGCTGCAATATTTTACGTTAAAAATTTATTATATTTTTTACTAGAATATCGTATTTCTCTTAATGCTATGTAATATATATATATATATATATATATATATATATATATATATATATATATATGTAAGGTCATGTCATATGCTACTGGTACCATGTAACCCATTACTAGCTGCCTCATGATTGGGTCACTGGCGACTAAACTGATTCTCCCACCAGACTTGTTTGGTGAGGAGCTGGCTAGTCTCCCTGGAGGATTAAAAACAAGACCTTCCAAAGGGCGAATGAACCCTTTATCGGGGCCAACGGCCAACTAGCACCGTGTGTATTTGTATGTATGTGTATATGTGTTGGGATGGAGAGGGCTCCCATAAGCCGTGGTGAAGGCAACCTTTCTAGGAGAAGCAAATCTCTGATTAAAAAAACATAAAGCGGGAGACCAGTACCTGCATTAAGCTGGTCTACAGTTTAACTTATTGCTGGCTATCTTGCTCTTGATTGTTGCTGGATCTCAACATTTTGAACCAAGACAGAGACTTAGCTGTCGTACAATGCTAAAACTCTCTAACATCATCTGTGTACAGATACTCCCTCAGGCATTTGTCTATAAAAATGGTTCTGTGACGATGGAAAAGTTCTGACGTGTGGAGGCTTGAAATGGCGGAAGCATGTAATAATTGATCTCAATGACCGTCTTCAGTGTCATGCCTGCTTGCGCGTGTGAACTCACCGGTAGGACTAAAAAAAAAAAAAAAATTCCATATTGGCTTCATGGACTTTAAGCGTCTGAGGGAGTGACACTCGACACGTTGCAATCATCATCATCATCATCATCATATATCTATCTATCTATCTATCTATCTATCTATATATATATATATATATATATATATATATATATATATATATATATATATATAATCATAAATACACGCATATTTTTTAAGTGAAATTAAAGTTCAAAATCAATTCACTCAGAAGAAGTTTACTTACAAAACAGTAGAGTTAAGTTCCAAGATTAACTTTTTTGGCAATTAAAAAAGTTTTAACTCATTTGCAATTAAAAAAATACTTTTTAATTAATTTTTAATTTCAGTTTAAAAAAAAAAGAAGCAAATTACAATAATTATAAAAGTTTTTTTTTTTTCTTTTTTTAAAATAGTTGTCTATTTTGCATGTATTATGCCCCTTAGTCTTATGAGGTCCCTTGGCCGGACATTTTTCTTATAGGGTTTCCCCTGACTGGACACCGGCAGGTTGACCGGTGTTTTGTTCCCTAATTGTAATCAGCAGCCTTTCATATCTCTGTCTTTTATCTTCTGTTGTCCTTCGCCGTTTTTAGTCATCTCCGGTAAGAAACATTATATATCTCCTGCTTAAAGACACTTTTTAATAATTTTAACGTTATTATTATTTTTTTAATATTATTTCACTTTGACTACGAACTTTGTTTATTTTCTTTACCCACATGTCCGACCCCCTTACTTTTAGCTGTGTTGTTCATTTCCTTACGCATACGACTCCGCATTTCAGCCCTACTTCTCGATTCTTAGCTTTTCTTTTTGTGTTCTCAACATTTTTCATTTTTCGTTTGCTTTGTTTCTTTCGTGTGTTTTTGTGAAAATATTGAATGAATACTGCTTATCGTAATTTATGGAATTAATTAGGTATGGGCAAATGAATGCTGATGCTCAAAACGTATAAACATTTTGACTTTTACTTTAAAAATCACCAAAACTCAGGAAATTAACTAATTTTAATGAAATTTTCAGTATTTATCAAATAATGATCGCGGAATATAAAAAAATATTTATTTAAATCTTAGTGGAAATGTATTATTCTATTTAAAAAAAAACAAAAAATACTTTTACTAAAGTTATTGTTTTCAGTAATAAATAAAAAACGCAAGAATTTATTTTTGCTTTTTTAATATATAAATAAAACATCGTAATTTGTAACAATAAAAACAAAATCAAATAATTTTTACAGAAACATTACGAAAAAAGACCTAAAGTCCGTATTAATTAATTCGATATAACTCAAAGAAAAATGAATTTCCCGAACTACCAACATTACCATTGAATTAAACATTGTTTATTTAATATTTTCACACACAAAAACTTATAATAGCAAAAATATTCCTACTTTTTTTAAATTACAGATTTCGCTTAATTATGCAAGATTTTAATAATTTCCTTGCTCGAAAGAATGTGAAACTTTCGGTGTAACAAAATTTTTATATAATCTTGAACAATAATTAAAAAAAATTAATTTAAAAACAGGAACGTAAAAATAATTAAATTAAAAAAAGATAAAAATTGATACAAACATTCAGAATATGAATGTATGGATGCACGTCTGGGGAGGGGAAGAAATGTGACACCCCTACCTCCTTTTACTATCATGATTTCATTTTGAAACAGCGTTTCGATTGGCTGAAATTTTGGGCT
Organism: Euprymna scolopes; assembly: GCF_053919585.1. Lineage (NCBI taxonomy): Eukaryota > Metazoa > Mollusca > Cephalopoda > Sepiida > Sepiolidae > Euprymna > Euprymna scolopes. The sequence goes on from NC_136527.1 coordinate 27,969,888, forward strand.
TACTTATAATAATGTTTACAAAATTTTAGTTTGTTACATTTTTGGTGAACGGTAAATTACTTGCTTTTTTAGGGCTAATTAATTTATTTTTGCTAAAACAAGGTGTTTTTTTTTATTTAACTCAATATCTTAGGACTTTACTAATTATCTTTGAAATAGACCCAGAAAACTAATATTTATCATTTAAAGGATTTTTACAATGAATGTATTAAACTTAAAAATTTAGCTGAATTAGCTCGCAGTGAAAACATTTTTCATTTTTTTTAATGTGTACAAATATTTTCTTCTTTAGGAAATTAACTTTAATCTCTAATCTTTCAAATACTATCAAAAAGTAGTCGGAAACCTACAAAAAAAAGAAGATAAATCGGCTTTCAAAACTAGGTCCCCCTTTTTTTGCCCGCCATTTTTGACTGTACCTAGTGTTAATTAAAAGGGTTAAAAATAGAAACAAATCGAACTTACTAGGGGAGATAATAACTTCCGGTGAATGCCGGAAAAATCCCAGTAAAAAAATGGCGTTTGGTAAGTCATTATTTGTATTTTAAACTAAATATTTTATCGTGGTTTATTTTAAATTTTGTTTTTCTGCGAACTTACTCTTCCGTTTGTCATCTTGAATGTAACTTGAGCTTGTAAAGTGAATCACATTTGAAAATTGTTTCCTTTATAAAAGCAGATAAAGTTAATCGAAAGCAGATTATAAAACAAAACAAAAAACGTAAGTATTACTACATGAATTTAGTATCGATTTTTGCGCATTTGCAGAATATGTTAAAAATGTAAGGGAGATAACTACATTTACTAAACGAATAATCCTAATGAAAATGTTGATTTTTCGTTGAAACTTTTCTCTGTCGATTGTTTTTGTATTTAATATTGAGTTAAACATAAAAACCAACTTCTTTATCGTTTACCAAAGAAAAAATTTTTTTATAAATTTTGTTTTTAACTGTTTCACAAGTAAAAAAGAAATTGTCTTGTTTTCATTTTTTTTTTCAGCAGATTATTTTATAGTTTTTCGGGTGTGCTAAAAACGAATATATACTTCATATGTGGCACAAACAATTATTTTTCATGATATGAGGAAATAACTTTTTCAAAAAGTGGGAATCAATTTTCTATATAAATTTAATGTAAAATAAGCACCTACTTTCTGGCCACATGCCCCAATCCTTTAAATAGTTAGTAACAGTCATTCATATGCAAACACTTCCATCAGAAGCAGCAGCAGTAGATATAAGCAAGAGTCAAACGTCACCGTCTTTGGTGCAATCATCAACCTCCTCAAGTCAGGTGAGTTTAACTTATTTTTCTCACATTCTCTATATAAATTTAATGTAAAATAAACACCCACTTTCTGGCCACATGGTTATAATTTTTTTTATTTGTTTTGTTGGCCGTTTTGATAAATTGTTGTTTACTTTCCACGTTAAAACTCTTTTTATCATGACAACCTTTATAGGTTTTCGGGTATGCAGAAAACGAATATCACATTTAAATTTGTTGCAAACAAGTATGTATCTGGATATTAAACATTGTTATTCTTATTAGTGGTGGTCAATTCAGTATGCACTTGCATATACAGAATTGGTCACCGCTGATAACATTAGGAATTACATTGCTTAAACTAAACTAACTTGCAACACACATATGTGTGCACTTGACCAAACCAGCAAACCTTACAAATAACTTTGACTAAATTAAAAAAATAATCATGATTCTTAAATTACAATATTACGGTTCTTAATTTTTTAGATGAGGAATGATTCTTTGTATTATTTAGATTATTATGTGAAGAAAAGGATTAATATTGCTCGAGAAGAGAAGGATCGGCATGCACTTACCTTGAATACTAACCATTGTTGTTAGCCATCCTTTTAAAGTTTTTTCAGTGCTCCGGATCATGTGATAGTTAATCATCTGATCCTTCCATTATATAAGAGGGGAGATTCCCTTGTCTTTTTTCCTTTCTCTTTCTTTCACCACAAGTTGATTCGGTTACCGGTGATTAAACGTAAATCTCTTTCACTTTCGTCTGGCGAAGATACTACAAGACGGTTATGTTGCAGAAGATGGCAATTCTTTCATAACCTAAGGTAAGTTCATTGCTCCCTTCTCGTTCTGAGCAGTCATTGATTCTTTTCTAGAAATTATTTTTTTTCACAATTAAGACTATTGTTCTCATCTTGATTGTTATTTATTGTGCAAACATTGTAAAAATGAAATTTAAGATGAGAACAATAGTGTGAAGAATCCAATAATGGATTTCTGATTTACTTACCGGATTGTGATGATAGACATTTTAACTTTTTGTTTTGAAAAGTGAGGACGAGATAAAATGAAACTATTTTGTCTTTTGAGAGACATTAACTGTGATAGATGAAATGATTAGAATTATTATTAATGCAGTTTTCATAATTAATGCATCTTCTGCATTTGTCATGTGTTCAGCTTGACTGAAAGATAGACAATAAAAGCTGTTCTTTACATGGGGAGGTTAGGGTGTTTATAATATGCTGTGGCAAATAATAATTTTATAAATTTTAAACGTTTTTCACTGTTTCAAAAGTTTACAGTGAAAAACAAAAATGCCGGTGCACGTGTAGAAGCGGTACCCCCCCCCCCGTGTATTTTTTATTTTCATATTTTTTTCGCTTTTTAATCGGATTATTATCGAATAAGCACTAAGATTTTATTTTCAATACTGACTTTTACTTAAAAAGGTCAATGTCTAAAATCATTCCAACTCCAATAATTCGTTTACAATGGTTGGTGTTGTTCATTATAAGCGATCTCCCTTAACCTTTACCACTACATTAGCTACTGATACTCTGCTAAAATTGTTAATGAATCGACTGCTTATTTGCACAATCTCATATTCTAATCTTTGACCATTTCTAAAACCCGTATGAACCCTGCATCTATGCAGATGCTGGTGTTTTAATGTAATTTTCTGTGCTAACCAACTATTGAGGAAATATGGGCATCTTCCGCCAGACTATATACTCATCAAATAATCTTCCTCCAGACTATGTACTCATCAAATAATCTTCCGCCAGACGATATACTCATCAAATAATCTTCCTCCAGACTATATACTCATAAAATAATCTTCCTCCATACTATATACTCATCAAATAATCTTCCTCCAGACTACATACTCATCAAATAATCTTCCTCCATACTATATACTCATCAAATAATCTTCCTCCAGACTACATACTCCTCAAATAATCTTCCTCCATACTATATACTCCTCAAATAATCTTCCTCCAGACTATATACTCATCAAATAATCTTCCTCCAGACTACATACTCCTCAAATAATCTTCCTCCAGACTATATACTCCTCAAATAATCTTCCTCCATACTATATACTCCTCAAATAATCTTCCTCCAGACTACATACTCCTCAAATAATCTTCCTCCAGACTACATACTCCTCAAATAATCTTCCTCCAGACTATATACTCCTCAAATAATCTTCCTCCAGACTACATACTCCTCAAATAATCTTCCTCCAGACTATATACTCATCAAATAATCTTCCTCCAGACTACATACTCCTCAAATAATCTTCCTCCAGACTATATACTCCTCAAATAATCTTCCTCCATACTATATACTCATCAAATAATCTTCCTCCAGACTACATACTCCTCAAATAATCTTCCTCCAGACTACATACTCCTCAAATAATCTTCCTCCAGACTACATACTCCTCAAATAATCTTCCTCCAGACTATATACTCCTCAAATAATCTTCCTCCAGACTACATACTCCTCAAATAATCTTCCTCCAGACTACATACTCCTCAAATAATCTTCCTCCAGACTACATACTCCTCAAATAATCTTCCTCCAGACTACATACTCCTCAAATAATCTTCCTCCAGACTATATACTCCTCAAATAATCTTCCTCCAGACTACATACTCATCAAATAATCTTCCTCCAGACGATATACTCATCAAATAATCTTCCTCCAGACTACATACTCCTCAAATAATCTTCCTCCAGATTATATACTCCTCAAATAATCTTCCTCCAGACTATATACTCATCAAATAATCTTCCTCCAGACTACATACTCATCAAATAATCTTCCTCCAGACGATATACTCATCAAATAATCTTCCTCCAGACTATATACTCATCAAATAATCTTCCTCCAGACTATATACTCATTAAATAATCTTCCTCCAGACTATATACTCATAATCTTCCAGTGCCTCTCCGTAGACTTCAAAGGGCCTGTCCCAGCATTTTTGAAAGGCTGTCATTACCTATTTACTATCGTGGATGAGTACAGTCGATTTCCCTTTGCGTTCCCTTGCCGTGATTGTTCTTTGCAGACCGCAATCAACTGCCTGATGAATATATTTCTATTTTTGGACTCCCCGCTTTCATAAATTCTGATAGAGGAACATCGTTTGTGTCGGAGGGGTTCAGAAATTTCCTGACGCAACTTGGGGTTGGGTGTAGTAACACTACTGCATACAACCCAAGAGGAAACAGTCAGTGCAAGCGCTATAATGGCGTTATTTGGCACTCAACATTATTGGCCCTGGAATCTAAACAACTACTCCTTAGTGCTTGGCAGGACGTTCTGCCTGATGTTTTAAATTCTCTTTGCTCCTTACTATGCACTAGTACGAATGCAACTCCCCACAAACGATTCTTCAAATTTGAAAGGCGCTCTTCTACTGGTACTGCCTTACCTGTTTGGCTCTGCGAACCTGGGAAGGTACTATTGAAACGGTTTGGCAACAGGAGCAAGTACGACCCTATGCATGCGAGAATATGGCATAATGATGGCCAGGAGGATTCAGTAGTGCTAAGACATTTGGCTCATTTTCTGCGCTCTGATGGACCTCAGGTTCCTGCTGAGAATACTCGATCCGACCTGGCAAATGCAGACCCGGCCCATTTCATTGAAACAAATCCAGTTGACAATATACCTAATATAGAAAATATAGAGAATTCGCAGAGACCAGCCAGTCCTTCGAATATTGAACTGCTTCCACGCCGGTCTAGCCGAATCCGTAAATCAGTCCAGTGACTGGACTTATAAATAAAACACATCGCCACTTTCAAAGATAACTTTCTACTTCGAAAAATAAATCTACACCTTGCAATCTCTTACTAATGGGGGGAGATTGTTATATTTCCATTAAAGTAAAAGTTTCTATGTCACATGATTTTGCACACATTCCTTTTCCTTTTTAAAAGGGCTGAGTTTTTTTCTTCTTCAACATTTCGTTAGTAATAGTTTTTGCGTTTACTGCTGCTACCTGCTATTTGCTCTTACGTTTACTATTTGCTCTTACGTTTATTATTGGCTGTGAAATGTGTTCGGTAAAGCCTAGTAAAGAGGTGCTGTCTTCCATTCTACGATAAAACACCACATCTTACCTCATTTTTCTTAAGCCAGTTGCAGTTTAGTATCAGACTTGTGTAAAGATTTTTGACTATATATTTGTTAGGGTTTGCAGCAATTCCATAATAGTTCTCTAAGGACTTCTTCAATTATGCCCATATATTATATTGTTTTACATGAGTGTTTATAAAATGTCTGACTGGACCCTTTGTGGTTAGGAGCGCTATCTGATATTTCCCCTTATTTCACTGCTCTGGTCACTCTTAAATACTACTCTACATCATCCACTCAACTCCTGTAAACTTATTGATCTTGTTTCTGATTCCACTGTTTTTAATGATAAAATTTAAAATCGGGAAGAACTTTGGACGAAAGTTAAAGAGAAGTTGGATGCCCTTTCACCGGAGTATTGTTGAAGACTAATTCAAGTAATGTCCAAAAGATTGCAGGTTGTGAAATTGCAGAAGAGATACACTACTTAATATTAACAAGTTAATTGTGTTCCTGTTGTATTTTTGATGCAGTAATGATCTAAAATTATATTAAAATACAATTTTCCATAATGCAGAGTTTTTTATGCCTTCTCGATTTGAAGTTATTTTATTAATTGACGTGAGCACTAGGATACTTTAATTAAAAGTCAAATATGAGCAGGTAAAATTATAGAGAAATAAAAGATGACTCAAATGAGGTTTTGGTTTTTTAAACTGTTACATTCAATTTGTTGTACTTGAAAAAGCTCAGTAAAATTGAAAGAAGAATTTTTAATAAGGCTTTTTAGATAGGTTTTTTAGACTGTTACATTAAATTTAGTATAATTTGAGGTTTTTGAAAAATGACAAGTGCAGATTTTTTGTGCCACTATGTATATATATGGTTTGGGTCTTGGCTTGTCTAGTCGCACTGATGAGCTGTATGTGGATGACTATATATATATATATATATATATATATATATATATATATATATATATAGTAAATGACAAGTGCAGATTTTTGTGCCACTATATATATATATACTACTACTATGTATATATATATATATATATAAATATATATACATAGTAGTATGTAGTGACAACGACTAGTAACAAAAATGTTCCTACATTTCATACTAGGATTCTCTGCAAGGACTCGTGGTGTTGTGATTAAAGTACATTGTAAAATTCAGTTGTAAGTTACAAACTCGTGAACGCTGAAGTTTGAATCATCAGTCAGTGAGATTGAAAATAGAAATTTAATTTTTTTACTCAGTCATTGTTAAATAAAGAATTTCATTCAAGATTCTGCACAGATTTTTTAATTTGCAAAAGAAAGATTCCCAATTTGCATAAAATACCCCTGAATAAGATCGGAGGTAACGGAGAAACGTTGTGAAAATAATACCCAAGATGAGAACAATATTTTGAAGAATTCAAATAATATGAATAATCAATTCTCATCTCTACAATGAAGAAACGTAAAGATTTATAGTTAAATATTTGTAAATAGAAATTTTGTCACTAAAACAAAGAAACAGGAAGATATTTAATAGGTTGTTTAGATATTTTAAATTAAAATCAAAATAAGAAATTCAATATGACCACATGAAATATAATTTTTCAAATAATATAATTTTTCAAATTTATTTTATATTTCCAGGTTTCGTAGCAATAAAAAGAAATTCATTAATTGATAAGAATGGCATTTCTTCATTGGTGATTTAAAAAGGTTAAATATCTTCATATATATTTTCTTAATAAAAATTTACAAGCCTTCCTATCATCATACACTGCATACATACATTGCATATACATTTTGTTGAATCAGATGCAATCCAACATGGCTAACAAACCCTATTCTTGTGAAGTATGTGGTTCTTCTTTTGTACGGAAATCACATTTATTGAGGCATATAAAAACACATACAGGAGAGAAACCACATTCTTGTGAAGTATGTGGTTCTTCTTTTGCACAGGAGTCAGATTTGTTGCGTCATACAAAAACACATACAGGGGAAAAACCATATTCTTGTGAAGTATGTGGTTCTTCTTTCGCAGAGAAGGCAACTTTGTTGAGTCATATGAAAAGACATACAGGAGAGAAACCACATTCTTGTGAAGTATGTGGTTCTTGTTTTACATGGAAGTCAAATTTGTTAAGTCATTTGAAAATACATACGGGAGAAAAACCTTAATCTTGTGAAGTATGTGGTTCTCATTTTGCACGGAAGTCAAATTTGTTGAGTCATATGAAAACACATACAGGAGAGAAACCACATTCTTGTGAAGTATGTGGTTCTTCTTTTGCACGGAAGTCACATTTGTTGCATCATATAAAAACACATACGGGAGACAAACCACATTCTTGTGAAGTATGCGGTTCTGCTTTTGTATTGAAGATATATTTGTTGAGACATATACAAACACATACTGGAGAAAAACCACATTCTTGTGAAGTATGTGGTTTTCCTTTTGCACAGAGGTCAACTTTGCTGGGTCATATAGCAACACATACAGGAGAGAAACCACATTGTTGCGAAGTATGTGGTTTTTCTTTTGCACGAAAGTCAAATTTGTTGAGTCATATGAAAACACATACAGGAGAGAAACCACATTTTTGTGAAGTATGTGGTTCTTCTTTTGCACGGAAGTCACATTTGTTGCATCATATGAAAACACATACGGGAGACAAACCACATTGTTGTGAAGTATGTGGTAATTCTTATGCATGGAAATCAAGTTTGTTGCATCATATAAAAACACATACGGGAGACAAACCACATTGTTGTGAAGTATGCGGTTCTTCTTTTGCAGTGAAAACAAATTTGTTGCGTCATATGAAAACCCATACGGGAGAGAAACCACATTCTTGTGAAGTATGTGGTTCTTCTTTTGCACGGAAGTCATATTTATTCAATCACATGAAAACACATATGGGAGAAAAACCACATTCTTGTGGAGTATGTGATTCTTCTTTTGCACGGAAGTCACATTTGTTGCGACATATGGAAACACATAGTGAAGAGAAACCACATTCTTGTTAATTATTTCACACAGAAATACAATTCCTTGCCTCATATTAAAACACGTATCGGAGACAAACCACATTATTGAGCAATTAGTTCTTTTGTACAGAAGTCAGATTTTTGGTCGTCATGAAACTGGAATCTTAGAGAAATATTAATCATACCAGTTATTCTAGGTGCCACAGGGCTTATGAAGAAGAACCTGAAGTCCTACCTAACTAATACTAACTAATATTCCTGGTGAACCAAGTGCAAAAGAGATCCACAGAACTGTGCTTAAGGGAACGGCAAAGATACTAAAAAGAGCTCTCGGTTGGTTTCAATAAAAAGCAGGGCAATGTTGGCAGCTGGTTTGGCTGCCCCATACTCAGCGTTAAAATCTTCAAAGGAAGAAAATAAAAAGAAACAAATGCATACCTCAGTTTTATACCAGTCTCATGAATCAAGAGAAATATCTCTATCACGAAAATGGCCAACCATTTTAATCAAGTCTGTTTTACAAATATGACAGAATGAGAATACAAGTCTGCTATGAACATTTTTTTAGATGATAACCGTTGTTTAAAATACTCCTGAACTCCTATTACAGAAAATTGAAAAAATGAGCAAAACAATATCGTCACAAGTATTTTCTGGATTCAGTAATCAAGGACTATATATGTAAGGCTTTATTAATTGGCTTCAAAGAGAATGTCTCCACTACGATCAAGACAGAATTATAATGAATTCGTACGATAAAAATTTATGACAAATACTTCTAAAATAAGTTATCTCCGCAATGACAGGTGCATTTTTCCCACACAGAAATAAAATTCTGTGACATATGTAGTTCATTGCAAAGAACGCACATTTGTTGTGTCATATGCAAAAACATGGAAGACAAAACAACTTTAAATCAACATTCAAATATCTATGTATGCATATAGAGTTCAAGTGTGAGCCCAAGCAAAGGAGCCCATTGATTTACGATAAATTTTACTGAAGAAAATGAAACAAAAAGAAAAAAAATGTGTTAAATATACTGACATAATAAAAAGATCCTAAGAAATATTTAGACACAATGCTTAGAAGATCAAACTTTAGCAATGAATTGATAACAGGGACAATAACTATCTATAAATTGTCCCTCGGATATGAATTCATATCGGAATAAAATTAATTGTAACAGGAGGATTTCTTCAAACTTAAATGTCTGGGTAAGCTAACAATTTATATGGTTATTCTGTTGTCAAAACTTCCAAGTTGAGTTGCACATGCCTACGTATGTTGCATGCCTTCTTCTTACTCGCCCATCCACATCAAGAACTAAAATCATAAAAAATTTTAAAAACAATATTTTTGTTATGTGCGTGAATATCTTGTGTGAAACAAATTGATTTTCTCACGCAAAAACTTGCGAAAAGAATATGATACTTTGATTATGTATATATTCTCGTGTAAATTTTTAAAACCACCTGAAAGAACAGTTTTTTATGCTGAGATCACGTTTTAAGATTTTTTACTTTTTTAAAACTTAATACATCTTAATAATGGGTAACAATTTTAGTCTCTATTTTATGTTACTTTGAACACGCCCACATGCTAGACATGTAAGCTTCAATTTTCTTTACAAAGTAAAATAAGAAAAAATGAAAATATTTTTTGTAATGTAGCTCTTCTGTTTTTATGAAATCAGCTTTAGACAAACATGCAAACACAAAATTGTACTGTTTGATTTTATGAATGTTTTTATTGTTTGGCATCCAGTAGTATGCTCCATTCAATGTGAAAACTAAAATGATAAAATTTTGAAAAAGTTTAAAACCATATTCTTGTGTAAAAACTTATACAAAAACGATAGAAAATATTTTGATCATTTGATTATGTTAATAATTTTCTTTTAAAAACAAAGTTTTTATTCTCATGTAAATTTTTAAAACCACCCAAAAGAACATAATCTTTATGCAAAGGTCATGTTTTAACAGTTTTTTTACTTTTATTTTTAAATTTAATAAATAAATAAAACGTCTATTTTATATCGAATATTCATATCTAAATGTCTATTAAAGGTGTTAACCTTTTATCATTGTTGTTTTCATAAAAATGTTTATTGCGCAAAATATGTTAAATACGAGTGACATTCAATATGTAATGACTTTGGCCAACTTCCGTTTATCTGATAGAGTAGAAATGTTGCATATGTAATGATTTATATCTCTATGGGTCATGTGGCAAATTACAGCTCTGAACTAATTGTTCTTGATTTACAAGTGTTTGAAATAAGTTAAATGTATAATGGAACCCTTCAAGTGTCATGCAATGATAAGTTGTTTTATTTGAAATCACGCACACCACAGGAAACTTGATAAACTTTCTTGAGGACAGAATGGCATGTTTATTTTATAGACGATCCCACCCTCATGTGTTGGTGATTGAGATTGAAGCAAATGGTCGCAAGTAAAGAGACGCACACCACAAGAAACTCGATAGCCTGTTTATGTTATAGACGATCCCATCCTCATGTGTTGGTGATTGAGAATGAAGCAAATGATTGCAAGAGACGAAACATACTGATATATGATAGTGAATAAATGTAGATTTATTTACATAAATATTCATGTGACGAAATGAATATAGAGTTCATTGAGAAAAGAATAAGGAATTAACGTTACTTGTGAAATATTTTTATGAGAGACTAGGCTGGTTAGTCAGGAGAACTGGTTGGCTGGCCATGTAAACTGGAGAGCGTTTTGTCACATGTTGACTGGTTGAGGGTTCAGCAAAAAAGATGGAAATATAAAGAATAGGAAGTGACGTGGCTGTGTCGCTTTCTAGTTACCATAGTTAAAGGGCGATACCCGAATTAGCCTGGGAATTTCAATCCCCACAAATTAAAAAAAACGATGTCACATATTATTTTTTAAAACGTTGTCATTGTGAATTCCAATATATCGTGAAATCTGTCGCAGCAGCACCTAGATCTGTTTTCCCTCTGTCTGTCATTGATGATGCAACTCTCAACTATGGCACGACTAGCTTTTTTGAAGATCTATTCTTGACTATTCGCCAAAAGATCATGATTAGTGCTGGATCTGTTGAAACTATCTGATGGATTCCTAGATTGCTGACAATTTTTCAGAAGCAAAAGCACATTAAATACCATACTGTACCTGAGCAATATTCATTCTAGATGTGTTAAATCGACTTCCACAGTTTACAGGAGTTAATTATGCTTCAATTTTCAGGAAATCAAATAAAGTTATCAAAATCAAGAAACGGGGCATGATCAGTAAATATTCCCCTGCAAGATATCACTTCGATCCACAACACACAATGTATGAGATCAGAAACGCAGAAGAACATGAAATTCTCTCCCATGCACTTTGCAATACGTTGCATTATCCGATTTTATAAAGGAAATAAATTAAACATTAATGTAATATCTTACATTATCCGATTTTTACTTATGCAAGCCAAAAATTTGATTTTGAACGGAAAGTGTTTTCCAAATGATATATCTTGATTAGTGAATTTCCGCATGTTCTAAAAAACTGTCTTCAGAGATGCATTAAACAATGCTAGAAATATGTAAATTTTGTGTTAAATCATTTCCTAACTTAATTCTTTTGTTAAAGGAGCAAAAACAAGAAATAAATTTAACCAAATGTTAGAATAGACGCTTGCATTTATTTAACTTTGGATTAATAGATTTATTTTGCATTTTTGTTTTTTCATGTAATTTGGCATTAAAATTATTTTCAATTTTTCGATGACCATTGTTAGATTAGTTGAGGAAGAATACATTAAACTGTTTATATCTATAATTTTCTAAGGATATAATAGTTATTTTAAATTAGTAATGTTTCTTTCTAAAATATCGTGGTACAGAAAGCAGACTCTCATTAATGTGTAAGAATATGTGCGTGAGATAAAGGCGTGTAGTTGAGTTATTGAAGATTCTTTTTCGCCTTTTGCCTCCTCCAGCCAAGTGCAGAGAGAGGGTTGTTTGGCACATGTTCTTGGGTATTTCGGCTCAACAAGCTTGAGAAATTTGCAGAAATCTGTGTTAATCAGCGTTCTAGATATATAAGCTTGGTTATTTAACTTAATGTTCAACAAAAGCTCGTACAGAGTCAATAAAGATTTGTTGGTTTTAAAGGTTTTATTTAAAGAGAAATTGTTCATGGGAGGAAAGACCAATATCTAATTAACTAATTATTTCGTAATCAGTTTTTCTTTGTTAGTCTTAAGGACAGGAACTGAGAGATGCAGACATCTTGGTTGTCTCGCTTCATGAATCAGGCTGCATGGAAACTCTTCTATCCTCAAACATGTGAGATACTTCTTTGATATATGTGACAATTTCATTTCTTATGCGTTTATCTAGGGAACGAAACTTAAATCACACCATCCACAGCACGGCATATTTCATCTGCCGACATGTATGATCTAACCCTTGCTAAAATGTATACAACTTAACAAAATTGTTATGGAGGTTCCAATAAGTAGAATGTATTTTTTCTAGTTTAAAACAATTGTCAAAGGTTATGAATATTTTGAGTTAAGGCGTTTTTGTTGCTAGAACAAGATGATGGAAATTATGATGGGAATTACTCACCACAACAAAGTATATGTCGGTAGCATGCTAAGTTTATTCTGCAATCCTTAAATATAGCCCGCTCATCCATACACCAAATAAAATTTAATCACATTAAGAAACTTATTGGTAATAATTTTGTAATAGACTGATTCATCATTTATAGCTAATATAGTTAAAACATTCTAGTTTTCAAATAGGGAAAAATACACGCTACTAACACAAATTAAGATCTTAAAATGGCAAAGTAATCCAGCTGCAAACAGCATAAGTACCCTCGCCATACTTCACACCATAAGTAATATAAAATTTGTGATCCGAAATAAGTAGACAATGCCTGGGATAATGGATTAATGAAACAAAACATACTTGACTTTGACCGTCACCAATCGCTTATTATAATTATTGCAAATACCTTAAGGAAACGTTTACTGTGGAATGTGAACGAGACTTCGCTGGTATGTTTTTCAGGCTAGCATGTTCTTCCATTTGAGCGCTGACTTTTCAAATCCCTCTTTTTGACTTACGTGTCTCATTAACCCGTTGTGTGAAAAAGGAGATGAAAATCTTCATGCAAGTTTCACTGTCACAAACAGTTTCAATCGCTCAAATGGAAGAGCACTATGAAGTTTCAGTCTTTAATCTATGTACGCTTAGCCACACTTAGAGATTACAAAACATATGGCCATGGATATCTAACACAATAAATCCATTTAATTGAAATAGAAAGAAAAAATCCATTAAAATGAAATACAGATGAATTCCTATCTTTAATCCTAGTTAATTTTTTGTTAGAAATGTTTCTTCTCTTTATAAAATTACTTGTTTTGATTTTCTAATTATTATTTTTATAATCGTATTCAATTCATATTTCGATCAATTTCACACAATTATGTAATGTTGTAAGCCTCCATATGTTCCTAAACACAATCATGCCCATGTAAATCAAAATAATAACTCGGTGGCAATGTAAAGTAATAAACAGCAATGATCGGAGTTTTACATTCTTCCCACACCAGCTTCATAAAAGGGTCAACCTAATTTGATAATTCCTTGGCTAAATATAACCCTAATCCTAATCTAATATCCCGCAAAGAGAAGATATGTTATAATTACGCCCATAACCTTTCGGAACTCTTATAAAGTTCTTCAAAACAAATTAAGGTAAAAACTTTAAGAGAAGATATGTTCCAATCACACACATAACCTTGTCGGGATTCTTTCTTATCAGTTCTCCAAAACAATTATTAAGGTTAAAGGCAATAAACTCAGACACACTGTGAGATCAAGGAATGTTTGTGATGATAGCTTTTTTAACAGGAACAAATATTCCGATACTAAGCTCCGATATTAAGCTAAATATATCAGCTGTGGATTTGCATGCCATAGAAGAAAGATTAACCACACGTTATAGTAGGATGTCTACAGCCACAAAAAGGGGGGGCTATAATCTGGCTGCAAAACTGAATTTAGGTAATAATGGCACAGATACAATGTTACAAGTAAATAAATAGGAAAAATGTCACATGAGAAAAATAGATTTAGTATGTTTGTCCCATACGTATATACCCAACAACTAGTAATATATAATAACACATGTTCAAATAAACGTATATACTCAACAACTAGTAATATATAATAACACATGTTCAAATAAACTTATATACCCAACAACTAGTAATATATAATAACACATGTTCAAATAAACGTATATACTCAACAACTAGTAATATATAATAACACATGTTCAAATAATCTTATATACACAACAACTAGTAATATATAATAACACATGTTCAAATGAACGTATATACTCAACAACTAGTAATATAAAATAACACATGTTCAAATAAACTTATATACTCAACAACTAGTAATATATAATGACACATGTTCAAATAAACTTATATACTCAACAACTAATAATATATAATAACACATGTTCAAATAAACTTATATACTCAACAACTAGTAATATATAATAACACATGTTCAAATAAACTTATATACTCAACAACTAGTAATATATAATAACACATGTTCAAATAATCTTATATACACAACAACTAGTAATATATAATAACACATGTTCAAATAAACGTATATACTCAACAACTAGTAATATATAATAACACATGTTCAAATAAACTTATATACTCAACAACTAATAATATATAATAACACATGTTCAAATAAACTTATATACCCAACAACTAGTAATATATAATAACACATGTTCAAATAAACTTATATACACAACAACTAGTAATATATAATAACACATATTCAAGTAAACTTATATACCCAACAACTAGTTATATATAATAACACATATTCAAATAAAATTATATACTCAACAACTAGTAATATATAATAACACATGTTCAAATAATCTTATATACCCAACAACTAGTTATATATAATAACACATATTCAAATAAACGTATATACTCAACAACTAGTAATATATAATAACACATATTCAAATAAACTTATATACCCAACAACTAGTAATATGTAATAACACATGTTCAAATAAACTTATAAACTCAACAACTAGTAATATATAATAACACATGTTTAAATAAACTTATATACCCAACAACTAGTAATATATAATAACACATGTTCAAATAAACTTATATACCCAACAACTAGTAATATATAATAACACATGTTCAAATAAACTTATATACTCAACAACTAGTAATATATAATAACACATGTTTAGATAAACTTATATACTCAACAACTAGTAATATATAATAACACATGTTCAAATAAACTTATATACCCAACAACTAGTAATATATAACACATGTTCAAAAACAAGTAAAAATATATATTTTACAATATTATGGGGGTATAGTCACTTTTAAAAACACTATATTCTTCAAGGACGGTCATAGAAGGGGTTTCATTTGATATTTATTCAATAAGGGAGCCGTTTCCAACCTAACAAAAAGAAACAAGTTTTCCGGATACGAATTTTCCGGGGACGAGATTTTTGGGTACCGGTGTAATCATCAGCAGAAGACATTTTTTTAATATAATATTGAAAAAATAAATAATTAGATCTAGAATCACTAAAAAGAAATAATTGAAAAAATGTTATTAATTTTAATAATGATTTGCTTTGACAAATACGGATGCGCAAAATTGTAAAAATAAATAAATAAAATAAAATAAAGGAAACAGACAGGATGTGTATCTCAATCACAGTATTATATGAACCGCCAAAACTGGAGGGGGGCATGTAAGTACTTTTTGACGGACCGTCTTTTTAAAAATCTACAAAAAATCAGGTAATTATCCAATCAATACGAAATTTTCAGCGATTATTAAGAGAAGAATGAACTTTATAACAGTGTACTTATTTTTCATAAACAATATATATATATATTTTTTTTTTGCTTACAAATGCCACCCTTGTTTTGAGGGGGTTCCAAATATGCCAAATAATCATCTGAAACTGAACAAAACATATTATGTTGTTGTAAGGTACGGGATTATAGATTAAAAAAAAACTTTTTGCATACCTTATTTTGATGTCTTAACATCAGAACTTTTATTGTGTTTAATTATCCCGCTTTTGAGTTTTGAAGTGTGAAATTCGGTGAATATGTTAAGTAAAATAATTAATTTAATTATGCAAAACAAACAAAAATCTTTGATAAATAAATTAACAATTTTTTTTAGCGAGCCGAATAATGCATGGCCATTATTAAACAGGGCATGCTTTGAAGAATCGATACAAAAAAAATTCGATAAATATTGTGCCCTTTGTGTTAAAAATATTATTTTTTCAATCAAGTTTGGAAACGTTTGCCGCCTTTCGACTATGGTGGACCAAACGCGCTGAAATATTTTTTTTATTCTGCTTTAAATTGCCCCCCTCCCCATTTTGGAGAGCCTGGTCCCCACACACATACACATTAAAAACCAAACTCATACAAATGGTCACCCATCTGGTACTGGCCAGCCTCAGCGTTAATAATACATTGAAATTTTCGTCACTGAAAAATAAGGGGGATTTTTGGGGGGCTTTTTGGTCTTCCGAAGTTTGCTTTTTATCAAGTACAAATGTAAACAGTAATCAAATCGACTCGAAGTAATTGGTTGCCTATATGAATAAGTGGAATTATTTGAAATCCAGGTACTTATATTATAATATTTTTGCATATTCTCATAGAAAATCACCCTAAATCTTAGTTAAGAAATAAACGAATTAATTCTTTCAAAAACCTTCCTTTTTTTTTTAATTTTATATACGCTTTTTGTGCAAAACAAAAAACGCCAATTGTTAACTTTTTGGGAAAATTTAACATTTAAAATGTAATTAAAAATAGTAGAAAAAGTTTTACATTATTGTGTTTTCTATATGATAAAATTCAGGGTTTTATCTTTCTGGAAAAAAAAGTTACTCAGACATAATGGATTGTAATAAATGTAATTTCGTATTAAAAACAACAACAACTTGATTTTTCGGCCATTTTTGGCGGTGCCTACAGTATTATCTTTAATCATTAATAAATTGGTTTGGGTTATTTTTCAATAAATAAATTGTCAGTGTAATCAGTGATTTTAATTTTTTTATATCTAAAATGCAATTTTACTTTCAGGATTTATTTAATTTATCGTTACAAAACGTTTGAGAATAAATCGAGTCATCGTGTAAAAAAGTAACTAAATATTTTAATTAACAACCATATTTTTACAACAAAATAAAATTACATAATTTAACGAATATTTTTTTATAATTTTTACAGAAATTAAAATATAATAATGTTTCAATTGTTATTTTACAATAAAATGGACTTTCTAACATTTTTTGGCTTTTGTAGAACTTATGCGTGACGCGTTGTCTCTTGTTCTGATTGTGCGAAGCTAGATCTGTTACTACACTCTCGTCGCTTGTGTGTGTGTGTGTGTGTGTGTGTGTGTGTGTGTGTGTGTGTGTGTGTGTGTGGAGCTATTTAAACTATTTTTGTACCATTTTAGTTCAATATCTCCCGCTTACAGGGGGGGGGGATAATAAAGCTAATTTTGCACAAACAAGATGTCTTTTTTTTTTTTCAATTCAATATCTTAAGACTTTACTAATTATATTTAAAATAGACCCAGAAAACTAATATTTATCTTTCAAGGGATTTTTATAAGGAAATATTTTCGCGTGTAATTTTTCGCTCTCGTATAGAGATTAAGGTTACTTGTGCAGTTTACCAAATACATTTAAAAAATACTTAGATAAATATTTTAGTTATTTTTAAATCCCTTTTTTATTTTGTCCTTTGTTAATCTTTTTTCGTTTAAATGCAGCCCCCCCAACCCCGTTATCCGCTCAGTAAAATATGATTTTATTCTGTAAAAAAAGTACTTGATCAAATTGAGTGATTTTTATAGAAATAAACACTTTATTCCATTACGGATATTGTGATAATTTGGAGTGCTCGAACTTGAGCAGTGAGGTTGGGGTAAGTAAAGGACAGCCCTCATCTGTGGATAGATAAAACGCCCGGACATGGACGTAAAGAACTCTCGCAAAGTCACGTTATTCGAACGAGAAGTTGTGTGTTTAAAAAAAAACTGTTTTACAATGCTTTAGTCTGTTTTTCTATCCTCGGTGTTAGACGAAGAACACGTGTTAATTTTTGTTACCCAATCGCAAGCTTCAGCCCCCGTTTCGTTGCAATCTTAAAACGTCTTTTCTCCCACACCTCCTTGTTCGTCGATACGAATTCATGGTTCTTTTTCAATATCTTCGTTTTGTTATGTCTTCGGAAACTGCACAAGCACCAGATTAATTTTAGGCTGTAATCTTTCAAACACAATAAAAAAAATATGAAATCAATAAAAAAAAATATGATAAGCAAGCTTTCAAAACTATGTGCATTCCGCCATTAAATTGCAAGTGCAACGAATTAGAGAATTCATAAAGATGAAACTTGTAATCTGTTCTCTCTTATGTAAATATTAAAATGTTAAATAAAATAATATTAATTTTATCCGTGACATTCACCAAATAGATCGGCTCTTTTTCGAAATGATTTATTTTTTTCTTCTTCCTCTTCAATTTTGTTTTCTGCGAACTTGCTCTTCCGTTCGTCATCTTGAATGTTAAGTTGAGCTTGTAAAGTGGAATCACATTTTAAAAATTGTTTCCTTTATAAAAGCAGATAAAGTTAATCGAAAGCAGATTATAAAACAAAAACGTAAGTATTACTACATGAATTTAGTATCGATGTTTGCGCATTTGCAGAATACGTTAAAAATGTAAGGGAGATAACTACATTTGCTAAGCGAATAATCCGAATGAAAATGTTGATTTATTGTTTGAAAAGTTTTCGCTGTCGATTGTTTTTTTTGTTTTCAATACTGATTTAAACATAAAAAACTTCTTTATCGTTTACCAAAGAAAAAAAAATCAATTTTATAAATTTTAAGGCACGACTGTAGTTTAGGTGGAAAAATAATCTCGAACGCTTTATCACATAAAAGGAACTAATTTCCCCAATCACCGGTACGTTATTATGCCAATAATATATAAACAATAATATAGGTATTTCAGAGGTTGTTTTTGAAAATAACTTTAAAAAAAAAAGAAAAAAAAAACTTCTATTTATATTGCTTTTGATTCAAATAAAAAAAAGGTTTTCATAGGTTACAATTATGAAACGTTCTATTCATATTTAAATGTTTTATACGTTTCGTGTTTTTTTTTTTGAATTGTACACAATGAATACCCTTTTTAATGATAAACAATACATAAATAGAAATGATAAATTATCAGACATTTTTAAGTTTAAGTTTAAACAATATTTTTAAAAATGTTTAATTCAAAATTGAATCACGTGATTATTATTAAATCACGTGAGTAGTTACAAACGATACAAATTAATATTAAACGCGCGTAATCTCTTGTAATTTATTATTTCTCTATTTCAAATTTAAATTTATTAACTATAAAACTTAAACTTAAAAAGTCTGATAATTTATTATTTCTATTTATGTATTGTTTATCATTAAATAAAGTTATTCATTGTGTACAATTAAAAAAAAACACGGAACATATAAAACATTTAAATATGAATAGAACATTTCATAATTGTAACCTACGAAAACTTTTTTTATTTTAATTAAAAGCAATATGAATAGAAGTTTGTTTTTTTAAGTTGTTTTCAAAAACAACTTCTGAAATACCTATATTATTGTTTATATATTATTGGCATAACCAGTGATTAGGGAAATTAGTTCCTTTTTATGTGATAAAGGGTTCGAGATTATTTTTCCACCTAAACTACAGTCTTACCAATTTTAAATGTTTTTTTCCCGGCGCATTTATATTTTGTTTTCAATACTGACTTAAACATTAAAAAAAAACTAAAAAACGACGGTCAACATCTAAACCTAAAAAAATGTCTTGAATCTTTCAAACTCCAAAAATACTTTACAAAGAGGACTTTGGTAAGTTTTCGATAATGCTGAAAATGAATAAATAATTCAGAAGTTGCACAGAGAATTAGTTTTCATGATATAAGAAAATTATTCTTTCAAAAAGTATGGATCCCTTTTCTATACAAATTTGATTTAAAATGAGCACCCACTTTCTGGCCACATGGTGATTTTTTTCTGCCTTAAAACCATCATTACTTACTTTCCACCTTAACAATCATCTTTTACCATTGCAACTTTATAGGTTTTCGGGTATGCTGAAAACGAATATCGAATATTTAAAATCGCTGCAGACAAGTAGTTTTATGGATATTAAGCTAAGTAATTCTTTATCTTATCAGTGGTGGCCACCATTCATAACATAAGGAATTACATTGCTTAATATTCGGAAAAACACGTTATTGGCTTGTTAACTCAATTTTTTCTTTCCAAGAATATGTTTCTTTGGCTGACGTACATGAGTGCTACCCAATTAGCAAAATACACATTGGCTCTGATGTTGAACGTTGTTCGATTGAGGGAGAATTCATTATTTTTGAAGGAAAGAATTTTTGCGTGTGTGACCAAGTTTTTTTTTTTTTTGGCTTGAAATTTCTGCATGATTTTTGTTCTGAGTTTATCTGTCTTTTTTCGATGGATATTTTTTTTTTGCCAGAGTTTATGTAACAGGAAAATTGGTGAAAGTTAAAATGGAATGCGCACTATTTTTATTTAATGGAACCAGTGCTATTTTTATTTATATCTTTTTATTTAAAAATAAAACTTTCAAGTTCGCTTGGACTTTACTTTTTTTCCCAAATGTTATCCCTTACCAAAGTAAAAGATCGATGCATCTCTTAGAGCGATCTCGTGTTGCTCATCACCATAGTATACTCTACAAGGCATTAATATATTATTGAATGGCAGGATCACGTCTCTCTTGTAGAGCAAGTGGTATAGTGATAATTTTGTCATTTTGCTTACAAGGTCACATGATGTAGGTGGAGGGTCTGCAATGTCTTCTTTATCACTTTGTTAACATTTTCCGGTCCATCACATGTTAACAGCTGGGGTGGTGCCCCGAATCTGAGGAGAATTTCATCCAGCAACAGATGCACCACCGTTTCTGCCTTCTTATTAGGAACCGCAAAGCCTCCAGCCAACCACTATATATATCGATGAAAGTCATTATGTACTGGTTACCCAAAAGTGTCTTTGGGTCTGAAAATATCCAACGCCAGTGGTATGAAAGGAAAAGAAGGCAGGTTGTCGCTTCCTCATTCTTTGGGTAGGGTCTGAAAATATCCAACGCAAGTGGTATGAAAGGAAAAGAAGGCAGGTTGTCGCTTCCTCAGTCTTTGGGTAGGGTCTGAAAATATCCAACGCCAGTGGTATGAAAGGAAAAGAAGGCAGGTTGTCGCTTCCTCATTCTTTGGGTAGGGTCTGAAAATATCCAACGCAAGTGGTATGAAAGGAAAAGAAGGCAGACTGCATTTGAGGTTGTCTGGATTGCCATACGATACATTTCCTATGTATTCGTTCCCTTTTTTAAATAAACATGATCATAAATAGTTTTGCTTCATTGCATGAAATGTCTTTTCCATTACCATTATTGTTATGTATTAACACTCCTTTGTAAAGATGCGACGGTACATATAATCTTATGAACAGTTTGTTGTCAGGTTGGGACAAGTAATACACTATCTCGTCCATCACTATGAACTTTTTTGTTCTGCATCTTTAAATCTAAAAGTTTCATTATCTGCGTCTTGTTCCCTAATTTAATAAAAACCAAACAATGTAAGACGGTCGTGCGATATTGATAGCCCCTCAACTTTCTTATACAATGAAAACTATTTGGGCTCAAACAAAACAATTAAAGTTTATCGCACCTAGTAATTCCTATCATCTATTTCTACTGGGAATTGTCATTGTCTTGATTAGAGGTCCTCACAAACATTGTCCTTCCCTGTCAAGTACCATCTCGTCTGCATATCATCATTGTTTATGGGATAACATGTAAATTTGTTCTTTTTAATCTTTACCCTCATTCAGATCATAGAGGAATTGTGACAGACATGCCCGAATCACATGATTGGGGGCATCCTTGTACATTCTGTAGTCCTTCTCAGGACCAGGATAACCAGTATTACGATATATGTGAGCTTCAGTTTTAGGCTGTCAAAGGCAAAATGACAAAATGTCGTCACATTAGAGCATCACATATTTCCTCATTAGATGAACTAATTGGTCGGCAATCTCAGAAATATTTGTTTATAAATCATCGATAATATGACGTCATACCAATGAAAACTCTGACTTGCCTCACAGTAGTTGGAGTCGAGATATGTATATACTCTGTTCACTTACTTTTAACCCCAGGTACTGTACTTCACCTAAAACCGCACACTACATAGCTTTTAACCTGAGGTTGTACTCATGTAAACTGGCTAGTACCATATCTATGTGATTTAAGTAATTTTCCATAGTGTCATCAAATTGTAGAACTATGGACATTAATTTCTGGAAGATCCCGGGGGCGTTTGCAAGTCCAAATAGCATCACATTAAAGTGTGGCATAGGTTTTCTTTATCGTCCTTACTTAATCTCTGTAATGTTTCAAGTCACACTACACTTAGCTATTTGGCAGTCCCATCTCAAGGTGACTGATTGATGTTGTTTATTATAAGCAATAGAAATTGGCAAAGACTTATTCAAAGAATTCCAAAAAGATTGCACCCTGAACTACTTAATATTAACTTCAGCAACATATTAACTTCCAACTTGAATTCTTCAGGTACTTTTATTCCCTTCAAATTATTCTCAGGAATTTCATTCTTTTGTTATCAAGCATGGGAATCTATGTAAGTCACACTACACTTAGCTATTTGGCAGCCCCTTCCCAAGGTGACTGGTTGATTTTCATTATGAAAAACAAAAACTTACGAGACCCTTCAACCTTTACCACTGCATTAGCTACTGATACTCTGCTACGATTGCAACATAACTTACGTGACCTTTACACCTTTTTGCTAATTAATCCACCACTTATTTGCATATTCTTATCTTTGACAAAGTATTATTATCATTCCTAAATCAAAGTACATCCTCACCCCATTTTTCTTAAGACAGTAATGGCTTAGTATCACATTTTTGTTGCAACAAAGAATTCCTGATGGTTAGACTGACTTCCTATCCCAACTCTTACAATTAATTGGAACCCATTAGCTGTTCTTAAACTTTTTTCTCACAAAATATATCGTTTTTCTTAAGCTAATAACAGTATAGTATCACATTTGTGTACTAGCAGTGTTCAATACGGGCATCTCACTGACTTGCTATCCTTACTCTTACAATTAATGGAAAACCCATTAGCCATTCTTAATCTTTTTTCTCACATAGTTCAGGCTGTTGTTTAAGTGCTTTAAAAAACACTGCTATTTATTACTGACATCTCTGCTTCCCTATTCAGCAGAATTTTATAATTCTTTCTCTCAATTCTAATCGAAACAGAATTTGATGTGCCCATGTTACCAACTATGTGCATTGGTATGCTCTTGTTCTGGTCGTCGAGCATTGCACGAATGGAGCACTCCTGGTTTCCTTGGATATGCTTCTTGAAGAATCTCCGTATGTTGCCTACCTCGACAAAATAGTAACACTCAAATATCTACCCGCTTCTTTCCTTCTCTCTTGTTTTAATACTAGTCCCTTATTCTCTACTTGGTTTCCTCTTTTACATCTCCATACCTTGGGGGTCTGGCTGTACTCACAGCCTCAACTAGAATCTGCCGTTTTCTGTGACAAACCTCCATCAGCTCCTTTTCATACTCCTTGCTTGCATTGAATCAGATCTTCCAGTTAACTTCTGCTAGGACTTTCTGATAAGCTGCTTGAAGATCCTGTGGCTCGTGTCTCTACACAACCATCTTCATCTCCCTATCCCTAAGACCCTCTATTTAATGTATGTTATGCAGTCGAATTTGTCACCCAGAAAAAGAATTGTACACTTTGCTTTTATATAAAAATATATAAAATTTTATTTTCTGTTTCATTACTGCCTCATATGTGTGGGCCTAGCTAGAGATGGAGAATGTGGGCTAGGAGGTTGGTAAATGGAGGAATGCTTGTGCGCCATTGATTGCCGACTGTAGGCCTCACATTTTTTCTCTGCACTCTATATGTGACCTGCTTTTTGTAGGTGTGCTCACCTTCAACTTGCATGCATCAAATAGTTGCCCGTTCACCACTGATGATAGAAATTCTGACAACCTGACCCCATCATTTAGTGAGTTTGCTACCAGCTCTCATCCATGCGTTTGCGTGTGTGTATCTTCAACACATGACATCAAGGAATTTAACTCTTGTCTCTTTTATTTTCCAAGTCATGTGATGCCACGAGGGGTTAACATCATTAAAATACTTTCATAACACCCTAAATATTTCTTAATATCTTTACCTGTGTAGCTAATATCTAAACTTCAATTCTCACAATCTATACAATGTAAACAAAGTAATGGTTTGGTTCCTAGAACAGAGCAAAATCAATATGTACTAATAAAAATACATATCAAAATGAGGTGGAAAAATTAAGAAATCACCTCACCAAAGAGCTAGACAGAATATATTATTCATGAGAGTATTCAAGAATATAGTATTCAAGAGTGATTCGACTCCAAAGAAACATGTTTTGCATGTGAAGATGCTTATGGAAAAACATGACTAAAATATTCCATGTTAATGTGGAAAATTCTACAAATGTGAGCCATGTCATTAAGTAACAGTAAGGTTAGAAAAACATTGAAATATGTGGAAAGATTGAAAATTAGTTATGGCGGAATTTATATGGATGAAAAACGGAAACCATCTACCCTTAAAAAGTAAAACCTATAGAGAAGAACAATAGTAATATATATATATATACATAGAGTAAAATGTAGTATAAATTCTCTCTCTCTCTCTCTCTCTCTCTATATATATATATATATATATATATATATATATATATATATAGTACTAAATAGTGATAACATCTAGAAACAAATATTTCCTAAATGTGTACAAGTATTGTCTGCTAGGACCCATGGTGCTATGATTAGAGTACTTGGTAATTTTTTTGTATGTTACATACTACTGAACACTGAAGTTTCAATCCTCAGTAAGATTTAAAATAGAATTTAAAATTACTTAGAATTTTTACCCAGTCATCGCTAACAATTCAAGAGCATGCAAATCTCATCTACCAAATAAAGGGTTCCATATAGAATTATGTACAGATTCCTTACTGCAAGAGAAAATGACACCCAAGATGAAAACAGTATCCAAAATAATCAATACTCATCTCTAAAATGAAGAAACGTAAAAAAAAATTAGTTAAACATTTGAAAATAGAAACAGATCTATTTTGTTAATAAAACAGTATTGCATGAAACCATAACTCATTGTATTTTGAAATTTTTTAATAAATGTTTTGGATTTTTAAATAAAAATCAGCATAAATTCAATTTTACAACATGAAATGTATTTTTTCAAATTTGTTTTATATTTCCAGAATTTGCGACAATGAAAAGAAATCCATTATTGGATAAGTGGCATTTTTTCTATTAATGATTTAAATATTTCTTCATATAAATTTTCTAAAGATGAAATTTATTAGCTTGTCTATCATCATACACTTCATTGCATATACTTTCAGATGCAAGTAAACATGGGCGCAAAACGACATTCTTGTGAGGTATGTGGTTCTTCTTTTACACAGCAATCAACTTTGTGTCGTCATATGAAAAAAAATACGGGGGACAAACCACATTCTTGTGAAGTGTGTGGTTATTCTTTTGCAACGAAGTCAAATTTATTGAGACATATGAAAACACATACAGGAGACAAACCACACTTTTGTGAAGTATGCGGTTCTTCTTTTGGATCAAAGTCAAATATGTTGAGTCATATGAAAACACATACGGGAGACAAACCGCATTCTTGTGAAGTATGTGGTTTTTCTTTTTCGTGGAAGTCAAATTTGTTGAGTCATATGAAAACACATACCGGAGATAAACCACATTCGTGTGAAGTATGTGGTTCTTCTTTTGCATGGAAGTCAAATCTGTTGAGTCATATGAAAACACATATGGGAGACAAACCACATTCCTGTGAAGTATGTGGGTCTTCTTTTGTATGGAAGTCATATTTGTTGCGTCATATGAAAACACATACGGGAGAGAAACCACATTATTGTGAAGTATGTGGTTCCTCTTTTGCATGGAAGTCAAATTTGTTACGTCATATTAAAACACACAGAGACGACAAACCACATTCTTGTGAAATATGTGGTTCATCTTTTGCACAAAAGTCAAATTTGTTGAGTCATATGAAAACACACACAGGAGACAAACCACATTCTTGTGAAGTATGTGGTTCTTCTTTTGCATGGAAGTCAAATCTGTTTAGTCATATGAAAACACATACGGGAGATAAACCACATTCTTGTGAAGTATGTGGTTCTTCTTTTGCATGGAGGTCATATTTGTTGTGTCACATGAAATCACATACGGAAGACAAACCATATTCTTGTGAAGTTTGTGGTTTTTCTTTTGCAAGGAATTCACATTTGTTGAATCATATGAAAACACATATGGGAGACTAAGCACATTCTTGGTGAGTATGGTGTTCTTTTGCACGGAAATCTAATTTGTTGCCTCATATTAAAATGCACACCAGTTGTCCTTATGATGCTGTCATTAACAGAACTGACAAGGAAAAAAATAAGAAAATACCAAGGACATGTACGGCATGAAAAGAAACTGAAATCTTTAAAAGATATCATTTCAATCATTATAGGTGAAACAGGGATTATGAAAAATAATTTTTAAAACTATCTGGCGAATATACACAGTGAACCAAGTGCAAAAGAAATACCAACAATAGCACTTAGAGGGATGGATAGAATCTTAAAAAGATTTTTCGGTTTTAATAACTAAATAAATGGGAGAATGTTTGGCATTTGATAGAATGCCCCATCCCATCAAAAAGAAAGTGATAAGATAATTAAAACAGTGACAGACCCCATTATTTGGAGTATGTAGTTCTTCTTTTGCATGGAATGATCCATTATTTAATCATATGCAAACATTCATGAGAGAAACCGCATTCTTGTGAAATATGTGGATATTCTTTTGCACAGAATGATCTTTTTGTATCGAAGTCCAATTATTGTGAAGTATTTTTTAACAGAAGTCAAATTTGTTGAGTCATATGAAAACAGAGGCAGAAGACAACATTCATGTGAAGTATGTGCTTCTTCTTTTGCACGTGGGAAACAATATCTGCTGATCTTCCAAAATTAATACTTCAAACGAAACAAGATCTAGCAGAACAACGAAAATTATAATTATAGTAGGAGCAACTGAAATTAGACTAACGAATTTAAAAAACTACCTTGCAATTATATCTGGTGAACTAAGTGCAAGAGAGATTGAGACCATTTCACAAAAATCTATAAATGATTGCTCAGTTGAATTCTATGAGATAAAGAGGGAATGTCTGGTATCCTGTAGGATGCGACATTACCAGCTTAAACAAAGAAAATTAATTAAAAAGAGACAAACAACATTCTGTGTGAATAGAAAGAAAGATTTTTTGTGTCATAATAGAACATAACAATATCTATGTATCTCAAAGAGTTGAAATGTGAACCCAAGGTAGGGAGCCCCTTGATTTCTGAGAACTTTGAGAATAATTGAAACCAAAAGAGACAAAATACCAATTGACCAATGAAACCTCCTTAGAAATATCTAGAACACTAAACTGTATCAATGACGCGATAACAGGAATAATAACTGTCCATAAATTTGTCATCGGATATGAATTCATATCGTAATAAAATTAAGTGTAAGTTCCAAGAGTATCTCTTCAAAGTAACAAAAGTATGTGGTTAAACTAACAATTTATCAGGTAAATTCGACACTCACTTCCAACTGCCAAACTCAACACTGTTGTCAACATGTCCAACTACAAAACACATTATTTCAAGTTGACTTGCGCAAAACTATGCACACCTTGTTCACTTTACGTCTGCTTTTTTCATCTTATCATTTACAATACCTTATAATTTACAATATCTTATAATTTACAATATCTTATCATTTACAATACCTTATCATTTACAATACCTTATAATTTACAATATCTTATCATTTACCGACCCTTTGAAGCACTTACTTAGCTAGCATGCACACATCTAAATTTTGAAGTTAAATAAATTAATTGTAAAAATCCTTTGAAAGATAAATGTTAGATTTCTATGTCTATTTCAATGATAATCAGTAAAGTCCTAAGATATTGAATTAAATAAAAACACATTGTTTGTACAAAAACTATCTTAATTAGCTTCCAAAAGCAAGAGATTCTCGCTTTGCAGAATGTTAACAAAACTTAAGTCTCTAAAGACGGATTATATAAAAGATCCAAATCTAAAACAGTCAAAATGTTGTTTGAAAATTATGCCATGTAGTTAAAGGGAGGTAGGGGTGCTAGTTATCTTTTTCCAGCCGTACATTCCTATCATGAAAGTTTGTATAATTTTTACCATTTCTAATTTATTTTTCTATGCTATTGCTTTTAAATTAAACTATTTTTATTTTATTTTTCAAGATTATCTCAAAATTTAATTCATACCTGGCTAAGCAAATTATGTATAATCTAAATTTGTTATCGTGTAAAATGTTCATTATCTTTAAAAATATATGTAATATGCTTTCTTTCTTTTTCTTTAAAAAAGAAGGGAAAAACATTTTACCATGTAACCTCAAATGCCTAAGTGAGCCCACTCCTCCAATGACCTCCGATAGTAGGGTAGAATTTCTTAGCATCTTTTTGGACGTTGACTAAACGGGTATCCATGACTCGAAGTTTTATTTGCACATTTCTTAAAAAGTCAAATCTAAACTTAACCTTATGTATATTCATTATTTTTTCTGATTTCTAAGACATATTTTAACCATTCTTACGTCACTTATTTTAAAACAATTTCCTGACTAAACTTCTGCCATGCTACATTGATGTGGTAGGAGTAATCTCTACGGTTTATGCTCATTTAGATGACAGAGAAACTTTATTTAAGTGGGATACTTAATATAATAAGACATGGAAAGGCGCAAAAAATAAATAAAACAAATAAAAATAAAAAAATTAATAAGGAAATCTAAGTGACCCCCCTTGCACACTGTCATCTTTTTTACGGACTCCTATTTCAGGTGTGTATTTTCCTAGCTATAAAGCCTATGCTTTTGATCCGTCACTTTATCGAAACACCAAGAAGAATGGCCCTTTGTCTTAGCAATTCATCAATCTGTAAGATTGTCTGTAAACTGATATCGTTAAATAATTATATAAGCTCTGTCCATTACAACAACCTTACACGCTTCTTGTCAAATTAGCAAACCACATTACAAACGGATTTCATATTACGATAGAGGGTAGAACTACTTAAGTAGTATACTTAATATATACAATTCGTACATACTAAACTATGACAATCTTGCTACCTATATCTAATCCCTTATACTGGATCCTCATCAGCTCACAACTTACTTCCAGTATCCTCGTACTGTTATTTTCTCAAATCTTATATCACTAAGACATTTTCTGAATAGATACAAAAAATTTTCCCGATCAGCTCAACATCCAATGATCGTATATCTCATCCACATTTAATTCCTTATATCACTTTGAATGTTACCTTAAATTTCCATTCTATACCTAAGCTTAGATGAACACATAATACTCTATTTAACTACTTTTAAAAGAGTAGGTAGACGCAAGAACAATATCAGAGACTCGCTTGAAGTTCTCTGCGCCTGACCTAGTCTACGGACTAGAACAATAAACCACGACACTATATACCTATAATTCCTCTTCAAACCGTAAAAAAATACCGCTGCTAGAATGCTACGTATATCCTATAGATACTTTACCTCCAAGACGGCTGCCTTTGTTTTGCATGACAAAGTTTTTTTTCTTTTTGAAGTCTACCCCAAACTCTATGCCCTAACGTGTAATTATACTGCACTGTTATTTAAATCCTCTCTGCTGATCACTAACTAACCAACTCCTCTATTTCCTAAGTTTCCATTAAATCTAATCCGTTGCACGTACTTAGAGGGGTCCTAGCTCTCAATCCTCAACCTTAGTAGACTGACTTTTCGTAAATCGATACACATTAATACCTAAAGATTTCTTAGGCATGCTTTTGATTATACTCTCATCCCATAATTAAGCTTTAAAGGAAATACTTACTAGCCATACTCTTATACATGGATTTAAAGTGATCTATAATGAACAGCAACTCTTAATATCTTTCCTTTTGATAAGAGATAGTATTGCAATAATTAATGTAAAAATTGAACCGATACTCATTATAATAAAATCTTCTGGATTTTATTATAATGATACTTACTAGCCATAGTCTTGTACATAAAGTGATCTATAATGAACAGCAACTCTTAATATCTTTCCTTTTGATAAGAGATAGTATTGCAATAATTAATGCACACACTGGACCGATACTCATTATAATAAAATCTTCTGGATTTTAAGAGAAAGGCGAAGTCATATTCCTTCGTTAGAAGTCTGAAGACAACAAACTCAATGCCAAAAATGTCATACATTCGTATACACCGGACACATGCCTATTATCTATCCACCTATATTTAATTATATTTACAGAATACACCATAACTTATATCGTTCAGGTATATACTGAACTGTACTCCAAATCAAATGTTTCTTATATTCCAGTCGTATTAAATACTAAGCTCAGGCACATAATTTTGAGGGTACTGAATTGACAGTTCCTGGCTGCTGTTTCCGACTGATAATACAGGAGCCCTAATTCTTTGGTAGCGCTTAGAGCGGCTGCTCCATCAACATTTGTATAATATCGGGATGTTTGTAGTGCCATGTCGCGCATGGAAAGGAACCCTGCATTCATCCCCGGTGGGCTTTCCTGAGACCACAATCCTGTAGGTGAGGACAGCTGATTGGCTACTTGTATTGCATGTCTGATATTCTGCACAACCACTTGCCCAACACTCCTCACTCACCCTAACTGAAACTTTTAAGTGAAATAAAATGAAATGATAGCTGTAGCAAAAGTTCCGTTTAAACCAGGACCAAAATCAAAGAAAACCAACCTGCCTCCTCCCTTGAGGCTTGCATTTACGAATATCCACAGGCTTAGAACTAACAGATGATGTTGAATTATTTCTCCTTGTAAACACCCTGGATATCTTAGCATTAAGTGAAACTAACCTACACTCCTTCATTCCCTCTAACCACTTTAACATGCCTGGTTATCTCCTACTCTGCCGTAAAGACTCGGAATGACATATGCATAGGCTTGGAGTCTATATTCGTAACAACCTCCCCCTGACTAGAGAAACAAAACTAAAATCAAACGACCAGGCCTTTATGTGCTTCAGGCTAAACATGCAACATAATATTAGCTACTTGTATTTTCTCTACCGCTCTCCCTCCATCCAAGACTGTACCCTAATAAATAAAGTCTCTGACAGCATAGATATAGCACTCTCCCTCGATAATAGCGCATAAGTACATGTATTTGGTGACTTTAATATCCACCACAGTAACTGGCTTGGATTCTTTAATTACGCAGACGTAGCTGGTATCACAACACATAACTTCTCTATATCCTATTCCCTATCTCAGACGCTTACATTTCCGACACGTTTCCCAGACCAGCAAGGCCAACTTGCCTCACTTCTAGATCTATTTCTGACAACAGTTCCCGATGATTGTACAACAAATGCCCACAGCCCACTTGGGAATGCTGATCACGCTGTGATAATGGTAGAAATCACCGTATATTCTTGCCCTAAAACTTAAGACCCATTACTCAAAACAACGAGGTATTACAAAAAGGCTTACTGGGAAGCTATCAGGGAACTCGTCAAAGATGTCCCATGGCGAAATATTTTTCCCTTCCAGCGGAACAATGTGCAAATGGTTTAAGACTGCAATTGAAACACATATTCCCTCACGGAAATTCTACAGCAAGCCCCACTCTCCCCAATGGTTTACTTCTGCTTGTACAGCTACCATTTCTCAAGGGCAGCATGTGTTCCGCAGATTCAACCTGTATAAGTCCAGTTCAAACAGACAGCAGTATATAGAAGCTAGAAGTAATTGTAAGGGAGTAATAGCGACAGATAAGAGAGATTACACTGAAACCACAAGAAAACGCATCGAAGCACAGAAATTAGGAACCCGCGATTTTTGGAAAACCTACAACAGTGTAGCAAATAATAGGCAGTCAACGATTCTCCCACTATCAAACAATCATAGGGGTTGCTTGCACGGCAATCAAAAAGGCTAATCTGCTTGCCAGTCGGTTTGTCTCAAACTCCACACTGGACATTACTCCCTGCCCGACTTTCCTTTGCAGACAGACGCCACACTGGACGATTTGAAAATAACCCCTTCTCAGGTACATGGTATTATAAAAATCTAGACACCTCTAAAGCATGTGCTATTAAAAAAGGCTCCAATAAGGTTGCTCCAGTTCTCTCCAAACTTTACAATAAAGACCTTAACGAATCTTGCTTTCCCGACTGCTGGAAAACCGCTTCTTTGGTACCTGTCTTCAAGAATTCTGGTGAAAGAACTGACCCACTAAATCATCGCCCCATTAGCCTCCTCACGCTTTTCGCCAAAGTATTTGAGTCCTTAGTTAATCAAGCGCTAGTCCAACACCTAACAGTTGCTAAACTCCTGACCGACAAACAATATAGATTTAGGCAAGCTCATTCAACAGCTGATATCTTAATTGTAATCTCTGAACGTATATACTGTTCGCTAGACAAAACAGGGAGGATAGAGCAGTAGCCCTCGATATATCTAAGGCTTTTGACAAGGTATGGCACGATGGTATTCTAAGGAAAATTAGATCATCTGGCATCACTGGAAGAATACATAATGTAATTATATCAGAGAAAAATCCAAGTTGTCCTCGACCGTCGTACATCTAAACAATATAATATAAATGCGGGAGTATCTCAGGGGTCTATCCTTGGATGTTTATTATTCCCGATATTCATATATGACCTCCCTGATGAATTTGTTTCGGAGATGGCTATATTTGCTGACGACACCACTCTCTATAACAGGCATGAGGGGAAAACAAATGAACACATACCTAAGGAAATGGTAGAAACACTAGAGGATGACCTCCAATCTGTAGTGGAATGGGGACAAAAATGCATGGTCACATTCAATGCTGCCAAGATTAAGCTTGTTTCCTTCAATAACTACAAGAAACCTTCTCTACCACCAATAGCAATGGCCAAGAACACATTGCCTGAAAGTACTTCTTTTAAACTCCTCGGCCTAACGTTTACAGGGAACATGAAATTTAATAGATACATTGAGAGCATTGCCAAGGCTGCTGCAAAGAAGGTGGGCTGTCTCTACCGTGCTAGAAAATTACTTATGCCTGAAAGTATCCTGTACCTCTATAAGGCCACCATTCTCCCATGTATGGAGTACTGTTGTCACATTTGGGCTGGTGCATCTGCTGATTGTCTCTCACTCCTGCACAGGGTTCAAAAGACAGTCGCCAACCTGATAGGTCCTGAACTGTCATCTAGGCTTCATCCTCTGTCCCGTCGACGAAATGTTGTATCCCTCTGCCTGTTCTACATATACTTTAATGATGAATGCTCTGACGATCTACAAGCACTTGTACCTCCTCGACGTGAATACCCCCGACTAATCTGACAAGCAACTACAGCCTTTACAGTAGAGATCCCTAGATGTAAGAAAGCCTTTTACTCCAATAGTTTTTCCCCAGAACTGCAAGACTTTGGAACTCCCATTCGGAATTATGCTTTCCCAACTGTACTGATATGCAGAAGTTCAAGTGTAATGCAAACAAACTTCTTGCTACTCATCTATCTTGATAATTCCCCTGCAACTTATGTTCCCGATAGTAGCCCCTTACTTCAAAGTGGCACTGTGCCTTATTTGGGGTGAAAGTTGATTAAAAAAACATTATGTTTCGGGATGTGTTCAGTGTGTACTGAATGCCCAGATGAGATCTGTGTGCCCTGGTAATCATCTCGGGTCTGAGTTCTCTTGGAATTATAAGCTGTGTGTCTCGATATGCTAGACCATTTTGAGATCACAGTTCATCGCAGTATGGCCAGTATTCTCCAATGTTTAGTGTCTGTAGTATTGTGTCATGACAGGTCTCTTCTTGAATCTGTAAGAGGCAGTCGTGTGTGACAAAGAAGCTGTCTTCCATATTGATGTTTTCCAAGTATCTTGTAAGTTCTTGTTCTTGCAGTTGGAATATGGTGATTATCTTCTGTTGTGGCTTCAGGAGTAAGCAGTAACGCATGAGACAGGGTATCGCTAATGTACATTTGGTGTTCTGGCTTGTATTTCACGTCTAAGCAGTATTTTTAGAGACTTAGCTGCATCCACTGGAGTCTGTTTGGGCTCACATGATTGAGTTTTGTGAGTATTGTCTCCAGAGGTTTATGAATACTTGAATACTTTGACTTTCTCTTAACCGAGAATATATTGTTCCAAACGTTCTGCGGTGAATACAATGGCACAACATTCCTTTTCAACCTGAGCATAGTTTCGCTCAGTTTTTTTTAGTACTCGGGATGCATATGCAACAGGATGTCCTTCCTGTGTTAGGACTGCCCCGAGACTGATTTCCAAGCGGTCACATTCAAGTGAGACCTACTTATTGAGATAATAATGAAGAATGGGGGCTTTGGTGATGAGCTTTTTATTCTGAGTAAATGTTGTTTCATGTTGTGGCAGCCAATCAAAGACAGATTTTTTGTTCAGTAAACGTCGCAGTGGTTGACATAATATACTGAGTTTGAGTGCAAACTTGGCGACGTAATTTATGGCTCTAAATAATTGCTGAACACCTTAGATTTCCATAGGGCTTTTCATCTCTGATATTGCTTTGACTTTATCCAGATCTGGTACGTACCCTGAAAGTATGTCCCCTGTAGCTAGGAAAGGCTTTTTTTGAAGTGGAAATTATTAGTTTGGCCTTTTCTCCTTGTTTGTGGCAATAATTTCTAGAGATGCCATAAGGGCAGCATCATGGCTTTTTTCAGCTTTTGCATCACTATCACCAGACCCGTAGAGTATGGTATCGTCTGCTGTCACTTGTATGTTATGGAGTCCTTCGAAACAGCAGTCTAGTCATTGCTGCCATTCTTCGGAGACTGAGCTGATTCCAAATGGCATTCGAAGCCACCATATCCTATCAAAACGGGTACAGATGTCGTTAAATATGACGATGGCTCATCTAGAATGATCTGAAGGAAGCCGTCTTTGGCATCTACAACTGAAAAGAGTCTGTGATTTCCTCGACTGTTGGGATTGGGCAATGGTTGACTCAGTGACCCAGGCTATTATTCCTTCGTTGACCATTTCGTCAAGTTTTCTTTTTAACTCAGCTTTAAGTGGCAGAAGGACTCAGTGAGGACTATTTTGCATAGATTTGACGTTTGGGTCAATTTCAATTTTATATTCACCTGGTAGTCTTCCCAGTCCAGAGAAAATGTCGCTGCAGTTAATGAGGATTTCTTTTGTAATTATTTTGGCTTCATTTACTTCACTCAGCTGTCGCACACATTCTGTGTTAAAAGCTATGAGCTTCAGTGCAGAGCTAACCCGTCTGGAAAGTAATGATGGTGAGATTCTATCCATGACTTGGAAGGTGATCGTTTTTGTATTCCCTTCACTTCACAGTGGACTGTTATTGAGCCCAAAGGTTGAAGTAAAGTTGTCATATAGCTTCAACTTATTGAGACACGGTTGTAGCCGTGCTTTAGTAATGTGTTTGTAGTCAGCAAAGGCCAAGGTACTGCAGCTGGCCCCAGTGTCAATTTAGAATTTGTATAAGGTTTCTGTGCTGTCTCTAAAAATGGATATACAAACATCTGGCTGATAGTATTTGTAATCTGTGAGACTTCTCAAAGCATAGATGCTTTTGTCACTGCTAACTGCTTCTGTTTCCACATAGCGCATTCTTGCAATTCGCTGTGATGAGGATTATTTTGCCGTTGTGATGGGGTGGGTTGTGCCTGTGATGGGCATACTCTGGCAATATGGTTGCGCTTT
Organism: Euprymna scolopes; assembly: GCF_053919585.1. Lineage (NCBI taxonomy): Eukaryota > Metazoa > Mollusca > Cephalopoda > Sepiida > Sepiolidae > Euprymna > Euprymna scolopes. Next base: position 28,006,453 of record NC_136527.1, read on the forward strand.
AAGCAGATAGCACATGTGAGTCCATAAACCTGCCACTTTCCTTTATCATGGCTCTGTCCACAGAATTTGCAGTCCTTTATGAATTCTTGCCGAGCTGTTGTTCAGCCTGTTCGGTGCTCCTCCTCCACATATCTATTGTCCTGTCTAAGGTGAGTCCATATTCACTGAGGAGCCTGGCCCGAACATTATTATTACTGGTGCCTGTTACTATTAACTTATGCAGTAGCTCATCCTCAAGGGCACCGTAGTCACATGTTTTGATTAAATGTCGTAGTTTGATCAAATACGCATAAAATGTTCCGCCCTGTTCCTGTGTACAAGAATTAAACATATACCATTGGTATATGATGTTCAGTTTGGGTTCAAAGTACTCTGTCAGTCTTTCCAAATTTTTTGTGTGTCTACGACATCGGCAAGTTTTTGTATATTTGTAGACATTCCTTGCCGATTAGAGAAAGAAGTGTACCTACCTGTATGTTTGCTGCTTTTTTCCCCAATTTCCGTCGCGGCTGGATAGTTCTCCCATGTTAGTTGGAAAACGCCCAGTTTTCTTGCAAATCGTCATCCATTTCCATTTTTGCTCGTGTTGGAATTGCATAGGCCATGTTTATTGACAGACACCATGTTAAGTAGCGAGAAGCAGAGAGAACACGTAGCTGATATTGAGTTAGGAATATGCCACAGCTTTATTGCCTGAAAATGGTGGCCTGCAAAGCTAGTCGTGTTTTCACATGCATAGTTTCGCAGGAGGTTGGAGTCCCAGCTACGTACTTGTTGTAACCGTAGCCACGTACTTCATAACATCTTCTTTGAATTTGAAAGTATTCATCAAAACATGTACTTTGTTTTTAGTTGTTTTTATTTTTACTACAGTGACGTAACTGATCCATTATATACACAGGCGACTAAAAGAAAGTCCGTACTTGTAATTTTTTCAAAAACTGAAAATTAAAGCTAAATTTACCTCATTTGATTGACCTTTTATTCTTCTATAATTTTACCTGTTCATATTTGACTTTTAATTGAAATATTCTAGTGTTCATGTCAATTTAAAAAGATAACTTCAAATTGAGGAGGCAAAAAGAAAGTCCGCGCAATAGAAAATTGTTATTTAAATGTAACTTTAGGACATTAATGCAACACAAATAAACAGGAACACAATAAACTAGTAAATATTTAGTAGCATAGAACTTCTGCAATGTGAGAGCCTGCAATATTTTGCAAATTCTTGAATTAGACTGCAGCAATACTCCGGGGAAAGGGCATCCTACTCTTCTTTGATTTTTGTCCAAAGTTCTTCCAAATTTGTAATTTTATCATTGCGTAGCTCTTGCTTGATATAATGTCATACGTTTTCCATAGGATTGAGGCCTGGAGATTGTACAGGCCAATCCAAACACGGAATATCATGCTCCTCCAGAAACCTCTTGACATTGCCAACTGTATGAATGGGAGCATTATCCTGCATGAAGATGGAATTAGCATCCAAATTCCGACCAAAGTAAGATAGAAAATTCTCAGTTAATATATTAATGTATTTGGTCGAATTAATTCGACCTTGCAAGCGAAATATAGGCCCTGAATCATTGGTACTAATAATTCCCCACACCAAAACTGAACTTCCACTACTTTGCAGCATTGAAACTTCCCACCTAAAATTAAATTCTTTGTCTTTCCTCCGACGTACTGCCTTCCATCACTGCCTAGTCTATTGAACTTGCTTTCCTTACTAAAAAGCAATTTTGACCAATATGAAGTGTCATTATATTCATTGCATCTGATGAAGTCCAGGTGGTGTTTTCTGTTCTTTACAGAAATCGTTGGCTTGCGTCTTGCAACATATCCTCGCAAATTATATTCCTGTAATCTGTTCTTGATAGTAGAGAGAGAGCATTTTTTAACAAGATTGCACTGTTGTTGGATTTGGGTAGCCGTTTCACATCTGTTTCTTAGGCTGCAAATCTTGATAGCATTGTCTTCCCTGTTAGATGTAACTCTAGTACGACTAGATTTAGGGGCATCACGAACACTGCCAGTGTTTTGGTGTTTTTGCACAGTCTTTCGTGCCATTTATTTATCACATTTTAATCTGCAGTCGATTCCTCGATTGGATAAACCAGAAAGCTGGAGATAATTGAGTTCCTGACGATAACCAAGAGAAAGTCGTGGCATATGGACTAAATTTTTCGTTGTAAAACGTGGAATAACAACAATTATGATTAGAGATGCTTTCTTGCCTGTTGATGGATATTTTAAACTGATTTAGGGGCGATAATTTAAGCTGGTTTTAAGCGAATTTGATGCTGTGGACTTTCTTTTTGCCTCCTCAATTTGAAGTTTTCTTTTTAAATTGATGTAAGCACTAGAATATTTCAATTAGAAGTCAAATATAAACAGGTAAAATTATAGAGGAATAAAAGGCGAATCAAATGAGGTCTAGGTTGTTTAAGGGAGTTACATTTAATTTAGCTTAAATTTGTAGTTTTTTTAAAATTACAAGTGCAGACTTTCTTTTTGCCGGCACTGAACCTGAAATCGTTTCGCAACTATGGCAGTCGATTAACACACACGTACAACTTCTAAAGCTTGAATTCGTATCACAACTACGGCAGTTGATTAACACACACGTTGAACTTCTAATCACACTGATGCAGTTGATAGACACTGTCCTCGATCCTTTTATTGTCCAAGCGTTCGTCATCAGCCAATCGTCGGCCAGAAAAACAGTCATGTGAGGGGTGACGTCATCGCTCAATAATCTTACAAAAAACCACAGCCGCCATTTTTAATTTCTGTCCTCCCTGTGATCCTCCCAGCAGGTAGGACAACACGCGCAGACACGTGGTCGCTTTCTTCCTTCATTCTGCTTGACTTTACACCCCCCCTGGTCTCAAGATCACACATGCGGCATTGCGGCCGCGGTCGTTTGTTATGGGCACTCCTATGGAGGGGGATTAGCTGGACTTCTTCATCTTCATCAGGGCTACTTGAGTCAGTGTCCACAGACCTACTATCCGGCTGCGCTCCATCTTCATCTGAACTCTCAGAAGGGGTAACAGACCTGTCGCCATTAACGTTGCCAGCAGTCCTTCCATCAAGCTTGGCTCCATCGTCATTGGGGCTTCCAGAAGAGACGCTGGAACTATCGCCATCTGTGCTTAGGTTATCAGCCATGTCATCACGGCAATGGGGCATAGGTCGGATCCACATTTCATCATTAAATGATTCATCACTTTTGCTGTTTGCCATTTGGTTTGTATCAAGGGTGGTACAGACATCCCTCACATGCCGTGGAGTACCATCAACCAGCACAGCCTGCTCACTAATTATGCCGGTGATCCGTCCTCTTCTGAAACTGGTCGTACATCGGTTATTGGGAGGCCTTACCCAGACGGTTTCCCCTAACTTGTACCGTCCTTGCGTCCTCTTCTGATTAGGCAGGCGTCAATGCCCTTAACACGCACTCGATAGCAATGTCTCGCATTAGCAGGTGCACTTTCAGCAGTTGCGTCATCCTTTGGTGTTGTATTGTACCTATATACTGCCTCATCAATCGTACATTGCTTCCTTGCTGGTATCCTCTTCACACTTCGGTGGCACCGCTCCGCTATACCGTTGCCACTCGGTACATATGCACACCTGTGACTAAGCCGGATCCCCCACTCGTCTACGAAACGCCTGAATTCTCTGCTGCAAACGGCTGTGTCGTTTTCAGTGAGAATCTCTTTAGGTGGCCCCCGCTCGTAAAATATGGACTCTAATTGACGGATGACACTAGCTGAGTCCGGTCTTGTTAATAGTCGCTATATCGCAAACCTCGTTGGTCCGCAATCGATCAGTGTGAGGAAGTGCTGATCACCATAATGGGTTATGTCCATGCCCAGTCGGCTCCAATTCTTGTTGACTTCCAGCCGATGTCTCTGCCATTTGGTGGGAGCAGGGTCGATTGACTGGCATATTTGGCATTCCTTGACCACTGCTTCTACTTTGCTTTTGGACACTGACGGGTTGGTTAAGTGTACGAAATAATATGTCCGTCTCACTCCGGGGTGTCCACTGTCATGGTGTACCTTCTTGATTTTATCCGTCTCCTCAACAGAGGCAACCCTGGTTCGGCTTCTTTCTTCATTGCATCGAACCATCTCTGGGGCACACGGGTAAGTCTATCAGCAAGATTGCAGGTTGAAGCGACAAGCACCACATTCACTGATAGGTCGTACTCTTCCACCAACTTCCTTATTGTCTCCAACCTTCGTCTGATTAGCATTTCGGTAGCCGCCTTGGTGCACACTCTCGTTTTGCCTGTTAATGTGTCAACTATTCAGTGGTGTACACACAGCGAATCTGTGCGTATGCATAATTCTTTGACTTTCCACTGGAGTGCTAAGTTTATTCCTTTTATTACTGCATGCAATTCTGCCAGGTTGATGTGAGCAGCATCATCCATTGGTCGCAACCAGCAGGCGTCCTCAGTCACAGACCCGTTCATCTCCAATAGTGCCCCAATCGCAAGGGCGCTCGGATCCACCCACACATTGAGCCTGTCTCCCTGGACGCACCAATCTCCTTTAGTGGGGTTCTCCTGCTTGACTCTTGTAATGGTCTCCTTCACCATGCGCAGCAACAGATTGTCCATCGTTTTGTCATCCCAGCCTTTGGTAACTGCACTCACCCTCCTATTCATGATGGCTGTCGCGGCCCGAGTCCATCCACCTACTGGTAAGTGTCCCAACAGTTTTCCACACAGGGAGAATACAGTCCGCCTCGTAAGGACATGGGGCACTTCAGGAACTGCAGTTCCACGCCCCCACTTCAAGGTCCCTCGCTTCTGTTGAACGCTCAACATCAAGACACGAGCGCCATCCTCCAAGCATTCTGGATCCTAACACATCAGTCCAAGTTTGGCTAGCTTGGCCCTCACACATGATGACGGCACAATGTCTTCATTCACGTATATGTCGTCAAGGTATGCTGATGTCCCCTCTTTTACGGTCTTATCTTGTGACAATACAGCATTAACGATCGTCTTCATTATTTGGGGCGCAACGCTCAGCCCAAAGCTCAGTCTTGTGAGGCAATACCTCCTACCGGCAAACACTACCGTCTGAAACGGCCACATTGTCTCGCTAACACGGACCTGCAGATATGCTCTTCTCAGATCCAACAGGGACACATTAGACTTTGGCTTTGTTGTGCTGAGCAACCGCCATTAATGGGATCAAACCCTTAGGAGGTCCAAGTTTCTTGTAGGGGTAGGGAATCATCCTCGATCCATTTGCGAAATTCTTCTTCGTACGCGGGCCTCATATGGTCGGGCACATAGTATTCAGTTATTCTATTCTGCAGTTTGGCTGGTTCCCGGTTTTTCGACCACTTCTGTGAGGCAGTCCAAGCCCTCTTTTGCTCGTCAAATTCGACGCTGAAGTCTGGTTGGTCGATCCTTAGCGCAGCACACATAATTGGGGCTTTCTCCTGAAAATGTACCGCCCCCGTCGCCGTTATATAGACACCACAATATCCGAGGAGCAGGTCAAAACTCAGGGTTTTTTCGAACACTACCAGCGTCTCTAGGTTAGCGGAGCTTCCATTTTTCGTCCAGATGTTTACATTGCCCACCCCGCAACATGTGCGTGTCTCACCACTGATAGTAATCACTCTGACGTTCTTATTTCTCCAAGTGTGGCAGAGATCTGCACATAAGATAGTGCAAGAGCACCCAGAATCGAGGATTGCTGAGCACAGTGTTTCGTTGATATATATCAGGATGACCGGCAGCGTCTCATTTAATTTCTGCGTGGGGAAGAGGTCGACACTGACACCTTGTCCCCGGTTCTGTTTCCGGACACTCTTGAGCTATATGGCCAGTTTCCTTACACCGGTAGCAGCGAACAGCCATTAGTTGTTGCCGGCAGTTCCTTGCAATGTGGCCCTGTCCATTGCATCTGTAGCATATGATTCCACCATGTAGACCGGGTCCCTGATACGGTTTCTTATCATTCGGTGTGGACTGAGCAGCAGCAATTACTGGTTCCCCCAACTCGGAGTAATTCCTCATTACAATCCTGGCCCGATATACTAGGTCATTAAGGGGCAACGAATCTGCACTTGAGCTAGCTCATAGTAGTTGCTTTGCTTCTGTCGGGAGTCCTGCTAGGAATTTGCATGCTAAGGCCCGCGCAGGCAGTCCACCAAACAACACTGTCAACTTTGTCAGCTCTGCCAAGTACACGTCGACCATTTCGCCTGGACGTAAGGTCCTTGCCTCAAGTCGCACCCAAACAGTGGTGGGGTCAATCGCAATCGCCTTGAACAGTGCCGCCTTGATTTTCTCGTAGTCCTGTTTGTCCTCATGGCTGAGCTGTTGATATACCGCAAAGGTGCCGCCGGACAAACGCAGAGGAACAATACGTTCGAAGTTTTTTATGCCAGACAAATGGCAATGTAATTCCACCTTTTCCACCCAGACAAGTACCGGGGTTGATCCATCAAACTCTGGTATTAATTTGAGGTCAATTTTTCCCCCCATTTCGCCGAAATAGCTTGAATTCGTTTTGCAACAATGGCAGTCGATTAACACACACGTCGAACCTCTAAAGGTTGAATTTGTTTCACAATTACGGCAGTTGATTAACACACACGTCGAACTTCTAATCACACTGATGCAGTTGATAGACACTGTCCTCGATCTTCTGAACATACTCCTTTTATTGTCCAAGCGTTTGTCATCAGCCAATCGGCGGCCAGAAAAACAGCCACGTGAGGGGTGACAGCATCGCTCAATAATCTTACAAAAACCACAGCCGCCATTTTTAATTTCTGCCCTCCCTGTGATCCTCCCAGCAGGTAAGAAAACACGTGAAGACACGTGGTCGCTTTCTTCCTTCATTCTGTTCAACTTTACAGAACCCTTCATTGCTTTCCCGGTAAAGTGTGTAGAAAAGTGAAGAGAGCTTTATTAGCAAAGATTGTAATCCGATGGTGGCCTCAGGTGAGAAAAACTCAGGTGCGTGCAAAATGAATGGTCGATCCCCAAAATGAATAAACATTTTGATCCCTACCTTCATTTAAAAATATCTTAAAAATTCAGGAAATTAATCAATTTTTATGAAATTTTCAGTTTTTATTAACCATCACAGAAAATAGTGAACTCGTTATTTTTTTAAAATTTTAGTGAAAATGTATTGTTTTTTGTAAACAAAAACACTTTTACTACAGTTAAAGTTTTAAGAACTAAAAAAAAAAATAACTCAGCTGTGTGTGTTTTTTATACAAAGATAAAGCACTGTAGATGTTTTAATAATTAAAATATTTTTTATATTTCAGGAACATTACGATAAGCAGTATTCATTTAATATTTTCACAAAAACTAATATAATTATAAAAATATTTAATGTGGTTTTAATGAAAACAATTATCACAAAAATTTCAAATATATCATAATATTTTTCTTGTATGAATGATGGTATAAACATTAGTGTAAGAATTGTTTTATAATCCTGATATATATATATATATATATATATATATATATATATATATATATATATATATATATATATATATATATATATACACACATAAATTTGGTGCTAATGCACTAACTGATCTGCACTATTTTTTTCATTAAAGTTTTATGACGTTTTCTTTTTTAATTCAATTGTAGGGTTAAAGTAAAGAATAGGTACAAAACATCCTCCCCTCCAATGTTAAGAATTTTTTTTAAAAATAATAACGTTAATATTTCAGCATGGATAAATAATTGCACGGCACTAGCACCATAATTTTAAATCCAGTATCACTAAAAAAAAAATAATAATAACAAAAACTGGTATAATTTTTAATAATGATTAATTTATTTTTGAAAATTATTAATCTAGACAAATACAGATGCGTTGTTTGATTGTACTAAACTCTAGCATGGACGGGGGCTAATTAAATATTTTTTTTGGCACAAACACTGTGTATTTTTTAAAATTCTAAATCGTAAGACTTTACTTTAGTAATTATCTTTGAAATAATCCCAGAAAACTAATATTTATATTTCAAGGGATTTTTACAAATCATTTATTTAACTTCTAAATTTAGTTGAATTCGTCAGTTTCATTTGTCAGTTTCTGACAACGCCGTGAAAACATTTTTTACAATATTCCTTTTTCACGTGTAATTTTTTTAATTTTTTTTATTCCGTATAGATATTAACTTTAGGCACGTACAATATTGAATTTAGGAAAACTCGTCCCGGGAAAACTCGTCTCCGGAAAACTCGTCTCCGGAAAACTCGTCTCCGGAAAACTTGACCCCGGAAAACTCGTCCCCTTTCGCTAGGTAGGAAAACTGGTCCCTTATTGAATAAATATCGATTGAAAACACATTTTATGATCGTTCTTGAAGGAGATTTTTTTTTTTTTAAATAGACTATAGCCCCCATAATATTTTTTAAAATATTTTTACTTGTTTAATGCTTTTTTTTTTTTTTTTAAATAAAATCGATTTTCGGGTTTGTATTACTGTACACATAGATTCGAAAAAGTTGTCAAAAAAACAAATATATAACAAATAAATGTTATCAAAGGCAAGATAAGTTACTTTTCTACCTAACTGGATATATTTTTCGTGTTTTTATTCAATGTAACATGTTTATTCAGCTCGAAAAGCATACAGTGTTTACCGATGTATTGGAAAATACAGTAATACAAACCACGATTTTTTAAGTGTCCGTTTTCTACCTAACTGGTTAAGTTCTTAGTGGTTTCACTTATTTTAAAGCGTTTATTATGTTCATAAACGAGACCGCATTTTTTATATATATATATATATTAATATAAAAAGAATTTACTTATTTACTGTTTTTTATAAAAGGGTAAAATCGATTTTTCTACCTCGCCGGCTATGTTGTTTAATTTATTTGGAATCGTTTATTCGGTAAAGAAAAAAAAACACAGAAAACAAAAAAACAAAAAAAACATGTCGAGTGTTACGTGAGAACGAGAAATAATGTCTGGTATATCACATCTTAGAGGTCTTGATAATCGCTAAAAAATAGAAAATTAAAGAAATTACCAAGGGAGATTTGGTTTAAAAAAAAATCAATTTTAATATTTTTAAAATTATAATTTAGAGAGAGAGTGGGGGGGGTAAGAACTATATCTCCCTCCGAAAAACCACCAACAAAAATGAAATTAAAAAGATTCTTGGTAAACGATAGCGGAGTTTTCAATAAAAATGATTAATAAATTTATTTAGTGATTACTTTTTCTCTTAATGATTGATTTTAGAATTTTGAAGTAAAAATTTAAAAATGAGTAAACGAAAGATTGTTAGCACATGGCATCTCTCGCGCCAAAAAAAATTTTATTTTTAATTTATTACTTAATTTTTGCAAAATTTGACAGGACGACAATAAATGTTGATAACTGATAAAATTATAATTTTAAATAACGCATGAGTGCATTTGGTATGAGAGAAAACAAAAACATAACAACAAAAAAACTATCATAATTAAAAAACCAAAACAAAAAAGTAACGAAAAATCGAATCGCTCCCTGTTTTTTAATTTTTTTGTTTTGTTTTTTATTATTGTTTTTATGATTCCAAAAAACATCGTTAAAATAAGAACAAAAAAAAATTGTAATTAACTTGTATGAACATAATAAACGCTTTAAAAGAAGTGAAACCACTAAGAACTTAGCAAGTTAGGTAGAAAACGGACAGTTAGAAAATCGATTTTATTAAAAAAACAAAAACATTAAAAAAGTAAAAATATTTTTTAAAAATCTATGTGTACAGTAATACAAACCCGAAAATCGATTTTATTTAAAAAAAAAAAAAAAAAACATTAAACAAGTAAAAATATTTTAAAAAATATTATGGGGGCTATAGTCTATTTTAAAAAACAATATCTCCTTCAAGAACGATCATAAAATGTGTTTTCAATCGATATTTATTCAATAAGGGACCAGTTTTCCTACCTAGCGAAAGGGGACGAGTTTTCCGGAGACGAGTTTTCCGGAGACGAGTTTTCCCGAGACGAGTTTTCCGGAGACAAGTTTTCCCGAGACGAGTTTTCCGGAGACGAGTTTTCCCGGGACGAGTTTTCCGGGCACCACAATATTTTTTTCAATTTCTTAATTTTTAAGGTGTTTGGTAAACTGCATAAGCACCAGATTGACTTTAGACTTAAATTTTTCAAGCACAATAAAAAATAATCAGGAAACTAAAAAACTAAAAAATAAATCATAATAATTAAATAAATAAATAAATAAAAATACGTAAAGGCGGCTTTAAAAAACTATCAGTTTCTGCCATTAAATTGCACGTGCAATGAATTAAAAAATTAATAAAGATGAAACTTGTAATCTGTTCTCTCATGTAAATATTAAAATATTAAATAAATAATACTAATTTTATCCGTGATATTCACCAAATAGATCGGCTGTATTTCGAAATGATTTTTTTCCCCTCTTCAATTTTGTTTTCTGCGAACTTGCTCTTCCGTTCGTCATCTTGAATGTTAACTTCAGCTTATAAAATCAATCACATTTGAAAAATCGTTTCCTTTATAAAAACAGATAAAGTTAATCGAAAGCAGATTATAAAACAAAACGTAAGTATTACTACTTGAATTTAGTATCGATTTTTTCGCATTTGCAGAATATGTTAAAATATAAGGGAGATAACTACATTTACTAAGCGAATAATCCTAATGAAAATGTTGATTTATCGTTGAAAGGTTTTCCGCTGTCGATTGTTTTTTTTTTTTTTTCAATCTATTATTTTACTTTCAGTACTTAAACAAACAAAAAAAAAACGATCAATGTCTAGAATCTGACGTAAAGCAAAAAAAAAAAAGAAGAAAAATCTTTACAATGAAAACTTTTATAGCTTTTCGAGTGTGTTGAGACCGAATATATACTTCAAAAGTGACGCAGAGAATTAGATTTTTCTATTTTTTCTGTTCTTTAATGTCCTCTGGCTTTATTAAAATATGAAATTAGAAAAAAAACAAACTTTACCTCAACTCAGTAAGTGGCCATAAAGTGGGTGCTTATTTTGCGTTAAATTTTTAATGAAAAGTGATACCCCACTTTTTAAAAAAGTACATTTTTCATATCATTATTTTTCTGTGCCACTGTTTTTTTTTTTACATGGGTGTCACCACTTATCAAGGCCAGAGGCCACTCGAGGATAAGGGTTAATAGGTATACATTAGTCATTGTGATTTTAGCATAGTAAACAGTGGGAATTTTGTAACTTGGATTACTTAGGGGGACGATTCAATTAGAACTTGTTCACATTGGACTTTTTTTTTTTCATAGGTATCAACACATTATTAAGGCCAAGAGGCCACTCAAGGATAAGGGTTAAAGAGTGTACAGTAGAAATTGGACAATATAATAATCATTAGTAATGAAAGTTTGTTAAATTTGATAACTTATATGGAACGGCTCATCAAGAACTTATTTACGTTAGACTTGAAGACAACCATATTGTAGTCAGCCGGAAAGCAGGAAAATGGAAGACAATTCCACAGGCGTGCAGTTCTAATAAAAAAGCTTTGTTCATGGAATCTACGTTTAGGTTTAGGCACAGATAAAGAGTAAGGGGAATTATTGATAGTGTTTTCAGCTAGACAAGTGTTTCTTGTGAAAGTTTTGCGAGGGGGGACCATAGATTGAAGCTCCGTCGAACACTTTCCATGAAAATAACGATACATCAGAGACAGACTCGCAACATCTCTTCTGTGAGATAGAGGTTGCAAGGAAGAGAAAAGGACATCTCCTACGAGGCTACAAAGTCTATTTTAAACTCTATCAAGGCAGGGCAAGTCCTTTCTAGCAGCTCCTGCCCAGATGTGGCAACAGTATTCCATCCTTAGACGTACCTGGCTCTTATATAGAAAGAGAATTGCATCAGCAGTGAGATATCTACTGGATCGATAGAAAGATCCAACCATTTTTCCAGCGGCCTTGGCAACAGATTTGATGTACGTGTTCCATTTAAGAGCAGGAGTAATGGTCAAGCCCAGAAGCTTGTCAAAACTTGAGGCCTCCTGAAGACGAGAGCCATTCATTTCAATTGATGCCAGATGTGGATCAGAATGTTGATGATGTAAAGAGAGAAGCTTGGTTTTAGATGCATTAAAAATAACCAGCCACTCCTTTCCTCATTGTACTACATGCTCAAGATCAGAGGAGAGAGAATTGGAGAGAACTTGGTCGTTTACTGTCTTAGATGTGCTACCATAAATGGTAGTGTCGTCAGCATAAATGTCTACAAATGATGTAAGGATGTGATTTGGAAGATCATTAATGTAGATCAGGAAAAGAGTTGGGCCCAGGATGGACCCCTGAGGGACACCGGCATTAATACTGTGGGCTTCTGATTTTTGCCCCTCAACTACTACTCTTATGAACCTATCAGAAAGAAATGATTTAATAATTGAGAAGACATTTCCAGCTATACCATAGCTAGAAATCTTATGAAGTAAGCCTTTATGCCATACCCTATCAAAGGCCTTAGATATGTCAAGAGCAATTGCCCTAGAAAGGTTGCCTCCGTCGAGAGATTTTCTAATCCTATGAGATATAACTGTAAGCACATCTGCTGTAGATCTAGCAGAACGGAAACCATATTGAGTGTCACTAAGAAGGTTATTTTTGTTGAGATGGTTGATTACTTCTGTATTTAACACAGATTCCAGCAACTTACTCATGATGCACAGGAGACTTATTGGCCTGTACTGAGAGGGGGATGAGCGATCACCTGAATTCTTAAATACAGGGCATACTGATGAAATTTTCCAGGGAGATGGGAAACTATTCTCCTTAAGACAACGTTTAAATAGTTTTGTAAGTATGGGCGCTAGTTCAGGTTGAAGTTTTTTGAGTACTATAATTGGAATACCGTCTGGGCCAGTTGCTTTACTGAAATCAAGGTTTTTTATTAACTTGGCAACATCACGTACAGATATACATATATCACATAGTGTGTTTTCTGATACAGGAGGAAATATTGGGGGTTGGCGGCCTTGATCGCAAAAGGTAGAATTAGCTGCAAAGTTCTTGACAAAGAGTTTGGCTTTGTCTGATGCTGACGAGATTACCTCAGGTCCATTGATGATAGTTGGGATGGAGCACACGCTTCTGTTCAGAATTCTGTCTGTTAAAGTATATATTCGTTTTCAGCACCCCACCCCCGAAAACTTATAAAAGTGGTAATCATAAAAGTTTTTTTGGGGGGAGGGGGGGGGGTGAAAGATTACAGACATTGACCAGTACAACTTCTTTATGGTTTACAATGAAAAAAAATTATGAATTTTAAATGATTTTCACTGGTCTGAATTAAAAAACAAAATGCTCGACGCACGCGTGGAAGTAGTATGCTCCTGTGTACTTGTCACTAATCCACCAGATAATCCCCCCCCAAAAATTCAAAAATTTTACCAGAATATCAAAAAATGTCAATATTTATAATTTTTTAGTTGTGCTCTGTTTCTAATACAAAGTTCTAGTAAATCGATCCCCCATTTTGGAAACATCGACTTTTTCAGCCAATTTTGCGAATTAAGCTTTTTTTAAAACTTTTTTTCATTTTCTCCTTTCTTTAACTCGTCTATTTATTAAAAACAGTTTACACACATAAGTGTACCAAAGAGTTTTCCTGTTAATTTATTTGGAAATGCAGTTATCAAATTTTATGTTCCTTTGTTTAAAGAATGCTGATAATTAAAGAGATTTTTGTTGTATTTTAAAGTTTTCTCAAAAATACATTTAAAAAACCTTACAAATAGCTTGGACTGAATTTAAAAATAATAATCATGATTCTTAAACAAATTATAATATTACGGTTCTGAATTTTTTAGATGAGGAATGATTCTTTGTATTATTTAGATTATTAAGACTACTGTTCTCGTCTTGAGTGTTATTTATTGTGCAAACATTGTAAAAATAACACTTAAGATGAGAACAATAGTCCAAATAATCCAAATGATACGAACAAATCACAATATGTTTTTCTTTACATGTATTTTTCCATGTTTAAAATTCGTTTTTGTTTTCACTTGCAATAATGGAGATTCCATAATTACTTACCAGATTGTGATATGACCCTTTAACTTTAATTCTGTTTTGAAAAGTGAAGATGACATAGAATTAAATTATTTTGTATTTTGGCGGATATTAATTGTGATTGATGAAAAGGAAGTTGTTATAAGTGGGGCTTTCATAAGTAGATGTTCTAAATTTGTGTATGCAAAACCGTAACTTACTTGGCTAGTATGTGTGTGTGTGCTTCAAAGGATTGATCACTTGTGCAATGCCGCCTGTACTTTTTTTTTAAAAAAAGAGCGTACTAAAAAGGACACCATTTCTCAGATTAGCATGGAAAGAAGTTCTGTGCAAAATCATCAAAATTGTTTCTGATTTCCACCTCACAAAAAAATATCCCCTCAAATCATGAGAAACTACCAAAAATTCTTTCTCCCCTCTCTCTTTTCACAGCCAACTTTATACCTGCATAGGTTAAACGGCTTTCTTCAAAAAGGAAGAACAAGAAAAAGAAGAGAAAATTAAGAATATACAATCAAAAATACAAATTGAGAAATTCTCTTCCAGTAGGTTAATCATGATGAAATCGAGTTACTCACGGAATGTCATGGAAGCTGCATGATTGGTCCTAATGTTGAGTTTATGGTTGGAGTCTAAGGATATGTGAAACGTGTTAAGGTTATGGTTGGAGTCTAATGGTATATGAAACGTGTTAAGGTTATGGTTGGAGTCTAAGAGTATATAGAACGTGTTAATGTTATTGTTGGAGTCTAAGGGTATATAGAACGTGTTAAGTTTATGGTTGGAGTCTAAGGGTATATGAAACGTGTTATGGTTATGGTTGGAGTCTAAGAGAAATTGTTTAATTTCATATTTCACCTCTTAGTCATCATCAAAATTATGTTGTTAAACACAAGAAAATACATTAAGATTGTTGTAATAAAAATACATGACTACTTTTATTAAACTTTAAAATTGACATCCAGCTGTGGCTATTGCTGGTAAGTCCTAGACTGAGATGATCACTGTTAAAATGGGCCAATATTCTATGAGATATGCTATTGATATTCTTAACCAACACAATAGCACTCAGATTAGCTCGTATGGATTAGAAAGGCTTGGTTGTCGGCTCTTGCAGGATTTGAATGTCAGTATATATGGAAACAGTATATATAGAAACATTTTTTTAATTTTATACTCATTTTCTTTTTTTTTAATTTCATTAATAAAAGATGCTTTAAAGATGTTTAAAAATAAACATAATTCAAGTTAACTACATGAAATATAATTCCTTAAATTTATTTTATATTTTCAGAATTTTCAACAATGAAAAGAAATTAATGAATGGACCAGAAGGACCTTTCCTCATTGGTGATTTAAAATAATTCTTCATATGAATTTTCTAAAGTTAAAAGTTACTATCATTACATTACATAGCAAACATGGGAGACAAATCGCATTCTTGTAAAGTATGTGGTTTTTCTTTTACAGGGAAGTCACATTTGTGGATTCATATGAACACACATACAGGAGACAAACCACATTCTTGTGAATCATGTGGTTCTTCCTTTGCACAGAAGTCAAATTTGTTGCGTCATATTAAAACACATACAGGAGAGAAACCACATTCTTGTGAAGTATGTGGCTCTTCTTTTGTACAGAAGTCACATTTGTTGGATCATATGAAAACACATACAGGAGAGAAACCACATTCTTGTGAAGTATGTGGTTCTTCTTTTGCACAGAATTCAACTTTGTTGAGTCATATGAAAACACATACGGGAGAGAAACCAAATTCTTGTGAAGTATGTGGTTCTTCTTTTGCACGGAAGTCACATTTGTTGCATCATATGAAAACACATACGGGAGACAAACCAAATTCTTGTGAAGTATGTGGTTCTTCTTTTGCACAGAAGTCACATTTGTCGCGTCATATGAAAACACATTTAGGAGACAGACCACAGTTTTGTGAAATATGTGGTTCTTCTTTTACACATAAGTCGAGTTTGTTGCGTCATATTAAAACACATACAGGAGATAAACCACAGTCTTGTGAAGTATGTGGTTTTCCTTTTGCAGAGAAGTCGCATTTGTTGCGTCATATGAAAACACATACGGGAGAGAAACCACATTCTTGTGAAGTATGTGGTTTTTCTTTTATACAGAAGTCAGATTTGTCGCGTCATATGAAAACACATTCGGGAGACAAACCACATTCATGTGAAGTATGTGGTTCTTCTTTTGCACTGAAGTCATATTTGTTGGATCATAAAAAAACACATACTGGAGACAAACCATTTTCATGTGAAATATGTGGTTCTTCTTTTGCACAGAAGTCGCATTTGTTTAATCATATTAAAATACATACGGGAGAGAAACCACATTCTTGTGAAGTATGTGGTTCTTCTTTTGCACATAAGTCAGGTTTGTTTAATCATATGAAAATACATACGGGAGAGAAACCACATTCTTGTAAAGTATGTGGTTCTTCTTTTGCACGGAAGTCAAGCTTGTTTAATCATATGAAAACACATACAGGAGTAAAATATCTCCACTAGAAAAACTGTAAAAACCTGAATATCCAATGTAGTAGAAAATCTAGGGAAATGTACCAAAAACAGTGGGAAATAAGTCATACACTCTTCACTATGACTATGAAGGTCCTACAGCTACATACCTAGAAAATGTGACTATTAAACCAGACATACTGATTTGGGACAAGAACGAAAATGTTTTAACCCTAGTTAAAGTAAGCGTTCCTAATGATGCTGACCTTAACAGAGCAGAGAGAAAGAAAATAACAAAATACTAATGACTTATGTACGACTTAAAAAATTGGAATCTTACGAATGTATCTCATAATAGGATCAACCGGGCTAATGAAAAAGAATTTTAAAAACTTTCTGGCGAATATAGCAAGTGAACCAAGTGCAAAATATATACAAGCAATAGCACTGAAAGGGACGGTTAAGATGTTAAAAAGATGATTCGGTTGGAGCAACTAAATTATGGTAGATGTTGTGCATCCGGTAGAATGCCCAATCTCAGGAAAAACAAAGTGATAAGAAAATGAAAGCAGAGAAAAAACAGTCTTGTTAAGTATATGGTTCTTCTTTTGAAGTGAGGTAAAATTTATAGCATGGATGCTAAAAAGATAAGAAAATTAATTTTTTTGCAAAGATATGAGATTTGTTACATTATGTGAAAACACATACAAGAAACAGTATCTGATGATCTTCCAATATACATACCTAAACATTGTATGAAACAAGCCAGAAGAACAACCTCTATCATGCAAATGGCCAACCATTTTCATCAAGACTGTTTTACAAATATGACAGAATTAGGAAACAAGTCTGCTACGGAAATCACCCAAAGGAGTTGTTAAAAATACTCCAGAATTTCCATTAGAGAAAATTGGAAAAATAGGCCAAACAATATTGTGGTAAATATTTTCTGGGTTCATTCACCCAGAAAGTTTGAAATACACAAAAATAGCGAGGATCAGCCATTTGACATTTGGAGTGCCTAGTGCATGCTAAGTGAAGAAAATGGAGATCTAATTAGTCAGCAGAATAGAAATGAGATGAACGTCCATTTCTATCCTTAAAAACAACTTTATCTAGTCGTTTTTGCTAATATGTAAATAAAGGTTAAAGATTAAAGATTGTTAGTAAATGAATACATCTATGAGTAGGAATGTAGACACAGGGTTAGAATGTCTACATGTTGTAAAATAAATTTCACATTAGTAGTGAAAAGAAAAAGGTCATATATGAAGAGTATTATGGCTTCTAAGGAAAGGAAAGCGCTTATATATAGAGAATTTTTTGCATACAATGCACAGGTCTTGAAGTTAGGGCATGTGTAAATAGTTATGTAGGTTTATGTATGCATGTGTGTGCTATATTAAGTCTATGTGTGTGTGTGGCAGACGCCATATTGAATTCTTGGGTCTTCTCTCTCAATTCAGGATTGCACTCTGATCAATCATGTCTCTGACAGTATAGATGCAGCAATCTCCTTAGACACTAGCGCTCAAATACATGTATTTGGTGATTTTAATGTCAACCACAGTAATTGGCTTGATTTCTCAAGTTATACACAGCTGATGTAATGTAGTTGTTACATGTCAACTCTCGGGACCAACACGTTGTATGCAGACAGTCGCAAGGAAACAAAGACAAGGAAAGAATCTGACTCAGCTGTCTGGTTCTTGTACGGCGAATATACAATGGAATGTGCCATCACCAGCTTAAAAATAATTACATTAAAAAAGAGACAAACCATATTCATTTGACGTATATGGTTCTTTGCATAGAAGGCACATTTGTTGTGTCATTTGCAAAATAATATGGAAGACAAAAGAACTTTAATAGAACATTCAAACATCTATGTATTTCATAGAGAATTAAATGTGAGCAACATGTAGGGAACCCATTGATTTCTGAGAACTTCGACTGATAAAAATTGAAACAAAAAAAAATTATGAATAATGATAACTGGCTTAATGAAAAATCCTAAAAAAAATTTACACACAATTCCTAGAAAATCAAAAATTATGTGAAAGATCCAGGAGGATCTCTTCAAACTAACTAAAATGTATCGTAAACAATTGATCAAGTAAAGTCAACACTTTGTTGTCAAAACTTCTAATTCCAAAATTCGACACTCTTTCAAATTGAGTCGCACATGACTACGTATGTAGCACGCCTCCTTCTTACATGTCCATCAACAGCAAGAAGTAAAATTAAATAAAAAAAATAACAACTATATTCTTGTTATGTATGGGTATTCTAGCCTTAAAAAACTGTTATTTTCTCATGCAAAAACGTTAGAAATGAATATGATACTTTGATTATGTTAATAATTTTCTTTGAAAAACAAAGTTTTTTATTCTCGAGTAAATCTTTAAAACCACCCAAAAGAGCTGAGATACGTCTTAGCAGTTTTTTTACTTTTATTTTTAAATTTAATAAATCTCAATAAAACGTCTATTTTATATCGAGTTTTCATGTCTGAATATCTACTTATGTTTTAGCCTTTTATCATTGTTGTTTCCTATATATATGTTTTATTATGCAAGATATTTTAAATACGAGAGACGTTCAGTAAGTAATGACCTTGATTCACTTCCGTTTGTCTGATCTTATAGAAATGTTGCAGATGCAAGGATTTATATCTCTATGTGTCATGTGACAAATTAGAACTCTGAACTAATTGTTGTTTCTGATTTACAAGTGTTTGAAATTATTTCAGTGTGAAATGGAACCTGTCAAATGTCATGCATTGATCCGTTGTGTTATTTGAAATCACGTAACCACAGGAACTTTTGAATAAATTACAAGAAATTATGTCACATCATATATTCTTGTAAAACGTTGTCATTGTGAATTTTAATATGTCAGGAAATCTGTAGCAGCACCTGGTTGCCCTTTATCTATCATTGATGAGTCAACTGTTATTCATGGTGACGGATCGACCACATCCAAAAAATGCTGTTGGCAACGTCGTGATAAGTTGTCTTATTTGAAATCACGGACACCACAGAAAATGTTTGATGAAATATCATATATTATTCTTGTAAAACGTTGACATTGCGAATTCCAATATGTAATGAAATCAGTAGTAGCAGCACATAAACTTGGTTGCCCTCCATCTGTTATTGATAAGCAACTGTCAGCCATGGTGAAAGCCAAGTTAATGTATTGGAAGCACTTGGACCCTACGCATCCAAAAAGATATAACGATGCAGCCGAGTTCGAGATACACCCGAAGAAGGCTGAAGAATGATACAGCCGAAACGTAGTGGAAAAAACACTGAAGATGAGGAAGTGAGTCCAAAAAACGAAATCCATAATGAAACCACCTCATCCCGGGACTATAGACAATTACTATCCAATTGGTACAGACCCGCTGTTAGGATTGAATTGTGACAGATCGAAAAGTTACAACTTAAAAACAGTTCTCGAGTTGAAGAAGGATGATACGGCTGAAACATAGTGGAAAAAACACCGAAGATGGGGAAGTGAGTCCGAAAACCGATCTAACTGGTGATCTGTGGCTGGTCTTATCAATCACAGCTTCTTGAATCTGGGCAAAACGATTATGCTGGAGCAATACTGCCGATAAATTCACAAAATGCACCAGAAGCTCCAATGCACGTGCCCAAGATTGGTCAATATGAAGGGACCAATTCTCCTTCATGACAACACACACACCCGCATGTTGCTCAACTGAAGCTACAAAAACTGAACGAATTGGCCAATGAGACTCTGCCTCATCTGGACCTCTTGGCCACTATCACTTTTTCAAGCATCTCGATAACTTTCTGCATGAAAATGCTTCAAAAGTCGAGATGCCGAATCAGCCTTCAATGACTTCATCGCTTTCAGATCCCTGGATTTCTATGCTTATGTGATAAATAAACTTCTTGTTGGCAAAAATGTGTCGATTCTAATGATTCTTATTTAGATTAACAAAGTTTATTATGAAACGAGTTATGATCTTTTGAATTTGAACGTGAAAAGACATTATTTTTGCACCAACCTTATATAATAATAATAATAAATTGAATCTTTAGTTATGACGGTATACACACACAAAATATATTTAAATAAGTAAATTTATTGAACATAAGTAGAATTATTTGAAGAATATATTTATAAGGATAAATTTATATGTATTGGAGGTCGATAAATTATTGTAGGTGAAATATATTTATTTGCAGCAATTTGCAATTTCTTAATGTAAGTAGATATACCTGTAAGCTCAGACAAAGGTTGGATATGACGGTCTGGGCCCATCTGATGAGTAATAAGCCCGACATTGGCACCAAACAGCAATCATCATTGAGGATCACATTAACGCATTCAAATGTATTTTGCAATGTTTGTTCTGTTTTTAACAATGATGACTGGCTACAGACCAGCTGATGACCGGGGAAGAAAACTGCTGACAACTCGGGAGATGGTTGACTAGGTGTGTCAAAAATTTGGTGGAATGTTGGACTCACCTAACACAAAACTGTGAATAATATATTTTAAAAAAAAACTCGTAATTCCTCTTTTAAAATTGGGTTGCTTAGTTTTTTATGGAAAATACTTGCAAAATAAACAATTAAAGTTGTTTAAAAAATAATAAAAATATTTTTTATTTACAAAAAGTGTGTGCCTTCATGCAGTCATCTTTTTTTAAATCAATTGATTTTACGAGTTAATTTTTTTCAATTTTAAAACTAAAAATCTATCAAAATTTATCTAATGGTTCAATTTTTACGATATTTTCAGGTTCAATGTGGCATTTTATGTTTTTTTCCAACTAATCGAATATAGTATTCTAGACAAACGTTTCTTGTTAATTCACCCCCCCATTTTGAAATTTCTATTCAAATCAAAATAATTTATTTTCTCACCTCAAATCTATATATCACAAATTGAAGATAAAAGATCAATAAATAAAATAAGCTAATTTAAAACAAAAAAGAGCAGTCATTTGCAAATTTTCCCGTAAAGTCCAAAGTGTAAAACCTTTTTTTTTTAAATACGTTGCATTTTTTGTTTTTTTTTTAAGTGAAATCTTAAATAATCTTGTTATATTGTCCAAAAAATTTCGTTCAATGTTTTTTTTTAGATATTTAAAAAAAATCACTCAGTATAGAAGAAATAAAATATATTTAATCAAAAACTCATGTATTTTTTGAGAGTAGAAAAAAACAATCAAAATTTCATTAAGTGTTTTTTTAAGGCAAAAACTGATAAGTAAAATGTGATTATTTTTCACATACGGTGACACGTATTTCGTCATGCACAATAGGGCAGGTCGATTTTTGAACCTCGGTGCGGTAGCAGTATCAGAATTTTTGTAGGAATTTTTGACACCCCTAACACGAAACTGCGAATACAATATAAAAATCTCGTAATTTCTCTGTTAAAAGTGAGTTATTTATTTTCTTTATGGATTATACTTCCAAAATAAACTATTACAGTTGTTTTAAAAGTAATAAAAATATTTTTATTTTTTTTTAAAACAGTAATGAATTTTCCGAACTCAATATTTTTCAATTTTTAAACTCAATATTTTTAAATTTTAAAAATCTATCAAAATTTTTCTATTGATTCTATTTTTACGATATTTTCAGGGTCAATGTGAAATTTTATGTTCTTTCCAATAAACCGAATATAATATTTTAGACAAACGTTTTTTTTAAATTCACGCCCCCCCCCCATTTTCACGCCCCCCCCATTTTCACGCCCCCCCCATTTTCAACTTTCTCTTAAAAAGTAAATAATTAATTTATGTTTAATAGTTTTATATATCACAAATTGAAGAGAAAAGGTCAATAAATAATATATTCAAATTTAAAACAAAAAAAAATCAGTTTTTTAGAAATTTACCTGTAAAGTCCGAAGTTTAAAACCTTATTTTATAAGAACACATTTTTTCTTTTTGTCTTTTTTTTTTTTAATGAAACCTTGGTCCTTGCTCCTTTTATTGAAAAAAAAATTAGGGCTTGAATTACATTTTTCGAGGAGTTATAAGCTTAGAAAGATAGGGGGTCGAATAATTTACGCCTCTCATTTTGAAATGTCTATTAAAAAGTAAATAATTAATTTATGTTTAATAGCTTTATATATCACAAATTGAAGAGAAAAGGTCAATAAATAATATATTCAAATTTAAAACAAAAAAAAATCAGTTTTTTAGAAATTTACCTGTAAAGTCCGAAGTTTAAAACCTTTTTAAAAAAAAAAACACATTGTTTTGTTTTGTTTTTTTTTTTAAATAAAACCTTGGTCCTTACTCCTTTAATTGAAAAAAAAAATTAGGGCTTGAATTACATTTTTCGAGGAGTTATAAGCTTGGAAAGATGGGGTGGAATTATTCACTATTTTCACGAAATTTCTGACACTGCTATCGGTGCGGCAATGGTGATGATAGTTAGAGTTTCACATAGAAAAAATCTACGCGAAATATTTTTCTCAGAATCGTTATGAATTTAAAAGTTGAAAAATTGAAGCGATTAAAAGTTTTTCGGTGAATTGTCAAGAACGTCCCGTCATCAAAACAATCCATACTGCAAAGTAAATAGAATATGTTTTAAACTACATTTTTAAATAAAGGATAATGAA
Source organism: Euprymna scolopes (assembly GCF_053919585.1). Classification (NCBI taxonomy): domain Eukaryota; kingdom Metazoa; phylum Mollusca; class Cephalopoda; order Sepiida; family Sepiolidae; genus Euprymna; species Euprymna scolopes. Next base: position 28,029,629 of record NC_136527.1, read on the forward strand.
TTGATAGAATAAATATTAACTGTAAAGGCAAAATTATGTTTTTTAAATAATAACGACCAAAGTTCGCGTTTTCATTTCAGGAACTTTTGGGGGGTGGAAACATTTTAGATTTCACCGTAGCAAAACACTCTCGTTATTGATATTGAAAATTAACGTTTGTTTATTATTTGATTTTAAAACATTACGATTTAGGCTTAATTATTTCCAAAGGAAAACGAAAAAGACTTATTTAAAATATATATTATTATATTTCAAGTGTCTGCAGTGAATTTAAACTTATTTGTTTTATCTTTTTTAATTTGTTTTTCTATTAGGTTGGCACAAAAACAATGTCATTTTTTGACGTTCAAATGAACGTCAAAAGCATTATTTTTGTACCAACCTAATATTTCACATTTAATTCTATTTGAAATTTTTATTAAAATATTGTAATACTCCAGTTTTATATTAAAACAACAACAAATTAGTCCATACAATTTTATTCTACACATTCTTTACGAAACATAACTCCGTAAATTTTCAAGGTTTTCTACTTAATAAAAATACTTTGCAGAAAATTAGTATCAAATTTTAATTTCTTTTATTTTTAGGGTGTAATTGTTCTTAAGCAGTGTTTTTCTTCTAAAATTATGGCTTTAAATTCAGATAACGCACAAAGATTAATACGAGTAAACAAGCTAACTCTTTTAAGGTTTTTCGTTATTTCTGCATCTATTTTATTGTTCTAAAATAACTTTGTTATTTAGAAAGCCATTCTTAATATGGGAAGGTGGTTGTATTGTAAATATTATGTACTTTCACCTAAAAATTTAATAAACAAAAATTTCATTAAAATTAAAATTTAACTTGAAAATACTATTAAAAATAGCACAGTGATATAGATGCACATTGCACAAGCACTGGTTTTCAAACTCTAAACACTAAACACTTGTTTAAAATGGCACAGCTACAGCAAGAATGAATCTCTTTATGGGTAAATTCATGTTATCAAAGGAGAGGCTAAAATCTGCTAAAACTGTCTAAACTAAACATTACTATGCCTCTGATTTGGTTTGGTCCTCTCTCTTCAAGACATCTAATTCAGCTCTACAAAATTTTTCATTATTTCTTATAACTAGCACTTTTTTTTACATATGAAACTGGAAGATAGCCTAATACAGTTTCCTGCAGTTATAATCCATTTATTTATTTTGCTTTTCAGATTAGAATGTCAGTAAAAGCACGACGTTCAGTTTTAACCCGTGGTTCACAAAATTTGCTGGTCCACCTTGTCATTTGGATGAAAAAGCACCTCTAACTTCACGACAAGTCATTCAGTTTAGTTATTTCCTCAAAAAAGTTATCCCCCACTTAAAAATTAGTGAGATTTCTAAATTAATTGCCAAGGAAATAATTAGTATTCGGCAAGCAGTCAATCCACAATTTCCCTTGTAAAGGTAACATTCTATAGGACAGAATGTCAATATATTTAACTATAAGAGGGCCAAACAGATTGACAGGAAATCTCTTGCAGGAATCAAAGTGAAAAAATTGAGGGAACAGCTAGACATACTGTATGATATATCTTCTTGTAGCTGTAAACTTTCTGTCTTGAGATGTGATAACTTTCCAGTAAAGTGCAAGAGAGGAAATTGTCAAAAAGGCACATAATCTGCACTTGTCCTTCTAACAAGGAGGTAAAATTAATTATATAGATTCACCTGCAATTATGTTCCTTTTTTTGTGGAAAATAAAATAATATAATAGTATTTATTATGTAATCTGGCTCTATTATTAAACATGCAAATTTTCCAATTTTCAGGTTCCACTAGAAGAACTGCCATTTACATTTTTTAAATTAATTGATGGAACAACAAAAAACCTAACAACATTTACTAGTCCGTTGAGGAAATTTTGTATCAATAATTATCAAGTTTGCCTCAAGTAGAATTCTAAAAAATTAGTGTCCCTCCCGATTATCATTATCTGACAGCAGAAGAAACAAATAATTTTAATGTGAAGACCAGAGGCTACTTTTTGAGTATGCTGTTGGCATTTCTCGTGGAGATGTTAACTTAGAAAATTGGGCCCTTGAATCAAGGAAGATGGCTAACATAAGCCACAAGATTAATGTGTTTATGGACTAGAGTTGACTATCATCAACCACTATGATAAATTAAACCTTTTGGTCAAATATATCATCCAAGTGTATGCATTTAGTTGGTTTGAGATCAAAACCGACAATATCTATTTTTAACCAACAACAGTGTAGTTTAATATGATTCGGAGAACAAAATAGTTAACTGAAACCCAAATTATTGTATTAAACCGTTCAAAATATAGTGCTTTTGCACTACTTCCAGAAAATATAATATCGATGATAAACTCAGATGAATTTGTAGTGAGAGAAGAGGGCATTCAAACGATTTTGTCCATTAGGTAAATAAATATTCATCCATTAAATTTTATTAGTTTTCTTAATTTACCCAAACAATACTTAGTTTTATTTATATTACATCGCAAAAATATTAAAACAAATAAGTGTTTTCAAATAATTTTGTTGTTGTTTTTTCCAGAAATAATGAACAACTAAAAAAAAATGAAAAAGATTACTGCTATAAATTTTGAAGCCGCACACTGGCCAAATTTGCTTAATTTTTCTCAAAAAGTTGTATATGTGCAGGAAGCAAGACATAGACACATTATTACAAAGTCATCGTGCCAGCAAAAAAAGACCTTCATTTTCCTCGAAAGGAAATTGTACAGAACAATTTAGTTCTATTATAACATTTCATATTATTGCATTTAATAAAAAATTAAAATATGGTTCTGTAACTTGTATCAAGTTGTTATATTGTGTAATACATCTCCACATATCTTTTTGAATTTTGAAATTTAAAAGACTTAGTTGCTAATTAGCTTTTTTATAATTGTTGTTTAATCAATGCAGTAAAAGTTGAGATATTTTGCTAGTTGTGATTCATAATTAAAATTATAATTCATGTATTTATTTTTCTTTCAATGTATTTCATATAAATATATCAATTTTAATTGAATTTTTTTTTTTAAATAGTGAAATTTCAAAGTCAGTGTTGTGAAAAATGCTATGAAAATGAAGGATTTTTCAGCATTTTTCTACACGATTTTTAAAATTAAATGCTCAATTTCCTGTTCAAGATGGGAATCTAATTTTTGGTATATGTTCTTATCACATCAAATCCCAACTATCATCCCCAGTGCCATGTTATTTTCTGAAAAAAGTTGCAAATCGACCTGCCCTAATGCATAAGGCTTGATGGCTTACTATATGTGTTGTTTTTACGTCCTTTTTATTCATTCATGTTCCAAAACTGGAAGAAACACTGCTTCACTAACACCGGTTAATGATTTCGTAATGGCGGATTTTTCAAATAGTTTTTGAAAAAATTCCTTTATTTAAAAAATTCATGGAATATAAAATATAAATGTGGACAAATTCTCATAAATGAAGAATGGAAGCATCCATTGATTAGTATTTTATATAGGTAAGTGATTTTTGAGGAATTTATATATATTTATTACATTTAGATTAAGTTAAAATTTGTTGAATTTCCTGAAATCATTTTAAAGAAAACCGATTTTAAAAAACAGTATATGTTTCGATAAAACTTTATATTATTTTAAAGTTTGTTCTTTGCTCTTTTTATTGAAAAAAAATAGAATTTAAATTACATTATTCATATTGTTATGAGTTTCGAAAGATAGCGAGTCTAATTAATCACTCCTTTTTTAATAGCGACGTTTGACACTCCTAACGGTTCACATCCTGGAAAGAGGAGAAAATAAAGAATCAGGCAGGATTAGCTATTCGAAATGCAGGCTTCAGTTGGAGCAACACTATAAACGTGCTACTAGCAATCAAAATCCAATATAACTTCGCGGGCAAAAGTGATTCGTATCAGAAAAACGAAAATGATAAATTATCAAGTTTGCATTACAAATCTTTACAAGGACCTGTAGGATCGGATAACAGGTCAGGGCAATGGTGGAATTCAGCCAGTTTTCACGAAGCAGTTCTTGGAATCTTAAGAGTTCGGCAAACCGTTTGTCAGAATATATCCAAATACTTTTTAGACCCTATATAATACAGTTATAAATGCCTGTAAAACTAATGCTATAGAGCATGCATATCGCGTAACATAATTAGTACAGCTTAGAGCCTCAGACTTGTACTATAAATTGATAATTGATTGCCAGTATGTGTAATATATACTGTACTATTTCTTATTTTATTTTTCTAAGTCACACACACACACACACACACACATAAAAATTATGAATTCATTTGCGCGGGCATTGCCATATTCACCAACACCAAACCTCTTGGGGTCACAAGGCAGGACGCTTGAGAAATGGCGGACGTAGGTGAAAACACATTTCTTCGTCAAAAAATATGAATTTTTCACCAATTAGAGCTCGATAAAAAATACCTTATCGCAGATTCTTTTTCTCTTATGCTCTCAAGTCTTCACTTTCTTCCTTCCTTTCCTTTTTTATACAAATTGTGCCAAAAAGAGTAATTTCTTTTAACGAAAAAAAAAAAAAACAGAAGTTTATTTTACATTATTTAGTAGTGTATTCGTTTTTATTTATTTGTTCGGGAGATTTGTGTAACTTGCCAACAATACAATGTCATGTCACACACTGCGAGTTTGAATTTCATTGTAGATGAGTAAACTTGTATTTAAAAAAATATTTTCTGCATATAAGCTAATATATTATTATTATTATTGAAACTGTGAAACATAACCTTTGACCCTTCCGGGCATTATTATTGTGGCAATATTCCTCGAGGCCAGAATGGCAAAAAAATCTCCAACCCCATATCACATAAAAATTCTCCAACCCCATATCACATAAAAAAATCTCCAACCCTATATCACATAAAAAAATCTCCAACCCCATATCATATAAAAAATCTCCAACCCTATATCACATAAAAAAGTCTCCAACCCCATATCACATAAAAAAATCTCCAACCCCATATCACATAAAAAAATCTCCAACCCCATATTACATAAAAAAAATCTCCAACCCTATATCACATAAAAAAAATCTCCAACCCCATATCACATAAAAAAATCTCCAACCCCATATCACATAAAAAATTCTCCAACCCCATATCACATAAAAAAAATCTCCAACCCCATATCACATAAAAAAATCTCCAACCCTATACCACATAAAAAAATCTCCAACCCCATATCACATAAAAGGAAAAAATTCTGTAATCACCGAACTTTTTTTTTTAGTAATAAACACCTTTTATTTATTTTGGTACTCATGCAGATATTGATCCAGACGTAATTTAGCGTTTGTTTTGCTTTCCTTGGAACATGGCGTCAACAATCGGATAATGCCAAGCGTTGCCGATGAAATAATAACAACACAACGTAAAAGAAAAAAGGAAAAAATTTAAATGTAGTAACATCAACAGAAAAAAAATGTAATTTTTAATTTTTATTAATTGTGTGAAAAAAAAAGTTTTTTTTTGTCTCAAATATTTAAACAAAGTTTTTTTTTTGAAAGGTATTCTTTTTACGAGCTCCCTCAGCATAGTATAAACACCCCTAACCTTAAAAGTCACTCTTAAAATAGGGGGGTATTCTGAAAGCCGTGCTTTACATTGGGAGGTTGGGAGTGTTTATATTACTCAGAGTCAGTCAAGTTGAAACTCACCGCATGTAAGGTACGTAGAGTTGTTATCGTTGCAATGCTCGCCATGTGACGTTATGTTCAGAGGAAAGCCGAACGAACGCTAAGTTACGTCTGGATCAATATCTGCCTGAGTACCTTTATTTTAAAAAATATAAGGACTTTTTTTGATTAATTTATAACTGTAGTATTGCGAATTCCAGGTTAATTGCTATATAGGTAGTTTTAGGAATATAAAATTATATAAGCATATTTTGATTTCCCATCAGCGATTTAGCTGGGTCAGAAAGATTAGGCTTCACAGGCATCAACCCAAGTCACCTTGTACGATTTAGATAGAATATACAGGAAATTAAGGAATGACACAGAAGTGTGGTCATAGGCCTTCCAGTTTATGACCACATGGGTGGAGTTGGTCTTCGCAGCAGAGGAATGCAGACGGGAGATTTCGGGTATCTCCCGACAACCAGGGTCCGAGATGTTAGGCTTGTCTTAAATAAAAAAGATTGAAGCTTCAGTCCATCTTGTTGTTCATTGGTAAATCTGTCTGCAGCACCACTCCCCAGCAAGATGGAAGACCAGCGACCAAGAAGGCATCATGCGCTGACCAAGGCAATCATTCACATTATACTGTTGCATATACACATCTCCGAAACTCCCAAGGCAAGAATAGACACTAGAGAATAATAGCAGCCATCATACACCCACACGTATATCTAAGAACATTGATAAACGTAACAGAAACCATAAAAAGTAAACGCTAGTAAACGTTTAGAAATAATAAACAATAAGAAATACACGTCCATTTTTACAGTAACATTGATGCCGATTTTTGACCAGGTCGCATCATCGATAATAATAAACACTTTTTATTTATTTTAAACAATATACAGGACTTGTTTGTTAATTTAAAACAATATAATCACATATTTAATAATTATTAATTCAATTGTAATGAAATAATAAACACGTTTTATTTATTTGAAACAATATACAGGACTTTTTTTAAAATTTAAAACAATATAATGACATATTTAATAATTATTAATTCAATTGTAATGAAATAATAAACACTTTTTATTTATTTTAAACAATATACAGGTCTTTTTGTTAATTTAAAACAATATAATCACATATTTAATAATCATTAATTCAATTGTAATAAAATAATAAACACTTTTTATTTATTTTAAACAATATATAGGACTTTTTTGTTAATTAAAAAAAAATATAATCACATATTTAATAATTATTAATTCAATTGTAATGAAATAATAAACACCTTTTATTTATTTTAAACAATATACAGGACGTTTTTGTTAATTTAAAACAATATAATCATATATTTAATAATTGTTAATAACTGAATTGTAATACCTACAGGAATTTCTGTCGTGTCGAAGAATTAAACGCAATTTCTTTGGCAATATAATGTACTAAATTCCTCATTATTATGCCATTAAAATTTAATTTAATTCTGCTATCTATTTACTAATTTTTATTAACATTTAAAAAAAAAATGTGTCCTCTTCGGTCTGCACGTATGCGAAATCAGGAAACTTACGCCATTACAGCTGATTTTACAAAAACAATAATTCCTTAGAAAAATATTAATATTTACAAAACTATTAATTTGCGACGGATATGGTTTCCAGATTCTTTTTCAGCACACCGAAATCTACAAGAAAAAAATATTTTGTTTTCTATTAGTTCGAGTTAACGCTTTTTCTAAAATTTTACCGAAACATTTTATGTGATATTCGTATTCAGCACACCCGAAAACCCTTACTTCAGCGTTCAGACAATAGAAAAAGTGCTCATGCAGTACCGCGCTATATTTAATTAGTTTTTTTTTTTTAATTCAAGTTTCACAATATCTTTTTTTATTATTATTAAATTGTTAGGTGAAAGTACAGAATAATTACAAAACACCCTCCCTCCTCATGTCAAGAATTGTTTTTGAAACAATAACGTTATTATTTCAGCACGGTACAAAAATAACAAAGGGCAATAATTCCTTTCCCTGTTTATAAAATGGGGGATCGATTTACTATAACGTTGTAATTTGTAACTAAAAGTGAGCACAATTTCAAATGTCGAAATAATTACTTTTTTTTTCTTTTTAGATAATCTGGTTTAATCAATAATAATCCACTGAAATAAAAAAGAAGAAACGAACAGTATAAAAATTAGATACGGATGCGCAAAATAGTAAAAAAAAAAATAAATAAATAAAAAGGAAACCAACTATGAAATAAAATAAATAAATAAAGGAAACAGACAGAATGTTCATGTCAATCGCAGTATTATCTTTCTTAAATTGGTTATTTTTTTCCAATAAATAAATTGTAATCAGTGATTTTAATTGACGTTTTTTCACATTTAAAATGCACTATTCTTTCAGGATTAATTTAATTTATCGTTACAAAACCTTTGAGAATAAATTGAGTCATCGTGTAAAAAATTTACTAAATATTTTAATGAAACAAACATTTTTTATAACAAAATAAAATTACTTAATTTTATGAATATCTTTTATAATCTTCAAAAATACAGGTCAATTGTTTTATAAATTTTAAAATAAAATAAACTTTCTGGACTTCTGTAGGATTTATGTACGACGCGTTGTCTGTTGTTATGATTGTACAAAATTTTTACAAGGAAAATTTTTCTACTTTATTTTTTGGTTGCGGTGAAGATACAGAAGAAAATAATTAAAACTAATTTTTGCAGCAATTAAAAAAAAAAAAAAGCTGGAGAAGTTTCGTTTCGTTTCGTTTCCATAGGATAGGATTTCATGTTTTCGTTGTTACATCAAGTTCCGCTTCTTGATACAACTTTGAGACGAACAAACCTGTAAATATTACCGTTTATTTTACTAATTATTTTTGAAAGAATCCCAGAAAAGTAGTATTTATTTTTCAAGTGAGTTTTGGGTTTTACAAGGAATTTATTTAACTTCTAAGTTTAGACGAATTTGTCAGTTTCTGAAGCTGTAAAAACAGTTTTCATTATAACTTTTTTTTTCGTGCGTAATTTTTACAGTCAATCTCTTTAATTAAATTTTTCTTGTATTACCTTATAGATTAACTTTAGGATTTAATCTTTCAAATACAATAAAAAAAAATTGGAAATCTATAAAAACAAATATGACAAGCCGGCTTTCAAAACTTTAGGCACGTACAGTATAGTTCAATTTCAATATCTTCATTTTTAATGTGTTTGGTAAACTGCACAAGCATCAGATAAACTTTTAGGCTTTAATCTTTCAAACACAATAAAAAAAAATCAGGAATCTAAAATAAACAAAAAAAAATACGAAAAGGCGGCTTTAAAAATTATCAGTTTCCGCGATTAAATTGCACGTGCAACGAATTAGAGAATTAATAAAAATGAAACTTGTAATCTGTTCTCTCTCATGTAAATGTTAAAATGTTAAATAAAATAATACTAATTTTATCCGTGATATTCACCAAATAGATCGGCTCTATTTCGAAATAATTTGTTTTATTTTTCCTCTTCAATTTTGTTTTCTGCGAACTTGCTCTTCCGTTCGTCATCTTGAATGTTAACTTGAGCTTGTAAAGCCAATCACGTTTGAAAAATTGTTTCCTTTATAAAAGCAGATAAAGTTAATCGAAAGCAGATTATAACACAAAAACGTAAGTATTACTACATGAATTTAGTATCGATTTTTGCACATTTACAGAATACGTTAAAAATATAAGGGAGATAACTACATTTACTAAGCGAATAATCCTAATGAAAATGTTGATTTATTGTTAAACATTTTTTGCTGTCAATTGTTTTTTGTTTTCAATACTGACTTAAACATTAAAAAAAAAAAAAAACGTAATGTATGTTTATTTTCATCTTTTCCCCCATTTCTTTAATCGGATTATTATCGAATGGTTACTAACTATCAGATTTTATTTTCAATACTGACTTAAACATAAAAAAGGTCATTACGTAATTCTTTATGTTATCAGTGGTGGACAATTCTGTATGCGTTTTCACGAACGGAATTGATAACATTTTTCTTGATTTTTGTTCTTTAATTTACCTGTGTCTTTATTGAAACAGGAAATCAGAAAAAAAAAACTTCTGGCTAAAAATAATTTAAAAAACAATCAAGAAACGCCCGCCTTACTAGTAGGTCACAAAATGGGTGCTCAGCTTATTATTCATTAAATTGATAATTAAAATGATCCCCCACTCTTTGAAAAAAGTACATTTTTCTATAATGAAATCTATTTCTCTATGTCACTTTTTAAGTATATATCCGTTTTCAGCACCAAAGAAAACCCTTAAAAAGTCGTCATTGTAAAGAAAAAATGTCTAGAATCATTCCAACTCCAAAAATACCTTTCCAATGAAAACTTTTATAAGTTATTGCATGTGCCGAAAACGAATATATACTTCAAAACTGGTGCAGAGAAATAGTTGCCATGATATGAGGAAATTAGTTTTTCATAAACAGGGATCACTTTTCTATATGAATTTTATGTAAAATGAACACCCATTTTCTGGCCATATGGTGATATTTTTTTTTTTTTTTTTTTTGCTGCCTGAAAGGCGTTTTGGTAAATTATTTCTTACTCTCCACCTTAACAATCACCTTTCACATGACGACTTCAATAGGTTTTCGGGTATGCTGAAAACGAATATCGTATTTAAATTTGACACAAACAATTAGTTTTACAGATATTAAGCAGTGTAATTCTTTGATAAAAGTGAGGTCAAATTCTGTATAACATTCAGTTGTTGTTTTCTGATTTCTTTAATTAAATGTTTGTATTCTCGTCAATTTGTTTCAATATGAGGGATCGATGTATTAGAAACTGTGTACACACGTAAGTATACCAAAGAGATTTCCTGTTAAATTATTTGGAAATGCAGTTGTCAAATTTTCTGTTAATTTGTTTAAAGAATGCTGATAAAGAATTATTATGTTGTATTTTTAAGTTTTCTCAAAAATACACCCAATAAACCTTATAAATAACTTTGACTTGCAGTAGGTCAATCATATTACAATCGAGTTACTCACTGAATGTCATGGAAACTGCATGATTGATCCTTGTGTTGAGGTTTTGGTTGGAATCTAAGTGTATATGTAACATGCTAGATGAGGCAAATGTTGATTCCTTTCATATTTCACCTGTTTAGTCATCACCAAAATTGTGTGATTAAAAACAAGAAAATGATTAAGACGATTCTAATTAAAATACATGACTACTTTTACAAAACTTTAAAATTGGCATCCATTATATTATATATCGGTGATCAGTGATATGATCACTGTTAACATGACCAAATATTCTATGCGATATATTATTGAGATTCTTAGCCAACTCAATAGCACTCAGATTAGCTGGTATGGATGAGTAAGGCTTGATTGTCGGCTCTTGCAGGTTTTGAATGTCAGTATCTTCAGAAACATACTTTGCTCCAGTTGACTTTAAATGTGTCATGTTGAGGAACTTGATGTATATTAATCTTAGGTGCACGATATTTGTGTTTTTTTCTGTGATCCAAACTGATGTCTCCAACCTCATTTCTACTTTCAAAACTAAGTTAAGCAAAAATAATGAAAGGCAGAAAAGATTTATTCAATTTGATATTCGCTCAAAATGACTGAGCAGTGTGCTAGGTGAAACAATAAATCCTTTCTTATGGAGAATGTGGCCTGGGAGGTAGGTAGATGGATCTACACTTGTGCTATGTTGATCGCCACCTGATTGGAGGCCTCTCTCGTCTTTTGCCTTTATCTTTGATCAAAGGTAGAAAAACGTTGAAAAACTGTAACATGTGGTGAGATTTAAAAAATCGGTTATGACGGAATATATAATAATGGAAAAAGGGAAACCAGCTACCTTTATGGGATGAAGTAAAAATTACAGATGGAGAAGAACAGTGAAGAGTAAGCTGGCTTAAGGAAACAGCGCATATTCTGGGTGATGATCAACTACTAAGCATATCCAGTATAATATTTAACGTGATATAGGAATTATTAATTATAAATAATAGACAATATATACATATATACATAGTGTATATACATCCATATCCATGTATATATATATATATATATATTCCTTACTACGGGTATATAGATATGTAGTCAGGAATAGTGATAACATCTAAAAACAAAATAGTTCCTAAATTTCGTACTTGCTAGGTGCGATTGGTAGAGTATGTGATTAAATTCAGTTGTAAGTTACATACACCCCTGAGCAAAAAAGGGCAAAACATTTTATATATTTTATTGCACTAAAAGCTATATTGAACAAAGAACAATTGAACAAGGAAACTTGAACGAGACTAATAACACAGAACAAGACATTTACTTTAATAAATGCTTAGGATGGAATCGCATTCCCTTTTGACTTCTTTAAAAGATCAATCCTTTTAGACATGCTCTCAAAGTTGAAAACTTTGCACAGCTTCCCACAGTTTGTCATTGTTCGCAAAGGTTCTTCCATCCAATGCATGAGATATTATAGACCAAATATTCTCGATTGGGTTTAAATCGGGACTTTGACCTGGCCCAAATATCACATTAATTTAATTATCAGAAAACCATTTTTGTGACTTTAGCAGTGTGTGCAGGGGCATTATTGTGTTGAAAAATAATGTTCTGGTATATTCCCAGCTTCTGGATACTTGGTAACAGCCCTGTTTCTAATATTCGAATGTATTCGTTTGCATTGATTGACTTCTCACATCTAATAAGTTTCCCAACTCCTGATGGAGTAAAAGTTCCCCATAATATTATCCCTCCATTCCCATGTTTAACTGTCGTTTTTATGCAACTTGGTGAAAATCTTTCTCTAGTTCTTCAATTGCGCCATTCCGGAGCATCGGGAGTATCAATAACAAGACAAAATCTTGATTCATCTGACCAGAAAACATTCCTGAACCAGTCTGTATCTTTCTTGCCATAATACGAGAAAAATCTCGTTCTATTGTTGATGTTCTTCTTAGATAAAAAAAATGGCTTATTTGCACACCTTTTAGAAGAAAATCCCATTTTTTCATTCGTCTAGATATTGAATATCTAAAACGAGAATTTCCAGCCGTTGTTTTGAATTCTTTGCTATGGTCAACATAAGTTTTCTTTCAATCCTTCAAAACAGTTGATTTTAGCCTGTGGTCGACCTTCAAAGTGAATCCTCTAGGGCGACTGTGGTCGACCTTCAAAGTGAATCCTCTAGGGCGACTGTGGTCGACCTTCAAAGTGAATCCTCTAGGGCGACTGTGGTCGACCTTCAAAGTGAATCCTCTAGGGCGACTGTGGTCGACCTTCAAAGTGAATCCTCTAGGGCGACTGTGGTCGACCTTCAAAGTGAATCCTCTAGGGCGACTGTGGTCGACCTTCAAAGTGAATCCTCTAGGGCGACTGTGGTCGACCTTCAAAGTGAATCCTCTAGGGCGACTGTGGTCGACCTTCAAAGTGAATCCTCTAGGGCGACTGTGGTCGACCTTCAAAGTGAATCCTCTAGGGCGACTGTGGTCGACCTTCAAAGTGAATCCTCTAGGGCGACTGTGGTCGACCTTCAAAGTGAATCCTCTAGGGCGACCAGATCCAGATTTCCCCTTTACCAAGCATTTGACTTGGAACCTTTGAACAATTCGTTTCACTACAGACAGAAATGTTTTCACTTTTTCTTTTTCAAAATATCAAAAATCTGCTTGTAAATCATTTTGTACTGCCTTAATCCTGCAATTCGGGTTTTTTATATCCTCGGCAAGATGCGGTCTTACCATTCTTAGGATTAATTTTTCCACTTATTATTATATGCTATAATAATAATGATCTACAAAATAGAAATTTTCAATTAAAATGAACAAAAATTAACGGAAAAATATTGAAAAATTTATTTCTTCCTTCTTTCACTATTGGCCCATTTATTTTTTTTTATTTATTTTTTATTTATTCATTTAATTATTTATTTTCCTCATGAGTGTACTCCTGAATGTTGAAGATTCCATTCCTGGTCAGATTGCAAAAAGGATTTCAAATTACATAGATATTTTACCGAATAATCGCTAACAACACGAAAGCATGCTACTCTCATGTATTAGATAAAGGGTTCCATTAAGAATTCTGTACAAATTTCGGAGGTCAAGAGAAAGGTTCTCAAGTTCGACAAAATACACCTGAATAAGATCGGTGGTTACATAGAAACTTTGTAAAAATAACACCCAAGATAAAAGTTTTCTGAAGAATTCAAATAAGATGAATAATCAATCCTCATATCTTAAATGAAGAAACGTAAAAATTTTAGTTTAATTTTTGAAAATAAAAACATTAATTTCGTTAAGAAAATAATATTAAATTAAACTAATTTTATTTTAAATTACATAATGAATTCAATCTTACCATATTCAATATTCGAATTTTTTTATATTTCCAGAATTTGCAACAATGAAAAGAAATTCCTAAATGAAAAACAAGGACCTTTCTTCATTGATGAATTAAAATTTGTTCAAAATAATTATAAATTTGTTCATATAATTTTCTAAAGTAAAAATTTGTAAGTGTGCCTTTTATCATACACTCTATTGCGTATGCTTTTTGTGGAATCAGATGCAAGTAAATATGAAAGACAGACCACATTCTTGTGAAGTATGTGGTTCTTCTTTCCCATCAAAGTCACATTTGTTGCGTCATATCAAAACACATACGGGAGAGAAACCACATTCTTGTGAAGTATGTGGTTCTTCTTTTGCACAAAAGTCAAATTTGCTGAGTCATATGAAAACACACACGAGAGACAAACCACATTCTTGTAAAGTATGTGGTTCTTCTTTTGCACAGAAGTCAAATTTGTCGAGTCATATGAAAACACATACGGGAGACAAACCACATTCTTGTGATGTATGTGGTTCTTCTTTTGCACGAAAGTCAAATTTGATGAGTCATATTAAAACACATACGGGAGATAAACCACATTCGTGTGAAGTATGTGGTTCTTCATTTGCATGGAAGTCAAATTTGTTGTATCACTTGAAAACACATACAGGAGAAAAAACACATTTTTGTGAACTATGTGGTTTCTCATTTGCAGGAAAGTCACACTTGTTGCGTCATATGAAAACACATACGGGAGAGAAACCACATTCTTGTGAAGTATGTAGTCGTTCTTTTGCACAAAAGTCAAATTTGTTAAATCATATAAAAATACATACAGGAGACAAACCGCATTCTTGTGAAGTATGTGGTTCTTCTTTTGCATCGAAGTCAAATTTGTTGCGTCATATAAAAACACATATGGGAGACAAACCACATTCTTGTGAAGTATGTGGTTCTTCATTTGCACAAAAGTCAAATTTGGTGAATCATATTAAAACACATACGGGAGAGAAACCACATTCTTGTGAAGTATGTGGTTATTCTTTTGCACTGAAGTCAAATTTGTTGAGTCATATAAAAATACATACGGGAGAGAAACCACATTCTTGTGAAGTATGTGGTTCTTGTTTTGCATTAAAGTCAAATTTGTTGCACCATATGAAGACACATACAGGAGATAAACCACATTCTTGTAAAGTATGTGATTCCTCATTTGCAGGAAAGTCAGATTTGTTGCATCATATGAAAACACATACGGGAGACATTCCAAAAGAGGAACCTTAAAGAGTGGGATCAGTGTACAAAGGAATATATAGACAAAGAAGGTTCATTGAATTGGCTCGAAAGGGGATCATGCCACCACGATCAGCAAAGCATTATAATGGCTGCTCATGACCAATGCATTCAAGAAGATATCAGGTCTCACTAATGACAATAAATGTAGATTCTACACATATAATTGGAAAGTGAGTCATCCAGTATCAAGTTGCAAGGTTCTTTAGGGGATGGCTACTACACAACGAGACATGATGGAGTATATAAATACATGCACTAGACCATCTGTAAGAAATTAAACATCCAATGTAGCAGCAAATCCTGGGAAGATCAACCGGAAAGAACAGTTAAAATGACTTATATACTATACATTACGATCATATAATCCCTACAGCCACCTATCTTGAAAATGCTGCTGTGAAACCTTACATAGTTATATGGAATAAGTCAGTAAGGAGATATCAATCATACCAGTCATTATAGGTGCCACAGGGCTTATGAAGAAGAACCTGAAATCCTACCTAACTAATATTTCTAGTGTACCAAGTGGAAAAGAGATCCAGACAATTGCATTTAAAGGAACAACAAGGATACTAAAAAGAGCTCTCGGTTGGTTTCAATAAAAAGCAGGGCAATGTTGGCAGCTGGTTTGGCTGCCCCATACGCAGCATGGAAGAAAATAAAATAAAAAATTAAAAAAAAAAAG
This sequence comes from Euprymna scolopes, assembly GCF_053919585.1. Taxonomy (NCBI): domain Eukaryota; kingdom Metazoa; phylum Mollusca; class Cephalopoda; order Sepiida; family Sepiolidae; genus Euprymna; species Euprymna scolopes. The sequence goes on from NC_136527.1 coordinate 28,045,639, forward strand.
AAACAATATCTGATTCAAAAATGTATGCCTCAAAATTGCTAGCATAATGGTGGGATCTTTCTATCGATCCAGTAGATATCTCACCGCTGATGCAATTCTCTTGCTATATAAGAGCCAGGTACGTCCAAGGATGAAATACTGTTGCCACATCTGGGCAGGAGCTTCTAGAAAGGACTTGTCCTGCCTAGATAGAGTCCAAAATAGACTTTCTAGCCTCGTAGGAGATGTCTTTTTCTCTTCCCTGCAACCTATATCTCACAGAAGAGATGTTGCGAGTTTGTCTCTGATGTATCGTTATTTTCATGGAAAGTGTTCGACTGAGATTCAATCTATGGTTCCCCCTTGCCAAACCTTCACAAGAAACACTCGTTTAGCTGAAAACACAATAATTCCCCCCACTCTTTATCTGTGCCTAAACCTAAACTTAGATTCCATGAACAAAGCTTCTTTCTTAGAACTTCACGCCTGTGGAATTGTCTTCCATTTTCCTGCTTTCCTGCTGACTACAATATGTCTAACATAAACAGGTTCTTGATTAGCCGTTCCATATAAGTTAACAAATTTACCGAATTGATTACTATATTGTCCAATTTCTACTGTACATTTAAAACCCTTATCCTCGAGTGGCTTCTTGGCCTTGATAATGTGGTGATGCCTGTGTAAAAAAATCACAAAACAAGAGCCAACAGAACAAGATTTTTCACGAAACTTACCAATTATTATGTACAAGATTGTCTTCAAACAATAGCGCAACAACTCTTTTCTTACCAATTATTGTGTACAAGATTGTCTTCAATGAGCCAAACAATAGCGCAACAACTCTTTTCTGTATATATTAACACATGACTCTATAAGTAAGTTTGATTACCAATAATTCTAAGAAGCTAAGTGATCTCAGCAATCACAAGTCCAATTTGTACGCCACAGAAGTTGTTGGTGTGAACCATTGTACATCTAGCTGCTATACAATCAAATACAATGGAATATGTAAATATATCCACATGACGAAATGTTGAATATTGAATGCTGCAGCAAGTCCAAGGAACAGCAGTTATACATGTAATGTACCATCAATGATGACTTTATGAATCGTACAGATACATGAATTGAGATATGAGACATGACATGATGATAAAAGACAAGAAGGAGAAAGAAGTAACTTACAAACAAAAGAACTTTAATTGATTACAATATTTATGTGTCTCATATAGATTACAATATCTATGTGACTCATATAGATTACAATATCTATGTATTTCATATAGATTACAATATCTATGTGTCTCATATAGATTACAATATCTATGCATCTCATATAGATTACAATATCTATGTGTCTAATATAGATTATAATATCTATGCATCTCATATAGATTACAATATCCATGTATCTCATATAGATTACAATATCTATGTATCTCGTATAGATTACAATATCTATGTATCTCATATAGATTACAGTATGTATCTCATATAGATTACAATATCTATACATCTCATATAGATTATAATATCTATTTATCTCGTATAGATTACAATATCTATGTATTTCATATAGATTACAATATGTATTTCATATAGATTACAATATCTATGTATCTCATATAGATTACAGTATGTATCTCATATAGATTACAATATCTATGTATCTCGTATAGATTACAATATCTATGTATTTCATATAGATTACAATATCCATGTATCTCATATAGATTACAATATCTATGCATCTCATATAGATTACAATATCTATGCATCTCCTATAGATTACAATATCTATGTATCTTATATAGATTACAATATCTATGCATCTCATATACATTATAATATCTATGTATCTCATATAGATTACAATATATATGCATCTCATATAGATTACAATATCGATTCATCTCATACAGATTACAATATCTATGTATCTCATATAGATTACAATATCTATGCATCTCATATTGATTACAATATCTATGCATCTCCTATAGATTACAATATCTATGTATCTCATATAGATTACAATATCTATGCATCTCATATAGATTACAATATCTATGCATCTCATATAGATTACAATATCTATGTATCTCATATAGATTACAATATCTATGCATCTCATATAGATTACAATATCTATGCATCTCATATAGATTACAATATCTATGCATCTCATATAGATTATAATATCTATGTATCTCATATAGATTACAATATCTATGTATCTCATATAGATTATAATATCTATGTATCTCATATAGATTACAATATATGTGCATCTCATATAGATTATAATATCTATGCATCTCATATAGATTACAATATCTATGTATCTCATATAGATTACAATATCTATGCATCTCATATAGATTACAATATCTATGTATCTCATATAGATTTTTGTTTTTCGTTCCTTTTCTTAATTATAGAAGTTGTATTGTTTTTAATAGGTGTTTCTGCAGTTTAATTTACCGTTTTTCCGTAAGTAAAACGCTGACATACACCAAATAGAAGAACCATTTAATTTTTCACAAAAATTCTGTTTACATTTGAGGGCGGGTTGTATCACAACACCTACCCCACTCCCTGGGGAAAACGGTAAATTATACTTTAGAAGCACATGTTTAAAACTATACAACTTCTATAATTGAATACCCCCGAAAAGGAAGAAAAACAAATAGTTTTTTGTAAACCGCCCATGAAAACTTCCTGACAACGTTATTTTTAATATTAAATGAGTTGAAAACTATTATTTTTATTTTATGAAAAGTATTTCCTGTCATTTAAAATGTCCGCCATGTATTCACGTGCCTTGTGATAGGTCACGTCACCACGTGAGTGTGCGCGCATGTATATCTCAATAAGAACCATTCATGCATAAACAAATTTGGTGATATGGCGAAAAATAGTGCGAGGGTCCAGGGGTTAATACCAGTTAAACTGTAAATTTCCGATTGATTTTAATCTCAGATTTGTTGTCAGGGACCCCAAAAACCACTAAAAAACTAAATTTTATTGATCGGTGTTCCGTTGTAGTTAAAGTAAACATTTACCGTTCATTCATTTCATTGTGTTGTTTTGGTAATTATGCAGAGAAAGGAAGACGAAATTCAATTTTATTGTGGTTTGTTTATTAAAATGTCCTGTGAAACTGTAGACTAGTTGAGAAACAAGCATTTCTTAGTTATTTCATTTCATTATTAACATATTCATAACAAGTACAGATTAGTTTACAATTAAAACCCGTGTATTATTAGTCGTTGTTACATCTGTTCGCGGCCACCATCTTGCATACGACTTTAGTCAAGACTGCCCAAGAAATGGATGACTTAAGAATTTTTTAGAAAAAAAAATTATACAATTTATATATTTTTTAACGAAAAACTCCCCACTCTTCACAAAAGTTGAGGTTCATATAGAATAAAAAATTGAATGGTAATTTTTAAATCGCATAAATTTATATTGGGACCACTGGAGTTTTCAATTTTAAAGATAGTTTTAATTTACAGGCCACGGTTTATTTTAAAGGATTTATTTAATGAAAAATCGCAACTTCATAAAATTATGTTTTTACTTATGATTATTTTTCTATTGAACAATTTTTCAATAAGTAATAATATTTTTACTTATAACTATAACTCAATAAAGTAAAGTTAAATCACAATTTTACGCTGAATTAACGTCAATTGCTGTCTTTATTTTAGAAGATTTACGTAAAAGTTGAGATAATCATTGAATTAGAGTAACTATGGCGGAAATCTCTGTTAATGCACTTCAATGAGATTCTCTGTCATTTCATGCAATAACACGTCAAAACTACACGTACTTAATGTAATCTTATACAAGATATTTACCTTAGTTTCTCTTGCTCCAATAAATATTTTAAAGTCTAATTTAATTTAATTCAATAAATTCTTATGTTTTTATCTTATTCTCTTTTTATATTTTATCGTTCTGAATATTTTTTTACAAAGTGAATTATATTTTATTGCTCTGAATATTTTTTTACAGAGTGAATTATATTTTATTGCTCTGAATATTTTTTTACAGAGTGAATTATCAAAATGAATGTCTTGAAGAAGTTTGAATCATAGTTTTTTTTTTAGCTACGGGCAAAAATAGACAAATAAAGATCGATTTATCATTTATTATAATTTTTTTGTAGGTTTCCGACTACTTTTTGATTATATTTGAAAGAAAGTTTAAAGACTAAACTTAATTTTCAAAAGGAAAAAAATATTTGCATACGTGAAAAAAGGTTATGAAAAATGTTTTCACGGCGAGCTAACCAATACAGCTAAATTTTTAAGTTAGAGAAATTCATTGTAAAAATCCTTTAAAGGATAAATATTAGTTTTTTTGTGTCTATTTCAAAGATATTTAGTAAAGTATAGCCTTAAGATATTGAATTAAATTAAAAAACACATTGTACAAAACATAAATTAATTTGACCCAAAATCGAGTAATTCTGCCGTTCGCAAAACGCAACAAACGAAAGTTTTGTAAACACGAAATATACAGAAGCCCAAAATTTCAGCAAGTATAAAAACTGTGAAAATGACGTCATGTAATTAAAAGGGAGGAAGGAGGATACTAGTTTTCATTTTTCCCCCAGACGTACATTCGTACATTCTTATTCTGAACGTTTCTATACTTTTTACCATTTTTAATTAAATTATTTTTGTTTCGGTTTAAAATTTTTTTTTAATTATTGTTCAATATTATATAATAATTACGTTATGCTGAAAATTTCACATTCATGAGAACAACGAAAATATTAAAATCTTACATATAAAAATGATCCGAAACATGTAATTTTTAAAAAAAGTAGAAATATTTTTGCTATTATGATTTGGGGGGCAATATTAAATATACAATGCTGAATTAAATGATAATATCGGTAGTTCGAGAAATTCTTAGAAGTCCATTCTCGTAGGCTTTATGTTCTCCCTTTTACGAAACTGCCTGCTGAGAGGCTTATCTCACATCACAATATAGTACTGGAAGCGTCCAGTATCAGTCTCACAACAGTATTCATTTGATGCACCTTAGGATTGATAGGGATTAATATTTAATGCAGTCACCACACTACTACATACATTCTAAAAGTTTTAGCATAAAGCATTCATTCCAAGTCAACGGTCTATAACTTTTATCCATTTCTAATACATCCAGTAATATTCATAATTTTAAACTTTTAGAAACTATTTGTAAGTTTTATTATTTCAAAGTTTGTTTCCTTAATTTCAATTAACTGATTTCATCTATCAAAATAGCGGTCAATTTTGTTTTTGAGGTGGTTGATTAAAAGATAAAAAAAAACAAATGAAAAAAAAACCAACAAAATAACAAAAACAAAAAAGGGCATGTCCTTGTTATTTGTGGTAATCCAGCAATGCGTTTTGAGGGTGCTGGCAATGATCATGTTGTCATAACTTGGGTCGGTAGAGAACACCTCGCTCGTTGAACATTGTGTCACTTTTAGACATGATAAAAGGCTCCTATTGTTCTTGAGATTTGTACACAACTGGCCAACCAGTAGATTGTCTGAAAAAAAAAACGGTTTTCATCAAACGAAAATGGAATCATTTTATATAATAGTACAGGGTGGAACATTTGTACACTTATGGAAACGAGTTTAGTGTATAGCTAATCTGCCAGCACAAACATTTTTAGTTATAAAATGAAAACAAGAAAAGAATTCTCATTCTAATATTTGAAATCAACTTTATTGGTTATCTTCGTTAGTAAGAATATAGGTGAGAAACGGCTTAGAGAAACGGCTTAGTAGCTGAAAATGTTCTTGTGTGGAAACGTAGATGAAATATTAAACAGACTTTTGAAAGAGAGAAGAGTTCAGTGTATAAATGTGTTGAAGTTGATAGTAGGAGTGTGTGTTCATGTATGGACGAGAGCAGTCCTGTAGCATGAGAACGGGTTAATGTGTAGGATGACTGTGTGGAGTCACCTATTGTAAGAATATGAGTTAGTGTCCACTACTTCATAATCGGGATCTATCAATTTTTAAGACCGAAGTTGTAGGTGCATGAATCTCTAGAAGTGAAATAATTGGGTGAAGTATTTAATATGTTCATCGGTAGACGAGCTTGCAACTATTAAGTCGTTGATGTACGCATAGACGAAAGGCAATTCACGAGTGTCTGCGTCTATGATCCGTTGAAAAGACTGAGCCGCGTTTCTAAATAAGAAAGACATTCTAATGAATTTTAAACTCTGAATGAAGTAGTGATGGCGGTCTTGGGGATGACTTTGGGGTAGAGAGGAATTTGATTGTATGCACGAGGTTGATTTTGGAAAAAAATTTATTTTCCGTTGAGTGAATTTGAAAAATCATGCAAATCAGATATTGGCTAGTTATATGGTACTGTTCGGCTGTTAATATACTGGCGCTTATGGTCGGACGTTGAGTCTGTATAGGATGCCTGACGTCATGTTCCACAATATCGTTCATGTAGACAGGTTGTGTAATGTTTTGAAAATATTGAAGTATTTTAGTATATGTGTCTTCCGTGTTTTTTAATATGACTTTGCTTATTTTTGCGGATTCTACCTTACACTGATAGCCTGCTATTGTTATCCATTATTCTACCGCATTTGATGTCGACAAGTATGCCAGACAACATAGGAAATCTGTTTCTAGAATCGTGTATGGGAGCTTTATCACCTTAAATATACATTGAAATGGGCGCTTCAAACTTAGGTCGAATGTTATCGATTTGTGACCGTATGTTGGAATGAGGGAGTAGTTCGTGGCTTGTATAAAGACTGGTGTCTGTGTTTGCCGCTCCTTTATTAGTTTGCTCATTTCTGCTCATGTATTGACGAGATAATGTATTCCTGTCAGTGCGACGTAGACAGTGGCAGCTGCATTTACCGCCTGGCTGTGCTGTTTCCCGTCGATTTAGATGTTTATGTAAACGCCCAGGGCTTTTGGAATCTCACAGCATTTTCACAGTAACTCTGATTATAATAGCATAATTGTGTATAAACAATGTTGTCTCGACTTTCAAAGCGTATAATAGTGTATAAACGCTGTTGTTTCGACTTTCAGAGCGTCGCCGACTAAAGTCATCCTGTTGACCTATGGCCTATACTGCCTTGTGGTTAGATTCCGCATCTAATTGCCTTACTCCTGTATGAGTTGAGCTTTATTTTAAACATATCTTTACAGGGAAAGGCAAAAAGAAAGCGAGAATACTCATCAATTATGGTATTTGTTACCATGCGAAGAAGTGGGTAGTTGACCTTTGAAGTCAATGTTTAATTGTTGAAAAGGTAGAATAGCCTGTACGTTTTTAGATCAGTCTTCAACGTTTGAAAAGAGTTTAAGACAGATGGGGGCAGTGGTATTCAAAAGCAATTTGATTGTTCTGGATTGTGTAACCAAGTAAAGTGGTTGAGGTAAAATGAAATGACGCTCTTACTTTGGTTCAGCGTGATGTATCTTTTTGCTACATCATGAAATTTTTGGAGATCGTAGTCGTGCTCTTTTTATCCTTTCAGCATATTGTGACGTTGTCTACGTGCATGAAAGTTGCCATCAAATTCTCCTTCTCTATGATGCCGTCGATACATCTTTACAATGCACTTACTTCATTAGTGACGCCAAAAGGTAGACGAGTAAACTGGTACAGTTTTCCACTTACTTTGAAGGCAGCGTATTTTCAATCAGTGTGATTTACCGTGTATGTAGACCTGTTAAGCAGTCTGTTCTTCTCTACGTCCAAACCCAAACACTGATTCCAGCTAACTTGATCACGTGACTCACCCGCAGATCCGATCAGTTGACTCTAACTTCCGGTAAAACGTGTCTACAATATGATTTAACGTATTTTATTATTTTCAATCTATTACCTAACAAGGGGAGGAGGAAGGTTTATGCATGGAAAAGAGTCGTTCTTCTTAACAGCTCCAATGACAAGTTCCGAATGTTTCTTCACTTGTTTCAGGAAGTAACACATTGCTTTTGGATGAGTATTTTCCTTTATAGCAGCTAATTAGGCGTCTTCTGACGAAATGAAGCTACATTAAAATTGTTTTCATAGCTTACCGAATGTTTCTCTACTTGTTTCAGGGATCAGGCTATTGCATAGATCTCTTGTAGTGTTAATATAGGTAGTGTCGAGAGCTGTTATCGTGCTGTTATAGTCCATAACACCTCATTATTTCATAGATCGCTGCTAAAACAGAGTTGATTAAGACGAATACATTTTTAGGGGTTATTTTCAATTTCGTCATTGTTTGTGGTACGTATATAGTTTTTGAAGGATAGTTTCTAGGGTTTGTGCATTTTCTCTGAATTTGGAGTAGTGGATTCCACGTCAAATCTGTCAGGGGTGGTAGTTTATTCATTTCATTGTTTTTTTCTTTAATTTGAAGTTGATAAAATTGTAGTTGTGTAATGAAGAATGAAGTAAAAGAAAACAGGAAAACATTTGATAAAATTAATACACGTGATGATATGACTATAATCGAGTTCATTTGGTGGAACAGCTACTTCCGGCCAAGGATGAGAATTGTAATACTTATTATAGCTAAGGAACCAAAGATAATTTAAAAAAAAAATAAATAAATAAAAATAATAGAGTATCTGCAGGACCGTTAAAAGTAAATTTAACGAGATCACCAATTAATAGAAGGTTTCCACTAAGGAACATCCTCACGTACATAAAATAAAACTATAGAAATGACTCCAGAACATAAGGACACTTGACAAAGAACTCGAAACCACTGTATTAAGATAAAATACTAGAAATAACAGCATTTATTTACATGTTAGGAATAATAATTCAAATCGTTTAAACGTAAATATTTTCTTGTAACGAGTGTTCATTATGCAGGCTTAGTTAAATGAAGATCTCGTGAGAATAGCAGGAAGTTTAAGATTACTGATTTTTATGAACAGAGTGTCACACGTGGCTTGAAGTGAATGTGAATATTTCCTGGGAGAAAAACGGTCATTAAACCATGTAATTGAAATTTATGTGATAATTTTTATCATTAAAACCGCATTTAATATTTTTTAATATTTTTGTGAAAATAATGAATGAATACTGCTTATTGTAATGTTCCTGAAATATTAAAAGTATTTTTAATTATTAACATCTACAATGTTTTATATATATATATATATATATATATATATATATATATATATATATATATATATATATATATATATAAAGAAATTCATACGTTATTTTTAATTTAAAAAGAAATAATTTGCGATTTTAGTCATCATATCGGTGTAACTTGACATATGTATCCATAAAAATAAAACTTAGTTTTTAAAGAAAAAGAAATAATAAAATCCATTCAATAATTGATATTTTAAAGTTTATTATCCATTTTTATATTAAGTTAAATGAAATAACAAAAAAAAACCCACAATAAAATATTTAGTTTTAAATTCAAATAACGATTTACTAAACAACGTTTTATTTACTGGATATTTTTCCTGCATTCACCGGAAGTTATCATCTTCCTTGTAAGTTCGATTTGTTTATATTTTTTAACCCTTTTAATTAACACACTGATATTGAGAGTAGATATGGTAAAAAAATGAAAGAAATAAAACAAACAAAAACATTGTTGAGAACACAAAGAGAAAAGATAAGAATCAAGAAGTTATAAAGGGCTGAATGTGTAATTAACTGAGTGTCAAAACGGTAAAAAAAAAAGAAAAGAAAAACTGAAAGAAAAAAAATTACAATATTTATTTGGTAAATATCCAGATACGTTACAACAGAACACCGACCGCACTAATTTGTTTTTTAGAGGTAATCAAGGTCGCTGACCACGAATCTGATAATTAAACCCGGGGCAAAGTTACCGTTTGCATGGTATTAACCCCTGAACCTACAAACTACTTTCCGCCATTTTAAAACTTCCGTTTACGCTACGCGCGGGCGCGCGGTAACATAAACGACGGTTGTTGAATGTGCCTTTTTTTTTTAAAATATCATTCTTCAAATAGATAGATTACAATTCATAAATTTGGGTCCTTTTTTTTTACCAGGGTTAGAAAGTATTTTGCCAATCTTGTTTATAGGAATATGTCGGATTACCCATATATATAATAAAAAATTAACGATATTGTTTTGCTTTTTAGGAAAATTGAAAATAAATTTCGAAATCGATTAATTAAAAGTATCGTTTAATTACCAAATAGTAAAGTTTTTCTATGAAATATATATACACACGTCTATCTATCTATCTATCTATCTAGCTAGCTAGCTAGCTATAAACTCTACTGTTTTGTTAAGTAAGTTACTGTTAATTTAATATATATATATCTATATATATATATATATATTTGTCTTTACATAAGCAGTAGTTTGTTGTTACACAGTCATGAGCATGTTTCGGTCTACCAGTATTTACCAACTAAACACCTCAGGCAACAACCCTTATTTCCGAAAACGTAAAGACAAATATATATATATATATATATATATATATATATATATATATATATATATATATATATATATATATATATATATATATAATTTTTTTCGTTTTCGGATATATATATATAAAGACCTACAACCCTTATTTCCGAAAACGAAAAAATTATATATATATATATATATATATATATATATATATTTTTTCGTTTTCGGAAATAAGGGTTGTAGGTCTTTATATATATATATCCGAAAACGAAAAAAATTATATATATATATATATATATATATATATATATATATATATATATATATATATATATATATATATATATAATCAGAAAATGCACGAATATTTTAAAAGTGAAAATAAAGTTCGAAATCGATTTCATTAAAAATAGTTTACTCACAAACAGTAACTCTTAAACCGTCTTTTCAATACATTTTTTTTAAACAGTTGTCTATTTTGTATGTATCATTAGTTTAGTCATTTCAACACCCAGCCAGCCTGAATGATCGGCCCATTACATAACCGACGATCAGCCGACACACACTGTAATGGAATGGGCCGATGATGGGCCGATCATTCAGGCTGGCTGGGCAGTTATCTTCCTTGGCCGGACATTTTTCTCATAGAGTTCCCCCTAAATCGACACCGGCAGCTAGTCAGCAGTATTTCTAACCCCACATTTCTTTGTCTTTTATCGTCTGTTGTCCTTCGCCGTTTTAAGCCATCTCAGGTGAGAAACATTATATATCTCCTTCTTAAAGACACTTTTTAATATTTTTAACGTTATTTTTTTTAAATATAATTTCGTCTTAACTACGAACTTTGTTTATTTTCTTTACCCACATGTCCGACCCCCTTACTTCTAGTTGTGTTGTTCATTTCCTTACGCATACGATTCCTCATTCAGCCTTTTATAACTTCTCGTTTTGTGTGTGTGTTTTTTTCTTTCAGTTTTCTTTCTTTCTTTTTTTTTTTTTTTACCGTTTTGAAACTCAGTTAAATACGCATACGACTCCCCATTCAGCCCTTTATAACTTCTTTTCTCTTTGTGTTCTCAACAATGTTTTTTTTTGTTTGTTTTGTTTCTTTCAGTTTTTTTTTTTCTTTTAAGCGTATCTACTCTCAATATGCGTGTGTTCATCAAAAGGATTAAAAATATAAACAAATCGAACTTACTATGGGAAATAATAACTTCCGGTGAATGCCGAAAAATATTTAGTAAATAAAACGTCGTTTAGTAAATCGTTATTTGTATTTTAAGCTAAATATTTTATCGTGGTTTATTTTTTTGTTTTTGTCATTTCATTTAACTTAATATGAAAATGGATAATAAACTTTAAAATATTAATTATTGAATGGATTTTATTATTTCCTTTTCTTTAAAAACTCAGTTTTATTTTTATGGATGCATCGATATGATGACTAAAATCACAAATTATTGTCTTTTTAAATTAAAAATAACGCACGAATTTCTATTTGCTTTTTTGTTACAAGAAAATATTTAAGTTGGAACGATTTGAATTTATATTTCTAACACGTAAATAAATGTTATTTCATCTTAATGCAGTGATTTTTAGTTCTTTGTCAAGTGTCGTTATTTTCTGGAGTTATTTCTATATTTTTATTTTATGTATGTGAGGATGTGCCTTGGTGGAAACCTTCTATTAATTGGCGATCTCGTTAAATTTACTTTTAACGGTCCTGCAGATACTCTACTACTTTTGACATCAAGAGATTCCTGCACCTTCAACATCGGTCTTAAAAATTAATAGATCCCCATTATGAATGAGTGACGAGTCAGCTACGTAGAACTTAATGACTCCACGGTCATTTGTACAAATTGGCACCACTTCCATGGGTTCTATAGGGTCAGAAATAAAAAAAATCGTTATACATTTTGTAAATTCATCTTAGTTTATTTTAATCAGTTCGTATGCATGTTACGTTTGTACAGTGGTAACGTCACCAGCTTTGAATGTTACAGTTTTGTTTTTGGTTTCGATTCTAGTTGATGACACCCAAATACATTTTTATTTTACTTTTGACATCACGACTCTATAATTATACGAAATCTGGACAAATTTAAAATATCATATTTAAGCATATTTAACGACTGGGCAAAGCCCCCCCCCCCGCTAAGTATAAAATAAAATGGATTTTCTTACATTTTTTGGCTTCTGTAGGACTTATGCGCGACGCATTGTCTCTTGCTTTTTATTGTGCAAAGCTAGATCTATTACTAAACTCTCGCTTTGGGAGAGAGGTTAATAAAATTATCTTTTTTTTAATTCAATATCTTAAGACTTTACTAATTATCTTTGAAGACGCTGTGAAAACATTTTTCATTATAAACTTTTTTACGTGTAATTTTTTCCAATATAGATAATAATCTTTCAACCACGATCAAGAAATAATGGGAAATACATAAAAAATATAAGATGACTTTCTAAACTATGTTCCCCTATCAGTTTCGCCATTAAATCGCACATGCAACGAATTATAGAATTAATAAAGATGAAACTTGTAATCTGTTCTCTCTCATGTAAATATTAAAATGTTAAATAAAATAATACTAATTTTATCCGTGATATTCACCAAATAGATCGGCTCTATTTGAAAATATTTTTTTTTCCTCTTCAATTTTGTTTTCTGCAAACTTGCTCTTCCGTTCGTCATCTTGAATGTTAACTTGAGCTTGTAAAGTCAATCACATTTGAAAAATTGTTTCCTTTATAAAAGCAGATAAAGTTAATCGAAAGCAGATTATAAAACAAAACGTAAGTATTACTACATGAATTTCGTATCGATTTTTGCGCATTTGCAGAATACGTTGAAAATGTAAGGGAGATAACTACATTTACTAAGCGGATAATCCTAATGAAAATGTTGATTTATTGTTGAAACATTTTCGCTATCGATTTTTTTTTTCAATATTTACTTAAACATAAAAAATAACTTATTTATCATTTACCAAAGAAAAAATAATTTTATAAATTTTAAACGTTTTTAACTGTTTCACTAGTTTAAAGTAAAAAAAAAGATTTCTTTTGTTTTCTCATTTTTTTTTCTGGATTATTTTATAGTTTTCGGGGTGCTAAAAACGAATATATACTTCAAAAGTAGCACGGAGAATTATTTTTCATGATATGAGTAAATTACTTTTTTCAAAAAGTGGGGATCAGTTTTCTATATAAATTTAATGTAAAATAAGCACCCACTTTCTGGCCACATGGTGATAATTTTTTTATGTTTTGTTGGGCTGCCTGACAGCCGTTTTGGTAAATTGTTATTTACTTTCCTCCTTAACAATCATCTTTAACCTTACAACTTCGATAGGTTTTCTGGTATGCTGAATATCGCATTTAAATTTGCTGCAAACAAGTAAGTAACGCACCGACATTTACCGATTAGAACACCATTTAACATTTTTCGGATATTTTACTGTTTATATTGGCGAAGGAGGCAGGGTGCGAGGTTGTGTTGGGGCGCGAAAGCAGTAAAAGTTAAAAATGTTATTTTTCTTTTCTAGATGCAAGTGCATTTATTTATTTCAGTTTTTAATCTTTATTTCATTGTTTTATTTATTGTATAAATAGTTTTCTCGTGAAAAAAAATGTTCCGATTCTGTCTGGCGAATTCATTTGAAATAGAGCATAAATAGATCTGAAAATGCTGTTCTCTTACCCCCTCCCGTCCAAACGTTACTACTTATAAAAGAACATGCTTGTCCAAGTTGCAAGCTATATCACGGGATGATCGTTTTCTTTTCAAAAATGAAAAGGCTGAAGTTTATTTTAAGCAAAATCAAGTCTTATTTGCAGTCACGAAGGACGTGTTATAGCAGTTACATTATGAAGTTGTAATATTTTTCTTTTCTAGATGCAAGTGCTAATATATTTATTTCAGTTTTTAATCTTTATCTTTATTTCATTGTTTTATTGATTGTGTAAATGGTTTTCTCATGGAAAAATGTGCGGATTCTATCTGGAAGGTCGTTTGGAATATATATCGTTTTATTTTTTTATAATAGATTTTTCTTGTCCATAAATGTTGTTCGTATTTTCCAAGTTGATAGCATAAACAGATTAGGCAATTATATTCATTTTCACTTAGTGAGAGGGGAATCTTTCACCATACCTTCCCTTAAAAACGCCAAATGGACTTTTAATATATATTTTTTTAATGGAGAGTAGACAATGCATTGTAGATGCATTATCGGTAGCTCCCATTACTATCGCTTCTCTTTATTTGTCACTCAGTCCTCATATTTTAATGAGTGATTTTTCTGACAAAGGGAGAAGAAAAAGCTGTATTCTAGGTTGGCAGTATTTTGCATGAACAGCCGCCAGAGATGTCAGAAAATTTCTGTTTCTATGTCTATCCTTGTAGCCATGTCACTAGTAAGGGTGCTGGAGGAAAACGTTTCATCTGGGCTGACGTTATCTGCCTGATAGTCAGGACTCGAACCTTGGATTAACCACTAACTATCAGCAAGTACTGGGTCTGCCATTTGGATTCTGGACCATGCAGTAGTTTCTGGTGGGGCCTCTCGATGCCATATTAGTGGCTAATTGTTACAGCTTTACCTTTTCATGTGCTACAAAAAATATTTCTTCATTTCTATTTCTCTCTTACTTTCCCTTTCTGCCCTGCTTCAAGCAAGTCTGTCGATCTAGTCCACAAATCCCAAAACTCTATCATGAAAAGTTTCAATAAAAAATACACAGTTAAACCCGATCTCTTACTTCTAATGTAGCCCCCACTAACATGTCTCATTCTCGAACATCAGGGGTCTACGTTCTAACCTTCCAAAGGTTGAAAACCAATTACAGGAGACTAAAGCAGACATATTTCTTAGCGAAACTGGCATTGAACAGACTATTTCACTAGGTGAGTTCGTAATTAAAGGATACTCTAATTAAACTTCCAAATCTGATCCCCAAGATCGCCATGGGCATGGAATATGTGCTATATAAAAGATGGCTTTCCATGTGGTAGGGATATCTCCAAAGAAGATCCTAACTTACCCTATATGTGCTCCTGGGTTGCACTTGCTCAAACTACTGCATTTATATTTGCTCTCTACCACCCGCCCAACAGCGGAGTTACTATCTTTAAAAGCATATTTGAGAAAATTGACCACGTCCTATCTGCTTATCCTTCAGCTAATATTCATGTTTATGGAGACTTCAGTGTTCACAATGTGGAATGATTAACTCACTCAAACAAGACCGATGATGAGGGGAAGCTCTTTCATAACTTCTCCATTGCTTATGACCTCACTCAGATTGTTTACGAACCCACCTGTGTGCCCGGTACTGACAGCCAGTATGCAAGTCTCCTAGATCTTTTTCTCACAACTTGACCTGAACTGTGTTCAGCTTCCATTCTGTCTCCACTTGAATCTTCCGACCACTCTGTTGTATCAGTTAAGATAAAAATGAAATGTAATAAGTCCTAAGATGTACCTCTCCATCATACAGTATATCGTTACTCTATGACTCACTGGTATAGCTTCTGTACATTTATATCAGATCTACCTATGCGTTCCATGTTTAAAAAGGATGTGTCCTCTATAGTATCAGACCTGACAGAATGGTTAATTGTAGGTATAGACCATTTCATACCCTCGAAAAAATTCCAGCAAAACCTAGCAGCTAGCCGTGGTTCTCTCCAGAATGTGCTGCTACCATTGCGCACAGAAATCACTTTTTCCATTGCTTCCAACATAATAGATGTACTGAGATTAAAGCTACTTTCAGGACTGCCAGCAACCAATGTAAAAAAGTAATAAAGACCGCCAGAGAGTTTTATGCTCAGTCTGTCAAGTCCAAAGTAGCTGAGCTGCAGCTTGGTTCCCACCAGTTTTGGAAAATAGCAAACAGATTTCTGAACAGAAGCGTGTGTTCTATCCCAACTATCATAAATGGATCTGAGGTAATCTCGTCAGCATCAGACAAAGTCAATTTGCCAAGAACTTTACATCTAATTCTACCCTATGTGACCAAGGCCGCCAACCTCCAATATTTCCTCCTGTATCAGAAAACACGCTGTGATATACAAATATTTGTACATGATGTTGCCAAGCTAATCAAAAACCTTGATTCCAGTAAAGCAACCGGTGGCAGTATTCCAAGTATAGTACTAAAAAAACTTCAACCAGAACTAGCGCCCATACTTACAAAACTGTTTAAACGTTGTCTTAAGGATAATTGCTTCCCATCCCCCTGGAAAATCTCATCAGTATGCCCTCTATTTAGGAATTCAGGTGATCGCTCATCTCTTTCTCAGTACAGGTCAATAAGTCTCCTGTGTGTCATGAGTAAGTTGCTGGAATCTGTGTTAAATAAAGAAATAATCAACCATCTTAGCAAAAATAACCTTCTTAGTGACACACAATATGGTTTCCGTTCTGCTAGATCTACAGCAGATGTGCTTACACGAATCTCTCGATGGAGGTTACCTTTCTAGGGCAATTGCTCTTGACATATCAAAAGCGTTTGATAGAGTACATAAAGGTTTACTTCACAAGATCTCCAGCTACAGTATATCTGGAAATGTCTTCTCAATTATTAAATCATTTCTCTCTGATAGGTTCATAAGAGTAGTGGGTGATGGGCAGAAATCAGAAGCTCTCAGTATTAATGCTTGAGTCCCTCAGGAGTCCATCCTGGGCCCAACTCTTTTCCTGATCTACATTAATGATCTTCCAAATCACATCCTTATGTCATTCATAGACATTTATGCTGATTGCACTACTATCTATGGTAGCACATCTAAGACCATAAACGACCAAGTTCTCTTCGATTAAAGAAAAAAAGTGTGTGTTCTTCCAGTCTGTGCAAGGAGATCCATTTTCTGCACTATTTGTACATCTAGAAACCAACCTTAATACACAATCTTTTTTGCATTTGTTTTGATGGCAGTTTCTTCTCCTGACAACAAGCATTGGTGTTTTCACTTGTTTTTCTAACATGCATAGATTTATTTCAGCGTCTGCCTTTTTGTGTTTTGAAAGTTTGAAACTAAATTTACTTGTTAGCTTTTTTGTTTATTCACTTTCTTCTAATTCGAAAGCGCTTTTTATCGGCTAATCAAACGCCCAGCCAATGAATTAAAAAATAATTAGCAAAACTGTCGACCTCTTAACATCATCGAAAAAAGTACTAAAAACATAAACAAATGAAAAAGTCGATTTAGTGTTTCAATAATTGAACAATGCTCAGCTTAAACGGATGATGTTTTGATGGCAGGTTCTTTTCCTGACAACATGCATTTGTGTTTTAATTTCTTTTTCTAACATTCATATATTTTTTCTGTGTCTGCCTTTTTCTGTTTGGCGAGTTGAAAACTAAATTTGTTAGCTTTTTGTTTATTTACTTTTTTACAATTCGAATGTCGTCTGCTTCCATTTCAATAATGTTTGTTTTTATCGCCTAATCAAACGCCCAGGCAATAAATTAAAAAAATAAATAATCAGAAAAAAACTGCCGACCACTATACAAGTCAAAATCAATATTTGTTAAGAAACAAAAAAGAGAAAAAATAAGCTTAACTGAACATGACATTTCTTTATTATGTATGCACAGTTACGTATAGGCTTCTTTATTCTTTGTTAGCATAATTAGTAAAAAAACGACACCAAATGAAGCTATTGTGCAGTGGATTTTTCGTCAGCCAGAAAACAAAATTGTTCACTTCATTTTGTATAAAATTTTCACACCTTTTTTTCTGTTTATTTACTGCGTCATATGTGTGCGCCCTGCTAAAGATGAAGAGTGTGGACCAGACGGTGGATAGATTGAGCCATGCTTGTGATATTTTGATTGACGGCTGATTATAGACCTCTCTTGTCTTTTGCCTTTTTCTCTCGGCTATACATGTGACCTGCATTTGCAGGTTCGCTTACCTTTAACAGCTACGCATGTAAGAAAAGTTGATCTTTAACCAGTGACAATATCAATTCTGACAACCTGACCCCATCGTTCAGTGCATTTACTACCGGCTGTCATGCGTGTGTGCACTTTCAACATGTGACACAAAGGAATTAAACTCTTGTCGCTTTTACTTTCCAAGTCATGTGATGCCACATAGGGTTAACATCATTAAAAGATTCATAATGCAACAACAATAATAAAATATAATACCTTTAAATATGTAATCAGTATCAAAATTCCTTCTCTTCTCTACTGCATAGGTAAAATTCTTAATCGAGTTACGTACTTAATATCCTGGTAACTGCATGATTGGTCCTAGTGATGAGGTTTTGGATTGAATCTATATATGAAACGTGCTACAGGAGGAAAATGTTGCTTCCTTTCAATTTCATTTTGCAGGGTCATTTACCTTTAACAGCACCAATTCTGACAACTTGACACATAGGGTTAACATCATTAAAACATTCTCATGAAAACATTCTCAGAAAAGTTGATCTTTAACCAGTGACAATACCAATTTTGATAACCTGACCCCATCGTTCAGTGCATTTGCTACCAGCTGTCATGCGTGTGTATACCTTCAACATGTGACATAAAGGAATTAAACACTTGTTGCTTTTACTTTCCAAGTCATGTGATGCCACATAGGGTTAACATCATTAAAAGACTCATAACACAACAATAATAAGATATAATACCTTTAAATATGTAGTCAGTATCAAAACTTCAATTCTAACAATGTACATTATGTAAAGAAAGTAACAATCTGTTTCCTACAATACTAAACAAAAGAAATATGTACTAATAACAATACATATAAAAAATCGCTCCTGAATGCTGCTGTCATGTTATATGGAGAACAGTTTGTACACCATACATGAAGGACTTGACAGAAAAAATTGAAAGAATCTGTAATCTATAAAAATCTGAAAAAAAAATGAAAGAATCTGTAATCTATAAAACGTCAGGATAGTAATCAAGAGTGATTCGACTCTCCAGAACATGTGTTGCATGTAAAGCCGCTTATGAAAAAATCATGACAAAGAGATTCTATATAAATGTGGAAAATTATACAAATGTGAACCATGTCATTCACTACCAGTAAACTTAGAAAAACATTGAAAAGCTGTAATATGTGGAAAGATTTAAAAATCAGTTATGACAGAATATATATTGATGGAAAAGGGAAACCATCTACCTTTATGGGATAAAGTAACACTTATACATGGAGAACAGTGAAGACTAAGCTGGCTTTAGAAAACAGCGCATATGTATATGTATTTATAAATAGTGATAACATCCTAAAATAAATAAATTCCTAAAATTCCTCCTGCGATTGTCTGCTAGAATCTGTGGTTTGAGTACTTGGTAAAATTCAGTTGTAAGTTATATACTCCTGAACTGAACGTTGAACTTTCAATCATCAGTGAGATTGAAAATAGAATTTCAATGTATGTAGGGCTTTTGAATGGGACCCTTTGTTTAGTACATGAGAGTAT
Source organism: Euprymna scolopes (assembly GCF_053919585.1). Taxonomy (NCBI): domain Eukaryota; kingdom Metazoa; phylum Mollusca; class Cephalopoda; order Sepiida; family Sepiolidae; genus Euprymna; species Euprymna scolopes. The sequence goes on from NC_136527.1 coordinate 28,065,506, forward strand.
CATGCTCTTGTGTTGTTAGTGATGACTGGACCAAGTACCAAAGCAACAAGCTCTTCCCAATCTATACTTAAAAACTACTAAATCCTAGAAAATCATGCAAAGAAGTTTTTTTTTACATAGGCATCACCACATTATCAAGGCCAAGAGGCCACTCAAGGATAAGGGTTAAACAGTGTACAGTTGAAATTGGACAATATAGTAATCATTAGTAATGAAAATTTGGTAAATTTGATAACTTATATGGAACGGCTCATCAAGAACTTATTTACGTTAAACCATATTGTAGTCAGCCAGAAAGCAGGAAAACGGAAGACAATTCCACAGGCGTGCAGTTCTAAGAAAGAAGCTTTGTTCATGGAATCTACATTTAGGTTTAGGTACACATAAAGAGTGGGGGGAATTATTGATAGTGTTTACAGCTAGACGAGTGTTTCTTGTGAAAGTTTGGCGAGGGGGGACCATAGATTGAAGCTCAGATGAACACTTTCCATGAAAAACATGATACATCAGAGACAAACTCGCAACATCTCTTCTGTGAGATAGAGGTTGCAAGGAAGAGAAAAGGACATCTCCTACGAGGCTACGAAGTCTATTTTCAACTCTATCAAGGCAGGACAAGTCCTTTCTAGCAGCTCCTGCCCAGATGTGGCAACAGTATTCCATCCTTGGACGTACCTGGCTCTTATATAGATAGAGAATAGCATCAGCAGTGAGATATCTACCGGAGCGATAGAAAGATCCCACCATTTTTCCAGCGGCCTTGGCAACAGATTTGATGTACGTGTTCCATTTAAGATCAGGAGTAATGGTCAAGCCAAGAAGCTTGTCAAAACTTGAGGCCTCCTGAAGACGAGAACCATTCATTTCAATTGATGACAAATATGGATTAGAATGTTGATGATGTAAAGAGAGAAGCTTGGTTTTAGATGCATTAAAAGTAACCAGCCACTCCTTTCCCCATTGTACTACGTGCTCAAGATCAGAGGAGAGAGAATTGGACAGAACTTGGTCGTTTACTGTCTTAGATGTGCTACCATAAATGGTAGTGTCGTCAGCATAGATGTCTACAAATGATGTAAGGATGTGATTTGGAAGATCATTAATGTAGATCAGGAAAAGAGTTGGGCCCAGGATGGGCCCCTGAGGGACACCGGCATTAATACTGTGAGCTTCTGATTTTTGCCCCTCAACTACTACTCTTATGAACCTATCAGAAAGAAATGATTTAATAATTGAGAAGACATTTCCAGCTATACCATAGCTAGAGATCTTATGAAGTAAACCTTTATGCCATACCCTATCAAAGGCTTTAGATATGTCAAGAGCAATTGCCCTAGAAAGATTGCCTCCGTCGAGAGATTTGCTAATCCTATGAGATATAACTGTAAGCACATCTGCTGTAGATCTAGCAGAACGGAAACCATATTGAGTGTCACGAAGAAGGTTATTTTTGTTGAGATGGTTGATTACTTCTGTATTTAACACATATTCCAGCAACTTACTCATGACGCACAGGTGACTTATTGGCCTGTACTGAGAGGGGGATTAGCGATCACCTGAATTCTTAAATACAGGGCATACTGATGAAATTTTCCAGGGAGATGGGAAACTATTCTCCTTAAGACAACGTTTAAACAGTTTTGTAAGTATGGGCGCTAGTTCAGGTTGAAGTTTTTTGAGTACTATAATTGGAATACCGTCAGGGCCAGTTGCTTTACTGGAATCAAGGTTTTTGATTAGCTTGGCTACATCACGTACAGATATATGTATATCACATAGCGTGTTTTCTGATACAGGAGGAAATATTGGGGGTTGGCGGCCTTGATCGCAAAGGGTAGAATTAGCTGCAAAGTTCTTGACAACGAGTTTGGCTTTGTCTTACGTATTCGGATAGAACACACATACATAACTCACTCCTACATACTAAAAAGTGAAGAACATCCCAAATGTATACCATGTCACAAACCTTAAACATTTTATTTGCTATGACCTCATACGAATCCGTCAACACTACTACAAGGCCAGAAACTGTAAAGAACTCTTCGAAAAAGAAAACCCTAAAACTACTCTTAATTTCCTACAAAGAGCAAAAATAAATGCTATCAAATGAACTGTTCCAAAACAATTTTTTCTACATAGTCACCACCATTCTCAACACACTTTTACCATGAATTCAAAGACACATTTCTGCTTCTAACGCACGTCCATGACATACCGTCAATATCTGCAACTGAGTGATAAAACTATCAAATCATGAATGCATAAGTTCAGTCATAATAAGAATGCAATTTGCAAACCTCCTCTGATAAAAAAAATAGAAAGCGTTACTTTTTGGACGCTTTTCTTACTACGCAGTACAAAATCAACTTCATTGCGATGTTCTTTTTCTGTTCCCTACAGTATTTCTCGAAACATCTGAATATACCCAAATCGACTCAGAAAGTATAAAAAAATGTTAATCCTTACATGCAGCATTAAATGATCCAAAGAATGTCGATATGCTGTTTAAAGTATGAAACAAATATCAAAATTTTGTATAGATTTCTATGTTCAATAGAAAGATTCCAAGTTCGACAAAATACACCTGAATAAGATCGAAGATAACATAGAAATGTTATGAAAATAACACCCAAGATGAGAACAGTATTTTGAAGAATCCAAATAATATGAATAATCAATTCTCATCTCTACAACGAATGAATATAAATATTTTAGTTAAATATTTGAAAACAGAAAAAATTAATTTGTAAACAAAGAAGTATTGATTAAATCTATGATAATTTTATTTTATATTTAATTAATAATAAATTTATATAATTCAATTTTACTAATGTATTCTTTTCAAATTTATTTTATATTTAATTAATAATAAATTTATATAATTCAATTTTACTAATGTATTCTTTTCAAATTTATTTTATATCTAATTAATAATAAATTTATATGATTCAATTTTACTAATGTATTCTTTTCAAATTTATTTTATATTTAATTAATAATACATTTATATAATTCAATTTTACTAATGTATTCTTTTCAAATTTATTTTATATTTAATTAATAATAAATTTATATAATTCAATTTTACTAATGTATTCTTTTCAAATTTATTTTATATTTAATTAATAATAAATTTATATAATTAAATTTTACTAATGTATTCTTTTCAAATTTATTTTATATTTAATTAATAATAAATTTATATCATTCAATTTTACTAATGTATTCTTTTCAAATTTATTTTATATTTAATTAATAATAAATTTATATCATTCAATTGTACTAATGTATTCTTTTCAAATTTATTTTATATTTAATTAATAATAAATTTATATAATTCAATTTTACTAATGTATTCTTTTCAAATTTATTTTATATTTAATTAATAATAAATTTATATAATTCAATTTTACTAATATATTCTTTTCAAATTTATTTTATATTTAATTAATAATAAATTTATATAATTCAATTTTACTAATGTATTCTTTTCAATTTTATTTTATATCTAATTAATAATAAATTTATATAATTCAATTTTACTAATGTATTCTTTTCAAATTTATTTTATATTTAATTAATAATAAATTTATTTAATTCAATTTTACTAATGTATTCTTTTCAATTTTATTTTATATCTAATTAATAATAAATTTATATAATTAAATTTTACTAATGTATTCTTTTCAAATTTATTTTATATTTAATTAATAATAAATTTATTTAATTCAATTTTGCTAATGTATTCTTTTCAAATTTATTTTATATTTAATTAATAATAAATTTATATAATTCAATTGTACTAATGTATTCTTTTCAAATTTATTTTATATTTCCAGAATTTGCAACAAGGAAAAGAACTCCGTTAATGCATCAGAAGGACCTTTCGTCATTTCTTATTTCAATAAGTTTATAACAATCAAATTTCTTCATATAAATTTTATAAAGTCAAAATTTATTAGAATATTTCATCATACTATCCATGGTGTATCATTTTTGTGGAATTAGATTCGAGCAAATATGGGAGACAAACCTCATTCTTGTGAAGTATGTGGTTATTCATTCCCATGGAAATCACATTTGTTGAGTCATATGAAAACACATATGGGAGACAAATCCCATTCTTGTGAAGTATGCAGTTCTTCCTTCGCACAAAAGTCAACTTTGTTGCGTCATATGAGAACACATACGGGAGAGAAACCATATTCTTGTGAAGTATGTGGTTCGTCTTTTGCAGACAAGTCAACTTTGTTGTCTCATATGAAAACACATACAGGAGAAAAACCACATTCTTGTGAAGTATGTGGTTCTTCTTTTTCACTAAAGTCAACTTTGTGGCGTCATATAACAACACATACAGGAGAAAAACCACATTCCTGTGAAGTATGTGGTTCTTCCTTTGCACGAAAGTTAACTTTGTTTAGTCATATGAAAACACATACAGGAGAGACACCACATTTTTGTGAAGTATGTGGTTCTTCTTTTGCAACAAAGTCAAATTTGTTGAGTCATATGAAAACGCATACGGGAGAGAAACCACATTCTTGTGAAGTATGTGGTTCTTCTTTTGCATGGAAATCAAATTTGTTGTCTCATATGAAAACACATACGGGAGACAAACCACATTCTTGTGAAGTATGTGGTTCTTCTTTTGCATGGAAATCAAATTTGTTGTCTCATATGAAAACACATACGGGAGACAAACCACATTCTTGTGAAGTATGTGGTTCTTCTTTTTCACAAAAGTCAACTTTGTGGCGTCATATAACAACACATGCAGGAGAAAAACCACATTCCTGTGAAGTATGTGGTTCTTCCTTTGCACGAAAGTTAACTTTGTTTAGTCATATGAAAACACATACGGGAGAGACACCACATATTTGTGAAGTATGTGGTTCTTCTTTTGCAACAAAGTCAAATTTGTTGAGTCATATGAAAACACATACAGGAGACAAACCACATTCTTGTGAAGTATGTGGTTCTTCTTTTGCATGGAAATCAAATTTGTTGTCTCATATGAAAATACATACGGGAGACAAACCACATTCTTGTGAAGTATGTGGTTTTTCTTTTGCATGGAAATCAAATTTGTTGTCTCATATAAAAACACATACGGGAGACAAACCACATTCTTGTGAAGTATGTGGTTCTTCTTTTGCACGAAAGTCAACTTTGTTGTGTCATATGAAAACACATACGGGAGAGAAACCACATCTCTGTGAACTATGTGGTTCTTCTTTTACACAGAAGTCAAATTTTTTAAGTCATGTGAAAACACATTCGAAAGCCTGACATAGTGTTATGGGGCAAGAAGGAGAATATGGAAACACTAGTTGAATAAGCGTATATTATAGAAACAACCGGGCTAATGAAGAAGAATTTCAAAAATTATCTTGGGAATATACCTGATGAACCAAGTGCAAAAGAAATATAAATAATAGCACTTAAAGGAACGGTTAGAATCTTAAAAATATCTCTCAGTTGGAGTAACTTAACTAATGGGAGAATGTTTGGCATCCGCTAGAATGCCCCATCTCCAGGAAAAACAAAGTAATAAGAAAATTGAAAACAAAAAGCAACAAACCTCATTCTTTTGAAGTACGTGGTTCCTTTGGACAGAAGTCAGATTTATATGCTAACACATATGGGAAACAATATCTGATGATCTTCCAAAATCCATACCTCAAAATTGTATACAAGTATCTTGAAGCGAGAGCCAGTAGTACAACCTCTATCACATGGTCATCAGCCAACTATTTTGCACAAGACCGTTTTACAAATATGTCAGAATCAGAAAAAAGTCTACTATAGAAATCACCAAAACAAATCTTTGAAAATACTCGAGAACTTTCATGAGAGAAAATTGGACACATGAGCCAAACAATAACATGACAAATATTTTCTCGATTTATTCACCCAAGAATTTTTAAATAAGGAAGGTTTTATAGACTGGCTTAAAAGAGGATAGCGCCACTATTATCAGGACAGAATTATAATGGCTGCTCACGATCAAAATTTTGTTCCAAATGCTTCTAATAAGATGAAGGATCTCAGCATGACAAGTGTAGTTTGTGCTACAGAGAAGTTACTTTGAGCCATTTGACATTTGCTAGAGGATGGCTACTATACAATGAAATGCAATGGATTGTGTAAATATATCCACATCATCTATAAAATGTTGAATATTGAATGCTGTTGGAAGTCCTGGGAACAACAGTTGGACATATCATACACCATCGACTATGACTCTACGATTCCTACAGCTACGTGCTTAGAAAACAGAGCTATTAAAGCTCACATAATAAAATGTGACAAGTAAGAGAAAGAATCAACCTTAGAAGTTAAGGTCCCCAATATTATTTGGTTAAATCTCAATAAAATTTAATACATCTCAATAAAATTAGATACATCTCAATAAAATTTGATACATCTCAATAAAATTTGATACTTCTCAATAAAATTTGATACATCTCAATAAAATTTGATACATCTCAATAAAATTTGATACATCTCAATGAAATTTGATACATCTCAATAAAATTTGATACATCTCAATAAAATTTGATACTTCTCAATAAAATTTGATACTTCTCAATAAAATTTGATACATCTCAATAAAATTTAATACATCTCAATAAAATTTGATACATCTCAATGAAATTTGATACATCTCAATAAAATTTGATACATCTCAATAAAATTTGATACTTCTCAATAAAATTTGATACTTCTCAATAAAATTTGATACATCTCAATAAAATTTAATACATCTCAATAAAATTTGATACATCTCAATAAAAGTTGATACATCTCAATGAAATTTGATACATCTCAATAAAATTTAATACATCTCAATAAAAGTTGATACATCTCAATGAAATTTGATACATCACAATAAAATTTAATACATCTCAATAAAATTTGATATATCTCAATACAATTTTATAAATCTCAATAAAATTTTATATATATCCATTAAATTTTATAAATGGCAATAAAATTTAATACATCTCAATTAAATATGATACATATCTAAAATTTAATACATCTCAATAAAATTTAATACATCTCAATAAAATTTTATACATATCCATTAAATTTTATATATGTCAATAAAATTTAATATATCTCAATTAAATTTGATACATCTCAATAAAATTTAATGCATCTCAATAAAATTTAATACATATCAATAAAATTTAATACATCTCAATAAAATTTAATACATCTCAATAAAATTTAATACATTTCAATAAAATTTAATACATCTCAATAAAAGTTAATATGCTTGCTAGTCGGTTTGCCTCAAAATCCACACTGGACCCTTCCAACCACCTCTTGCCTGACTTTCCTTTGTAGACAGACGCCACGCTGGACGATCTACAAATCACCCCTGATCAGCTGCATGCTATCATAAAAAACCTTGACACTTCAAAAGCATGTGAACCAGATCTCATATCAGCTATGCTATTAAAAAAGTGCTCAGCCGAAGTAGCTCCATTTCTCTCCAAACTCTACAACAAATGCCTTAATAAATCTTGCTTTCCGGGCTGTTAGAAAACTGCTTCTATGGTACCAGTATTCAAGAATTCTGGCGAAAGAACTGACCCATCAAATTATCGCCCCATTAGTCTCTTCCTACTTTTCGCCAAAATATTTGAGACCATAATTAACCATGCTCTAGTCCATCACCTTACAGCTGCTAAACTTCTGACTGACAAACAATATTGATTTAGACAAGCCCGTTCCACAGCAGACATCCTCACTGTAATATCTGAACGTATATACCATTCACTGGACAAAGCGGAGGAGGGCATAGCAGTATCTCTAGATATATCTAAGGCTTTTGGACAGGGTATGGCATAAGGGTCTCCTCAGGAAAATTAGATCATACGGTATCACTGGTAGAATACTTATAATAATTAAATTCTTCTTGGATAAGAGAAAAATCCAGGTTGTCCTCGACGGTTGTACATCTAAACAATATGATATAAATGTGGGAGTGCATCAGGGGTCTATCCTTGGATCTCTATTGTTCCTAATATTCATTAATGACCTCCTAGACAAAATTGCCTCTGAGATGGGTATATATGCTGATGACACCACACTCTATAACAGGCATAGCAGGAAAACAAATGAACATATAGCTAAAGAAATGGCAAAAACACTAGAGGATGACCTCCAATCTGTCCCATCGACGAAATGTTGCATCCCTCTGCCTGTTCTACAAGTATTTTAATGGTGAATGCTCTGGTGAACTGCAGACACTTGTGCCCCCCACGACGTAGACACCCTCGACAAACCCGACAGGCAGCTACATCTCACCCCACACAGTAGAGATCCCTAGATGTAAAATATCTTTCTACTCCAGTAGTTTCTTCCCCAGAACCGCTAAACTCTGGAATTCCATTCCAGGCTCCTGCTTCCCCAACTGTACTGACATGCAGAAGTTCAAGTGTAACGTGAACCGACATCTTGCTGCCCAAATCCCAACATAGTACCCCAATTGTTTTTGCCCCTGGTAGTAGCCCCCTACAGCAAAGTGGCAATGTGCCTTGTTTTGGGTTAAAATATAATTTTTAAAAAATACAATAATCAAGGTGTCAAACAATCAAAATCATATCGGAGACAACCCACATTCATGTTAATAAGTTGGAAGACAAACGCTTTATTCTGAAGTATGTGGTTCTTCTTTTGCAAAGAAATCAACTTTGCTGAGTCATGAGAACACATACAGGAAATAATATCTGATGATCTTAAATGCAAAACCATAAAATGCTATACTATTCATACTTGACTATTCACTAAATCGGTCATGATTAGTGCAGAGTCTGTAAAAATTATCTGATAGACTCCTAGGTTCCTTACAACTTTCCAGAACCAAAAACATGTCAAGAAAAAAAGTCATATATTATTCTTGTAAAACTTTGGATTTGTTAATTTCAATATTTTATAAAATCTGCCACAGCAGCACGTACATCTGGTTGCTTCCCATCTGTATAAGGCACCATAACAATATTTGTTGTTTAAATCTTCCTAAATGGCTTCACGGCCAATTACAAATTAACTGACCACTTGACAGCTACCCACTTAACTTAATTCTCTGGTGGTCCCTCACAGAAAACTTAAATGTTAATTTTTCAACAATCCCGTTTGGGTGGGTGGGGGTATCATTTTGATCATGATCATCATCATCATCATCATCATCATCATCATCATCACCACCACCATCATCATCACTGTTACATCCAACAATCTGAAATCTTGACTCGTGTCAAAATGACCACTCAGAAAACTGACCGCTTCTCTACCCAACAGCAATGCTATCCGGCGTGGCCCAGTACACTATCTGGTCACATTTTGACTCTCGAGTATATATCACATCAGTCTATATAAAAACATAACATATTAACAGATTCATACTAAAGAGTCAAATCAATGAAAAAGCTAATAACTGGAAATTTTCGTTGTTCTCCTCCTGATATGAGACATTAGACATTAGGGCATTATGTATTGAACGCCTGTCATAAAACCAATTTACATTTTTGTGAACATTTTTCAGCGAGAGTTTCTCCTTCCAAATCATACGATAAAACAAGAGTGTTGAACAACATTCGATTATCATATACTGTTGCAGCATCAGATATCGATAAAAATTCAACAATTATAAATTGATTAGCCATATATATATATATATATATATATATATATATATTTGCAAAGATAACGTTTTGATTTAGATAGTAAGTTGTGTAGCAGTTATATTTTGCAGGATAGATTTATATTTATGTGAACAAATCTTTCTAATAAGAATAATTGATCTATTATTATCAGAAAATACCTTGTATGAGGTGTATTTCCAACTGAGCTACTTACACACTTTTCTCGTGTCTAAATCATGTAACCTGCAGTACGGCATATTTCTGGTTGACGACAGTATATATATATATATATATATATATATATATATATATATACAAGAACAGAGTTGCAAAGTAGAATGTTACAAAAAGTTTTAATTGTTCGGTAGAATACTCCAAAGCTGGGTGCTCCTTAATCCGCAGAGTTCAAAGAATGATACTTCTTCTCATCAGAGGAAAAAAATTTTAGCAAAATAATCGGAAAGTCACGTTAAAAGTTTAAACATTTCTATATATTTTCTGGTTGTTTGATACTATAAAGTGGCCTGAGGTGGGCTTGAGCCACTAAGTGCTGAGGGGGGGGGGGAATAGACAAAGTAATAGGAAATGGTTTAGAATAAACAAAGAAATAGGAAATATCCTGCAATCAACGATAGGAAGTAGCATACAATAACAATAGAAACCTACAGGGAAGGGCAGATTCCGGTAGCCGGGATGGGGTGGGCGACCTGAGATACCAACGTAGAGGGGACAGTCAGTTGACAACTACATGCCCTCAATGATGAATGGGAGTTGATAACGACAACAGTTGGGCATTTAAAGTTGACTGTGAAATAGAGATAGTGACGAATGTAACATCGATAGAACGGGGAGATGACACACGCACTCACAAGTTCAACAGCCAATTTATATGTAAACATTGGCGTCTGTGTTTTTCCGTTCTTTGTTCCACGATTTATCATATTTCTACTTTTGTGAAACCACGCGTATGTTCCATCGACAGTCGCCAGTGAGAAAATGACAATCAGGCCATAAGAGGAATAGTCGAACGAAAAATCCACGATACACAACGTTGGGAGTCAGCGATCTGTCAGGGGCACACGTTTGGTTATAGATTGAAACTTATAGTTTTATGATTTGTAGCCACAAAAGATGTAAATATGGAAAACTGTTCATGGGAACAGTTCATTCAGAGTTCAATATTTCAATAAAAATAAACCACCGTATTAAAAGGTCAGTACAATGGAAGTTAACATTTGTAACTAAGTGAAGCAGCTGGTGTTCGCCTCAATAGTTGAAAAAAGAAAAACCAAGCGTCAAAATTTAGAGTTCAAAGAAAAAAAAAAGCGCTTCCATTTTTGCTCTACTACTCTCATCGAATGTATTGAGCTTTTTTCTTTGGTTGGAATCAAGATACAAATAACTATATTTATATTTGGTTTTGGAATTTGATTTTCTTGATTAGTACATTCCTCCTCATAAGGTTTTCTGTATATATATATATATATATATATATGTTTAATATTTTTATATTCAATTCAATAATTACCTGGTATCACAAAATCATTCGAATGTATTTATGTGATGATTGCTTCATTGCTGAGTTCTTTAGTTAAAAATGAAGACAACAAAAGGATAAAGTTGTTCATTTTAACATTTAATAAACAACTTTATTTGCCATTCCTCATTAGTAGGAGAGAGAAACGTATAAGAGAGTTCAGTGTTTGTTCGCGCACTTGATTTTATAGTAGTCGTGAAAAGTTCGTTGAAAGAGAGAATTAATATCATGCCGGCTGGTTGAAGAAGAAATAACAGTTCCGTTCACACGTGTTTATAGGTAGTAGCCATCGTTGCAAATGAAGCCGGTTAAAAGAGAAAGAAAATGCAAAGACTTCAATGTATTAATGTTTTGGCGTGCATGAGTGTGAGTTGTATATTCTTAAGCATGACAATGAATTTCGTTTGGATAGAGCACGTGGAAATAAATGGCAGTTAGAAGAAAGCCATTGTTAGCTTGTAGTACTCACGTTCAGCTTGGGAGCCAAAGCCCCCACCGGCGATGTGTGCTGCCTGGCAGGGCCGCGAGAAAAAGGATTGGGAGTTAGGGAGTTCGCCTTTTATATACTCTGTCACATGATAAGGAGCTGGCTTGTGATTGGACAAGCCAGGAGGAAATGAATTTCAAATCTTGAAGTCGTGAGAAGTAGAAGTTTGTAGCAGGTGTCAGCTGCTACAGTTCTTACTCATCAGCTCAGACTGCCACCTCCGACCTGTTGTCCAATTTAACCGGTCACCGCCTTGTAAAGATTTGCTGTTCTTTTTATAATTCCCGTTCGTCTTCATATGTTCCAGGCATCCTGGTTGTTCTTTTTCTTAACTTCCCAAAGTAGGAGAAAGTTCAGATTAAAGTGTCTGGGCATCAGTTTTCTTCCCCCGTCGTCATGAATGAAGGAGAAAATAGCGAATGTACTTTAGGAAGATGAATACAATATTTTATTGTTTTGTTTGATTTGTGTGCAGATAAATGTTTCAAAATATTTTAAAGTTTCTTTTTAATTAAAACAATGCGAAAATATTATCTCGTTATTGACAAATGAGGGTTCTTCTTTGCTTTTGTGTTATGTTATAATAGAAACAAATGAAACAAACGAACGTTACGTCTTCCATAAAAGGAAACATCTAACACTAACATCTGCATCATTACTAGGACAGATGAAAGCCAATGAGGGTTTACGTCCTGATCCTGAAAAAGTAAAGGCCACAAGAAATATGTGCAAGGATTTCGAGGATTTGTGAATTATTATTATTATTAGTAGTAGTAGTAGTAGTATTGTCATCATTGTTATTATTATTACTATCATCATCATAATTATTATTACTATCATTATTATTATTAATATCATCATCATCATCATTATCATTATTATTATTATCATTAATAATAATAATAATAATAATAATAATAATAATAATAATAACAATAATAACAATGTTTAAAGAGAAGGTCCACACTTGAAAATAGGTGTGTCAGAAATTTCGTGAAAAATATTAAATAATTCCACGCTGTCTTTCCAAGCTTATAACTCCTCGAAAAATGTAATTCAAGCCCTAATCTAATGCTTTTTTTTGGTTTTTAATCTTCAGACTTTAAAGGTACATTTAAAAAAAAACAGTACTTTTTTGTTTTAAATTTGAATATATTATTTATTGATCTGTTATCTTCAATTTGTGATATATAAAACTTTGGTGAGTAAATTAATCATTTACTTTTTAATAGACATTTGAAAATGGAGGGGGCGTGAATTAAAAAAAAGATTTGTCTAAAATATTATAATCGGTTTATTGGAAAGAGTATAAAATTTCACATTGACCTTGAAAATATCGTAAAAATTGAATCAATAGAAAAATTTTGATAGATTTTTAAATTTAAAAAATTGAAAAATACTGAGCTCGTAAAATTCAATTAATTTCATTACTATTTAAAAAAAAATCCATTACTTATGAAACAACGTTAAATAGTTTATTTTGGAGGTATAATCCATAAAGAAAATAAACAACCCACTTTTAAAAGAGAGATTACGAGTTTTTATATTTTATTCGCAGTTTCGTTTTAGGGGTGTCAAAAATTCCTACAAAAATTCTGATACACCTATAAATGGAGATGATGCTAGAATGTTCTGGAATGGGATTTGGTCTGTCGAAGGGCGACATAATGAGAAGGTTAGCTGGTTGGGAGAAGTTAGAGCAAGACTATCAGGAATGCAGCAGATGGAAAACGTTGAGATAACCAGTGATTATGTGAAGGATGGCATACGAAGGATGGCAGACTCGAAGGCACCTAGTCTAGATGGAGTGATAGGATTCTGGTTCAAACAGTTCCAATGCCTTTATTCACCTATAGCTGATGTCCTGCAAATGGTTGTAAAGTCGAAAGATGTTCCATATTAACTTGTGAAGGGAAGAACAACACTGATTTGGAAGGATCCTGCAAAGTGAACAGCTGCCAGCAATTACAAACCAATTACATGTCTACCATTCATGTGGAAGCTGTTAACCGGAATCTTTAAAAAAAAAATGATGGGCATTTTGTGAGTAATGAACAGAAATTGTGCCGGCAAGGCTCGAGCGATACCAAGGAGCAACTAATGATTGATAAGGCAGTAATGCAGGATGCAAAGAGGAATCTGAGTGCAGCATGGATCGATTTTAGAAAGGCATACGACATGGTTCCTCATGGTTACTGGGAATGTGATACGACTTTTGGAGACAAGTATGAATCAATGAGAGGTGATTAGGCAGGTTGACATTAAACGTGGAATATTCCAAGGAGATTCTTTATCTCCACTTCTTTTTGTAATGATAATGATGACACTGTTCATCCTCTTGAAGAGAGGGAAGCTCGAGTATAACTTTGGATCTGGTGGCAGAAGCCTCGACTATCTACTGTTTATGGATGCATTGAAGATATTCGGTAGAAATGAGAATGAAATGGAGAGACTCCTAGAGCTTGTAGAGACATACTTGTCGGGACATACTCAGAAGACATCGAGATGGAGTTTAGGATTAGTAAATGTGCGGTGCTGGTGATGAAAAGGGCAGTAAAGGTTCATTCGAATGGAATAGTGCTGCCAAATAGAAAAATTATGAAAGAAATAGAAAATACAGGGTATAAGTATTTGTGAGTGCTGGAGCGTGCAGGCATCATGAACAGAGATGCTTCACAGAGTGAAGCTAAATGCGAAGTAAAAATTGTATTGAGGAAACCTAATGAAAGCGGTGAATGAATGAACAGTTAGTGTTTTGAGATACAGTGCAGGAATTTTAGAATGGTCTGACAAGGAGTTGCATGCCATGGATACAAAAACAATAAAAGTTTTAGCAATGTTTGGTATATTTCACATTCGAATAGCGTAGCGAGGCTGTATCAAAAAGATGGTAGGAGAGGATTGAAAAGTGAAAAAGATTGTGTTAGAACTGAGGAGATGTCGTTGAAGGAGCATGTGGTTAGAAGTGAAGAGTATATGCTCAAGGTTGCGGCCAATGAAGTGATGTGAGACCAAGAAGTTAAACGTATGGACAGAGAAAGGGCGGGGAAACTGACTAGGAAGAAAATGCAGAAGTGGCTGATGAAAGATCATGGCAATGGCTTAGAGCTGGGTATCTGAAGCTTTTAATTTGTGCAGCACAAGAGCAGGAATTAGGAACACGATTGTTAAAAAAAGTGGTTCTAGGAGAGGAAGTTTCTGCAGAATGCCGGATTTATGGTATGGCCTCACAGTTAATTACGCTCCTTGCAACAGGGTGTAGCTAATTGGCCCAGAGAGAGTACCGCAAAAGACGCGATCGCGTGGGACTCTGGATATATTAGGAGGTCTGTAAGAAGGTTGGGGTGAAGTATGCTGGTAAGTGGTTTGAGGAGGTGGTTGATGAAGTGAGAACAAGTGAAGATAGAAATGTAGAGGTATGGTCGGACAAAGGTGTCATAACGTCCAAGCAATTGGAACATAATCGTTCGGATTTGGTCGTTATTAACAAGATCTAAAAAAAAAATTGGCAAATTGTAGACTTCTCAGGATAATTGAAAAAACTACGAATCCCCGATGTTTTAGGTGGCCTTTAGACCTCTGCTATTGTAGGTATAACCAACATCCTTAAGAAAACCCTTGATCTTTGAAGCGCCTGGTTTGGAGCCGGGATTGAGGGAAATCCTCTGGAAATTAATCCCATCTCTTTTCAGAGAGACGTTGATAAATGAAATTAGAATTATTATTATCATTATTACTATTATTATCGTTATTATTATTATTATTATTATTATTATTATTATCATCATCATATAATTATTATTATCGTTATTATTATAATCATATCATTATTATTATTATCGTTACTATTATCATTATGATTATTGTTATATCATTATTATTATCATATCATTACTATTATTATTATCATTATCATTATTATTATTGTCATTACTATCATTATCATTATTATCATATCATTACTATTATTACTATTATTATCATTATTATGGGCTCGCAAGGAGCTACACACTCGTTATCAAAGATCTCATTGAATACAGCCTGTGATGTTCCCTGGAAGATAAGTGACAACAAGTCTCCCCCGATTTTCCAGTACTCTCTACATCTTTCAATACCACTTGTAGCACTGCGGCCCGTCAAGTTTCCGAGTTGATTGACGTGACGGAAGACAATCACGAGCCAATTGGTTGGATCCTCCACACTTATAGCCGGTTGTATCTGTTCCCAGGTCCTGCAATCCAACCTGTGATGGTTGTACAGCTGCCGCTTGGTCTATAGTGTTAGGGCTTTTCTTTAGTATTGCTCATGCCCGCGCCAATACTTCCGATATGTTCATCACGTCCACTGAGGATGAGGCATGGAGCAGATCTTCCACACTCTTAGGTAATCCTGCAACAAAGGCGCACACCAAGCCTTTGTCTGACATCCCTCCAAAAAGGACCGATAGCTTTTTTAGCTCAGCCAGATACACATCCACCGTTTCCCCGGGATGTAATTTTCGGGCCATGAATACCTTTCATGCAGTAACTCGATCTAACACAAATGCTGTAAAAAGGGCGCGCTTGATGCAGGCAAAATCTGTTTTCTTCTCATCAGCCAACTGCTGATATACTGCATATGCGCCCCCAGTGAGACGCATTGGGACCACGCATTCCATACGCTTCACCCCACTGAGCTGACATATTAATTCTGCTTTTTCCACCCATTCCTGCACTGAGTGATCAGTGCTACTGCCATCAAACAGAGAAATTAGCTTGGGGTCAAATCCTGACGTCAAGCCGGAATAGCTTGTGTTCGTTACAATTCTACTTTCAACAGAGTCATTGTTTGTTTCGTTCACCACACTCTTTTCTTCTACCTCTTCTTTTACACACGTCCATTCACTTTATTGACTAAAAATCGTCTGTCCTCCCGCTTTCCTTTCCTCGTTATTTATGGAATCAGAGTACGAGATTCTCCGAGATTCCCGAGACTTTTCTCCACATAAACGCATGCGGGCGTCATCTTGATTCTCAATTTGTGCTTTGCATGCACAAACACGCAGCCGCTTTAATGGTAAGCCACTTATTTCTCCACAGTTTCTGCTGGGTTGTTCAGGTTGCCTGTTCGCTGCTCCTGCAAATGTCTATCTCCTTGTCTAGGGTGAGTCCAGATTCACTGAGGAGCCTGGCCGGAACATTATTATTACTGGTGCCTCTTACTATTCGGTCATGCAGTAGCTCATCCTCAAGGGCACCGGAGTCGCACGTTTTTATTAAGTATTTTAGTTTCATCAAATACGCGTCAAATTTTCCGCCCTGTTTCTGTGTACAGGAATTAAACAAAGTACTCTGTCAGTGTTTCCAATTTTTTTTGTATCTGCTTGTTCCTCGTCCGACATCGCCAGGTTTTTGTATATTTGCAGACATTCTTTGTCAATCAGTGAAATAGGTGTACCTACCTGTACGTTTGCTGCCTTTTCCCCAATTTCTATTGTGACCGTGTAGTTCTCCCATGTTAGTTTTCTCGCAAGTCGCCATCCATTTTCATTTTTTCTGGTGGTGGAATTGCATACGCCATGTTTATTGATGAATAGATGTCAAAATTCCAAGCTTGTTTAAATACACGTTGTCCGATAAATGTCTCTTCCATTAGGAGACGAGGGTGTACGTAAGACAAGAGTCAAGAGTATTATACTGCATGGGTTTTTGTCGAACATGTGTTGGAATTGTTCACTGAGTGTATATGGGTAATTCCGAAGAGAGAAATCCCGCTGACATCCTGTTAAGTAGCGAGAAGCAGACAGAATATGAAGCCGATATTGAGTTAAGAATATGCCGCAGCTTTATTGCCTGAAAATGGTGGCCTGCAAACCTAGTCGTGTTTTCGCATGCATAGTTTCGCAGGAGGTTGTAGTCGCAGATACGTACTTTTTTGTAGCCGTAGCTACGTACTTCATAACATCTTTGAATTTTAAAGTATTCATCAAAACATGTCCTTTGTTTTTAGTTGTTTTTTTTACGACAGTGGCGCAACTGAATTATTATATATGTAGCGTTTGCTTGCTCTTTGAAGTGTGTGGAAAAGTGAAGAGAGTTTTATTAGCAAAGATTTTAATCCGATGATGAGCTCAGATGAGTTAAACTAAGGTACGCGCAAAATAAATGGCCGATCCCCAAAAGGTATAAACATTTTAATTCCACCATTCATTTAAAAATTCACGAAAGTTCAGGAAATGGACCAATTTTTATGGAATTTTCAGTATTTAAAAATCACAGAATAAACTGAACTCGTTAATTTTATGAATTTTAGTGAAAATGTATTATTTTTTGTAAACCAAAACACAAAGGTAAAGTTTTAAGAATAAAAAAAAACTCATTAATACATGTTTGCTTTATATATATATATATATATATATATATATATATATATATATATATATATATATATATGTATAAAATAAAACATTGTAGATGTTAACAATAAAAATATTTTTAATATTTCAGGAACATTACGATAAGCAGTATTCATTCAATATTTTCACAAAAGATAATATAATTATAAAAATATTTAATGTGGTTTTAATGATAACAATTCCCGCAAAAATTTCAAATGTAATATTATAATATTTTCTGGTGTTAATGATTAGGTTTATCAGAAACCGCCATTAAAAATGCGTGATAAGAACTTGAATAATTCAAGTTACTATATTTCGAAAGTTATACCTGTTGTAGAACCAATAGTAATACCCCCATCCAGTCTTCCTCCCACTCCTCTCCCATAACCCTACTTCCGGTTTCGGGCTCACCGCCAAGCAGTTCCGGTTTGTAAGACTAGAAAATAAACGCGTTTCATTCCAGTCTCTCAGCGTTCTAGTTAATCACTAATCATCAGCACATGTAAATAATACATGGTGTTAGAAGTGATTAAATGTAACTAGATATCTACGGTTATAGTAGAGAGAAAAAATTTAAACAAAAAATAGAAGAAAAAAAAACGAAAACCAATCGACCCATCAGTCCACGTGCGAACGCGACGCAGGAACTCAAAAACGTTGTATCATCACGGTGTAAAGTGAACTAACGAAATACACGCGTCAACTGAATAACTCAACAACAAGGAAATAAACGAACTCACACACTGAGGAATAAAAGTAATAAAAAAAAACACAAATAAAGACAAGACACGACACAAGGTAGGCGATTCGCTATTGTTATTATCTTTTATAAAAACAAACAAATACCATACGCCAATCAGACACTTAAAAAAAAGAAAGGAAGAATACAGTTAAAAAAAAAAGAAAAAAAGTGAAGACAAGACACGACACAAGGCAGGCGATTCGTTATTGTTATTATTTTTTACAAAAACAAACAAATGCCATACGCCAATCAGACACTTTTATAAATAACAAAAAATTCTTATTTCTTCAGGTGCTAATTCCTTATCAACAATGGCTTGTCAAATACCGCCCCTTCTATGGATTGGCAGAGTAATAATGTAGCAAAAGATTTTGATAGATTCGTTCGACAGGTCATGTTGCACTTTTACGGACCCCTCAAGGATGTAAGTGAGGACGCAAAAGTTAATTATTTGCTATTGTGGCCAGGGATTGAAGGACAGGATCTGAGTGACACATTTCAGTTTGAGGAAAGTGAAACACGTAATGTAGAAAATTATATTAAGAAATTTCGTGCATATATAGAGCCAAGATCCAACTTCCGCGTCTCGAGGTATCAGCTTCTACAGTGTCGACAACAACCTGATGAACCAGCCCACGCATTTCTTAAACGATTAAGGCAGATATTGAAACAATGCGAGTACGAGTCCCCCGTTGAAAAAAACTCTTCTGGTAGATATTTTCATTTTTGGACTGAACAATAAGTCCACACAAAAATCGTTACTTAAGGAAGAATATAATCTCAACATCGCAGAAGCACTACATGTTGCAGAGACAGAAGAAGCAACATTGAAACAGGTAGAGGCAATACAAAACACGCATAGTGTCCCACAATTTTCAGAGGAAAAACCACAAGATGCCCATGCAATAAAGGCTGGGAAAGAATATTATAACAAATGCTATTTTTTGGGAAAAGCCATTACAGAGGCGAATGCCCAGCAAAAGGGAAAACTTGTGGGAAGTGCAGGAAGACAGGACATTTTTCAGTCGCTTGCCGCACCAGAGACACAAAAGATTCAACTTGGAAACAAGACAGGCCCCCAAGAGCAACAAGAAACACAAGAAACAGAAACGCCCATAATATTACAATGCAGAGCGATGAGGAAGATGACCACTCACCAACAGAGGTATATTTCCATACTATATCAGGGCCAAAAATAACAAAAATTCCATGTCCCAGCAGATGCTAGAGAGGCATATGCAGACTTGAGAATAGGGAACAAAAGTCACAAATAAAAATAAATGCGAAGGTGGACACAGGAGCCATGAGCAACCTTATCCCAGGGGAGTGTTACAAACAACTCAAACATGTGCAACTTCTAAACACTCCAATCAAACTATTTGCCTTCGGTGGTGTCCCAATCGACCAAGTGGGTATATGTCACCTAGGAGTCAGATATGGCGACAAATTTATGAGTGCTAACTTCCACGTGGTAAAAAGCAGGGGACCCGCACTACTTGGCCTCCAGACTTCTAGAAAACTGGGACTAGTTACCCTTAATTTTACAATAGGGACCAATACAGTGGAGCATGACCACACCGATTCAACTGCAGCAACGCATTCAAAACCAGAAGGAGACATGAAAGAAAGAAAGCGCATACTGAGAGAGTTTTCTGACGTGTTCAAGGGCATCGGGTGCCTGCCAGGGGAGTACAGTATTAAGATTGACCCGTCAATACCTCCAGTAATACACTCACCCCGGCGGGTGCCAATAGCTTTAAAAGAGAAATTCAAAGCAGAGCTAGACTCCCTTGTAGCCCAGGATATAATAACTCCCGTAACAAAACCGACATCCTGGGTCAACTCCTTTGTGTGTGTCACAAAACCCAATGGATCTGTAAGGCTATGCCTGGATCCTAAAGATCTAAACAAGACGGTGTTGCGACCACATTTTGTCACACCGACATTTGAGGAAATCATCTCCAGACTCCATGGAGCAAAATGGTTCTCAATAGTCGACGTGAAATCTGGCTACTGGAACATGAAACTGGATAAGAAATCAAGAGAACTAACCACTTTCATCACCCCTGAAGGACGCTATATGTTCAAGCGCTTCCATATGGGAGTTAAGAGCGCACAAGACGAATTTCAGCGAGCTATGTTTGATGCTTTTGGAGACATCAAGAATGTTCTCTCAATATCAGATGACACTGTTATTGTCGGATTTGAGGAGGATGGCAGCGATCATGACAAAGCACTCAAGGAACTACTAGAAAGAGCTCGGTATAAGAACTGCAAGTTCAACCCAGACAAATTAGTGGTCCACGCACAAGAAATTTCTTTTTTTGGACATGTCATATCAAGGGATGGAGTGAAACCAGACCCAAAGAAGATAGAAGCGATCGTTCAGATGAAACTACCAAAAGATGAAAAACAACTAACAAGCTTTCTTGGGCTAGCAAATTACTTAGACAAGATTTCACCACACCTGGCAATGCTGACCAAACCGCTCCGAGACCTTCTGTCGACAAAAACGCAGTTCATCTGGACAGAACAGGAACAGATGGCATTCAACAACATAAAAGAGGAAATAGGAAAAGCAATTTTGCTCAAATCTTTTGCCCCAAAAGCGCCAATCAGTATACAAGTAGACGCATCATCACTGGACTGGGCGCAGCCCTCATTCAAAATGGAATGCCAGTCGCTCTAGCAAGCAAAACCCTGTCAGGGCCAGAAACAAGATACTCCAACATAGAACGTGAAATGCTAGCAGTGGTCTTTGGATTGGAGAAATTTCATCACTATGTATGGGGCCAAGCAGTGACAATACAAACAGACCACAAACCACTAGAATCAATAGCCTTAAAGAATCTGGCTAACGCACCACCAAGGCTAGCAAGAATGTTACTCAAAATCCAGGGCTATGACTTCACAGTTAAATACAATCCAGGAAAGTCTATCCCAATATCCGACTGCATGTCCAGGGTATCACCAAGACCAGGGGAACCAATCAGAGATGTATACATCAACATACATCTACTTAACGCACACCTCAATAAATCTCCAACTCGCCTGCAAGATATCAAGGCAGAAACATTCAAGGACCCAGTACTACAAGAGCTCACCAACACCGTTACGTCGGGATGGC
Organism: Euprymna scolopes; assembly: GCF_053919585.1. Lineage (NCBI taxonomy): Eukaryota > Metazoa > Mollusca > Cephalopoda > Sepiida > Sepiolidae > Euprymna > Euprymna scolopes. The sequence goes on from NC_136527.1 coordinate 28,087,437, forward strand.
CAGCAAATAGATCCAACTGCCACCCTCATATACAAGCTTTCTGGAACTATAGGGACGAAATTGGGCTCCAGGATGGGATACTCCTTAAAGGCAATAAAATAATTATACCTCTCTCACTTCAATCAGACATCCTACAACAACTACATTCGTCCCACCAAGGGATAGAGAAAACACGTTTACTGGCTCGAACAGCAGTTTTCTGGGTCGGTATCAACAAGGACATAGAAGAACTAATTAGAGACTGTTCTACATGTCAGAAGTACCAACCCAGTATCCCATCAGAAACACTACACCAGCATGAAACCCCTTCTTACCCATGGCAGTATATCAGTACAGACATCTTTGCTATGGAAGATAAGGAATTCTTACTAATGGGAGACCATTACAGCCGCAGCCCATTCATACGGCGGCTCCACTCCACCACATCAGCCGCAATAATTCGACAAATGAAACTCCTGTTTGAAGAACGTGGTGTCCCAGAGGTGGTATACAGTGACAATGGGCCACAGTATTCCAGTACAGAGTTTGCAGATTTTGCCAAATCCTACAACTTCAAGCACACTACCTCGTCACCACACCACCCCTGGTCAAATGGATTCGCAGAGAGGATGGTGGGTATCTGTAAAAAGCTATTGTTGAAAGCTCGAGAGACAAACACAGACAGCCACTTAGCAATGATGGCTTACAGGGCCACACCGCTATCAGCTCAAATCAAATCCCCAGCAGAGTTACTGAATGGGAGACCCATGAGGACCCCACTGATATCGAAACAACAACTAGGAGATGAACAAACAAAGGTAGAGCTTGAGAAAAACAAAGAAGAAACAAAAAATGGCACGACCGAAAGAATAGCCACCAACACACAATGTTACAGACCGGTCAACAGGTTTATGTTCAAGACAAAAGAACCAGACTCTGGGAACCCGGAAAGATTGTACAGATTGCTGATGAGCCAAGGTCATGCCAGGTGAAACTTGCAAGTGGTGTAATACGCCATAGAAACAGACAGTCATTAAGGCCAACAAAGGGCAAAGCAGCCAATATGAAGTGTCAGCACCAACTGAAAACTTATTGCGGAACACACAGAGTTCCTTATCTTCACAACGCTATTCCAGCACAAAACCCAGGGCAAACCGATGGTCACCTATCAACCATCCCAAGGACACATCCATTAGTTCCATCGACGCCTGCCAAACCACGCAGATCAAGCAGGCCGAGCAAACCTATAAAGAGACTCGACCTGTGACACATAACAAACGATCTATTACCCCCTCCCCACAAACCGTCCCCAGCCCATCACAACCCAATATACTTCTCCTTCAATAGAAAGGGAGATGTTGTAGAACCAATAGTAATACCCCCATCCAGTCTTCCTCCCACTCCTCTCCCATAACCCTACTTCCGGTTTCGGGCTCACCGCCAAGCAGTTCCGGTTTGTAAGACTAAAAAATAAACGCGTTTCATTCCAGTCTCTCAGCATTCTAGTTAATCACTAATCATCAGCACATGTAAATAATACAATACCTACTTGAAAAATGTAATTCAAACCCTATTTTTTTTACAATTAAAAGAGCAAAGACGAAGTAAAAAAAAACAGGTTTAATAGCAAATTATGAAACATTTCTTTTTTTCAAATTGTTTTTATTTTTAAAAGATTTAAAGAAAATCAACGAAATGTTACTTACTTCGATTATAAAATCTAATATATCTGCAAAAGTGAAAGTGTCTGTGTGCGTGTGTGTGTGTGTTTGTGTATCTGTGTGTGTACATTTACCTACGGAGTAACTCTGTTAATTTTAAGTCTACAGACTCGAAATTTGATATACAGGGTACTGAAGTTTGGGAAAATCGATGTGATCGGTTTTCGGCCAGAAATTTGGCGATTAAGGGGTCAGAATTCAACGATTTGCCGTTTGAGAATTCTACCAAACTCCTCCGACAATTTTCGGTCTAAACATTTGAAATTTTAGATATGGGTTCATTGGACATGTATCTAAGTTATAACTTATTTGAGCCCAAAACAATAAATTTTAAGGGTTCATAATAGGGGTTAAATTTTTTTAAAAATTGACCGTTTTTGTTCAACATACACCTCCAAACACCTGGGCAACGTCGGGCTGAAATGCTAATATATATATAAATTCCAAAAAATCGCTTACCTATAAAAAATACAATTCAATGGGTACTTATAGGTAAGCGATTGTTCATTGTTAAGAATTAATCCATATTTATTGTTAAGAATCCGTCCATATTTACACTTATATTCCAGGCCCTTTTTAAATAAAATACTTTGTGAAACAAGGATTCGAAAAAACAAAAAAAAAAGGAAGAAAAAAACGCGAACACACGTTTTTCACTGTTCAAATAAATATTTTCTCCTTTATCTTCTGGTTGCTTCGAAGCGCCACAATTAATGTCTTTTTCTATTGCGTGCTGTAAACCAAAATTAGTATTTTGGGACCACCTTAGATAAAAAAAAATGAACACATTCACTTACCAGTTTTTGCCGGTAAAAAAAACACTCTACCGATTTTTTTATTCTCTTAATGAAATACATGAGTTTTCGATTAATATATTTTATTTCTTCTTTATCGAGTGATGTTTTTATATCTAACAAAAGAAAACATTGAATGAAATAGAAAAAATGTCGTCAGCGTCCGATATTTACTTGACAATCTAAGCATGACATGAGCGTTCATTTAAAAAAAATCAATGTGGTTTAAAAAAAGAAGGTTTTACACTTTGGACTTTTTTTCCTAAAACACTTCTTTTTTGTTTTAAATTAGAATATTTTATTTATTGATCTCTTATCTTTTATTTGTGATATATAAAACTTTGGTGAGTAAATTACTTATTTCATTTTAGTAGACATTTCAAAATGAGGGGGGTGAATTAAAAAAAACGTTTGTCTAAAATATCATATTCGGTTTATTAGAAAGAGCATAAAGTTTCACATTGACCCTGAAAGTATCCTAAAAATTGAACCAAGAGAAAGTACGAGTTTTTTTTATATTTTATCCGCAGTTTCGTGTTAGGGTGTCAAAAATTCCCCCCAAATTCTGATGCACCTAGTGAATGATGGTGAATTTTTTTTATAATGATAAACACACGAAATTTATATATATATATATATATATATATATATATATATATATATATATATATATATATATATATAATTTAAATCCAGTATCACTAAGAAAAATAACTTAAAAATGGTATTATTTTTAATAATGATTAATTTATTTTAAAAAGTATTAATTTAGACAAATACGGATGCGTTGTTTGATTCTACTAAACTCTCGCTTGGCTAATCTATATAATTATAAAACTCAAATGACCTTGTAATGATGTATGTAACCCACGTTCCGGTTTACGACATCCGGTTGCTCATGCGCACATGACCTACACACTGAGATATTAACGTTATTATTTAGAAATTATTATTATTATTAGTATTAACAATTGTTTATTTGGATAATTTAAACATGAAAAAAAACAAAAAACAACAGAACAATTGGGACGCTGAAATATTTAGGTTATTATTTCGAAATTATTAAACATGGGAGAGTGAGGTTTAAATTAACCTAAACGTAATACAGAAATGAACGATGTAAAAAAAAAGCAGATATATCAAAATTTGAATTTAACTATTATAAGTTGGTATCTGTTCAGTGCACATTTACCTATAAGTATAGCCAACCACTTATAATTCAGTAACTGTAATTTTTTTTTCAAGAATAAACAATTATAATAAACAGAACGACTCATAGAAATCTATGTATATTCTTTTTTCATTTTAATATATTTTCATAGAAATGTTTCTGTTATGTCACAAGTGTCACGCTCATACATGAATTCCATAGCTAACATACTGACCCAACGGGTAGTGAAGTTATGATTTTTTGACCACAAACAAGTGTATTTCTTTACTTTACAAATTATCTTTGAAATAGTCCCAGAAAACTAATATTCATTTTTCAATAGATTTTTACAATAAATTTATTTAACTTCTAAATTTAGCTGAATTAGTCATTTTCATTTGTTAGTTTCTGACGACGCCGTAAAAACATTTTTCAGAATTATTTTTTTTTAACATGTAATTTTTTTTCCGTATAGATATCAACTTTAGGCACGTACAATATAGTTCTTTTTCAATATCTTCATTTTTAATGTGTTTGATAAACTCCACAAGCACCAGATAAGGCTTAAATGTTTCAAACACAATAAAAAAAAATCAAGAATATAAAAAATAAAATAAACTAAATAAAAAATAAATCAATAAATATACGAAAAGGCGGCTTTAAAAACTATCAGTTTCCGTCATTAAATTGTACGTGCAATGAATTAGAGAATTAATAAAAATGAAACTTGTAATCTGTTCTCTCTCATGTAAATATTAAAATATTAAATAAAATAATACTAATTTTATCCGTGATATTCACCAAATAGATCGGCTCTGTTTCGAAATGATTTCTTTTTTTATTTTTCCTCTTCAATTTTGTTCTCTGCGAACTTGCTCTTCCGTTCGTCATCTTGAATGTTAAGTTGAGCTTGTAAAGTCAATCACATTTGAAAAATCGTTTCCTTTATAAAAGCAGATAAAGTTAATCGAAAGCAGATTATAAAACAAAAACGTAAGTATTACTACATGATTTAGTATCGATTTTTTCGCATTTGCAGAATACGTTAAAAATGTAAGGGAGATAACTACATTTACTAAGCGAATAATCCTAATGAAAATGTTGATTTTTGTTGTCGATTGTTTTTGTTTGTTTTCAATACTGACTTAAACATAAAAAAACTTAATCGCTTACCGAAGAAAAAATAATTTCATAAATTTTAAATGTTTTTTTTTTAACTAATGTTGTTTATTTTTGTTTGCCAAAGAAACTAAAAAACTATAAATCTTAAATGTTTTTCATTGTTTAATGGTTTTTGTTTTCATTTTTTTCTCAGTGGATTATTATCATTAATCTATTATTTTATTTTCAATACTTTAACAGAAAAAACAACGATCAATGTCTAGAATCTGACGTAAAGCAAAAAAAAAATCTTTACAATGGAACCTTTTTATAGATTTTCGGGTGTGCTGAAACGAAAATATACTTCAACAGTGGTGGTTGGTGCACTCACTGGTGCGTGGTGCAGTGCACTGTGCAGAGAATTAGATTTCATGATATGAGGAAATTATTTTTTCCAAAATTGGGAATCACTTTTTGTTTTTATATAAATTTAATGTAAAATGAGCGGTACTAGTGCACTTATTGATCCATGCTGAAATAATAATGTTATTTTTAGAAAGCAATTTTTAACATGGGGGAGAGGAGGATGTTTTGTACCTATTCTGTACTTTATCCTTACAATTTAATAAAAAAAGATATCATAAAACTTTAATAAACTTGAAAATACTATTTTAAAATAGCGCGGATCAATAAGTGCACTAGCACCAAATGAGCACCCACTTCAGGCCACACGATGATAATTTGGGTGGGTGGGGGCTGCCTGAAAGCCGTTTTGGTAAAATGGTACTTAACAATCATTATTAAAAGATGAAACTAGAAAAAGAAATTTCATCTCCACGCACTAGGTTGCCATAAAGTGGGTGCTCATTTTGCATTGAATTTATAATGAAAAGTGATACCCCACTATTTAAAAAAGTACATTTTTCATACCATGAAAACTTTATCTGTACAACTGTTAAAGCATATATTCGTTTTTCAGCACCCCCGAAAACTTGTAAAACTTGTAATCACAAAATTTTTGTTGGGGGAGGAGGGGTGTTGAAAGATTCTAGACAATGACCAGTACAACTTCTTCATAGTTTACAATGAAAAAAAATTATTAATTTTAAATGATTTTCACTGGCTTAAAGTAAAAAAAATGTTCGACACATGCATGGAAGTGGTACGCTCCTGTGTACTTGTCACTAATCTACCAGATTATAAAAAAAAATTCAATATTTACAATTTTTAAGTTGTGCTCTGTTTCTAATGCAAATTTCTAGTAAATCGATCTTCCATTTTGGAAACATCGACTTTTTCAACCAATTTTACGTATTTAGCCTCTTTTTGTTTAGCCTTTTTATATTTAGTTTTTTCTCCTTTCTTTAATTAAATATTTGTATTCTCGTCTAGTGGTTTCAATATGAGGGATCGATGTATTCGAAACTGTGTACACACATAAGTATACTAAAGAGTTTTCCTGTTAATTTATTTGGAAATGCAGTTATCAAATTTTCTGTTCTTTTGTTTAAAAAAATGCTAATAATTAAAGAAACTTATGTTGTATTTTTAAGTTCTCTCAAAAATACATTCAACAAACCTTACAAATAACTTTGACTAAATTAAAAAAAATAATCATGATTTTTAAACAAATTATAATATTACGGTTCTGTATATATATATTAATTTATTTTTTATTTCGGACTATTATTCTCATCTTTATTATTTGTTGTTTTCATCTTATTGGTTGTTGTTTTTTTCACGTTTTAGCCAACTATTCCTCTGACCTTCGTCAGGTAGTAACCGCGACGGATATGATCTTTGAATCTCCTTACTGCATTCTATACTATATTACGGTTTTGTTTTTTTAGATGAGGAATGATTTTTTGTATTGTTTAGATTATTAAGACTACTGTTCTCATCTTGAGTGTTATTTATTGTGCAAACATTGTAAAAATAACATTAAGATGAGAACAATTGTTCAAATAATCGAAATAATAGGAACAAATCACAATATGTATTTTTTACATTTTTTACATGTCGAAAACTTGTTTTTGTTTTTACTTGCAATAAAGGAGATTCCTTATTTACCTACTGGATTGTAATAAGAGCCTTTAACTTTAATTCAATTTTGAAAAGTGAAGATTACATAAAATTAAATTATTTTGTATTTTGGGGACATTAACTTTGATAGATGAAAAGGAAGTTATTATAAAGGAGGCTGTCATATGTAGATGTTCTCAATTTGTGTATGGAAAATCGTAACTTGGCTAGCATGTGTGTGTGTGCTTCAAAGGATTGCTCAATATGACCAATCCTTGGAAGCACAAACAAAAAACAAAAAAGAAAGGAAAAAACAAAAGAGAAACGAAAGAAAGAAAGCCTAAAATGGTGGACATACACTTTTGCAATGCAGACTGTTTCGATTTTTAAAAGAAAATGTCATAAAAAGAACACTATTTTTCAGATTAGCATGGGAAGCTGATCATTTTCTGACATTTGCAAAATCATCAAAATGGTTTCTGTCCCCCTCCAAATTTTCCTTCAAATCATGAGAAAGTAACAAAAATTCTTTCTCAGCCCCTCTTTCCACAACCAACTTTATACAACTGCATATAACTATAGGTAAAACGGCTTTCTTCAAAAAGAAAGAACAAGCGAAAGAAGAGAAAATTAAGAGTATGCAATCAAAAATGCAAATCGAACAATTCTTTTGCAGTAGGTCAATCATCATGAAATCGAGTTACTCATTGAATGCCATGACAGCTGCACGATTGATCTTCTGTCCATATAGGAAGAACAAGAGAAAGAAGTTACAATATATGCAATCAAAAATCCAAATTGAACAATTCTCCTGACCAGGATGGGTCCTAGTGATGAGGTTGTGATTTTAGTCTAATGGCATATAAAACGTGCTAAGGGTATATGAAACGTGTTAAAGGAAGAAAATGTTGATTCCTTTCATATTTCACCTCTCTTAGCCATCACCAAAATTATGTGATTAAAACAAGAAAATACATTAAGACGGTTCTAATTAAAATACATGACTAATTTTACAAAACTTTGAAATTGACACCCATTATAGGTATTGGTGGTCAGTCCCCGAGTGATAGAGTTAAAATGGGCCAATATTTTATGGGATATGCTATTGATATTCTTAACCAACTCAATAGCATTCAGATTAGCTAGTATGAATGAGCAAGGCTTGATTGTCTGCCTTTGCAGGTTTTGAGTGTCAGTGTATTAAGTTAAGCAAGAATGATGGAAGACAGAAGAGATTTATTCAATTTGATATTCGTTCAAAATGACTGAGTAGTGTGTTAGGAGAAACAGCCAATCCTTTATTATCATTTTCATGCATTTCTACAAGTGAAACGTATGTTGCACAGTCGATTTTTCATCATCCAGAAAAAAAACTTGTACACTTCGTTTTTGTATAAAGACAAAAAATATTTTCTGTTATTTACTGCCTATATGCATACACCCAGCTACACATGGAGATGTGGACCAGGAGATGGGTGGATAGAGCCATGGATGTGCGATGTTGATCGCACATGCATAAATCAGATCTTTACATCTTGAGATTTTTTTTATCCAAGTCCTCTATCATTTTTTCCTAGCTTTCCAAGTGTTATGCCTTACCAGAGCGATGTATTGTTGCTCATCACCATGAGGTATTAATATATTATTTAATGGAAGGATCACGTCTCTGTGATCATTATTGTAAGTGTGCTACAATTGCGACAGTACATATCACCTTATCACTTGTTCGTGGTCGGGTTTTGTTCCCTAATTAAATCTAAACCCGATAGCGTAAAATGTTTGTGCAATACTGATGAGTCCTCAACCTGTTTATACGATGCAAACTCTTTTGATTCAAAAGGATTTGAGTTTCTTGCACCTGCCGAGTAATCCCTTCAGTCTATTTTTACCAGGGAACGTAATTATCTTGGCTCGAATCCATGGTGCATAACAAGAGATTCACACAAACATTGTCCTTCCCCTTCATGTACTGTATGGTGCAGTTATAGCCAGCCATACTCAAAGCTAACATCTGTATTTTCCTATTCTGTATAGGTGAGTTTAATAAATATTCTAAGGATCTGTGATCGGTATAGATGGTGAACCTTGCACTATGCAAATAGTGATTCAACTTATTAATTGCATAGTGTATATCGTCTGCATATCACTAAGTTTATGGGATAAGAAGTAAATTGGTTTTTCAGCCTCTTTATGCTCCCTCTGATCATATGACAGACATGCCTCAATAATGTACAGTCGGTAGTCTTTCTCAGGTTGTGCTTACGAAAACTGGCTAGTACCCTATTTATGTGATCTAAGTGACTTGCCTTCGTATTTGAGAATATTTAAATGTCATCCAAATATGGTAATGCATAATCTTCCTGTCCCTGTAGAACTATGGACCTCCATTCCTAGAAGACCCCAAGGGCATCCCCGAGTCTGAACGGTATCACAGTTTTCTCTTTATTGTCCTCATTTTAATCTGCCAGGCGAGGCTAATATATGGACATCAATTCCTAGAAGACCTCAGGGGCATTCACGAGTCTGAACGGTATCAAACAACAGAGAAACAATCTCTGATGGCAGGTGAACAGTTTTCTTTATTGTCTCCGCATGAACTCATGCATTCCAGTATAGATATGCATCTCCACCGTATCAACTCTGCTGAATTCCTTATCCTCCATAATGAACAAATCTCTATTTTGTTTCAACAACATATCAACTTCCAACTTGAATTCTTCAGGTACTTTTATTCCCTTCAAATTATTCCCAGGAATCTCATTCTTTTGTTCATCAAGCATGGTAATCTTGTAATGTTACAAGTCACACTTCACTTAGCTATTTGGCAGCCCCATCTCAAGGTGACTCTTTGGTTGGTGTTGTTCATTATAAGCAATGGAAACTTATGAGACCCTCCAACCTTTACTACAGCATTAGCTATTCATACTCTGCTAAGATTGCTAATGATCGACTGCTTATTGACACAATCTTCTTTGCACAATTCTAATCTTTGACCATTTCTAAAAACCGCATGTGCCATGCATGTATGCAGATGCTGGTGTTCTAATGTAATTTTCTGTACTAACCCAACTATTGATGAAATATGGTCATCTTCCTCCAGACTATATAATACTCATCAAATAATCTAAACGACATAATGAATAAAAGAACATCTTAACCTTATTTTTCTTAAGCCAGTCGCAGTTTAGTATCAGTATTTATTGCTCTAGTCACCCTAAAATACTACTCTACATCATCCCCTAAACTCATCTGATATTTTCCCTTATTGATCTTGTTTCTAATCCCACTGCTTTTATTGATAAAATTTCACATCGGGAAGAAATTGCTTAAAAGATTGTTGGTTGTGAAATTGCAGAAAAGCTACACTAAATATTAACAAGTTAATTGTGTTCCTGTTGTATTTGTGTTGCAGTAATGTTCTAAAATTATATCAAAATACAATTTTCCATAGTGCAGAGTTTCTTCACCCATTCTCGATTTGAAGTTTTTTAATTGATGAGAACACTAGGATACTTCAATTAATAGTCAAATATAGAAAAGGTAAAATTATAGAAAAATAAAAGATGAATTAAATTAACGACGCAAGAGCAAATGCTTCTCTCATGTCCTAAATAAGAATTTCATTCAAGATTCTGCACAGATTTCTAATTTTTAGAGAAAGATTCCCAAGTTCGACAAAATACACCTGAATAAGATCGGAGGTAACATAGAAACGTTGTGAAACTAACACCTAAATGAGAACAGTATTCTGAAGAATCCAAATGATATGAATAATCAATGCTCATAACTAAAATAAGGGATACATTTGATTAAATATCTGCAAATAGAAGCAGAATAATTTTGTTAACCAGTGTTCCATAAAACTCTGCTCATTATCTTTTTGGGGAATTTCATTAACAATAGATGTTTTTGATATTTTTAATAAAGTCAATATAAGAAATTCAGTTTTACCACATGAAATATATTTTTTTAAACTTATTTTTCCAGGTTTTGCAGTAATGAAAAGAAATTCATTAATTGATAAGAAGGACATTTCTTCATTGGTGATTTAAAAAGGTTAAATATCTTCATATAAATTTTCTGAATTAAACTTTACAAACCTTCCTCTCATCATACACTACTATCATTTTATCACACACTACATTGCATATACAATTTGTGGAATCAGATGCAGTAACACATGGCTGACCAACCACATTCTTGTGAAATATGTGGTTCTTCTTTTGCAAGGAAATCAAATTTGTTGCGACATATGAGAACACATACAGGAGAGAAACCACATTCTTGTGAAGTATGTGGTACGTCTTTTGCACAGAAATCGCATTTATTGAATCATATGAAAACACATACAGGAGAGAAACCACATTCATGTGAAGTATGTGGTTCTTCTTTGGCGCAGAAGTCAAATTTGTTGAGACATATGCAAACACATACGGGAGACAAACCACATTCTTGTGAAGTATGTGGTTCTTCGTTTGGATGGAAGTCAGATTTGTTGCGTCATATGAAAACACATACAGGAGAGAAACCACATTCTTGTGAAGTATGTGGTACTTCTTTTGCACAGAAGTCACATTTGTTGACTCATATGAAAAAACATACGGGAGATAAACATCATTTTTGTGAAGTATGTGGTTCTTCTTTTGCAGAGAAGTCAACTTTGCTGGATCATATAGCAACACATACGGAGGAGAAACAACATTCTTGTGAAGTATGTGGTTCTTCTTTTGCATGGAAGTCAAGTTTGTTGCGTCATATGAGAACACATACAGGAGAGAAACCACATTCTTGTGAAGTATGTGGTTCTTCTTTTGCACGGAAGTCAAGTTTGTTGAGTCATATGAAAACGCACACGGGAGACAAACCACATTCTTGTGAAGTATGTGGTTCTTCTTTTGCATGGAAGTCAAATTTGTTGACTCATATGAAAACACATATGGGAGACAAGCCACATTCATGTGAAATATGTAGTTTTTCTTTTGTTCGCAAGTCAGATTTGTTGAGACACATGCAAAAACATACGGGAGAAAAACCACATTCTTGTGAAGTATGTGGTTCTTCTTTTACATGGAAGTCAAATTTGCTGGATCATATGACAACACATACGGGAGACAAACCACATTCTTGTGAAGTATGTGGTTCTTCTTTTGGATGGAAGTCAAGTTTGTTGCGTCATATAAGAACACATACAGGAGAGAAACCACATTCTTGTGAAGTATGTGGTTCTTCTTTCGCATGGAAGTCAAGTTTGTTGCGTCATATGACAACACATATGTGAGACAAAACACATTCATGTGAAGTATGTGGTTTTTCTTTGGCATGGAAGTAACATTTGTTGAGTCATATAACAACATACTTCAGGAAGGAACTAAGTCAAATGAAACTATTCCTTGCAAATCCCTTGGTACAGGGTCGGCTTAAGACCACCCTTAGAAAACTTTGTACCAAATACCATAATGAGAACATTGAGGGGTTGCATAATATAGCTAGGGAGTTGGAGGGAAAAATACAAGCACTTGCCCAGAGGATTAAAAACCAGAAGAACAAGATCAACTCCCAAATTAAAACAGGCAGTTTAAAACAAACCAGAGGACTTTTACAGGCAGCTTATAAGGGACACCATTAGTATCGATAGTCCACCTGCAGCGGAAGACCTGGAAAACTACTGGAGGCCTCTATTTTAAACAGAAGGCAAATACCATCAGAAAGCCCAGTTGATTAAAGACATTATTAGACTCAACAAAACCAAGCCTCAGATGCCAGAAACAGTCATAACTCCTGGTACGATAACAAGTAAACTGGCACAATTATCCAACCACAAAGCACCTTGCATCGACAATGCCCAAAGCTTTTGGCTGAAACAATTGACTGCACTCCATCACCACTACAGTGATTGCTTCAGCAGGATGCTAAGAGATGAAGAAGCAACACCACCGTGGCTAACAGAGGGGGGCATCAACCTTATATCTAAAACCAAAGAGACACATCGCCCAAATAAATACAGGCCAATATGCTAACAACTACCTACAGGCTTTTCACTGGTCTGGTAGCTGACTATATATATGACCAACTACCTTCTGGGACTCACCTTGAAAAAGAGCAGACGCCTTAGTACCAAATACCAACTGTTGATCAACAAGACCATCTTAGAAGACTGTAGTAAGAGACACAAAAACCTGAGCATGGCATGGATCGATTACCAGAAGGCATTTCAAAGCGTGGGACACTCATGGGTATTTCGGTGCCTTGAATTATACAATATCAACCCAATAATTAGACAAACACTGGCGGCTCACCTTCAGATGTGGAAAACCACAATATCATTAAGTCACAATGGAGGAAAGACCATCATCCCTGAAGTGAAAATCAAGAGGGGAATATTCCAAGGTGACAGCGTATCTCCTTTACTCTTCTGTATAGCAAAAGACCAACTAAGCAAGTTCCTGAATAACAATCCGAGCGCCTGCAATTTGAGCCAGGGATGCCATCAAGATCCAAGCAATAGAGTAAACCATCTGCACATGCTTCTGCAGGCAGTACACACATTCTCCAATGACATTGGAATGAAGTTTTGCCTGAATAAATGTGCCAAGAATGTGTGGGAAGAAGACCCACACAGAAAATATGCAGCTTAATAAAGACATCGACATCAGGGATCTAGAAGAGCACGAGCCTTATAAATACCTTGGCATTGAGGAAAACGAGAACATACAGCATGCCAAGATGAGGGAGAAGATTAGTAAAGAATATGTACGCCGTATTAGGAAAATATGCAAAACACAGCTTACAAATAAAAATGAAATTACTGCCATCAACCAGCTTGCTATGCCAGTAATAACATACAGCTTTGGTATCATTGACTGGACACAAAAATATATCAACCGGCTAGATGTAAAGACACGGAAGCTAATAATATATAGAAATCAGTGTCTACCAAGACTGTATTTGCCCAGGGAAGGAGGGGGTCTGGGACTCTCAGAGATCAATCATCAACATAGCGCAATTATTGTGAGCACAAATGAGAATCTGAGAAGCTTCTAGAACCACACACTCAATAGTATACGAACATCAAGAGCCAGCAAAACAATATCAGTCACCCAGCTGGCCAAGCATTTTGGTCAGAGCTGTCTCTGAGATGAGGATGAAGCACCAAACAAGCCTGCCACAGAAATAGCAAGAAAGAGCCGGCAGAAATATACCGAAACCTCCCAGAGGATGAACCTTAAAGAATGAGACCAACATCAGCATGCAAAGTATTTGTGGGGGGGAACTCTCTCAGGAATACATAGACAAAGAAGGCTGGCTCAAAAGGGGATCCCTACACCATGATCAGGAAAGGGTTATAATGGCTTCTGATCTGATATCGAGTTGCAAGGTTCTTTTGGAGGATGGCTATTATACAGCGAGACATGATGATCTACAGCAGATGTGCTTACAGTTATATCTCATAGGATTAGCGAATCTCTCGACAGAGGCAACCTTTCTAGGGCAATTGCTCTTGACATAGCAAAGGCCTTTGATAGGGTATGGCATAAAGGTTTACTTCACAAAATCTCCAGCTATGATATAGCTGGAAATGTCTTCTCAATTATTAAATCATTTCTCTCTGATAGGTTCATAATAGTAGTAGTTGATGGGCAAAAATCAGAAGCTCACAGTATTAATGCTGGAGTCCCTCAGAGGTCCATCCTGGGCCCAACTCTTTTCCTGATCTACATTAATGATCTCCCAAATCACACCCTTACATCATTCGTAGACATTTTGTTGATGACACTACCATCTATGGTAGCACATCTAAGACAGTAAATGACCAATTTCTCTCGGATTCTCTCTCCTTTGATCTTGATCACGTTGTACAATGGGGAAAGGAGTTGCTGATTACTTTTAATGCATCTAAAACCAAGCTTCTATCTTTACATCATCAAAGTTCTGATCCCCATCTGGCATCAATTAAAATGAATGGCTCTCGTCTTGGGGAGACCTCAAGTTTTGACAAACTTCTGGGCTTGACCTTTACTCCTGATCTTAAATGGAATATATACATCAAATATGTTGCTGAGGCCGCTGGAAAAATGGTCGGATCCTTCTATCGATCCAGTAGATATCTCACTGCTGATGCAATTCTCTATCCACATAAGAGCCAGGTACGTCCAAGGATGGAATACTGTTGCCACATCTGGGCAGGAGCTGCTAAAAAGGACTTGTCCTACCTTGATAGGGTTTAAAATAGACTTCGTAGCCTGGTGGGAGAGGTCCTTTTCTCTTCGCTGCAACCTCCATCTCACAGAAGAGATGTTGTGAGTTTGCCTCTGCTTTATCGTTATTTTCATGGAAAGTGTTCGACTGAGTTTCAATCTATGGTCCCCCTTCGCCAAACTTTCACAAGAAACACTCGTCTAGCTGAAAACACTATCAATAACTCCCCCCATTCTTTATCTGTGCCTAAACATAAACATAGATTCCATGAGCAAAGCTTTTTTTCTTAGAACTGCACGCCTGTGGAATTGTCTTCCGTTTTCCTGCTTTCCAGCTGTCTATAATATGGTTGTCTTCAAGTCAAACATGAACAAGTTTCTGATGAGCCGTTCCACTTAAGTTAACAAATTTACCAAACTTCCATTACTATCGATTACTATATTGTCCTTTTGACTACTCTACACTCTTTAACTTTTATCCTTGAGTGGCCTCTCGGCCTTGATAAGTGGTGACACCTATGTAAAAAACATGATGGAGTATGTAAATACCTCCACTGGACCATCTGTAAAAAATTACACATGCAGTGTAGCAACAAGTCCTGGGAACATCAACCTGAAAGAACAGTTCGAAATGACTTATAGACCATACATTATAACCATGTAATCCCTATACCCACCAACCTTGAAAATGCTGCTGTGAAACCTGATATAGTTATATGGAATAAATCAGAAAGAGTTGCAACCTTGTTTGAAATACGTGTCCCTAATGATGGTGGTCTGAGCAGAGCTGAAAGAGAGAAACAGACAAAATACTAAAGTATCATGTCTTATATGAAAAGAAACTGGAATCTTAAGGCGATAACAATCATACCAGTTATTATAGGTTCCACAATACTTATTAAGAACAACCTGAAGTCCTACCTAACTAATATTTCTGGTGAACCAAGTGCAAAAGAGATCCAGACAATTGCACTTAAGGAAACAACATGTATACTAAAAAGAGCTCTCGGTTAGTTTCAATAAAAAGCAGGGTACTGTTGGCAGCTGGTTTGGCTGTCCTATACTCAACGTTAAAATCTTCAAAGGAAGAAAATTAAAAAAAAGAAACATCTGATTATCTTCCAATGGTATACCAGTCTCATGAATCAAGAGAAATATCTCTACCACAAAAATGGCCAACCATTGTAATCAAGTCCTTTACAAATATGACAGATAAAGAATACAAGTCTGCTATGGAAATTATTGATTTTTGTTATGATGATCTTTTACGTTAAATTTAGTGTTTTTCAGATTTCACAGACTTTTTTTCTTTGAGAAATTAACTTTAAATTATAATCTTTCAAATACAATAAAAAAGCACTCGAAAATTTAAAAAAAAAATGATTATGATTAACCGGCGTTAAATACCATACGCCCCTGCCGAAGCAGCCATTAATTGCCCGTACCTATCTATGGGAATATGCCGGATTATCCATATAAATAATCAGAAATTAACGATAATGTTTTTTTTTTTTAAGAAAATTGAAAATAAATGTCGAAATCGATTTAAGTAAAAGTATCGTTTCATCACCAGATAGTAAACTTTGTGTCTGTGTGTTCGTGTGTGTTTGTGTGTGTGTGTCTTTGTCTCTGTGTGTCTGTTTGTGTGTTTCTTTGTCTGTGTGTGTGTTTGTGTGTGTGTGTTTGTGTGTGTGTTATGTTTACTCTTTCCCCACTATTACCACCTTTTTTTTTTTACATATTTCGTGGTTCCTTAACCCTACCCCCGCTAGTATATATAGATGTGTGCTTGTGTCTGTGTGTCTGTGTGTGTGTGTGCCTGTCTGTCTGTCTGAGTCTGTGTGTAATCAGAAATACACGTATATTTTTTAAAGGGAAAGTTCGAAATCGAATAAATTAAAAGAAGCTTACTTACAAAACATCAGAGTTAAGTTTCAAGATTAAAAACACATTTTAAAAATATAAACAGATTACAATATAAATTATAAAAGTTGTTTTCTTTTGTAAATAGTTGTTTTACATGCATTATGTCTCTTGTCCTTTCAATAGTTATCTCCCTTGGCCGATCATTTTTCTTATAGAGTTTCCCCTGACTCGACACCGGCAGGTTGACCGGTGTTTTGTTCCCTAATTGTAGTCAGTAGCCTTTCTACCCGCACATGTCTTTCTTTGTCTTTTATCTTCTGTTGTCCTTTGCCGTTTTAAATCATCTCCGGTAAGAAACATTATATATCTCCTTCTTAAAGACTTTTTTAATATTTTTAACGTTATTTTTTAAAAATATTATTTCATCTTAACTACGAAATATGTTTATTTTCTTTACCCACAGGTCTGACCCCCTTACTTCTAGTTGTGTTATTCATTTCCTTAAGCATACGACTCCCCATTAAGTCTTTTATAACTTTTTGTTTCTTATCTTTTCTCTTTGTGTTCTTAACAATGTTTTTTGTTTTGTTTTTTTTTATTTATTTCTTTCAGTTTTTTAACTCGTTTTGTCTGTTTTTTCTTTCAGTTTTCTTTTTTTTACCGTTTTGACTCTCAATGTGCGTTAATTTAATTTTTCACTTAAACACATATTTAAAGAAATATAGACAACTTACAATAATCATAAATTTTTTTCTTTTTTAATAGTTGTGTATTTTGCTAAACATATATAAATATATAAGGGTTAAAAATATAAACAAATCGAACTTATTATTACGAGGGGAGATAATAACTTCCGGTGAATGCTGGAAAAAATATCTAGTAAATAAAATGACGTTTATTTATTTATTTGTCATTTCATTTAATTTAATATGAAAATATTTTATCGTGGTTTATTATTTATTTTTTTGTCATTTCATTTAACTTAATATGAAAATATTTTATCGTGATTTATTATTTTTTTTTTGTCATTTCATTTAACTTAATATGAAAATATTTTATCGTGGTTTATTATTTATTTTTTTTGTCATTTAATTTAACTTAATATGAAAATATTTCATCGTGGTTTATTATTTATTTTTTTTTGTCATTTCATTTAACTTAATATGAAAATATTTTATCGTGGTTTATTATTTATTTTTTTTTGTCATTTCATTTAACTTAATATGAAAATATTTTATCGTGGTTTATTATTTTTTTATTTTTGTCATTTCATTTAACTTAATATGAAAATATTTTATCGTGGTTTATTATTTATTTTTTTGTCATTTCATTTAACTTAATATGAAAATATTTTATCGTGGTTTATTATTTATTTATTTTTGTCATTTCATTTAACTTAATATGAAAATATTTTATCGTGATTTATTATTTATTTTTTTGTCATTTCATTTAACTTAATATGAAAATATTTTATCGTGGTTCATTATTTATTTTTTTTGTCATTTCAATTAACTTAATATGAAAATATTTTATCGTGGTTTATTATTTTTTTTTGTCATTTCATTTAACTTAATATGAACATATTTTATCGTGGTTTATTATTTATTTTTTTTTTGTCATTTCATTTAACTTAATATGAAAATCGATAATAAACTTTAAAATATCAATTATTGAATGAATTTTATTATTTCCTTTTCTTTAAAAACTCAGTTTTATTTTTATGGATACATGTGTCCAGTGACACCGATATGATGATTAAAATCGCAAATTATTGTATTTTTAAATTAAAAATAACACATGAATTTCTATTTGTTTTTTATATTAGAACTAGCAAGACCACCCTGCGTTGCTCAGGACCGCATAAGACAATGAGAAAAATTTTGAATATACCTGTTATTTTTGGGATAGAGGAATTTTGGATGCCTATGTATCATTTGCCATCTAGAGCAAAAGCATATTTTACCTACCCTAGGACTGGTATTATATGTATGAAATAATTGTACCTTCCCTAGGACAGGAAATTTACAACACGTATATGGATAAAAATTCCTTACCTAGGACGAGTAATATACAACACATATTTAAAATAATTTAAATAATTTTCTGTTGTGCTAACGTTTCTGTGTGTCACAGGTAAAAGTTTGTTTTTACATCAGAGTGCTATAGTGAAGAAGCTCCTTATGTCTTTTATAAATGTCATACTACTCGAATGTATTACATGATTTTTGATTTTGATAACTATTGTAGGTCACAGGTAAGATGTTCTTTGGTTTTCATATCAGTACTATACTGTTCAAGTACCTTATTTCCTGGGTAGGATACTGTACAAATACATTTTTTCTAATTTTAAAATGAAAGAACTCGATACTTTTAAGAAATTTTCTGTTGTGTTGAATTTTCTGTTCGTCTAGTGTAAGAATTTGTTTTATTTTTTCATCTGGATGCTATAGTGAAGAAGCACGTTATTTTTCATTTAATAGTCATACCACCCAAATATATAACGTGATTTTCGGTTTTAATAACTTTTATGCACGTCACAGGTAGGATTTTCTTTGTTTGTCATATGAGTACTATACTGCACAAGTACCTTATTTCTAGGGTAGGATAATGTACAAGTACGTCATTTCTAAGATATAGCTGAAACTACTCGATAATTTTACATAATTTCTGTTGTGCTAACTTTTCCGTATGTCACAGGTGAGAGTTTGTTTTTACATCAGAGTGCTATAGTAAAGAAGGACCTTATTTCTTATATGAATGAAATACTACTCGAATATATTACAGGAACATTACGATAAGCAGTATTCATTTAATATTTTCACAAAAAATATGTAATGTTGTTTTAATGATTAAAATTATCACAGAAATTTTGCTTACTTGGTTTAATGACCATTTTTCTCTCAGAAAATATTCACATTCATTTCAAGTCACGTGTGACATTCTGTTCATAAAAATTGATATTTCTTACACATAAATAAATGTTATTTCATCTTAATAAAGTGATTTCGAGTTCTTTGTCAAGTGTCGTTATTTTCCAGAGTTATTTCTATATTTTTATTTTATCTATGTGAGGATCTGCCTTGGTGGACACCTATTAATCGGTGATCTCGTTAAATTTACTTTTAACGGTCCTGTAGATACTCTACTACTTTCGACTTCAAGAGATTCATGCACCTGTAACCTCGGTCTTAAAAATTGATAGATCCCAATTATGAATGGCTGAACACAGAGTCAATTCAGTAGAAGTTAGTGACTCCACAGTCAGTTTTTACAAATTTGCACCACGTCCATGAGTTCGATAGGGTCAGAATTTTTTAAAAGTTGTTATACATCTTGTAAATTCATCTTAGTTTATTTTAATCAGTTAATATGCATGTTACGTTTGTACAGTGGTAACATCACCAGCTTTGAATGTTACAGTTTTGCTTTTGGTTTCGATTCTAGCTAAATACGTTTTTTTTATTATTTTTCACAACTCTATAATCATATATACAAAATCTGGACAAATTTAAAATATCGTATTTAAGGACTTGGCAAAGCCTCGCCTTCCCCCACTAGGTATGAAATACAATCGACTTTCTTACATTCTAGGGCTTCTGTTGAACTTATGTGCGACATGTTGTCTCTTGTTTTATTGTGCAAAGCTAAATCTGTTACGAAACCCTCACTTAGGGGAAGAGGCTAATAAAACTATCCTTTTTCTGAATTCAATATCTTAAGACTTTACTAATTATCTTTGAAGCTGCCATGAAAATATTTTTCATTATAAACCTTTTCACGTGTAATATTTTCCAATATAGAGACTAACTTTAGACTTAAATCTTTCAAACACAATCAAGACATAAAAATATAAGACGGCTTTCTAAACTATGTTCAGTTTCCGCCATTAAAGTGCATGTACCATACAACGAATTACAGAATTAATAATGATGAAACTTGTAATCTGTTCTCTCTCATGTAAATATTAAAATATTAAATAAAATAATACTAATTTTATCTGTGATATTCACCAAATAGAAATGATTTCTTTTTTTTAAATTTTTCCATTCAATTTTGTTTTCTGCGAACTTGCTCTTCCGTTCGTCACCTTGAATTTTAAGTTGAGCTTGTAAAGTCAATCACATTTGAAAAATCGCTTCATTTATAAAAGCAGATAAAGTTAATCGAAAGCAGATTATAAAACAAAAACGTAAGTATTACTACATGAATTTAGTATCGACTTTATCGCATTTGCAGAATAAGTTAAAAATGTAAGGGAGATAACTACATTTACTCATGAAAATGTTGGTTGTTATTATTTTCGCTATCAATGATTTTTGTTTTCAATACTGACAAAAAAAGATAACTTCTTTATCGTTTACCAAAGAAAAAAATAATTTTGTTTCACAAGTTTAAAGTAAAAAAAACTTTTTTTCATTTTTTTTCAGCGCATTATTTTATAGTTTTTTGGGTGTGCTAAAAACGAATATATACTTCAAAAGTTGCGCAACGAATTATTTTTCATGATATGAGAAAATTACTTTTTCAAAAAGTGGGGATCTGTTTTCCATATAAATTTAATGTAAAATAAGCACCCACTTTCTGGCCACATGGTTATAATTTGTTTTATTTGTTTTGTTGGCCTGCCTTAAAGCCGTTTTGGTAAATTATTTATTTTTCATCTTAACAATCATCTTTAACATTACAACTTTGATAGGTTTTTGGGTATACTGAAAACGAATATCGCATTTAAATTTCCTGCAAACAAGTATCTGGATATTAAACAATGTAATCCTTTGTCATCAGTGGTGGCCAATTAAGTATGCACTTGCACATACAAAATTGGCCACCACTGATAACATAATGAATTATATTGCTTTATATTTGGAAAACTACTTGTTCATGGCAAATATATGTGCGAATTTGCATGGTGGCCATTAATTGGGTGCTCATTTTACGTTTAATGTATATTTAAATGTGATCCTCACTTTTTGAAACAGTAAATTTTTCATATCATTAAAACTATTTCTCTCCACCATCTTTTGAAGTATATATTCGTTTTCAGCACCCTCGAAAACTTATAAAAGTTGTCATTGAAAAGGGATTTTGGGTGTTCAGAAATATTCTCGATATTGACCAACAAAATAAACCTTACAAATAGCTTTGACTGAATTTAAAAAAATAATCATGATTCTTAAACAAATTACAATGTTAAGGTTCCGAATTCTTTGTATTATTTAGATTATTAAGATAACTGTTCTCATCTTGAGTGTTATTTATTATGCAAACATTGTAATTAAAATTAAATTTAAACTATTTTCTATTTTGAGGAACATTAAGTGTGATAGAAGAAAAGATTGGAATTCTTATTAATGAGGCTTTCATAACTGGATGTTCTGCATTTGTCATGTGCTCAGCTTCATTTAGAAATTACCTTTTATTTAGTAAGCTAGAAAAGAAGTTTAGTTTTAGCAGAAATCAGCACAGCTTATAAACCAAATATTCAAAATCTGAAACCCTGAGGTGTTGCTGCTGTTGCTATAGATCTAATGCTTTCCACCTAGCCTTGAGGCGCTGCTTTTGTATAAAAATAACTGAATTCTTTCAATTCTTTATTTATTGTTGTTTCACGACGTTTAGGCCAACTATTCCTCTGGCCTTTGTCAGATGGTAACCGTGACGGGATAGGAACTCCGAATCTCCTGACTGCATTCTCAGCAATTACTGCCATTCATAGTTGTTGTTGTCTCACCACGTTTTTGAACATGCATGGTTAGCACATGTCCACCCATTTCTGCAAAGAATACTTACTAACCTATTTTTTCCTGACTTATTTTTCAACATATTTAAATTTCATTGTTCTTTATTTTCTATCTGACCTTATTCTAATTCAGTTTTCATAAACAGAATTGAACAATCAAAATTCCTTTTAAACAAACATCTCTAAACTATTTTATGTTAAATTGAACAATGCTAAATTCTATTTTTGAACATTGCTTACAAGGTCTATCTAATCTCATTTTTACTTATCTCATTTTTTTCTTACAAGAAAAGGAAACATTTTCTTGTAACAACACATAACTCATTCTACATTCAAAAAGTGAGGAATCTTCCTAATGTATACCATATAACAAACCTTATACAGTGAAACACCTTTTACTTGACTGCTATGACCTCACACAAATCCGTCAACACTACTACAAGGCCACAAACTTAAAAGAATTTTTCGTAAAAGAAAACCCTAAAACACTAAAACCATTCTAAATTTCCTAAAAAGAGCAAACTTTACCACAAAATATAAATGCCATACAAAAAAACTATTCCACAACATTACACAAATATACCCATCGAAAATCGACTCCAAATGTACCCCAACATTTTAACCCGTCAGTCATGATATGTAGAACCTTGGCTTGCCATTGAAGCGCCAAGTTAACGCTCTTCAATGTGGCATCAAGTTCAACCAGGTTTATGTGCCTCGAATCATTCTCTGGCCGAAGCCAACAGGAATCTTCAATAATGGAATTATTACTGCAAGGGCAACTCCAAGGGCCAGTGAACAAGGATCCACCCAGACCGTGAACTCATTCCCGCTGACGCACCACTTTCCCTGAAAGGGGTCATCACTGGTCACTCTGGACACAGTCTCTGTCAGCATGCTCCTTAGGGTGACATCGTGTACTGCATCGTCCCATCCCGACGACATGGCTGTTGCACGTTTTTTATGGCCGCCACGGCCACCCTGAGCCTACCATCTTTCCACAAAGCGAAAACACTGTTCGTCGAGTGATGTTTGATGGGACCTTGGGGACGCAACTTCCTCTGCTCCAGCAAAGTCCCTCCTTGCTATTGCACACGTGCAGGCCAAGAACTTTTGCTCCATCGCACAGATGCTCTGATTCCTTACATGTCAGTCCACAGCTCTCAAAGTGCATTCTAACCGATTGCGCTGACATGAGGCTCTCATTGACGAATCTATCATCGATGTATGAGGATGTTGCCTGTTGCACTGCCTCATCTTGTTGCCGGATAGCATGCATGATTGCTGTCATAAAGCCTGGTGCCACATTTAGACTGAACCCTTGGTTAGACAATATCGGATTCCTCCAATTTCCATTATGGCCACAATTTCTTCTCAATGCGTATTTGCAGATAGGCCTGCGTAGGTCCAGAGTTGCCACATTCGATCCCTGCTGTCGCCACTCCCTTGATTTGAGTGCACACACATCAGCATTTGCCATATACTGCGTATGCTCCTCCAGTGAGGTGTATTGGGACCACGCATTCCATACGCTTCACCCCACTGAGCTGACATATTAATTCTGCTTTTTCCACCCATTCCTGCACTAAGTGATCAGTGCTACTGCCATCAAACAGGGGAATTAGCTTGGGGCAAATCCTGACATCATGCCAAAATAGCTTGTGTTCGTTACAACTCTACTTTCAATCGAGTCGTTGTTTGTTTTGTTCACCACACTCTTTTCTTCTACCTCTTCTTTTACACACGTCCGTTCGCTTTAGTGACTAAAAATCGTCTGTCCTCTTGCTTTCCTTTCGTCGTTATTTATGCAATCAGGGTAAGAGATTCCCCGTGATTCCACGAGAATATTTTTTTCCACGTAAACACATGCAGGCGCCATCTTGATTCTCAATTTGTGCTCTGCATGCACAAATGCACAGCCGCTTTAACGGTAAGCCACTTTTTTCTCCATATTTATATTTATAAAAATTAACACATATTGCATTTTACTAAATTAACCATATTTTTTCAAATTATTTTTTATATTTTCAGAGTTTGCGAAAATGAAAAGAAATCCATAAATGGATAAGAAGGACCTTTCATAATTGGTGATTTAAATAAGTTTATAATAATAAAATTTCTGTATGTAAATTTTCTGAAGTCTAAATTTATCAGCGTATCTCATTACACTAACCATTGCATATAATTTTTGTGGAATTAGATGCGAGCAAACATGGGAGACAAACCTCATTCTTGTGAAGTATGTGGTTATTCATTTGCATGGAAGTCACGTTTGTTGAATCATATGAAAACTCATACAGGAGAGAAACCATATTCTTGTGAAATATGTGGTTCTTCTTTTGCACTAAAGTCAACTTTGTTGAATCATATGAAAACACATACGGGAGAGAAACCACATTCTTGTGAAATATGTAACTCTTCTTTTGCACGGAAGTCAAGTTTGTTGTATCATATGAAAATACATACGGGGGACAAACCACATTTTTGTGAAGTATGTGGTTCTTCTTTTGTATGGAAGTCAAGTTTGTTGAGTCATATGAAAACACACACGGGAGAAAAACCACATTCGTGTGACGTATGTGGTTCTTCTTTTGCATGGAAGTCAACTTTGTTGCTTCATATGAACAGACATACGGGAGAGAAACCACATTCTTGTGAAGTGTGTGGTTCGTCTTTTGCAGAGAAGTCATATTTGTTGTGTCATATGAAAACACATACAGGAGAGAAACCACATTCTTGTGAAGTATGTGGCTCCTCTTTTGCAAAGAAATCAACTTTGTTGACTCATATGAAAACACATACGGGAGAGAAACCACATGCATGTGAAGTATGTAGCTCTTCTTTTGCACAAAAGTCAAGTTTGTTGCGTCATATGAAAAGACATATGGGGGACAAACAACATTTTTGTGAAGTATGTGGTTCTTCTTTTGCATGCAAGTCAAATTTGTTGAGTCATATGAAAACACATACAGGAGAGAAACACATACAGGAGAAAAAAGTACATAGCAAGCATACCCGGTGAACCAAGTGCAAGTGAAATACAAACGATTGCACTGAAAGGGACGGCTAGAATCCTGAAAAGATCTCTTGGTTGGACTCACTAAAATAGGGGTAAATGTCAGACATCTGGTTGGATGTCCCATCCCCTAGAAGAAAAAGTTTAAGAAAAATGAAAAAAAAAGAGAGAAACCACATTCTTGTGAAGTATGTGGCTCTTCTTTTGCAAAGAAATCAACTTTGTTGAATCATATGAAAACACATACGGGAGAAAAACCACATTCGTGTGAAGTATGTGGCTCGTCTTTTTCACAGAAGTCAAGTTTGTTGCGTCATATAAAAACACATACGGGGGAGAAACCACAATCTTGTGAAATATGTGGCTCCTCTTTTGCAGATAAATCAACTTTGTTGCGTCATATGCTAACACATACTGGAGAAAAACCACATTCCTGTGTAATATGTGGTTCTTCTTTTGCCTGGAAGTCAAGTCTGTTGAGTAATATTATATTGTTCTTTTGCATAGAAATTAAATTTTTTGACTCATGAAAACACATATTGGGAACAACCCACATTCTTGTAAAGTATGTGGTCTTTCCCCTGCCATAGGTGTCAAATGTTTGAAGTCATATGAAAATACATAGGGCTATGGAAGAAGAACCTGAAGTCCTACCTAACTTATATTTCTGGTGAACCAAGTGCAAAAGAGATCTAAACAGTTGCAGTTAAGGGAGCATAAAGATACTAAAAAGAGCTCTCGGTTGGTTTTAACAAAAAGTAGGGCAATTTTGGCAGCTGGTTTGACTGCCCAATACCCATAGTTACAATCGTCAAAGGAAGAAAATTTTTGAAAAACAAAAACAAAACCTAAATATCCCATGCAGTCGCAAATCCTGGGAACATGTACCTAAAAGAACAGTCCAAAATAAATCATACACTATCCGCTTTAATTACGAAATAACAAGTGTAGTTCGTGCAACAGAGAAGTTAGTTTGAGCCATTTGACATTTGCTAGAGTCTATTCTACTATACAATGAAATACAATGGATTGTGTAAATATATCCACATCATCTGTAAAATGTTGAATATTGAATGCTGCAGCAAGTCCTGGGAACAACAGTTTGACATATACACCATAGACTATACGATTCCTATAGCTACATGCTTTAAATGAGACAAGCAGGAGAAAGAATCAACCTTAGAAGTTAATTTCCCCAATATTATTTGGTGGAACAGAGAAAAATATAATGAAATACCAGGGTTTTATGTACGACATAGAAAAGAAACTGTAATCTTTAGAAAATCTGTATTCCAGTTATTATAGGAGGAACTTAGACAAAAGAATTTTAAACTACCTGGCAAATATACCTGCTGAACCAAGTGCAAGAGAGATTTGCATAGAAGGAACATTTGTTGTGCAATGTAAAAATATACTGAATTCAAAAGAACTTGAATGGAACATACAAATATCTATGTATCTCTTATAGGGAGCACTTTGATTTCTGAGGACTTCGACTTGTCAGGTTTATTAGACACTCCGTTTTTAAAACTTCCAATCCCAAACTTCAACATTCTATTATCAGAACTTTTAAAATTATTTTCAAAACGTCCAAATCCACAAGACACCCTGTTGTTAAACCTATTAACTCCACAACTCGACATTCTGTTGTCAAAACGCCCAACTCCAAAACTCAACACTTTTCAAGTTTACTTGCACATGCCTACATACCTGGCACATTTTTTAAACTCGTCCTCTATTCTGTACAAGTCTTTTTTTAATTCACCTGTTTTTTTGCATAGAAATGTCGACATTCTGCATCGCTGTGATGAGCATTACACATAAAACCAATTGGATGTAACCGTTTTAGGGTTTCTCTTTATTTTTTATTACACAACCGACCTTTGCACCCATGCAAGCCAAGTTTCAATTTTCCCTACAAAGTAAAATAAGAAAAACTAAAAAGCTACATTTATGTACGTTGCTTCTCTGACCGGAGAAAATAATATGATCCTTTGATTTAGTTAATAATTTTTTTAAATAAACAAATTTTTTATTCTCATGTAAATCTTTAAAATGAAAGCGCATACAACTTTTATGCTAATTTCACGTCTTAACAGTTTTTATGAAATCAGCTTTAGACGAACATGCGAACAACCATGTTAGTCCTTTCGATTTTTTGTTACACAACCGACCCTTTGAAGGACGCGCACATGCTAGCCAAGTAAGTTTTAATTTTTCCTACAAAGTAAAATAAGGAAAACTGAAAATATTTTTTTATGATGTAGCGCTTCTGTTTATATGAAATCAGCATTAGACAAACATGCGAACACAAACTTGTACTGTTTTCAGATTTTGTGAATGTCTGGCATCTGGTAGTATGTTGCATTCACAAATGATAACATTTTGAAAAAATTAAAACCATATTTTTGTATTCTTGTTATATGTGTGTGTTGGTATTCTTGTTATATGTGTGTGCTTGTGTTGGTATTTTTGTTATATGTGTGTGTTGGTATTTTTGTTATATGTGTGTGTTGGTATTTTTGTTATATGTGTGTGTTGGTATTTTTGTTATATGTGTGTGTTGGTATACTTGTTATATGTGTGTGGTGATATTCTTGGTTTATGTATGTGTTTGTATTATTGTGTTAAACATGTGTGTTACTTTCTCATGCAAAAACGATAGAAACGAATCTGATACTTTGATTATCTTAATAATTTACTTTTAAAAACAAGTTTTTATTCTGGTGTAAATCTTTAAAATCAACAAAAGAACATACAGCCTTTATGCCGAGTTCAACGTTTTAATAGTTTAAAAAATATTTTTTTAATTTAATACATCTCAATGAAACGTCTATTTTATATCAAGTTTTTATGTTCAAATATCTACTTAAGATTTTAGCCTTATCATTGTCGTTTTCATATATATTTTTGTAATGTAGCTCTTCTGTTTATATAAAATCAGCTTTAGACAAACATGCAAACATACAATTGTACTGTTTTGAGATTTTGTGAATGTCTGGCATCTGATAGTATACTCCATTCAGAAATGATAAAATTTTGAAAAAGTTAAAACCATATTTTGGTATTCTTGTTATATGTGTGTGTGTTATTATTGTGTGTTGGTGTTATTGTTTAAAATTTGTTACTTTCTCATGCAAAAACGCTATTGATTATGTTAATAATTGTCTTTAAAAAGTTTCTATTCTCGTGTAAATCTTTAAAACAACCCACAAAAAAACATTCATCCTTCATGCAATAAAACGTTTTAAAAGTTCTTTATTTGTTAAAATTTGATACATCTCAATAAAACGTTTTAAGAGTTTTTAAAATTTAATACATGTCGATAAAATATTTTAAGAATTTTGTTATTTTTAACAGTTTTTTATATTTTGATACATATCAATAAAACGTTTTAACAATTTTTTAAAAGATTCTATGCATCAATAAAACATTTTAACAGTTTTTCATTTTTTAAATTTAATACATCTCAAGAAAATTTTTTTTACAGTTTTTATTTATTTTTTGTAAAAGTTAATACATCTTTATAAAACGTTTGGACAGTTTTTTTAGTTTTTAAAAAATTTAATACACCTCAATAAAACGTTTCACAGATTTTTTTGATTTTTAAAAAAAATTTCATACACCTCAATAAAACGTCTAATTTATTTAAAGTTTTTATGTCTAAATATTTTCTTAAGATTTTAGCCTTTCATTGTAGTTGTTTTCATATAAATGTTTTGTGTGCAAGATTTTTTTTTAAATAGAAGCAATCTTCAATAAGTAATGACCTTGACCCACTTCCGTTTGTCTGATCTAGTAGAAATATTGCATATGCTATGATTTATATGTTTATGGGTCATGTGGCAAATTAAAACTCTGAAATAATTGTTGTTCCTGATTTACAAGAGTTTGAAATTGGTTAGGTGTGAAATAGATCCTGTCAAGTATCATGCAGTGATCAGTTGTCTTATTTGAAATCACGCACACCACAGGAAACTTTGGATGAAATTAGAAGAAACGATGTGACATATACACAATACACATTGATCGAGATCAGAAGCACAGACGTCTATGAAATCCTCTGCCCTGCAATTACTCTGCATCGCCTTGCATCATCCGATTTTCACGTTTTGAACCTAGAAAATTGTTTTTGAAAGGAAAGCGTTTTCCAGATTATGCAGCTTGAATTCTGAATTTTCACATCGTCTCCAAAAACTATCTCCAGTGATGCATTAAACGATGCAAGAAATGTATAACTTTGGGATGTTCTTATCTAGAAAAAAAACTAATAACTGTGGCAATTTTTGTTGTTCTACCTATATTAGAATTAGACTGTGCCATTATCATTTACTGTTGCAACATCAGGATATCGATAAAAATTCAACAATTATAAACTTATTAACCATATAAGCCTCGGTTTACATAATAAGTTGTGTAGCAATTATGTTTTTAGGGATTGTTTTATATTCATGTGAACGAATCTTTCTGCTTAGAATTATTGATCTATTATCATTGGATTATAACATTTTGCACAGGGTGTATTTTTACTTAGTTATAACTTCTTTTATGTCGTAATTATTTAAATGTGCCCACCCAAGTCACCAGCGATATAAAATTTTGTGTTAAATCATTTCTTAAACTCTCTTGTTAAAGGATCGAAAACCTGAAATAAAATTAACAAAATGTTAGAATAGTTAGTTTAGGAAAAATACATTGTGACGTACATATTTATTATAAAGGAAATATATTAAACATTAATGAATATTACAGTCACCCCTTAGCAAGTGTTAATTTATACATAAACAGAATTTTTAAATTAAAATTTGACGAAATTTTATAACATGTTTATATCTAGAATTTTATAATATAATAGTTATTTTCAAACCGTGAGCGTTCCTTATTAAAAGTCGTGTTTTATACAGAAAGCAAAGTAATCACAAAACTTTGGTAGGTGTTTGTCAATATGTTCATAGTGTGAATAATATGCACATGTAAGTAATATATTTATGTGAGTGTATGGTTGTGTGTATGTGTGTTGATTTACCTTGTTCTTTTTAGTTCGTGTATAGCTGTGTTGCAATTATTTCCGATCTCCAGACTCTCGCTAATGTGTAAGAATATGTGTATGAGATGAAGGCATGTATGTGAGTTATTGAAGATTCCTTTTCGTCTCTTTGCCTCCTCTGACCAAGTGCAGAGAAAGGGGTGTTGTTTGGCACAGATTTTGCGTATTTCGGTTCAGCAAGCTTGAGAAATTTGCAGAAATCTGATTGTCTTACCCAAGGTACTAGTTATATAGGCTTGGTTAATTTAACTTAACGTAACATATTAATGTTCAACAGAAGTTTGTAAACGGTCTTTTCATAAATGGATGCGTTTTTTATCACTTTTGTGTTCGCCTTCAAGCGATCGAGAATTTTTTTGTAGTCGATTTGCCTAAAAATCCATCATATTCTTGTGATTGTTGACCCCTGACCCTCATTGTAACAAAATTTAATTAAACTCTCTTCTATACTCAAACACGTAAGATATTTATTTGCCATATCCTGTGACGATTGCATTTCTTATGCGTTTATCTAGGGAATGAAACTTTTAATCCCACCACCTGCAACACGGCATATTTCGTTTGTCGAAGTGTTATCCTGACATGTACGACCCTTACTGGTTCTAAAGTGTATACAAATTACGAAATTGTTATTAAGTCACGATTCCAATATATAACAATTAGAGTGTAATTTTTCTGGTTTAAAACTGTCGAAGGTTATGAATATTTTGAGTTAACACGATTTTGCAAGAACTAACTTGTTTTGGAAATGACGATAGGAATTTATCACCACCACAACGTATACGATAAGTTTCTTCAGTCCTCAAATATAGCACGCCCATCCATACACCACATAATATTTAAATACCCTAAGAAACACATTGGTAATAACTTTACGGTG